>NC_136878.1:32527058-33152891 GCF_949152265.1 Phoxinus phoxinus | reverse complement strand
GAAAAAATTCATCCTGAATCCTTAAAAAAAATGTTATCACGGTTTCCACAAAAGTATGAAGCAGCACAACTTTTTTCAACATTAATAACTCAAAAAAATTGAGCATCAATGATAATTGATAACTGCACCAAATCAGCATATTAGAATGATTTCTAAAGGATAGTCATGGCCTAATGGTGAGAGAGTCAGACTGGTGACCTGAAGGTTGCAGGTTTCATTCCTTAATCCTGGCAGGAAATGACTGAGGTGCCCTTGAGCAAGGCACTAACCCCCAATCACTCCCTGGGTGCCACAGCAAAAATGGCTGCCCACTGCACCGTGCTCCGTGTGTGTGTGTGTGTGTGTGTTTACGTCCACTACTCCTAATGTGTGTGGACTTATTTGGATGGGTTAAATGCAAATTATGGGTTACACACACATGGGTTGGCCTTCACATATCACTTTCATTCATCATGTGACACTGAACACTAATTTAGCTGTGCCATCACAGGAATAAATTACATCTTAAAATATATTAAAAATAGACACGTTCTTTTAAAGTAAAAAAAAAAAAAAGAAGCTTTTGTGAGCATAAGGGGCTTCTTTAAAAAATCTTAATTATTCCAAACTTTTGACTGGTAATGTAACTTTATGGTATTTTCTTCAGATGAGGAGATTGAGATGACCAGAATGGCTGTTCGGTTTGAGTTGGAGGATCTGAACATGAGACCTGACCCGGAGCCTTTACTAACAGAAATGATTCATGCAGTATGACCACTTCTACAAATATCAATGCCTTGCTGTAGATCATTGAATTGAGTTTGTAAGTCTTATTTTATTGTCTCTTCAATCTTTAGGCTGCATACAGGGGCAACACCGTGGGCCTGCCTCGCTTCTGCCCTGCCAACAACGTTGAGAAGATCGACAAGAGGCTGCTTCATAAGTACCTGCAGAGCTATTACTGCCCGGAGCGCATGGTGCTGGCCGGGGTTGGGATTGAACATGAGCAGCTTGTTCAGTGTGCCAGGAAGTATCTCCTAAATGTTAAACCTGTATGGGGCGTGAGCACACCTGCCAAAGTCGACCTGTCTGTAGCACAATACACCGGCGGCATTGTTAAGGTGAGCACCTTTTTAAAGGCTGTGACACACCTAGCCGACGTCAAAGAACTAACAGAGAAGAAAATCCGATTGTTTTGTCACACCGTGTCCTAACTACACGCGCCGCGACACGCGATAAAAGGTATCTTTTCCATGTTAATCAGAGTTTTTGTCCTAACCAGATGCGACGGCGACACGCGAAGTTTCTAATTTAGAAACGGTTCCTATTTCTGCGACGTCGCGGCTGACAGATCCGCCCACAGAGATCTCATTAAATAAACTGATTGTCATATGAAGAAATTACACTGGTTATGAGTACACATTATTTATTTTTAGTTAAAAATAGGTCACTGTGCCACAAGCGATAATGGATAATTTACCTCAGATTTTGAAAGCATATAATATAGCGTTCAAACTGAATTCTATGCAAACATACAAATGTACTTCATAACAAAATTAGTCAATGAGTATATTTTGTTAATGTTTTGATTTTTAATAATGTTATTTCTTGATTTGATTATGTCCTTACCCATTTCCAATGCGAGTGCGGGCCAGCAGTGCGCTTTCACAGAGAGACTCCGCCCACATGCTGTTCTGAATGACTGTGATTTTTGATTGACGTGTGGCGTCTCACAGTCGCGTCGCGTCTAGTGTGGACCGACACTTTTGCTGTCGCTGGAATTTTATCGTATCGCGTGTAGTTAGGACACGGTGTCAACCCGCATGCCTGCTTCTGTGCCTAAAAGCTGCAGCTGAAGACACCGAACGAACTACAGGCGACTGCCAACTAGCATGTGCGTTCTGCGCCTCTGTGCAAGGAAATAAGTGTATATGTCATTCAAATAGGGAAACCGAAACTAGGACTGCATATATACAAACTGTAAACAAATCAGTGCTTACCATTTTGAATATTAGTCATGCTGATCACTTCTTCATTCCAGGCGGCTCATGTTATTATGAAAGTGTCTGCATGTTGAATGCTCAGGTAAGATGCTATAAAATTAGAACAGACTCTGTGCTGTGTGCTCTGTTTACTTTTATCCTCATGCACTGACACTCACTGTTCGCTAACCCGAACAGCCAATCAGAGCAGTCTTACTGACGGAGATGCTAACATGCTGAAACCACAAAAACGAACCCATTGCTGACCGTCGGCATGGTGTGTCAAGGCCCAAAGAGCAGCAGAATTTTAAAGATTCCCGAATGACTTAAGCTAATCTTTTTGTCTCGTATCAGATGGAGAAGGACATGTCCGATGTGAGTTTGGGCCCCACACCCATTCCTGAACTAACGCACATCATGATTGGGCTGGAGAGCTGCTCCTTTTTGGTTTGTTACACATATTAAATCAAATCAGTTAAATTTCACACTTGCTGAAATTGGTTGTGTGCTTATATAAGTCTTTTTTTTGTGACTGACTGATAGGAGGATGACTTCATCCCCTTTGCGGTCCTTAATATGATGATGGGAGGCGGAGGGTCCTTCTCTGCTGGAGGGCCAGGAAAAGGCATGTTCACCCGTCTCTACCTTAATGTGCTCAACAGGTGTGGCATCATCTCTTTATGCTCTGAAACTGCTGTTATATGGTGAACCGTTTTTAGCAATCTGTTGTCGTTTGGACAGGCATCACTGGATGTACAATGCTACTTCGTACCACCACAGCTATGAAGATAGTGGTCTTCTGTGTATCCATGCAAGTGCAGACCCTAGACAGGTACTGTAGTTAGGATTACGTGATAAATATTACTACAGTACACCACATTTTTTAAACTAATCCTCTTTTTAGGTGCGAGAAATGGTGGAGATCATTACAAGGGAGTTTATTCAGATGACTGGGACAGCAGGAGAAGTAAGACTTTGTTTTCCTTTGTTAATTGTTTCTCATTCTGAATTTGTTGCATTTTTTTTGTTGCATTGTTGTAAATCACTCACTTGTGCAGATGGAGCTAGAGAGAGCCAAGACGCAACTGAAATCCATGCTCATGATGAACCTGGAGTCTCGACCCGTCGTCTTTGAAGACGTAGGTCGACAAGTACTCGCGACAGGCAAGAGGAAGCTGCCGCATGAGCTGTGTGAGCTCATCAGTAAGTGTTGATACAGAGTATGAATTCTTAAAGCTACACTGTGTAATTTTTTAAGTTGATTCTTAGCAAAAAACACTTAGTTCTTTCAAAATGATATGTGCTCATTAATGTATAATTACTTCTACCAACTAATCAAGTATTCTCGTAAGCGTAAATCTGCCATTTATAATACATACGGGTGAGCTGCTCGAATGGCGGAAGCCATGTTGCGCCTCCATCTTGAAAATACATTAGCCAAAGAGGGACATACCTGGAAATTCAAGCTTCGCCTTTCGCGTTTTTACACTCCGTGGCACCGTGACGAATGCAAGGGGGGAGATTACTTGCGACTGCCAGCAGATTTGAAATAATACGGCCACCGTAGGAGTTAAAACGCCCTCACAGGGTCCCCGCGGATCCTTAAGAAGTATTAAAAGGTCTTAAATTCGATATTTAAAAGTTAAGGCCTTAAAAAGTCTTAAAGTCTTATTTTTACTTATGAAAAGTCTTATTTTTTTACCTATGAAAGGTCTTAAATTTTAGATGACACTTTGACGACGTATCTAAATGCTTTCCAAATGAAAACTATCTAATTAGCGTACGTATTATTTTTATTATTCTATCTTTGTGGATTTGCTTGTTCACGTGACAATTCGCGTCATTTACGGCAGCGTATTAGCCTGCGTCTGTCTCCTGCACGCGAGAGAGGAGAGGATAAGAGAACGAGTAAATGTCAGTTCAATAGTAAGTTCATTCTTTGTGCTTAGGATTGTCTATGAACTATGATGATATTGTAATCATTGTTTTAACTAACGTTACGTACGAGGCACCGCGAGTTCGAGCTGACATCGCGTTTGTCTCTCATGCTTGCTTTCACTGCGTGATGTGTCAGTGTAGTTATAGGTATGTCCCCAAATGAGTTTTTGTCTTATTATATTTATATCATATTATGTTGTTATATTAGAATATCACGAGCAAGAGTGACGTTTTCCTGTGCTCAATTGCAAATGTGCTATTTATTTTATACAACAGTTAAATTAACAATAAAGTTAACATTGTGTGTTACTTTTTATATTGGCAATATTGTTTGTTTCCCCCTTTATTTCGTCGACGAGAATTTCATAATGAAACTGTAGTCCAACAGACAGCGATTCTTTTTAAAAAAACTGAAATCCGCGTTTTGAACGAATCATTTGATTCAATGAATGAATCGGCCGTTTGAACAAATCGTTTGAATAAAACTCCAACAACTCGCTTATTAAGACAGTGACTTACTGCCACCTACTGGCGGGTTTAGTTGCATATTTAAAGTACCCTTTAATTAAAATGTTAAAATTATAAATAATTTCATATTTAAATATTGAATAGCTTTATTTATGCAATTGCAAATTAAGTGTAAATATAGTAATGCCAGTTCGGATGCCGCTTCTGTGTCACCTCTGCACTGCAAGGATGGATTTTAATTTAATTATTTAATTTGACAGTGGTACGGTCTTATTCTAATAGAATTTAATTTGAATGTTAGAATTTGACATAAAAGGTGATGCATACCTCTAAATAATTAAACCTCTAAACCTACTAAAAGAAACCTCTAAAATAAATAATTTCCATATTTAGGTGAAAATGCCCCTGGAAATCAATTTAAGGTGGCAAATATTGCCCCTTAATATTTTTTTTTATTTCAGTCACTACTGTGAACTGACCACTGCATAGATAGAATATGTTAAATATAAATATCTATGTGAGTCTGCTGTCAACAACAGCCCTAAACCAGCCATGGTACCAGTACAAAATCAGTAAAATATCATCTAATTATTATCAACAAAACTTTGAAAATATCGAGATATATTTTTGTTAATATTGCAAACCCCTAATGTAAGGTATTAATTTTGATTTCTTCAGGTCTTAAAAAGGTCTTAAAAAGCCTTAAATTTGACTTTAAAAAATGTGCAGATACCCTGCCTCAGAATGGGAGGGGCTAGAAAGTAACATTCAGTTGGTAGTCACTAGTCATATACAATTTCACCGCTAGATGGGAGTAATTCCTACACAGTGTAGGTTTAATTTAGCTTGTACATTTATGTTTAATACTTAAACTACCTTTCAAAAGTTTGGGGTCAGTGAATTTTTTATTATTTTTAAAGAAATTCAGCAAGGATGCAGTGAATTGATTAAAAGTAACGGTAAAGACATCTATAATGTGTCAAAAGATTTCCATTTCAAATGAATGGAAAGAAATTCAAAAGAACAGCATTTGTGAAATAATAAGAAATGTTTCTTCAGCACCAAATCAGCATATTAGAATGATTTCTGAAGGATCACGTGACCCTGAAGACTGGAGTAATGATGCTGAAAAGTCAGCTTTGCCATCACAGGAATAAATTACATTTTAAATGGTTATTTAAATTATTATATTTCTCAATATTACTGTTTTGTAATATTTTTATCAAATAAATTCCGACTTAGTAATCACAAGTGACTTATTTAAAAATTAAAAATAAACTTTTGAAGGGTAGTGTGCTTTCTTGGCTTAAATGTGTAATATCAGTATCAAACTATTGACTTGAGACATCTCTGTGGGAAAAAATTAATAAATTAACAATTTCTTTGTTTTAGGTAATGTTACGGCCAATGACATCAAGAGAGTTACAGCGAAAATGCTGCGGAGTAAGCCTGCGGTAGCTGCGCTGGGAGATCTGACAGAGCTGCCCTCGTACGAGGACATCCAAGCCGCTCTCTCGAGTAAAGATGGACGTCTGCCTCGCATATACCGCCTGTTCCGATAGGGGACCGACACCATCTAGAGACGAATAGCAGCACTGACCTAACAAATATTATTCTTGACTGGAATTGAAGTGCAATGCTTAGAAGGACTGTCTGTGGTTGCATTTCATCTATATAGTGATTAAAAGGTGACTTTAAAGAGATAGTTCAGCATTTACTGAACTAAACTTCTGTCATTTATTCACTTTCATGTCATTCCAAAACTGTAGACTTTCCTCTGTGGAACATAAAAGAAGATTAATGTCTTATGTTTGGTTCCCAACATTTTTCAAAATATCACATTTTCTGTTACGCAAGAAGAGGGTCTAACAGGTTTTCAATGACATGAGAGTGAGTAAATGACAGCATTTTCCGTTTTGTGTGGAGAATCCCTTTAAATTTTAAATGCTGATTTGATGGCTGTTCAATTCCACACCCACATTGATTTTTTGCATGATTTTGTTTGAACCTACCACGTGTTTAAAGTGAATGTGCCCATTTTTCATATTTCCTTCCTATTTGGCTCAACAAGTGGACTGTCCCATGCCATTTGTTCACATGTCTGCATTGCTGTAGATAGGCTGTACTCTTCTGTGCAAAACTGGGCAAACCAGAAAGATATTCCTCACATTACTTCGCATTTTCTTTTCACAAAGCTCTTCTTTTAGTTAGTGTTAGATATTCAAATATTTAATCAAAAAGACAGACAGAGACCCATCAACGAATTAACTAAAGTGTATATAAGCCCTACTGCTCTTGCGAAATCACTGTTAACATGACCCCCAACCCAATTATCGTCATTGTCCCTTTATGTTGGTTTGCCCTAAAATAACATATTTATTCTCTTGCACTTCTTCAGTTTACGGTTATATTTTTCCATTGCTGCTCATTGTGATGCCAATGGATGAATCTGACATCCCTTGGGAAAAAAAATAAAGTGTGATCTTTTCTATTTTTTTGGCTTTCAATATATTTTTGTCTCTGTGCAATTTGAATATTCAGCAATATAACATATTTGGTTTGTGTTTGAATAACCTTTTTGCTGCCAAATGTGTGCTTGAAACAAAATCATAAGAAATAACACCAAACACAAGTCCGTTTTTGTATTACTTTACATTGTAAACAAATATTTGTAACAGGCTATTATTTGGTTTTAAACAGCAGAATGTATTTGAAGTCACTGAGGCAATCATGAACAAGATCGCAGGCACTTTCAGTACAAATAGAACTGAAATCCATGATGTGAATGCGTGACTTAGTATAACATCACAGTCACTGAGATCCATGCGCAAGCAATACCAATACTATGGTCGTTCCCTATATCACACTTTACATCAAGTAAGCTGAATTTTGTTATTAGTTAACAGTTAAGGCAGTAAACTCAAGTATAGTCTGTGCCTCCTCACTTAGATTTCGCACACATTTTAACCAAAGGTCAAACTCTCTACATGACACACACGTTCACCTATCGATGATGACAATCAATAAATAAACAGCTGCTAACACCAATATTCCCTCATTTTGCTGGTAATGATGCTACAGTACAGTTTCCTTTTAAAAAGCAGTACCACTGTTAGCACATTGTTAAGAAACTGTTCAAAAGAGAGACCCAGAAGCCAATGAAACCAGGAGGATCAGCTACCCGGTACTGGTATGAGGCGTTTACATTATCAGTTAAAGATTAGAAGTTGAGCTAATGGTTTAACAAGGCCATGAAACGCTATCAGTTGAAACCATACGTAGAACAGACTGTTACGGCTTGCAAGTTAAATAGCAGAATTTGAAACAATACAAAAAAACGCATTAGGAATAATGGATGTACAGTACAGTTAACTTAATTTACTCTGGTCATTATAATTTATAGATTTAAAAAGTCATATTTTACAGTTCAAACACTAGCTGCTAAACGTCCGGCAGCAGTCTTTTGGTCACTGGACTGTGCTCTTCAGTGCCGTGACTGACATCTGTAGTATCGAGTTTTCCTTTGGTCCTGAAAGTCCAGCTTTCCAAGTCAGTAGCTCGGTGTTTGAAATGATCAGTTTTAGCACCCTATGGCTCTCGTACATCGGTAGATCAGGATATGGTGCAAACTGTACTGTTATTCTGGTTTTTCATGGCTGCCTCTCTCTTCTTCAACTCCCGTGTGATTCTCCTTCGGATTCCTTCTAGGTATAGGCTCCTGTCGAACTGGCCGGCACCCAAGGGAATGCTGGGGAGGATAACAGACTGAGTTAATGGATTATCAAACCTGCATGAAAAATGTTTCATGACAAACACAAAACATTCCATAAATTGATGAGAAGCTTGAGTTGACTTGATCACATGGCTTGTTTTGTATGGAGACAAAAGCTGGTTGTCCCAGTGCTTTTGCGTGCCATTATCTTTTTTTAAGGTAACTCGTAACACCAAAATATTTAGAATGACATGAATGTGAAGAAGTCAAACTGGAGTCATGTTAGTGACTCATTTACTCAAAATGTCATTCCAAACCCAAAAGACTTGTTTATTTTCAAAACACAAATGCAGCTTCTGAGCTTTAGTTGGCCATATTAAAGACTACAGAATGACACAAGATACGTCACTCGTATTGTTTTGAATGGGGAAAAGTGCAAAGCTCAATATGGTGGAATAAGTCCCGCCTTCTAAATAAGAGCCAATCGGCGATTGATATTTTGATATGATATTGATATGTGTCATTGCGTCACTGCCGTTGCCGTTAGAAGCTCCGGTTCCTATAGAAACAGTCAGACGCGTCACGCGTGCTCCCACTGCGCATGAGCTTGATTCAGACTGAAAAATTTTGTTTTCTGTCATGATTCGAGCGTTTAGAAACAACATTTATGAGACAGTTGTTGTCAGATTTCATCTGTGATTTCAAATATGAAATTTAATTGTAAGCTTGACGAACAGTTTTGGGGAATTTGATGTTTCCCTATTCAAAGAGATGGGAGCTGCATGCCCAAGAGGCGTTTCAAAGACAGCCGCCGAGTGAAATGACTTGTCTTAAAGGGACTGTGACCATATTTGATGATCTCTATGCATGTACGCTAATCAATGCTTACATATGAATAAAAGCCTAAATTTAATCTGTTCATCATATAAAGTGATTGGGTTTCCTCAGAAGATTGGATTAAACCATTGGATTCATATGGATAACTTTTACAATGTCTTTATAAACCTGGTGAAATGGAGGGACCGAAATCTCTCAGGTTTCATTAAACGCATCTTCATATGTGTTTCAAAGATGAATGAAAGTATTTGTTTGGAACAACAGGAGGGTGAGTAAATGGTGACAGAATTAATAAAACAAAATGAACAAAATGATCCCTTTTCTTGATAACTACTCAAGAAGTAGAAATGATTACAAGTGTTGCTTACTTGTCTCTACCCGGACGAAGTTTGACCTGAAACATGCCGATGACTGGCCGGTGATCTGATGTCTTAATGGACGAGCAAGACGTATACTTGATCACTTTAATGTCATCTACTTGTCTGTTTCGATAAAGAATCCGATCCTGTCAACACAAGAGGGAAAATGAACTACAATACTAGGATACTATATAGTGACATATTAGTAAATAATTGGCAAAAACAAGTTTACGGTATATGACGGAGTTCTCTGCTTCGTGGTGGTGTCATAGACGTCACAACCAATGTCATACTTGTAAGTAGGAGGATAGTGAATAGATGCTTCCTGAAACCCTTTAAAAATGGAACCTGCAAATGCACAAAGAGATTCTTCCAGTTCAATCAGTCAAAGAACAAATATTCCCTAAATGGAACATAATACCTCCATAAATTACACAGGACTGAAATTATACATCTTTCTGCACTTGCCTTCCTTCATTTCTTTCAACAGCTGGTCATGCTGTAATAGTGGGCTCATATCTGCGCCTACACCCTTATTTAAAATGGCCTCCACCTCTCCTCTGGCTTTATTTAGGCGGAAGTTAAAATCCCCAAACCAGAAGACTTCATCAAAACGGGTTGTGACATCACCTGAGAATGAACCACTTTTTGTTAATAAAATAAATAATACACAATAAAATCTTTAAATATGACTAAATCAGTAACACTCACAGGTGGTGGAGCGGTAAGGGTTGGTATCAGGAAGGTTTCTAGGAAGAGCCAACGCTTCTATGATCTTGTTATAGTCTAAGATCCTCTCATATACTTTAGAATCTCCAGCTGAAACACACACAAAGAATGGGTTGGGTTTATTCCTAATGCCATAGTCATTCTAAACATTCATTAAAACATAACTGGGTAGTTTGCCCTTGGGTTAAGTTTCCACTTACAGGTGAAATGGGATGTAATAAAGAGGAAGGATGTCCCAAAAAAAGTGAAGCCGATACCCACAGCTCCTTTAGTCTTAATCTGAGATATAATTCGGGTTGTGACAGTAGCATGTTCCACCTCTGTAGTGAGTGACAGAAAGAGACACACTTTTATATATTATATTATATCATTTAAACATTTGAGGTCTGTAAGTTTTTACAAGAAATTAAAGGGGTGGTATAATGCCCTTTTCACAAGATGTAAAACAAGTATTTGACGTCCCCAGTGTGTGTATGTGAAGTTTTAGCTCAAAATACCCCACAGAAATGGTCACTTTTTGAGGGTGAGGAAAAACGCACAGTTTTTGTTTCTGTCCCTTTAAATGCAAATGAGCTGCTGCTCCCAGCAAAAAGGGCGAGAGCGGAGCTACAACAGCTCCTGTCCTTTTACCTCACACAGACACACACGGAAGATTTCAAAAACTTTAGCCTTTTATGTTCAAACCGGAGTCAGACAATGGAGAGACTCAACAAGAAGTGACAACATGTAGAATGCAACAGAACATTTCTGAATGGTTAGTTTATGAATTTATCTAGCTTATGTGTAGTAGTTATCTTCTAGTCATTGATTAGCATATTCTGTCATGATAATCTATGAAACGTGTTCCCGGGGGCGGGGTTTAAGTAAATTTTAGAGTTAGTAATGTCACTAACCCGGGAGGAATGTCGTGTAGTCCCTACCAGCCATTTGTTGTAGTCCTTTTCTTTAAAAGCAAATATCTTTCTTTGCTTTGAACTTTGAGCGTCGTAACTTTGCAGATGTTGTTAATGCTCAAACAGCAACATTTCACACTAACTAAAGTTAGAAAAGTGAAATCATAATCAACCACCCCTTTAATACTTGTATTCAGCAAGGATATGTTAAAATAGGGATGGACTTTTTCAAAAATATTGTATTTGAATATCTGGGCTCATCAAAAACGAATACTTGATTATTCGTTAATTTAAATTAAGTTGAATCGTTTATTTTAATCATTAAGTTTGGATTTCGTGTGATTTCAGTTTCAGCCGACAATGTTTACACATGACATGTCGATTCATTTGATCCAAAGTAATTCCATTTTGAAAGATCACTTAGATCAAAGCAATTCCAAACTGGCACAATCTTGTTTACACGCTCCACAGCGCCACTCAATGCATTTAGTTATAATAGTGAGTTTTAGTTCGCGTACTTAGGATTTATAATAGCCAGCAAAGCAACATGTAGCAAAATTCTAATTTTTATTTGTTTATTTGTTTGAATAATTACAGATCGAATATTCAACTATTAGTGCACATACATTTAATTGATCAAAAGTGAAATGCTAATGTATTCTTTTGAACTTACACTGATAGTTATCATTGACAAGTCAACATAATAATAAAAAATGTTCCTTGAGCACCAAATCAGCATATTAGAATGATTTCTGAAGGATCATGTGACACTAAAGATTGGAGTAATGATTCTGAAAATTCAGCTTTGCAATCACAGAAATAAATTACAATTTAAAATATTTTAAAACAGAAAAAACTTATTTTAAATTGTAACAATATTTCACAACATTACTGTTTTACCGTATTTTTTAACAAATAAATGCCATGGTGAACATAAGAGAAGTCTTACAAAAATATGACAGACATTAAGACCACAAACTTTTGAATGGTGCTGTATAATATTCTATATCACATAAATAGGGATGCACCGATTGATCGGCTGGTGATCGGAATCGGCCGTAATCGGTGACCGGCCGATCACTCTGACCAATGCCGATTTTTAAAACCGGTCTAAGAGAAGCGCGCGAGCTTCAAGCAGGAACGTCGCGTGAGCAGCAGTGAATCGCGGGTTTCGGCGCCGAGACTTTTGTAGCAGCTGCTGTGAAGGTGCGTGCACACTACAAGCGACAAAGCGACACGTTACCATTCATTTCAATGGGGAGCGGGCGTTTTCCGGCGACACGCGCGATCGCGGCCGTTGGCGACCTGATGGGGCGTGTCTGGCGACGCGACAAAGTTGAGATGTGTTTAACTTTATGCAAATGAAGAGCGACTTTCGGGAGCGACAACCAATAGGAGTGAAGTCAGTGGAGCGCGCGTGATCATCCGTCATTCTCTGACAGAGGCAAGTTGAACGAGAAGCTAATTTTAGCAGTCAGAAACTGTGCTATAAGTTGTGATATATCTCCGTGTGCATACAGTGGTGTTCACAGCACTGACTCGGAGCCGGATTGGTTTCGTGGACCCATATAGACCGGTATTTGCCCGTTTATTTGCAATTAAATAGCCGCGATGGCAAAAAGCACTCACAGTTTCTCGTTCATCTTTAATATTATGCATGTTATGAACTGATTCCATTTATATTTCGAATTTTCCTTCCAAAATGTTTGTTTGTAGTGGCAAGAAAACGGATTTGTTGTCTACAACATGGAGAAACATCCGTGAATGTCACTCACAAACATTACTAGGCAACCAGTAGCGGGAACGCCCACTAGCGACCTCACCGCCAGCCACTGGCGACCTGCAGCGACAAAGTCGCTTGTAGTGTGCACGCACCTTGACGCTGTACTACAAACGCTTCCAGTAATACTCCGGCGGCTGCAGCTGCTGTGATGATGCATTTACGCTGACCGGTCGTTCACGCGCCTCTCACGTTTGCCATGTGAAACTGTCGTTCACGCGCCGCTCGTTTACAGTGTGAATCGCTCGTTCACGCGCCGCTCGTTCACGCCCCGCTCACTTTTGCAGTGTGAAGCGGTCGTTGACGCGCCGCTCGCGTTTGCAGTGTGAAACAGTTGTTAACCTGCAACTGGGGACAAAACAGAAATGCTTCTGTTCGCGAAGAAAAACCTGCCATTGATGTACAAGTGATTGCAATAGGCCTGTGTGTGTGTGTAATTGGATGTGAAAAGAAGGAATTGTTTTTTTTTCATAACACACTTCACTTTAATGTGTGTGAATTTCCCACACCGGGAGTAATTATTTGTTTGAATGTTCTATATTCTATGCAAAATGTTCTATTAAAGAAAACATAGTCAAAAAACATTTGTGTGTGTTGTTGTAAAGTGGTTAGAAAAAATAAAATCGGAATCGGCTAAAATCGGTATCGGCAGGTCAAACTTGATGAAAAATCGGAAATCGGAATCGGCCTAGAAAATTGAAATCGGTGCATCTCTACACATAAATAAATAAAATATTTTTAAAAAAGCTTTACCTGAACAAAACCATATGAGATCTCTCCTGACAAATATAGTGAGATAGAGAACTCCATGGGCTGCTGCGTACAGCATCACGTAATACGGCCCAAGAGTTTCCTGCAAGCGAATCTCCCACTCCCTCCTGCGGACACACACGAAGAGTGTAAACATGCTGAGCATCAGGAAAAGACTAAAAAATAAAAAATAAATCTTACCTATCTGGACAACCTTCCTGAACTCCTATAACGTAGACGTCCTGTGCAAAGTCTGTGTCGGTTGGGAGCAGAAGATCATCTAGGTTGTATGGAAGCCCCTGAGACCAAGAGTGAGAGCTTAGGCTACAGCTGCTATGCACTTCAACAAAACAAAACATGAGAAATGACATATTGTCCCACACCTTCTCTCCCTGCATGTTCCATGTGGCGACGTAGATACCGAGTCGTCTCTCTGGGAAGTAGCGGTCTAGCTCTTCTGCCCCCAGCAAGGCGCCGCTACCCAAAACACTGCCCTCCAGAAAGCTCCTAAAACCACATGCAGGTGCATTTTCAGGAAAACAAAAAACAAGAACAAAAACTGAGAAATTCTCCTTCTAGCATATGTTGCATAATATATTCAAATTAACAGACTTCACCCAAATGTTCTGAATGGTCATGCTGCCCTTTTCCACACAATGGATCCATTCCATACAGTGACCAGGATTTACTACTTCTTATTTTTAGTAAAAAAGTATCATAACTAAGAACTGTAGATTGTGTGTGTATGGTCTGGGTAAACCCTACGTTGTGGGCATGAAACCCCTCAAGGATAGTAACACCTCTCTCTCTCTCTCTCTCTCTCTCTCTCTCTCTCTCTCTCTCTCTCTCTCTCTCTCTCTCTCTCTCTCTCTCTCTCTCTCTCTCTCTCTCTATATATAGTCAAACCAAAATGTATTCAGACACCTCAACATTTCTCACATAATCACAGTTTATAACTATTTCTACAGTTATAGTTTAGAAAAACGGTAATAAAATATGACAAGAACTCAAGAGTTATCAAATAATTTGATATTTCACTGGGTTTTGGTCATCCTTCAGTTAGACTGTCTCACAATTGAATTAGGTTGAATAGCTGTCAGCTGTTACATTTAAGTTCAGTCTGTGGTCTAAAAATTAGCAATTAAAGAAAAAACACTTAAGCAAAACATGGTCAGGTCAAAGCGTCTGAATAGTTTTTGGCCCTACATTTTTATAACTTTTACTGGTAGTCCACTGTATGAAGGATTTTTGGGTATAATATGTCACAGTTTGCTATCCTCACTTAGCCTACATAAATTAACTATTGTGTCCTGCACCTACGAGTAAAACATTTTTATCAAAAATTATATCTGGTGTCTGAATCATCTTTGATTGTCTTCTAAATTGTCTAAATAGTTAGATATTGCATGTTGTCCTCGTATAGTCGTTTCACTTTCAAGCAGAACATGAGTGAACGCGCTGATGGAGTTTGACAGTTACAGAAGGTGCTGAACAAGCATCTCGCTGATCCATTAATCTCCTTTGCATTCTTCAGAACGTGATCATGTGATCTTAAAGTGGAGGATATGCTGAGCGATAACTGCAGAAAAGAAGAAAGGAATGAAAAAAGCACAAGTTTCTCACCTGTTCCTCACATCCCGGGGTCTGATGGGGTTCAGAACACTATAGGTGGACTTCATGGAATGGACAGAGGCATTGTCCGACACCATGGTGTCCAACAGCCCGCTATCGCTCAGATTCCTCTGAAGCCTCACCGACCGCCCCCTTCTCCCCACCACACTGTAATCCAAACAATCCCTGTCAATCCGATTAGTTGTCCTTAAGGACGCGGAGGCTGCGCTGTTATCCAGAGGAGGATACGTGCCGGTGAGCTGCAGTGGGGACAGAATAATTCTGGACGGTTTCATTCGCTCTTTATTCGGATCAAAATCCTCACGGGGGGACTCGTCATTCTCGGAGAAGCTCCCGGTCCTCATCATGAACGGCGGTGTCTCCACGGGAGGGAGATCGAGTGGACGTCCGGACGCAAGGCCCTGGCCATTCACCGAGGCGGCGTCTTTAAGAGAGTCGGTGGAAGAGCCCGTCTCACCCGGGTCCGTGAGACTCTCCTGGCTGTTCCTCAATCTTCTCCCCCTCAGCTTCTCATCAAATGAGATGTTTTTACCCTCCATGCCCAATCCCACGGGCTTCGGAAGAGAGGGAGGTCGAGGCTGATATGGACTAAGCTTGGCGTCCTTGTTAAGCTCATCCTGAAGCAGTTTGGACCCATCATGTGTCTTCTTGATGTCTTCGAGCTCCTCCTTGTTGCTCTTCTCTTTCCTCAGATCTACACGCAGCACATTAATATCTGTTTTACAGGCTGGTTCTCCTGACCTGAGCTCTGCAGGGTTAAACGGGACGATGCTGTCTCCATGCTCACTCATCCTATTGGCAAACTTGGTTTTAGATGCAAACAACCCCCATGGTGCTCAACTGATTACATCCTGTGGAGAATGTGAGAAAATGATTATAGATAACTTATTATTCTGTCAATTATTTCTTTTGATTTAGTGATATTCCACATCTTGCCCAATGTGGAATTTTATACTATATGCAGGTCTTTATTATGAATGAAGCATTGAAACATAAATAATTTTAAAGGGAGAGTTCACCCAAAAATGAAAATTTGCTGTTAATTTACTCACACCATTCAAGATGTAGGTGACTTTTTTAGAACAGTAAAGATGATTTATAGCTGAAACTGTGGTCCTTAGTGATTCGTATAATGGAAGTTAATGGGTGCCATCACTTTGAGATTCAAAAAACATATGCAGACAAAACTAAATTAATACCCGCGGCTCCTGATGATACATTGAGGTCTTAAGAAGAGAAACGATCGTTTGAAGCGCAAGCTTCCTGTCGCATAATGAAAAGCTGACGCTGTTTGTTTACAGCAGATGAGTGTGTTGTATATTGTTAATCAAAATGGTACTTGTGTTGTTCCTGGATGCCGCAACCTATATAAAAAATGAAGACCACGTTCAATTGCACAATCTCAATTGACATTTGACTTTTCACAGATTCCCAACGTTTCAGCTTGCATGGACCGATCATTTCGCTTCTTAGGACCTCAGTGTATCTTCAGGAGCCGCAGGTTTTAATTTTGTTTTGTCTGTTTTTGAATCTCAAAGTGATGGCACCCATTGACTTACATTATATGAATCACAGAGGACCATAGTTTCAGCAATAATTCTTCTTTATTGTTCTAATGAAGAAAAAACAAAACAAAGTCACTTAACACCTCAGATGGGCTGAGGGTGAGTAAATCAAGAGCAAATTTTCATTTTTGGGTGAACTATCCCTTTAATCAGCAAAACAATTTAAATCAAGGTGTTTTTAACTTTTTATGTTTTAAAATATATATATGTATTGCAAGCTATCTATTAGTAGCTATACGTTTTCAAGTCAAGTCACCTTTATTTATATAGCGCTTTTTAACAATACAGATTGTTTCAAAGCAGCTTTACAGTGATAACAGGAAAATAATGTAACAAAGTTTGTTTCTAGAAGAAAATAGCATTCATAGTCCAGTAAGTTCAGTGATGGTTAGCCTAATTTTTGTTGTAAAAAAAGTTATTAATTTAGTTAATTTATATAGCAGCTCTGGAGAAAACCGTGATGTCATCGTCCAGCTCAGTTCAGTTCTCATATAATGGCGTCAATGCAGGCAGATCAAAATTATTGTTGAATAATATATAATGTCCCCAAATATTTAAAAAGACCCATAGCTTTTCTTTTCCAAATTAAATAATTTTGCTCTTATTTCAAAATCTAAAATGTAACAAAACATATTATAACAATACTGTCTGGACAAAATGTTTTTGTGTTAACATTTTATATATTTTGCGTAACTGCTATATTAGCCTATTTCGGAGACAAAATTCGTATGCTCCTCCATTGTAAGTAGCTTTGGATAAAAGGAAATGTAATTTTCTCCACTAAATAGCAGTTTTATTGTACCCAATATTAGAGAAAACTTTTGAGGTCAAATAGTGTTTAATGTTTAAGTTTTTAGTTGAAACAGGTGGTAACAGCTAAGAGATGGTGGCAAGAGGGAGAATGTTTTTGCACGTTACACTTACACAGTCCATAATAGTTGCTGTATGAAAAACGACAACGGAATAACACACAATAATCATTATTAATCTTATCTACTAAAATGTTTATTTAGCAAAAGAGTTCTACGTATTAAATGGACGTCGTAAATTATAAACACAAATCGTTAGGGTACGTTAACGTTACAAATAATAACAACAACAGTCAGCAGCAACATGAAAACATTATAGTTACTATTATTATTGGTGTCCAATTTTTAATTAATACTTAACTAAGACTGAAAGCCATTAATAATTAACTGTTATGATCAGTGATTACAGCTGACAGAAATCTCTGTCCCTCAGCGATGTAAAACTCACTGATGCCACACGATGGTCACTCACACATCTGTAAGATCGATGTTATCGAGTTAGCGCTTTATCTTTCCAAAATATGAATAATGAAATGGAATTAAATCTATATTAAAATACATTTGTGTGAGGAATAAAATGACGCATCTGAGTATGAAATAACTCACCGTTACCTCCAGTTTGCTGAAGAGGCAAACTTAATGGACTTCCTTAACAACCAAAGCAACCAACAACTTCTCAAGAGGGCGTGCTGACAGTCTGCAGCAGTGTATTATGGGACAGCGCCATCGTGCGTTTATTATTAATCGAGTTGGTATTATTTTTGCAAACAAGTGGCCAATTTACAAAACTATCCACATATTATTTAGGAATATGGGAACCAAATGTAGTTTTAAGTATCTAACACTGAAAACTCCATATTGATTACTGTGAAAGAGGAGTTATGTGTTACGTGTATAGCGGTAAATGTTATGTAGACTAATTACACTGATCCGTACGTAGACTATCTTTATTATAAGTCAGCGGATCATTAATATTATTTTCCAAATTGTTTCCCATTGTTTCCCCAGTTAAATATACATTCTTCTACACATTATTCATTTACTTAACATTCAATACACATATGAAGTATAAAACAAGAAGGGCCTTATGAAAAAACATGAACATTGTGGTGGTTGGCTTGTCAGTATCACGGTCGGTATTACAATATTGCGGTTATTGTGACAGCCCTTTAACTTAAAGCAATATGCTGCAGATTTCAAAAGTTCAACTGAATATATATAATATAATTAACCCTTGATTCTTCCCTTAGGCTATATGGTATCTTCCCCTATGTATTATTCTCTTATTTTTTTCAGTATACTCTGAAGTAAATACAAACTAATACAGCGATACTCTGAAATCACCTTTCGAGTAATAAATTCACTCTGGAAATAATCATGGAATGTAAATTTATTTATTTGGTACTAGGCTACTTGAAAATTCAGTCAGTGTTTGAAGTTATATTCACAATTTTGAATATAATATAAATATAAAATGGCTGAAACCAAATACAAGTGTCCTATGTTTTTGGTTCAGTAACCGTACAACTCTGTAATGACAATATCAGTATCAGTCCCTATGTGGTGAAAATCAAGCTTTTAAATGTTGTCTATGTGGTGTTTTTAATATGCTTTAAGACAAACGGCGTGCAAATTCATAAGTCAGCAGCATTGCTGAGTATTTTCTCCTTAAAACCGCAGTGAACAGACAGTCTCAAAATCACGGTTTGAAATCGCTGGTGTTTCTGACGTCACAAACTTTAACCAATCACGTCAATGTGTGATCGTCAACAAGTTGATCTCTGAGCTGGTGTAAATGAACCGCGTATACTAAATGACGTTACACGCAGTTACATTCAAGCTATTTTAAGGCGTGACATTTTTTTCAAGGAAACAAACTTTAAATATGTAATTGAGTTTTAAGGGATACAATTATTGACTACAGGGGGACTTTAAGTTTTTTGGCTTTTAGTTTGAATATGTTACCCTCTATAAGCTAGTGTGCTCCAAAACAATGACAAAATTCACATTTAAAAGATATAACTGTTCAAAACTTACAGTCTCTCACTTCTTGATCCAATATGGATCAACGATTTTGATGATTTTGAATCACTCTGCACTTCAGCTTCTCATCAAATTTTCAGCTCAATCAAATGCTCTCTATAATCTGAAGCGCCCCGCCCCCTACATTATAAATAATACACTTAACCTGCGGCTGAAATCGGTCACTTGTTCACACAACTACAATTTTTTATATAGTGAATGGCACATAATTCACTATAGGGATATATCATTAATAGGGGTGTAACAATATATCGTGCCACAATATATCGCAATACAAAAATGCAACAATACGTATCGTGGATAGTGACAATATGTATCGTGGATAGTTCACCCAAAATAGAAATGACTGTATAAGAAAAAAATCATGTTTTCAGAGTTTTAGTGTCAGTACTACATTAAACTACTATATAATGTTGATTATAATGTATAATAATGCAATGATCAGCTTCAGAATCATGAATATTTTTATTCTGGTGTCACCATTGTCCTTGAATTACAAGCACCAAGTCCAAACCTGTTCATTTAAACCCACAATGTAATATCAAAGTTAGCATTTTAATCAACAGTACATTTTTTGTTAACCTTTTATCATATGTCTTGGGAGTATCGCAATAATATCGTATCGTGAGTTCAGTATCGTGATATATATCGAATCGTGAAATGAAGGTATCGTTACACCCCTAATCATTAATATAGATCAGTGGTCCTGCCCTGTCTTCCTGTTTCTGTAGAAATGACATCAACACTCGAACGCGGTCCAAGAACTTTAGTGTAACATCGGCTCATCAGCGCACTGCATTCACCAGAAAGAAAGGCGAATTAACCAAATCCAGAGAAATAATACTTCTAATAACAATTACCGCTGTTCAACTCCATTTCAAAATGGCAATTGTACACGAACATGTAAGCATGCGTCCAGCACATGTGGCCTAGTCGTACATTCACAATTAATAAAGGACTCTTAAATACAACTCTTTCATTTTACATTTCAGGACATTCTACAACAGATTAATGCATGAAAAAGCAGACTATATTGATGATTTTGATCGTTTTAATTATTCCCCATTGACTCTGAAGGAACTCTGTTTCCACTTGGTCAGCGCTCTACAGTGTGACCATTTCAGTCGCATTTGCGTGCGACTGTGAAAAAATATTTAGGAGCACCATGTGCGACTGACC
This sequence comes from Phoxinus phoxinus, assembly GCF_949152265.1. Classification (NCBI taxonomy): domain Eukaryota; kingdom Metazoa; phylum Chordata; class Actinopteri; order Cypriniformes; family Leuciscidae; genus Phoxinus; species Phoxinus phoxinus. The sequence continues at coordinate 33,132,236 of NC_136878.1, read as the reverse complement.
CGATCAGGCCCACTTCTACAGAGGTGCACGGTGCACCCTCAGCTGAATCTAATAAAAGCATATTAGTGAAACTAATAAACGATCCAGTGCGTATTTGCGCTCTAGAGAGCGTCAAAGGTTTCTGTTTACAACTTATTTTGCAGCGTTGAGCAATGGAGCCAATCACAGACATATCTGTGTATTTCTTTAACGCAATGGCCAATCAAAGGTTTTTAAGTCAGAATCCATTCAAACCGCAGAAGTTTTTGTCCATTTTGTGCCGAGTTTTGCACGCTCACGAATTCTCACGAAGTGTAGACACGATGTAAATAAGACATTCGGATATTGGATTGTCAGACACGGGGATGGAAATTATCAGGAGCTTGAAGCAAAATTGCCACCAAAATGAATATGCAACCAAAATTTGTGATATGAGCACAAAAATGCCTTTCTTGTTTTTAATATTTATATTATATGATATAGAAATATCATACGAGAAAGAATGCTTTTTCCCAAATATTAGCATGATTGCAAATGTGATGTTGATTGTATACAACAGTTTAATAAACAAGTTCAATAAACAACATTTGAGGCACAACATTGTCGGATTTTGCTCTATTTTTTAAGGGCTGTTTCAATCGCAAAAATCTTCCAGTGCACTGGGACGTTCACTCCTTGAAAAATCCCACAATGCACTGCATAAACAGGGAGCATAGATACTCACTATGCTCGACGCTCTCCTTGCTTTCCTTACTGAAAATTAAATCACATTTCTGAAGTGTGAAACATAAAACGCACGCCGTTAGACAGGCAGTGAAAAAAAACATCTAGTTACATATATGATATCCGGCATAAATGTTGTTTGGATATGTAACAAAACAATGTGTTTATACAGCATAATAAATAATATCAAAAAGATATAGGTCAAGCCTGTTGTTGATTATTACCAGTGGTGACGTTCTACAACATTGTATGCAAATGTTCAATGTACGCCAGTAATCACATATAGTAGATGAAAAACAGCATGTGACAAAAGAAGTATGCCCGAATTCACAATACTCATACAAAAATGGGCTAAAAGTACCTGGATGACCTACTTCTGGAGAGCATTCTGAAGTGTGCATAAGATTGACACTTTACTGTCCCATGAGGCCATTCATTAAATGATAAGCTATTTCCTCACAAAAGCGGTTTATTCAGCTTAGTGAGGCCTCTACATTGGCATTAAAAAAAAGGCATCTATTCTCCTTCCCTGCGTACCACAGCATTAGCAGGCATTACGTTTTTTTCTAAGGTTGCAGGCTTGCCTTCAAATGGCTGTCGATGGACACTTAGCCATCCCATGAGGCCAAGGGAGGGGATTTAAGAATTACCTTTAAGGAAGTAGTGCACCAATTTCAGACGCAGTGAAAGTCACACCTCAGCACCTGCGCATCTCCGTTGATGAATGAACTTTAACTTTAACAAAGATTAATTGTTCATTGTTAGTTCATGTTAAAAAGTGTTACCCATTATTTTTATGGGCTAACTGAAATATTTGGACATTTAACACATAATTTAGCATTTAATTACATTAAGATTATTGTGAATACATCTAATCGGGTATCTGCTACATTGCTGGAGGTTTCAGCTTCACATAAAAATATCATATGCAGAAAAGTGTCATTTCATTTTTTTCATATTTCTATATTCATAATTGCAAATACATTTTAAACACTAATTCATAACATTATTCCTGCAACTGTAATTGCAGTGTTAATGCATATAGCCTATAATAAAATAAATAATAAATAGTAACTTCTGTCAGTAATGCACAATTTTTATTTTGCTTATTCAATTCCAGCATAATGCAAACAAAATGCATGTTTATATATTTAAATAAATAATATGAAAGTAGCCTAATTTAAAAGTGTATACCGTATGTAAGCCTAACTACATTTAGGCTTAGTTTTTTTATGAGAAGACTGACCTTTTTTTCTAACTTGAGCACCTGCGCCACAAACATCCTGTGCACGACCCTGAAAATGTTACAATGTTTAAATGTTTACAGAAACCAGACAGAGGCGCGTGCACTCAGTCTGGCGCGTGCCGCTAATTGATACAACACAATAAACCAAAGCGCGAGCTTGAACCAGTGACCTTGTGGACAGGTGTTCAGCGCCCCAGACAGACCAGACATTCCTGTCTGGAATCATTAGACGATTCCACTATAAATACTGATCAGGGGGTCATGGGTGACACACACCTGACTGACACTGGACATGATGCAGTCCTCCTCTCTCACCGATCGCGAGAACACCCTCCCCGCAGCTGACGGGTGTTTCCTCATGTGGCGGGACTACATGGACCTCCAAAAGACTCTGTCCCAGCTGCTGGAGGAGCATCGCGAGGAAAGGCAAGCCGTGACTGCGCGTTTGACCACCGGGGAGAGATTCATGAGCACCGGCTCATCCCGCAGCGCCTCCAGCACTACTTTCTCCTCCTCCTCCTCCAGCCGGGACCACCGGCGTGACACCTGCGGCTTCTGCCTGAAAAACGGTGAGAGCGAGGAGGTGTATATGAGCCATAGACTGAAAGCCCGTGACGGACGTATCCTCTGTCCGATCCTGCGGAGTTATGTGTGTCCTTTCTGCGCGGCCACCGGAGACTGGGCGCACACGCGCCAATACTGCCCTCGGAGAAGCGCTTCGAAGACGAGCAGGATGTAAACCGATGGACTCTCTCTCACACTTTCTTGTTCATGTGAAACTGAAAGTCGCTTTTTTATATGTTGTATATTGTTCAGAAACGTTGTTTGCACATTACTGGTTGAAATGTGTTCCGTTCCTTTCAAAATAAAGATATTTTTCTAGTTTATCTAAACCCCGTTTTACTTCTTGTTATTGCTTTGCATTTAAAAACATTCCCCATTGTTATGGTTTGGAATTTAGTATCAGATAATAATCAGATTTTACAATTTTCAGTTCAACATAGGTGTCTTAAAGCAGTTATGATAAAACCTCCTGATTTCTGCAACCCGATCATTTATTAATCTTTGTTAATATTAATTTCAACATTTACTAATAGGCCTACTTTATTAAAATATTGTTAACATTAATTAATGCACTGTGAAAGAACTACAATTAACATTAATAACGTTAACAAAGATGAACAAATACAGAAACAAATGTATATTGCTCATGGTTAGTTCATAGTTAATACATTAACTAATGTTAACTAATGAATCTTATTGTAAAGTGTTATCAAAACATTTATCAAGTATAGCTATTTGACTTTTAAAAACGTAAAACATATTTAAAGCAACACAATGGTCATTGATTATGATAAACACAAATGTGAAAAAAACATGATAATGGTTATTGATTATGATAAATGGGAATAAAAACAACGATTGCACGCTGAACAGTTAACACTTGTCTTAATGCTAAATAAACAGTCTATTTAGAATGTCTACTTCTTCTGATCAGTCTCATTTTTCTCATCAGTTACATCAACACTGATTTATAAATATACAATTATTGAAAATGAGTTCTTGAATTGTTTCAAACAGCACACGAGTGGTAGGGACTCGTTAGGCCTGAAATAGTCACTATAAACACGGTTTGGAAGATGCATGATGTACTCGCTCATTATGACATTTTTTTAAACTTTGTAAAAAAAAAAAAAAAAGTTAGTGTACCTTTGTTATAAATGCTTTATAAGTATTGTTAGTTCATGTTAACCAATGAAGGGAAGTTATAATGTCAACAAATGAAACCTTATCATAAAGTGTTGCTACTAACTTAACGAAAAAGGCAGATCTGAACATATCCATCCATAAAGGCATGTGCTTACGTTTCCAATTACAGCAGGGATGGTGTAAATAAGGGGGATACTCTCTATTTCTTGCCATTTGAGATTTGACTAAGCCATTTTAATAGCAGATATAGCAAACATAGTCACAATGGATGCAGGCTATGGGCAAATAAACCACCTAAAAATGCATGAATGTCTTTGAATTATAGCCTAACACTGACTTCATATCGCTTTTAATAGCCTAGTCTTTTTTAACACTTTCTTTTTCTTAATTTTTTCCTTTCTTTCTTCCTTTCGGCAGTTAAATATGTAATATTAAATATGTAACGAGTAGACCTACATTTTCTTGATCATCCATAAAGATTTACTGGATCTGCATCACGTGAGTAAATCAATAAGCTTTGTCAACAAACAGTAGCCTAGTAGACTACATATATAAACTGTCTGAGCACTACCAAAGGTTACTCTCCACCATCACGATAGGTGGCGCTGTGGGGTTATGAGGACTAAAAAACTCCTTCGCCTCTCTGAGGTCAGACCAGGGTCAGAGGTTGCCAAATATAAACAAATACACGTATAAAAAATGTACGCATTAATTTACTAACCTTTTCAAAACACATAGGCCTACTGTTATCCCAGCTTCATAATTTCAGTTTCACATATATTTCAAGTCGTTCTGGGATCGACCGAGATAAATGCTATAACGTTACTTCACCGGAGCTCGCCCTGATGATTTGCTCCGGTAGGGGGAATTTTAAAGTTGAAATCTGGCAATCTTGCAATACACGTTGACGGCAGAACATGTGGATCCATGTAAAGACCTCTGATCTATGCCTCTGATCCACGTGAATGAATCGCAAACAAACAAAGCGTCTTCTAATCAATTCATATGTCCGATTATACTTTTCTATAAGCTGTAGCAGCTAGTTGCTATGTTTTGGAGTCACGATTATGTCCGTAATATAAACGTTCACCAGCAATCGAGGTGTGTCTGATGAAAGTCCCATCGAAACTGTGTAATAGACTGGTTTGGTAAACTTTAAACTTACCATGACTCATAATGAGTAACACCACAGTTCGAGGCAAAGTGTGGACGGCTGTGACTCAAGCTTTCAAACTGCCAATGGCTCTCATAATGCGGATGATAACGAAGCTGATTAACCGAGTGTTGATGAGCACGAGCGCGCTGCCATCACCGAAGATGATGAATGGTCAAGCGGCAGGTGACTGTAACAGAAGGAAAATGGTACGTTATCGAATAATTTGGCATTATTATAATTATTATAGGTTATGACAAACCGTTCTCCAAAATAGATACTAAAGTTACCAGTGTCTTATTTGTAGTTACTGTTTATTAAAGTCTTTTTTTTCAACACCACCAGTTTTACTGCTGTTCGTTAAAGACTTTAACTTAAAGTACTCCTCCGTTGGTTACAACTTACAAGTACTAGTTACAAACTAGCAATTTTTTCTTCTTTGCTAATAGTCGCTTTACCAATAGTAAGTATCTCTAGTAAAAAATATACATTTCCATCTACTTAAATAACCCATTTATTTAACACTAGTGTGTATTGCATTTGTTGATAGTAAAAAATATCTATATTACAAGAAACGTTTTAGTCATTTAGTATTTTTAAAATGAAATTAAGCTGTAAAGTGGCCATTCTGACTAATTGTTGTATTGTATGGCAGGTAAAAACTGAATGAACTAATGATGAGGACCTTTATAAACTAATGAGATAAGGCTACTAATAACAGCCGATTTGGCTATTAAATATTAAACCTAAGTACTAGTTTAATCAGGACCTTTATAAACCTCTTGACAATTTGTGTATTTTTTGTTGTTTCAGGTTGTCGGGCTGGGAAACCCTGGCATGAATGGCTCTCGACATAGTGTTGGTATGGCTGTGCTTACAACGCTAGCAGAACGTTTGGGAACGTCAGACAGCTGGAGATCTGACCGACAAGTCTCAGGAGAGGTTTTTGTAACACACCTTCAAGACATCCAGTTGGTTCTTCTTCGACCCAAGTTGCTAATGAACATCAATGGTGTGAGTGTGGCAAAAGCAGGTGAGACGCATTGTATTATCCCATAAAAGAATAACTCGCCTCAGGTGGATGATTAACATTTAGGATTGTCAACTGTACCCTCCTCATTTCCATCTTGGGCTGGGCGGGCGGTATGACAAAATATATTGTGCGATCCCAAATCCGGTTCTCTTTTGCAGCTTATTGAGCTTAAATGGTCAAATACACACACATTTTATGTCAAAATGCCCGTCGGGTGGATTATTCACATACACGTGAACAGTTGGGTGAAAATCAGATGTGGACCAATATATTAGATCCGAGCATGAGGTCTCAAGCTTGTGTGGCAGCAGTCTAATATACCTGTGTCATTAATGTTAATCAAACAACAAAAGACAAAGGCTGTGTCTGAAATCGCATATTCTCTTGAGTAGGTACTTATCTGGTTTAAATGCACACCAGAATCTCGCTGGAAGTAGAAGGTCATCCAGGTACTTTTTTTTCTCTACTCTTTTATCAGTTCTGTGAATTTGGACATACTGCTTTTGTCACATACTGTTTTTCGTCTACTATATAGTAGGGAAGTATGCGATTTCGGATGCAGCTATTGAGAAAATCATTCACTGCTCTTGACTGAATAACATTTGTATCTTTTTAATAATAATAACCAGTTCATAATCAATTCGTAGTATAGCCTACAGTAAAAACTATGCAGTGTTTCATTTATTATAATATTAATAATGTAATATAATATTACCTTTTTATTCAATGTCTTTACTATTTTTTTTAATAAACCTACTGTACCTGAAAAAAACTATACTATATTTAATTTTTTTTGTATTTGTATACTTATTTCAATTTTAAAATTACTTTATTTCAATTTAATTTGCCTAATAAACCTTTGCTCTTATTTTTAGTTATAACAAATATATTGTGATGTATTTCATTATCAAAATAAGATTTTGGTCATATCGCCCACCCCTGTTTCCATCATTGGAAATCTGAATTTATTTCTTCTTTATTTTTTTCCAGCCAGTAAATTTTCAATTCCGCCTGAACATATTCTCTTGATTCACGATGAGCTTGACAAACCGCTTGGGAAGTTCGGCATTAAACACGGCGGAAGTGCAAGGTGAGTGAAAACTTTTTTTTTTTATCAGACTTTTGTTTTGATAACATTGGTTTAAGTTTCTCTCGAATATGTTATATTGACTTCATTGCTCATTGGACCATGTCTCTTCCTCTCAGGGGTCACAATGGGGTGAGATCATGTGTGGACTGCCTTTATACTGATGTAAGTTAGCAAATATTTCATAGAGCAAAACATAAGCTATAGTGACTTGCTGTATAAGTTCATTATAACACACGCTGATTGTGTCCGCAGGTGATGCCACGGTTGCGCATTGGTATTGGGCGACCGTCAGGCAAAACGCCTGTCGACCGCTATGTTTTGGGACGTTTTTCACAAGAGGAACAAAATGTTTTAGACTCTGTCATAAAGCAGAGTATAGATGTTCTGCTGACATTTGTCACAGACTCGCAATCCCAGACTTCTCCAGCAGAGGGAAGGAGAGCATCACACAAGAATAAAGCAAGGGCGCTTTCACCGCCTCAGGACACCACAGAAGAGCACAAACAGAACTGACCTGTTACCTGTTATGTTTTAACATATCAGTTTTGAAACATGTTTGATAACTGTTTCTTTGTTGTGAAGGAGCTCAGTTTGGTTATGATCCCATGTTTAGATCCCCAAAGCTAAGGACATGGAAGGCAAAACCAAAACTGACATCAATACATAGTAACTTTGTTGACTCTGTTCTGAAGGAGTTCAGCTTTGTTAGAATTCACTGTGTCTGCCATATTTTAAAGTCCAGTCGACGTATTAGGGATACAGCATTACATGCTCTTTTGTAGTTTCTATAACATGATTTCCAAAATTGGGATTTGCAAACCTCTAGAGGTTCCTGAGGGAACTGTGGAAGGTTCATGGCACTGGAATAGAAATCCCTATGCCGTTTTAAATAAAGTAAAAAAAAAAAAAAAATGTCAAAAGGATTAAAGATTAAAACATAAGCATGAGAAAATAAACAGACATTTTTGAACATGTAAAGAAGAATTCAATTTATTTTTGAAAGGTTAACAGTACTTCAAATATATCAACATGTTTATCAGATAAATAACTTTATCCATAGGCATTTATGTGATAGAACAGTTTGGAAACTCCTGATTTAAAACCCAGATGACACGACTTCATCGTCAAGATAATCTTAATAGTGTCACTCCATGTTACTGGGTGATTTTAAATGTGTTAATTTCACTGTATTGTGGTGTTTTGTTTTTAAAAAATATTTGCCCATTAATAAGTTCAGCTGTAGATTAGCAAACTTTAAACATTTCTGACATTCAGAGAACTGTGTTACTTAAATGTATACTGCAAAAAAGTATTCAAATGTTTTAAATAAACATGATGTAAAAACAAATTATAAAGTGATGTAAAATAAATATTTCAGATTATAGGTCACAAATAAGTTATGTCATTGGTCAAATTATAGAGTGCCGCAAGGGTCTGTTTTAGGCCCTCTGTATTTTCAATAATACATGCTGCCTCTTGGTAATATTATTAGAAGACATGGAATCAGTTTCCACTGTTATGCCTACTTAGTTTTATATTTCATCACAACCAGATGAAATCTCTAAATTATCCAAGTTGAACAGAGTGTGTTAAAGATATAAAATATTGGATGGCCATTAATTGTTTTATATTAAATACAGACAAGACTGAGGTATTACTTATTGGACCAAAAACCAGTACAGAACCTATTAGAATACAATTAGCATCTAGGAGGATGTACTGTTACTTCATTAGTTAAATAATAAAGCTTTTCTGCATCAGTATCATATAACGTTCCATAACAACTGTTTGGAAGTTTCTAAAATAACACCCAGGTCTTATTTTAGAAACTTCCAAACAGTTGTTATGGAACGTTATATGATACTGATGCAGAAAAGCTTTATGCATTACTAGGAGGTTGTCCTGATCCTCAATAAAACTACAGTTAGTCCAAAATACAGCTGCTAGAATTCTTACCAGGTTAAGAATAGTGGATGATCATCCCAATTTTTATCATCTCTACACTGGTTATCTATTAAGTTCTGTATCAATTACAAAGTATTGTTACTGATCTAAGGCCCTTCATTGTTCAGCTGTATTTAACCGATCTTCTCCTATGGTCCATCATCATGCTCTTTAATGTCACAAAACTCATGGGCAATTTTGGTCTTACCTAAGGATATCTAAGTCCACTAAAGGATGGAGAGCGTTTTTGCATTTGGCCTTCCTGATAATGTTTGAAGCTCAGACAGTCCTTGTCCTTAAACTCCCAGTTTAAATCTAGATTAAATACGCATCTCTTTAGCCAAGGATTCACATAATACACCTTATAACCTTGTACTCCAGTTATATCAGATGAAATGCACATTATTATCTTTTGCTTAAAATGTTATGAACAGCAGCTACGCTAATTCTGTTCCATTAGCTCTGTTTCTACCTTGGGATGCATATAAGAGTACACCAGCTCCAGTTTAAATCTAGCCTATTACGAAGATGAGACGAGGACTTCAGATGACTTCAAAAGTCTGATTTAACATGCACCACTGACATATTTTCTATATAATCATTATGGTCACAACTTGTAGTAATTGCATTAATGAGATCATTGTTTCTGCCTAAATGATTACATGATATTTGCCAACTGCGTGATTTGTAGTATCTTACAACTGTACATTTCTGACATATGCACATCATCACTTTGACACAGTCACCTCTGATAACATATTACTCTAAAATGTAATGTAATGTTTTCTGTAAAGGTGCTTTGAAACTATATGTATTGTTAAAAGCGCTATATAAATGTGAATTGAATTGAATCATGCGACTTTATACAGACGTTCAGATGTTCTTCCATTGAAGCTCGAGATGCTCTTTGGATCATCTTAAATCGTGCTGGAGAAAACGATCATCAGATCTGACACAAACATGTGGAGTTCATGCAGCTCCAGTGCTGCTCTCATTAAAACAACATGAGATATTCAATGTAAAAATAATAAGTGTTTGAAAAAAAATGTGTATAAAATGAGAAGAATTCTAAATAAAATTTAATCAGCTTATAAATGCAATAAAGAAAGTTATGAATGAATTCCATTGTTAAAATGGGGCATTTTATTGCTGACATGAACAAGTGTTTTGAATGTCTAAGAGAGAATCGCTTGTTTCGTCGCTGAATTAACAAATGCTGAATGAACACTGAATCGACAAAACACAATCAATGCAACTAATATGTACAACAATGAATATCGCAGGAGCCGGTTTAATGTCTTTCTGCCAGCTCTTTGCTTGTCGGCTTTAATTACACTGAAAAATGTGACCATTCTGTATTGGGCTCAGTTATCAAGTCATGAACTCATGTAATTAACACCATTACTGATTAAAAAAGAAATAGGGACAGAGAAGGATCAAATGTTAATACTCCGGGATCTGAATCAGTGCTGTGCTGAGATTTCTGACAGATGTGGAGCATCCATCCTAGAGGACTACAAAGAGTTCCATCAATACCACAGCCTTAGAGAACTATTGAAAAATACTTCAAAGACAATATCACTTGTGGCAGATTTTCAACATTCCAGCTACATTGACAAATAGGCTTTTCCTGAGCAATCCTTTACAATGGACCATTCCCAGCTCCTCTGAATGGTCAGGATTGCTTGGTCCACTCTTAGCACTAACAATAGCTAAGGTCAGAGGTTACTGGCACGGCTGGACACAGCTAATACAAAAGTGCAAATTTATTCAGGGTAATGTTCTGAGCCTCATAGGGGGTCTTCCCTGTTTTACAAAAATATTTAAAGTAATACCACCCAATACACAATGCCTAAACTATATCTCAGTAACTAAAAGTCACTAAAGAGTATTTTCTCAAGATTTCTCTTCATTTTTAATTGTTTGTTTCAAACATATAAAACATTATACATTTTGTGAATGGTGTCTTAATAAAAAATCATATAGCCTAAATTAATACAATTTGCTAATCACAAGAATATTTTTTGGCCCAAAAAAATGTGGTGTCAATTGTTTTACAAAATTTTTTGCTTTAAAAAGCTTATAGATATTAAAGCCTAATATGCTGCTCTGTGGCAGTTTACATTGTAAATGTTTGCCCCATTTACATTGTTACAACATGTGTTCAATGAACTGTATTTTTTCTAAACAATAATAATGTACATGTTCAATAGCATTTTTATACTCAGCAGTTTATGTTCATACAGAAAAAAAGGGGGGGGGGGATTTACCTTAATAACCCTCATCTCTCCAATATACGTTTTAAATTTAAGTTAAAAAAGGCTTTAGTAACATGTTATATAAATGAAAGCATCTTATGAGGGTTCTAATTTTTACATGCAATTAATATTTGACTATAGGCTACTTCAGTGTTTACAGAAACCCTGTATTATGTGCCTGTTAAAAACACTTTACTTATGAAGTGTTAATGAACGGTTCCTTTGTGGTAAAGTGCCAGGTAATCCCTTGCACGAGTAGCTTTTGAGATATAGGAAACGTCATCGAGGACACAAAGCGTAATGGCACTGTAGACACTGTTGGATTGTAATTGCAATGGGCAAAAAATGGAGTGTTGTTTCTTTAAGAGGTTTCTGGTCCCAGCGCAGCTGCTGGTCAGTACGCCGATTGAGACAGTGGATACTCATCCCCTTCTCACCACAATGGCCATTTATCACTCACTGGTGTGTTATTCAAATCTCGTACCAAGCGGCCACCGACCCCACTCTCGCCCTCGCCGTTTATTTAGAAAGCTGCGCAGTTGTCACGCGAGCCTCCACGCATCCTTTATCCTGAGACGCTGCCAGTGTGTTTGGGTCGTTATTTTACAACAGTCCTCTGGACGGGAGTGATAAAAAGCTAATGTATAAATTAATTCGTGCCTTTTGACTAACATACATTGTAAGGGTCACGCGCATCGCGTCTTGAACACGCTAAAGAACTTTATTTTATTCTGCGCATTGAAGTTGGAGACTCGCAGCGCCGCGGATCGACACCTCTGGAGGAATTTTTGACGCACATCAGGAGGTTTCTCCTTTTTTTTTTTTTGTCGTTTTTGGTCTTCCATACTTGATCAGAAACATCTCACAGGTGCAGACATGGCGAATCGCTGCCAGTGCCTTCTGAAGAAAGTGTATCGTGATGGTGCAGCACAGAGCCTAAAGATCACCGACCGCATCGACAGAGAAAGCTCCGCCAGCACATTCCTCGATCATTTCAGAGGGAAATTTAGATTTTTGTGTATTACAATTGGTCATTTATTTATTGCACTGGAACGAATTAATTGATCAAATCTTTGATTCGTTTGGTTAATCTGAACCTTATTTACCCGGTAAGACACGATTTTATTTTGCGGTTATAATTTTAATAACCCCCTTCCAAAAAAGGTCTGTGGAAATATGCTATTATTATTTTTGTAAAATAACAACATTAGAGTCTTAAAGCAACATTACAGGCTTAGACGGACAGTGGGATTTTGAGTGTTAATTTCGTCTGTGCTATTGTGGTATTTCTGTAGCCTAGATAACGAAAAGTGGACCGAACAAATATGTAATTTTACTGTTAAGGAATTTGTGAAATATAGCCGATATAATGAAAGGCAGCACGCCTGAATTATGTAAAGAAAGAAAAAACAATGTGCTCGAAGGCCTTTTTCCACCGAGGAGCAGAAAACACACGAGGACCCAAACGCATGGAGGATCCTACAGTATTCACACGGTTGTGCTGTTTGTGGAAATATGAGCTCAAGCAGTTGATTGTCCAAACGCAATTCTTGTGAAATGTCAAGCGATCAGTCGAGAATTGTGCCTGGACATCTGTTGCTGGAGGCTCCCACGCGTCTCCAATCATCTGATCATCAGCTCTGTTACATCCGCATGGGATTTATTCGTATTTTATTTTAAAAAACGAAGAACTCTAAGGAAGAAGTTGATGATTTAAAAATGCAAGTGAAGAAAACAGATTAGCTGACTGTCTAAATGTCCTATGCCTATTTTTTTTATAAACAAGATTACATTTGTTGTATTTTTCGTTATGTGTTGGTAATGTTTTGAATTAACAATAGAAAATAGTTTATTTTGAACGTTAACTTCATGTCACGAAAACACTACATATGATTTATTGTTTTATTATAGCTATGTTTTTATTTCACATCAGATGTTGTTTTTTTATTTGATTTAGTACATTACCATAACATAAATGTAACCTAAAATAATAATAATAATTAAGTAAGTAATAGGCTGTAATAAAACAAATCTACATTTGTATATCACGATAACAGATTTTGCCTGCATTGTTTAGTAAAGCCGAACGAAAAATGTTTATCAAATTAATTTGTTAGTTTAATGATATGTCGATTAACTTTAATAAAGCTTTCATTTGTGATATTATTGCTTCTTTTACTCGTTTAAAATGAGCTGACAGGATTTTACGATTTTGTCACATTTGAGGTGTCTGCTACAGACTTATAGGATAACAAAGAAATGGCATGTTAATCCAATAGGATTAAACAAGATTAGTTTTACACACAGGTCAGATCTTTTGATCTTTTTGAAATCAGCACGAGCAGCATTAAACGAATACATAGTTGTCATCTATTTGCATTAAACCTTTTAATATTTTTTTTTCTATATAGGTTAATTCTGATGGAATTCATTTAAAGGCGAGTTACGGTATACTAATTATTTAATAATAGCCTAATTTAAATAGTTTTCTTTGATTTAAACCACATAAAAAATAAAGATTTGGTTTCATCCAACGTTACAATAAAGAATGTATAAACCATAGCAATATTTTCTTATTTAGGACACTTTAAAAAAACATGAAATTAAAATAAAAAATTATTATCAAAATATAATTTAGGTAGAAAACAACATACAGTTTTTGTTTATAACAATTAACTTCGAGGAACCTGGGACTCTTCTGATCACATGTGCCATGATTTAGAAGATCCTTTATTATTAGCCTATTATTAATAATATTATTATTAGCCTGTTTAGCGCCAGCACACATTTTTAAATATTTTGATTATTCAGGGCAATTTTTTCTGTAGGCTACATCAATATACAAAATGTGTTTATTTCTATTCAAATTAATAACATTCCTCTGCTATAGGCTAAAAAATATACACCTGCTAATATACTTTTATTTAAATGGTTACAAAATTATAAACAGTTTCCTCTAAAAATGAACTGCACTCTATAGAAGACTAGCTCTTCATGCACTGCTGTCCGTGCTTCACGTCCCCAGCAGAATAGAGTCACTGAGCTGATATGAAAGACTAGGCTATAGGCTATGCTGTGTTAGTGGAATTTACTTATCATTGCAACTATCTCACATGGAAGAAAATGAGGCCATACATCATGTAGAGGGAAGACGTGTCACGTGACAGTGTCAGCATCAGAGTCTCAGTAAGTTAGAGGATTATCAATCATTTCATGCTTGCAAAGAGGGACAGATTTCGGACAGACATTTTCGTATACATCTTCCAGAGGCCCATGTCCCCCACTGACCACACAGAGGCCAAGGGCATCCCCGGTGCCCCCTCCACCCCTCTCCCAGCATTCCCCCCTCCTCTCGCCCTTTGTTCACCTGTTGTCCTGGAGACTCCATTGCCGCGGTAACCACCCTATTGTTTGGCTGAGAACAGAGATGCACAGACACAGTCCACAAGTAATCTCACAATGAATCAGCAGAATATGAAGCAATATTGACTTTTGAAATCGGAATGACAGAAAGTGGGATGTAGGACGCAATAGGCTATCTTAAAAGTTTAGTATTGCCTAGCTAAACTGTACTACCCTAAAAAGAAAGGACCCATTACCACAACTTAACAAATGCACGATTACAACTTTTATTATAATTTATTGATTAAATTATACATTTTAACTCTTTCCCCGCCATTGGCTTTCCGTGTTTTCACTGGCATACGGTATGGGGCGCTATTTGGCATCTTCTTCTGTAAGATCCAGATCTCCAGATCAAAACACACCTGAAGAAGCAGAAACAAGCGGTAGCATCTAGCATATGGAAGCAGATGCATATTTAAAATCACGCGATCATCGACATTAAACAGCATATAAATCCAAACTGAATGAACGAAACGTCGACCCAGGACAGTGCAGCATCAGGGGTGTTCTGAATTAGATCCAGACGTACAAAACACTATTTTCTCAGATTTTTGCTTGAGTTTGCTTGAGCCGTTTTTTTAATGAAACTTACCCACATTCAAGTGTTGATAAAAAAAGAATGCATGAAGATAATATTTGGTTTTGTTTGGTTGTTTGTTTAAAAACACTTTTTTTTCTTTTGATAAATTGCACAGAGATTCATACAACAAAATATTCTGGGGGCCATCATGCAACTTGTAAAAATGAGCAGAAATGCTGGCAGTGGCTGGCAACTTTTTTCAAAAACGTTGGCGGGAAATAGTTAAGTTAAAAACATTTTGATTAGTTCTGTTGACATCCTATAGAGTATAGGCTACTATAGACTAATGTTGATCATTACATCAACTTAATATTGTGTGTTATTTAAAATGTTTTTTTTTCTGCATTAATTTAGCCTATCGTTTTTGAAGTTGCAATAACTAGTCAAGTAGCTATATATTTAATTTCTGACATGGATAAATAGTTCAATGGTTTGGTTTGTTGTTTAGCAACACTGTTCAGCTGACAAAACATCTTTCTGGAAAAAACAACAACAACTGTAGACAAAAAAAAAGTTGTGAAAAAGTGTTCTAGAAACTTTATACAGCCCATGCCAGCCTTACTGTAAAATTCAATATTGGACAGTTGTGGCATGGTTGGAGAGTCCGACTGGTAACCCAAAGGTTGCGGGTATGATTCTCAATACTGGCAGAAAATGACTGAGGTGCCCTTGAGCAAGGCACCTAAACCCCAATCGCTCCATTGGCGCCAAAATGAATAGCTGCCCTGCTCCAGGTGTGTGTGTCCACGGTTTGTAGTGTGTGTGTTCACTTCTCACTGGTCCTAATGTGTGTTCACTAACTTGCATGGGTTAAATGCAGTGGACACATTCCCATACTTGGCCTTCCCGTCACTTCACTTCAGTAACCTGACTAAGGGGCCATTTACACAACTTTTTATGCGCAGTGGCCATTCATTTACAGGACAACATCGTTTTGGGGCCATAAAAACGCAAACTTTAAAAAGGGGGATTGAAAGTGCAAGTTTTTGAAAATTATACTGTTATCTCTGTGTAAACTACAAAAACGCGAATTTGTGAAAACGGTGACGTCATGCGCATGCGTGTTACATGTTCAGTCTAAAGGCGCATATTTTTTCTTTACAAGTGACATCACCAACTAGTTGCCTATAGCATGCCATGCATAATACAGCGCTTTTAATCGTTTTCGCAGATCTCTGTGAAGGGGAATCGTTTTGATAACGTTGTCTACGCGAAAAACGCAATGTAGTAGCCTACATTGCTGTCGTGTAAACGTAGGCTACTCTATATGGTATATGGTCACATACATTTACGTAATAAACAAGATATATTTAGCATGTGCTATGCTATCTGTTGAGTTTAACTGAAATAGATCAGATTAATTGGTTTCAGAGCCACCCCTCAGTTATGCCCTGGTGAAGAAAAAAAAAAAAGCTACATGCAGTCAGACTAATTATCAGTATGTCAAGTGTGTTAATGATTTGTTAACTTGAAGTGTGATATTTTGAATCAACTAATATTGTACTAAGTATATTTTAGTTGTAATTAAATTGTAGTAAAGCATAACTTTTAAGTGTACTTTTGTGTACTACATTGGACCAACTTCAAGTATACCTAAAGTATATGTATAGGGACTAATTACATGCATGATTAGTGATATTAAAGTGTACTTTATTTGTCTTCGAAACATACAAGCAATGTACCATAAGCATAATGTTAATAATGACACTACTGAGTCTCACAAATACACAAACCAAATAACTGATGCAGAAAGAGGCAAAAGTTGGTTTAGCCGAGCGTCTCAGCTGAATGCACCTCAAAAGGACTTTGCTCAGTGTGCTGATTGTTTTTCATCTCTGGGCCACACAAGGCCCGCTCCATCCTCCGTCCCACCCCTCCGCCGGCCGCTAACTCCGGCCTGACCCTGGCCATGCTGATGAAAGACTCATCAGCACTGTGGCTGGGCACATTTACAAGTGAAAGACAGCCAATAATGGGGTGGTTAGGGAGAAAATGAGGAGACAGAGGGGTGCTCACAGATGTTGAGGGGGGTGGGGGTGGGGGGGCATTGTAGCCAGGCCAGAGGGGACCGGCGGAGGGGGTGATGTTGTGCCTTTTTAGACCTGATTTGGGACAGAATGGAGAGGTGTCCGATTGAAGGGGCCAGCGGCCAGGCGAGGGCAGCCGCCTTGGAGAGCGTGTGAACGGGAGCACAGGGGTCAAGCTAAGAGCAGAGGTTTGGAGGAGGGAGGGGGTCAGTCTGCTATTATCTTGCCGTTTGTAACAGTCCAGCAACGTTTGAAAATCCTTCCTTTGACGCCACCCAAGGTGAGGGCCTTGTCGCTACACTTCCTCTTGGTATTTTGGGATGGGACAGATGAAGTCATCAAAGTGGGTATTAGTGCTTTGTTTGCAGGTGAAATGGCAGGGAAAAGCTTTAAGAGCTTATCCACTAAAATTCAACATGTTTTCAAAGGGCTTAATGTCCAGCTCACAGTCACGGTGTCGCTTTCGCGGACCTTCAACGGACCACATAACACCTGCTAACATTTCCTGCTGAGAAACATTTAATATCCTGTGGTAAGTGGTGGAAGAAGGGTTGTCAGAGGGAGCTGGGAGGCTTTGTGTCATTCAGTCCATATTCAATGTTCACACAGTAAGGGACTAGGAATGGTCATATATGGGGTTTGGAAATATATGAAAAGCTCAATTTAAACTCATGATGCTCATTGTGAAAAATTATCTTGTGGATTAAAATGATCAAATACACAAGTTAAAAAAAATGAAAGTTGATTTTATTGCCTTTGTTTTTGATGTAGTGTTTCTTCTTTTCAGTTTGTATTCCTGTACACGTTTCAAATAAAACTAAAAGGAAAAACAAAATGACAACATGGCACATTTCTGGAAAAAATATGGATATGGTTGATCAATGAATAGAAAAGTGCATGAAGAAAATAGTTTATTCTTTAAAACACATGTACTTCTCATTGCAGAGTATTCTAAATGAATGTGCAGAATAACTGTACAATGTAAACGATAATGAATAACACTGGAATTGGATATGGATAGCATTCCACTGAATTTCAGGGGACTTCTTAATTAAATCTTTTATTTTCCCTTTAGTGTTTGGAATTAAATAAAGGAACTAATGTTGTTTTGTGTTCTAACCATTCTGTGAGTTTTCTGTGAGTACAGAGAAAAAAGAAAAGAAAAAAATGTATAAAAAAATATTATTTAAGTAATATTTAAAATCTGGCAATTTGTCTCAAATTAATCAAAGTAGACAACATGGCTTTTCAGATAAAAGAACATAATTGATCTATTAACTTTTTTTGCCATCTTGCAAAAATTCTCAATAGGCAAAATATCATCTTTTATGTTCCACTTCCACATAAAAAAGGTTTGGAATGAGGGTTAGTAAATGATGACAGTTTAAAATTTTGGGTAAACGATCATTTTCAGACATCGTTATTTACATCGTACTGAAAGAGCTGATCGATTCCATTTTCTGATTAAAGTAAATCAGTTTAAATAATAAAAGAAAGCTATCATACATAATTTACAAATTTAATATGATTTTTGTTTTAAATGAAAAAAAAAAAAAAGAAAATGTATTGTGGGTAAAAAAACTTAAAGTAGGCACTGCTGCCACCCTGTGGTCAGCATCAGAAATACAGCACTTAGTTTCATTGTCACCCCATGATCAAATAAATAATCACTGAAGTTTAGAGAGCATTTCATTTGTAAGGAACTCCACACTGAAAATGTGTGTTTTGTAGATTGTTTCAGTGTCCCAGAGAACTCTGAAGTATAAAAGAGGTCAGCTCTGAATTTGTCTTTGTATTAACTAACAACTGGCTTATTCTTGCTTGATTCAAAACCAGATATGTTTCTCGAATCCTGTTCATTCTTCATCAGAACTCATCCTCATGGCTGAAACGCACTGAAAGAATGTCCCAAAATCCCACATTCATGTTTCTTCACTGTAGTTAAACCACCCAAAAGGCTTTGTGCTGTGAAGATCCTAAAGAGGATCCTCAAAGGAACAGGTTAACTTTAGCCGGCACCAATTTGCAGCCAGTGCTGGAGAAATATTGTCTGTCGTTTGGTGTGTAAGTCATGGCGCCCCCTACTGACGATGCCACATCTGCACGCTGACACTCCCCGCGCTGGCAGAGCTCCCGCTGGGCACAGCGCTCCACGTGGCGCCGAAGCAAGGGAAGGAAAGGCACAAAACGAGTGATAAGCTCTTCCGTAATTATTCTGGAGTGGTAGAACCCACCTGGGAAACAAAGTTCATCCACAGATTAGATTGAAAATTGTGCAACGCGCTTATGAAGCGCCATAACTAGCAGCTATCATTAACAGGACTGAGCTGAAGACCTACGACACTCACTGTTCTTGTTGTTGTACACGGCGTCAGCGATACCGTCCTCCAGCTCATCGGGGCGAATGTCCTCTCGATCTCTTCCTGCCTGTCGACTCTCCAACGCAAGTTTGTTAACAACCTCCTGGCCTACAGTACTGGGGGAAAAAAAGATTGAAGATGAGAGCCTGTTCAAAATAAACATATCAAATATTACTCTAATAATCAGTCATTCAGACTCACCTGATAAATATATAAATGGCCTTCCGGTAGTTTGTCTGGAACAGGACATGAAAGGGGCCTAAATGCGGTTCTAGAACATCAATCACACCAGGAGGCATTTTCTCCATCTCATCGAAGATGAAGATCGAGCGAGCGCAAGCGGTGAGGTTTCCCTCGACCCAGAGTTTTAGATCTGACTGCGCACAAAGCAAGAAAAGAACAAATAAATATATTGACAGGATATAAATATTAAAGTGTACAACAAATTTTAAAAATGTATTTATATTGCAGGGGAACAGTTGTTAACTAGTATCTGTTTTTAAATATTTAGGTATAATAATTGGCTCTAATCTAACATTTAAAAAACAAATTAAAAAAGTTATAAATACAGTAAAATTCAATTTGTCAAATTTTCGTCATATTAGAAATTGTCTAACTACAAAGGCAGCCACAATATATTTTAATGCCATGATCATGCCACATCTGTTATACTGTTTGACCAGCTGGGCACAAGCGGCCAGTACAACACTTAAACCTGTGCAGCTACTTTATTATCAAGCTTGTAAGGTGCTTGACAGAAAGCCAAATACCTATCACCACTGTTACTCCCTAAAAAAACATAATTTAATGACCTGGGACAATCTTATCATTTTTACAGATGTTTGTCTTGTCTATAAAATTTTACATGGTTTGGCTCCGCCCCCACTTAATGCTTTTATAAAACAAAAAACAACTGTGGCTAGACACACCAGGTCTGTGGCAAGAGGTGATTGTGTCATACAAATGAGGAAAACTGCCTTTGGTCAGTCAGCTTGTTCTGTGAGAGCATCTCACACATGGAATAGTTTACCTACGTCTATCAGAGACTGTGACTCATATTGGTCATTCAAAATTAACTTAAAATCATGGCTAAAAGACAATCAAGTGTGTGCCCATACTTTATAGCTCCTCAAATCACCTGAAACATGCCTTGTCCTGTCGTATGTTTTTTATTTTTTTGTACTTGTTTTAATGAAACTGTTTTTTGATGAAATGTGTTTTAATGTATGTTAAAGCTGCAGTCCGGCACTTTTTTGGGTTTAAAAATATAAAAAAATACATTTTTGAAAAAAAACGTAACCAGACAGTGTTCAAAACGATCTGCTTGCCTTACCTCGATTCAAAACGGTAAGCTTGTAATAATGATTTTAATTCTAGTGGTACTGGTGGATTTCCGCGGGAATTTCGAGCATGTCTTTGCGTCATTACGTCACTTCTGTACACATAGAGAAGGAGTCTCGGCTAGTCGGCTATATAGCGTGTGTGGATGATGGTGGAGATTTAGCTTAGCACTTGGTATGGCGGATCCCGAAAGTTTAAAGCGACAATCACCAGTGACAACTGGAGATTCACCAGTTGTAAAACCCAAAGACTTCGGACTTCAGAAAAAATATATTTTTCACGTTTTGACGTGATATAAGCAATCGTTAGATTTAATCAGCATGCTATAGCCTACTACAATGCTTCCCCCCACCCCCCGAATTTGGTCAGAACAAAAGTGAATGTTACTTACTTGTTCAGATGACATTTTTCGATGAAAATTCTAATGTTGACACTTTCAAAAAGTATACTCTGAGATTGCTGATGACAGTACAGTATCCACAGCGACGCGGCAGCGACAGGTTCTCCTCAATACATTGTGTTCATCCGCGCTGTTTCATGCCGATTTACTACCCACGCACAGTTAATAATTCCGCGAATAACTGCAATTGCAGATTTCGAACAGAGATGGCGACAAAGAGGAAAAACGACGGACTGCAGCTTTAAGTATTGTTGAATGTTTTTATGTATTTTACCTGACATCACACCTGACCAGGGACTACAGTTGAAAATTAGTCAAGTAGACTAAACTGGCACATTTACATTTTCATAAATGTTATTAATGTGCACTGTCCCTGTAAATTTAAACTTTTTAAATAAAAATAAATAAATAAATATCCAGAGTTGCCGGTTCTTTTAAATGGTTGCGACAGGTTAAAGGTTTGACACATTGCATAAAATTGGATTCGATTGGAATGCTTGTATTGAAATATTTTGCCCATTTCTACATTTGTGTGCTAGATGATGAGTTTTGCGAGGGAAGGAGACTGGTAGGAATCCTATTAAAGGTCCTTTATGAAAACAAAATGCATATGATTCCTATTATATAGTGAATTTCAAGTTTATTTCATTGTTTATAAACACATAACTGTAAAATATCTATTTTAGGTATTGAGTTCTGATATTTGGGATAGGATCATTAAGCTTGTTTTGGGCTATTTTTTGACTGGCCATTGGGCTAGTTTTTTTTTTTACGCAAACCTGGCAACTCTGTAATACATCAAGAAGTATACACGTACCCTGTATTGTTGCACCCGGTTGGCTAAAGAGAAGTGTAATGTGGGAACAAACTGATGGATGTACGGACTGCCCATAGCCGTTCCATAGATATATCGTCCAATCATAGAGCTGACCAGACTTTTTCCAGTCCCGGACGCTCCATGGAAAGACAGCACTAGCGGTCTGTCTGGGTTGTCATTCTGTAAAAAATTCATCACTGCTTCTGAGACAATATCTTGAGCCATATGCTGACCATAAAGGTTTTTATAAAGGTCCCATTCTAAACCTGTAAAAAACACAAGACACAGTTGAGGTGATTGAAGGGGTTTGTAAATAAACGTTTATTTTTACTCACAGCTGTTACACTGGAGCATGAACATATGTCACAAGATCTTCATTTGACAGATATATTGAATGAATCATAACAAAGCAATTCATTCAAGTCTGCAAATATTGACTGCCATTAAAATGAAGAGGAATGCTAACAGATTGCTTTTTACTAGTCATCAGAATGTCAGTCATGAAGAATGTTTAATTTTCATTTTATTGGTGCACATTTTTAATGAATTTACTGTTATGAGAACGTCATTTGTGCTACTATTTGAAATATTTATAGTCACACTTTCAGCTACAATTAAGTATATGTATATGTGTATATGTTTTAGCAAGTTGTAAGTAAGCTAACATCAAATGGATTGTATCTCAAATGCATTTTCTCTCATCCAGTCAAACAGTGATGTGTTTTATACACATTAAAGCTGTGTACACACTGTAAACTATGTAGCATTTCTGTTTATGTTTACAGTGTCATTAGCTGTCACCTACCACTACCACTACCACCAATGGTGTATTCGGTATATATAAATAAATTGATCCTATATTTATTTTGAAAGAAATTCCCTAGTTTCTTCTGCTGAAGCTGCATGGCAACTCTACTGAGTAGTACTACAGAAGCTAACGCTAACTGTTTATGCTGAAGAGACAGCTGTTAATATCATACACACCTTACCTTTTATGTCTGGTTTGTAGTCACATTCGCAGCTCTCAGATATTGAACAAAAAATAGATTTGATCTCGAAACCGGTACCTAAGGGAGTAGCATAAATTAAGAACAGTATAAATATCATGGTGGCAACAGCCTCGGAGCTCAGCTCCAAGATGAGTTGGATGACGGAAGCGCAACTACAGCTCCTCCACACAGACACTAGAGGGCGACAACTGATTTCACACATTTCCGCGAATCGGTTCTTTCGAGCAGTTCATGCAAAGGACGTAATTGCGTCATTACGTGACCCCAAACTTCCGGCGTATAATAATAATAATACAAACAACTTTAAGCACATATTTCTTGTGAATTTTGTGGAAGTAAAAAAACTACAAAATTTGCTTCCGTTTTATCACTGTATACTTATCTTAGAAATAATTAGAAATTTATATTGATAGAAAGCTGGGGTGTATGATATAAATTTGCGAATATTTTTATTTTTTTATTATCAGGATGATAATTTAATGTTAAGACCAATGTATTATGCAGTTTTATTAGGAAAATATACATAAATAAAAGTGGGCTCTTTAATTGCAAACCACATTTTTCACATTTGATAAATAATTGAAATTATACATAAATATTTAGGAACAAACCGAAAACAAAAATGCGCTTAAAACATGTAATGTTTTAAAAGCACCAAAATGTATATAATCGAATTTCTTTCCTCTTTCCCCCCTGGTATTGCGTTTTCCTTTCAATAGGTCTACATTTTATTAATAAATGTAGGCCTATTAACTGCCAGTTCAATTTGCATGATTCATCTAAAAGCATAATTTAGAAGCTATAAAATTAATAGAATTTTGCATGTTTAAAATAAAACATCAAATACAAAATGTTTTCGTATGTGTGATATGCCTACATCAAGTCGTAGCCTAAACATTTCGAAATTCGAATATGCATTTTTTTTTTTTTTTTTTTACCATTTCCATGCAGCTGCGCTCACTCTTTTCGGCTCGTTCTCGTTACGCATCAGACATGTTCGAACGAGACGTTCTCGGCTCAGTGACTCGTGAACCGCTTAGACTGATTTAGTTCGTAAACGAATGGTTCAGACCATATTTATTAAAACAATCCATTACAAATAACGATATTAAGAATTACTACTAGTCGGATACCAAGTTGCGACTTGTTGTCATGATCATTAACACATTAAATAAATTATCTTAACCTATTACCTGCAAGAATTATAAATAGTTCCTTATGAGTAAAATATGATTCTGAATCTATTATATAAATTAGGCATAAGATATTCAATTGACCCAAGTTTTATTTGACTATGATGTGGCGACTGGTATCAAAGTACATACTACAATTTCAAACAACTAGGCTGTAAATCAGATAAACAAACATTTCACTTGAATATCATATAGTACCACAGTAAATTGAAATAACTAAATTAATTTATAAATGATATGTGTAAGTATGAAATAGCCGTTAAATGTATACACTTAAAATCTCAAAAGAGTTTACCAACGAGTAAATATTACCCATTATTTGGTCATCGATTATATAACCAATAACAAGTGCAATTAAATACAAAGATTAAAGCTAACCACATTAGCACAGTTAAAGTTATTTCCTCTTGAAATAATAACACATTACATAAAACAAAAGAACAAAAACCCAATAACAACCAAAACCAAATAAGTTAAAATTGCAGAATGTGTTAAGTTTATGTGCAGTGGCAGACATACATGCCCTTCATTTTCCTATCCTGTTGTGGGAAAAAAATAGTCTAACTGTAAATAAATTCACAAAACAGTGTACAGCATATATTGTAAATAATATGTGAATAGTTATCATCGATCCCATCATTTTGGTGAGTGAGAAAGCTCAAGCCTGTTGGACAGAGCAGTAAGCACTTCATCAAACTTTGAATAACGTTCATCTTTAATTCTTTCCACTCCACGGCTTCCCCACAGGAGACGCATCTGAAACTCTGTGAGGAAGACCTCCCGAACATCCGCGTCCTCCTGAAGCCCTGCAAATCAAAAATCAGAAATAAGCAACATTATTTGCCCTGAAACACGTTCACTGGGCGTATTATTGAATTAATTAAATCACTTTTTTTATTTTATTAATAGCATGCAAATTGTATGTTTTACAACACTTATTAACTTTGGACTAGTTTTTAATTCCAATGTTTTTACATTATTATATGTGTATATATATGATATATATATATATATCACAAGATACAAGAAATATAAATGCAACCTTATTGTCTGTATAAAAGTATAGCTATACTAAATAGCCCTACAATTCAGTAACCACAAACTGTTTATGTTCTAAAGCATTACCCTGCAGTTTGGCCTCTGCATTAGTACTGAAGATCCTGCCATTGCACGCAATCGTACGTGCAGCATTCAGATGGCTCAAGACCATGGCCACTCCAGTGTCTGCACTTTCCCATGACTCGGATTCATCAAGAGTCACAACACTCCTTTCAAGAAGCGACAGCAGGGGAAGCACATGGGGAAACGTTGTCTCTGTGGGTTCACTTATCTCTGAAAGAGAGTTTGAGGTTGTCACAGGAGAATTTGAAATGGTAAGCAAGCACACAGAATCTTTAAAGGGGTACTATTATGCTTTTTCACTTTTTCAACTTTAGTTTGTGTGTAATGTTGCTGTTTGAGCATACAAAACATCTGCAAGGTTACACCAAAGAGAGATATTTTATTTAACAGAATTCACTGTCCAAGAACTACAACAAACTACTAATTTGGACCACAGCGCGATTTTTCTGGATCTTATGAAGTCACAATGCTACCCATTTAAAGGGATGGTTCGGAGTAATTTCAGCCTTTGCACACCTGTCACAGTGTCTGGTGGTTCCCTGGGTTTTACATTAGAGGTCTCAGTTTTCACGGTGTCTAGGCATTTTCACTACACTTCCCATAATCCTGTCTGTCACTGATTGTTAATTTCCTTCAGCTGTCTCTCGTCACCTTGTTTGCACTTGTGTATATATACCCTGTCTGTTTCAGTGTTTGTCACGGAGTCCTTGTATTTTGTCCCCACACTTCCGTTCCTGTTTGCTTTTGTCTTGTGTTCTTTTGGATTGCTTTTTGGATATCGACCCTTGCCTGGACTGGTTGTGAGTACGGATTACCCTTTAATAAACAATACTGCTTTTGGATCTACCTGTTCCTGTGTGTGTTCGTGACAGAAGGACTCCGTCACCACAAGATCCAGCGGTATGAGTCTTCGTGACTTTTTCTCAATCACGAAGAGGGAGAGGAGACAGCAGAATGGGAATCCTCGAGCCGAAGAGGAGGAGCCACGCATGACTTTAGATGAGTGTTTTGCGTTATGTGCTCGTTTCAGGGAGGAGAGTGCTGCGCTCCCGGTTAATTCCGAGGAGAGAACAGCACCCAGTCGCTCGCGGACACGAAGGAGGAGGAGGAAGACTTCCTGCCTCCCCAGTGAACCAGAGACCAACCCGGTGGCCGTCCCCGTACAGCCCGTTGTCATCCCGGTGGCCGTCCCTGTGCAGCCTGCTGTCATCCCAGAGGCCGTCCCCTCCGAGCAGCCCGCTGTCGTCCCGGAGGCTGTCCCCTCCGAGCAGCTCGCTGTCGTCCCGGAGGCCGTCCCCGTGCAGCCTGCTGTCGTCCCGGAGGCCGTGCCCGAACAGCCAGCTGTCGTCCCGGTGGTCGTCCCCTTGCAGCCTGCTGTCATCCCAGAGGCCGTCCCTGTGCAACCTGCTGTCATCTCGGAGGTCGTCTCAGAACTGCCTACCATCAGTCCTGCCATGGCAAGGAGGGCGGTCTTCCTCTTTTATGCAGTGGCATTATTGCATGCATGGAGGAGACACTGCACGTCCGCCGATCCAGAGACTGTTCGCGTCACGTCTGCTGATGCAGAGACGGATCCTGTACCGGAGGCTGTTCCCGCCAGTCCTGCCACGGCAAAGAAGGCTGTCTTCCTTTTTTATGCGGTAGCAGTACTGCGTGCTTGGAGGAGACACAGCAGGGCTGCCGAGCCTGAGCTTCACGTCACGCCGGCGGTTCCTGAGCCGGTGGTGTCTGTTGCAGTTCCTGAGCCAGTGGTGTCTGTTGCAGTTCCTGAGCCGGTGGTGTCTGTTGCAGTTCCAGTTCCTGAGCCGGTGGTGTCTGTTGCAGTTCCAGTTCCTGAGCCGGTGGTGTCTGTTGCAGTTCCAGTTCCTGAGCCGGTGGTGTCTGTTGCAGTTCCAGTTCCTGAGCCGGTGGTGTCTGTTGCAGTTCCTGAGCCGGTGGTGTCTGTTGCAGTTCCTGAGCCGGTGGTGTCTGTTGCAGTTCCTGAGCCGGTGGTGTCTGTTGCAGTTCCTGAGCCGGTGGTGTCTGTTGCAGTTCCTGTTCCTGAGCCGGTGGTGTCTGTTGCAGTTCCTGAGCCGGTGGTGTCTGTTGCTGTTCCCGTTCCTGAGCCGGTGGTGTCTGTTGCTGTTCCCGTTCCTGAGCCGGTGGTGTCTGTTGCTGTTCCCGTTCCTGAGCCGGTGGTGTCTGTTGCTGTTCCCGTTCCTGAGCCGGTGGTGTCTGTTCCAGTTCCCGTTCCTGAGCCGGTGGTGTCTGTTCCAGTTCCTGAGCCGGTTGTAACTGTTCCTGAGCCAGGGTCTGTCTCTGTTCCGCCTTGGTCTTCACCGCCATGGCCGCCCGAGTGGTCGGCTTCACCCTGGTCGTCTCCGCCGTGGCCGCCCGAGGGGTCTTCACCGCCGTGGCCGCCCGAGGGGTCTTCACCGCCGTGGCCGCCCGAGGGGTCTTCACCGCCGTGGCCGCCCGAGGGGTCTTCACCGCCGTGGCCGCCCGAGGGGTCTTCACCGCCGTGGCCGCCCGAGGGGT
Source organism: Phoxinus phoxinus (assembly GCF_949152265.1). Taxonomy (NCBI): domain Eukaryota; kingdom Metazoa; phylum Chordata; class Actinopteri; order Cypriniformes; family Leuciscidae; genus Phoxinus; species Phoxinus phoxinus. Next base: position 33,104,328 of record NC_136878.1, on the reverse strand, counting down.
CTTCACCGCCGTGGCCGCCCGAGGGGTCTTCACCGCCGTGGCCGCCCGAGGGGTCTTCACCGCCGTGGCCGCCCGAGGGGTCTTCACCGCCCTGGCCGCCCGAGGGGTCTTCACCGCCCTGGCCGCCCGAGGGGTCTTCACCGCCCTGGCCGCCCGAGGGGTCTTCACCGCCCTGGCCGCCCGAGGGGTCTTCACCGCCCTGGCCGCCCGAGGGGTCTTCACCGCCCTGGCCGCCCGAGGGGTCTTCACCGCCCTGGCCGCCCGAGGGGTCTTCACCGCCCTGGCCGCCCGAGGGGTCTTCACCGCCCTGGCCGCCCGAGGGGTCTTCACCGCCCTGGCCGCCCGATGGACTGTCTGCTTCGCCCTGGCTGCCGCTTAAGCCGTTCCCCCTTGTTCCTGTTCCCCTCCATGGACCTGGCCCCCCATCCCACCCCCTGATCCTCCGCCTTTCCACCTCCCGCCTGGACTCTTGTTTTGTTTTTCTTGTGGTCTTGGAGCGTCTGGTAGCCGCTCCGTAGAGGGGAGGTTATGTCACAGTGTCTGGTGGTTCCCTGGGTTTTACATTAGAGGTCTCAGTTTTCACGGTGTCTAGGCATTTTCACTACACTTCCCATAATCCTGTCTGTCACTGATTGTTAATTTCCTTCAGCTGTCTCTCGTCACCTTGTTTGCACTTGTGTATATATACCCTGTCTGTTTCAGTGTTTGTCACGGAGTCCTTGTATTTTGTCCCCACACTTCCGTTCCTGTTTGCTTTTGTCTTGTGTTCTTTTGGATTGCTTTTTGGATATCGACCCTTGCCTGGACTGGTTGTGAGTACGGATTACCCTTTAATAAACAATACTGCTTTTGGATCTACCTGTTCCTGTGTGTGTTCGTGACAACACCCCCCCAGAATTTTTTTTTTTACCCTTGGTTAAACATTATTAAAGTACTTAGAGATATCAGCCGAATGGCTTAGTGTAGGCGCTAATGGATCCAGGGTTGTATCAGGGTTGTTTTCCCTTTAATAATGCCCGGAATGGTACCAAACTTCTATAGTACAGTAGTACAAATAGGTTCTGTGCTCATAAAATGAGCCATTGTAAAGTTTGTAAGTACAACAGGCCTGATGGCTTATGCTACCGCTAACTCGGACGTCGAGGTCACTTCCGTGATTTGGGAAAAGCCCGTAAAATTCTTGCGCGATCACCCGGTGTTGCTGAAAAAGTTTTTGGATATACAATTTTTAATTATGTTTTCCGAAGTGTTGACCACTCCGTGTTAACTAATAATTGTTGCAAACTGGTACTATCAAAAAAATATTAGTGCATTCCAGGAACTGGGCGTTGTTACACTACATCCTTATGTACGCTTTCTGCCACGGCTTTCTTTTACGGCTTTTCCCAAATCACTGAAGTGACCTCGACGTCCATGTTAGTGGTAGCAAGCCATCAGGCCTGTTGTACTTACAAACTTTCCAATGGCTCATCTTATGAGTACAGAACATATTTGTACTACTGTAGAAGTTTGGTACCATTCCGAGCCATTATTAGTGGGGTAATTTACCAGAGACAACCTTGAATCCATTAGCGACTGGACTAAGCCATTCAGCTGATATCTCTAAATAAGCTCTAACTTTAATAATGTTCGACCAAGGGAAAAAAAGCTTCTGGAGGGTCATGGTGCAAAGGACCCTAGGTTAAAATTACTCCAAACAATCCCTTTAAATATCTGTGCCCACGGCATACAGACAAAAGGGGACGAGGCCTGGTTGAGCTGTATTAGAGAAGGCAGTGCTGACGTTATGTCAATGAGACGCTGTTTTTTCCACCCCGTTTACAAAACTCATTTATTTGACCTTCCTAAGGCTGACGAGACTGGCTACAACACTGTTCCTGAACATTATAACCTCAACGTTTGTCTGTGTGCTGCACATTTTACGGAGAACTGGTTCCAGAACCACAATGCAGTAAATTGTGAAACAAGAGGATACTCTAAACATACTCATCAGTATTACTGTGCCTCTGTGTCTGTGTGTTGCAGCGTCTAAGTTCTTTCTGAAGAACTACATTTATATTTTTTCCGCTCCGCTTCGTGCCTAACAATGCCTCTTAGCCGTTCTAAATCCACTGTAAACCACGGCCTTTTGGGGCTTATTGTTTAGAGAACATTCAAAAGTAACATCCCTTTAATGTTTGAATTAAAAATAGAATGTTCCCTTAACGTTCTTATCTCTTTTTGATTAATTTTCATAACTTAATGGGAACATCAGCTAAATGTTTTTTTTTTAGAACATAGCTGGGTCAGTCCATGAATTACATTAGACGATTAGTATGTGTGAATGTATACCTTCTCCATCATTCATCATCCTCATTGAGGGTTTAAGGGTTTTCTCATAAAGAACAGCACTTTCTGTATACTTCTGACGTAAAACCGTCCATGACTCATCTAATCGAGCAATCTGAAAAAAAGCAGGAGACTGACTTATTAGAGTCACAGTGATTTTCCAAGTAAGACATATTTTGTTGATCCTGGAACAACATTCCTGTTTGAAAATGTAGTATTAACCCTATCCCTACCCCGACACCTAACCCTACCCATAACATATCCCTAAAATCAGAGGGAAATTATAAGCGAATAACACTGAGGTAGATTGTAAGCTTAAACTTGATATAAACTTGCCCCTCAAATCTGATTGGTTGATTGGAATGCTGTTCCAGGATCAACAAAGATGTTGATGTTGTACTTGATGAAATCAGGTTCAACCTTTAGGTCCATCAGATTGCTTTATTATTATACATTTTTATTTATATAAAAAAAAAAATTGTGTTTATTGTTTCCCTCATGGTTCAAGAGAAATGCTTTCATTAGTCTTCTAACCTGTGGTAGTTCGAGGCATTTCATAACTGTGGCAAAACCAAACAGATTGGCCAAATTGCTCTTGAGTTCAGAGGCCAGGCATATGGCTCTATGCAGGAGGGTGGCTCTCTCATCAGCACTGCCAGTGCAGCCCAGCAGCTCGACAGCCAACATTATGGACATGGTGTGGAACCTGAGGGGACAACGAAGAGTTATTTGGTTATTTTAAGTTAATGTAGAGGCTGTCATCTCAAAGGAAGAATTTATTGGACACACTGTGGGGGTAACCAACCTTTCAAGCAGATCTTGGCGGAGTTGATGTCCGTGTGGGAGGGTAAGTAGCTCCATTCCCGAGCTCACCCCCATCCCTTTCATCATATCATCAGACATATCCAGAATTCGAGCAACCTGCAGAGTGAAGATGAGCAATCTTGTTAAGAGCAATAGTGCAGTGCATATTTTACTTGAAAAAAAGAAAAAACTATATTAAATCGTTCAGCCAATCAATCAATTGTGATTTACAATGTGATTTTTTTTAAACAATTAATAGAAAAAATATCATATTAAAACAATCAGAATATCCAAATTAAATGTAAAAAGGTTTTGAATAATATAACAGCAACAAAAAACACAATGATAATAACAATATATTAGGGCTGCATTATTTGGGGACATTGTTTATAAATCAAATTTATTTCTGCTAAAAATTGTGATTGTGATTTAAAATGCTTTTTTTTATGTTTCAGTTTTACTGTGCTTATTTTTAGGGCTGTACAATTTGGCCAAAAAGTTTGATTATGTATCAGTATGACTTTCGAAAATTATAATAATAAACAAAAAATTGCTATTGTAATATTTCAATGTAAAAAAAAAAAATGCAGTATTTAAGAAACAATAATGATAAACTAAAACACTGAATTATGAGCTGCCTGTGTGTAAATTAACACTCTTAATTCTTATAAATGCAGCATTGATCATCTCCATAAAAGACATATAGCAATTTTGGTTTTATTTTGATAAATCGTGCAGCCATAATAAATGTCAGTTATTTTAATCCATGAAAATTAATCTAATCTAAAATGATTAATAGTTTATAAAATCAAACCTACCATGCAGTCAGCTTTGGTAATATACATTGCCATTGTCTTTATGTCAACTTTAAACAGGACATCCTTCACTTTTTTAAGCATGTTGGTCTCCAGAGGTTTATTTTCTGGGGTCAGCAGTGGAGACTGGTACATACAAGGCCTGAAACATGAAACCGTGTCTATGGTGAAAGGCATTAAATAATCCTCATCGTACTCCTCTCTGCGATCCACAGTCTGTATCTCATGTCTTACAAAGGGATGATTTGTAGTAACAGGGTCAGTTGGAGAAAGCGCTGGGTCATTTTGTGGATGGTTCGCTTCTCTGTTGTTTTGATGGGAATGTGTCAAGGAGGACAGAAGATGTACTGTTGGTTCCAAATAAATGAGAGTGTCTTCAGGGGGGGATGAACAAAGCCGTATTTCACTGGAACTTTCCAGAACAGGTGATGAAGGGACTATAACAAACTTCCTGTTTTCGGAGGGGCTCCGTCGCCGCCTGGCCACTAGAGAAAAAAAGCAGGTGCACAATCACAATGCTATTCTCTGATTGTCTGGTTGTACTTGATTTGATGGGAACTGAATCTTACATGTGCTCATTAATATGGGGGAAGTCGACACTACAAGGCGCTGCTCTACAGTGCCATCAAAACTCCTCACCACATCACTGTGGAATACAGTACAGGACAATCAATTATTATTAAAACAAAACCTAATCATTTACAGGATGATATTTATGTATATATATCCCTTAAAAATGAAATGTGTGATATGAAAGGGATAGTTCAACCAAAAAATGAAAATGAGTTACCCTCATGTGGTTCCAAATCCCTAAGACTTTTATTCATCTTCAGAAAAGAAATGAAGATATTTTTTATGAAATCTGAGTGATTTATGTCCCTCCATTGACAGCTAGGCAACTACTACTCTGACGCTTCAAAAAGTTCATAAAGAAATTGTAAAACTATTTAAGCGGTTTAGTCAAAATTTCCAAAGAGACAAGATAACTTTATATGGAGAACAGATTGAATTTAGGCTTTTTATTCACAAATAAACATTGATCACTGTTATTGTCACGATCACCAGTGAGAGTGCCCCGTGATTATCACTCCACACCGGACAAGCACCACACTATCACGGACTCCATTACCCACAATCCTTTGCCCAGACTAATCAGCCATGATTACATTCACCTGTGTGTAATTACCTTGTTTAGCTCACCCTATAAGCCTGGTTTTCTCATTTATTCCCTGTGAAGTCTTGCCTAGTGTTACTCTGCATCTCTCGAACATTCTCCCTGGTCTCTTGGTTTCCCCTGCCTGTTTTTTTGTTTGGACTGCCTTCCTGCTTGACCTTTTGCCTGTTTGGATTATGATTATGGATTAATCAATAAAAGCTGCGTTTGGATTTCAACCTTTGTGTCTCAGAGCAGTTCGTAACAGTTATGTCACCTGTGGATTTGTTTGATTAAATACTTTTATTTTAAAATTCATCTTCATCTGACCTTCTGTGGACTTTATACACTGAGATCGTGACAGTTGCATAACTGTCAATGGAGGGCAGAAATCTCTCAGATTTCATAAAAAAAAATATCTTAATTTGTGTTCAGAAGATGAATGAAAGTCTTACAATTTGGAACGACGTGAGGTTGAGTAAATGACAATTTTCATTTCATTCAACTAACCCTTTAAATAGGCGTGGCTATGTGTTTGACTGACCAATGGCAGATAGGGGGAATAATAGGGGTCATTATTTTTGCTAATCTGTTTGTTGTTCTTTAAAGGGAAAATACTCACATCATTTACTCACATTCATGTTGTCCCAGATATTTATGACTTTCTTTCTTCAGATGAACACAAAGATTTTTAGAACAATAATCCATCTCTGTGAGTCATTATAATGCAAGTGTAATGGACCTCCAAATTTGAAGCTTCAAAAACCACACAAAGAGAACACGACAGTAATCCATATGTTACTTTTTGAGGTGAAACAATAAGTGTGTGAGAAAAATACTAATATTTAACAATAAACTATTGCTTCTGGCCAACTGTAATATGATTGTGAAACTCACGCATGCTTCACCATCACTTCCCACTTGAGTCAACCCATTTGACAGTTAGCTGGAAGCATTGGTTTATTAATCTTAAACTTGCATTATCTGGACTCAGAGAGGGAGTTTAAAAATCCTTGTGAAGAAAGAAAGTTATACACATATGGGATGGCATGAGGGTGAGCAAATGATGAGAGAATTTTCATTTTTTTGGGATAAGTATCCTATTAAGGCTGAGAAATTAAACACTTCACCTCAAATACAAACTATTTATATCATACAAGTCACCTCTGTGGTCTTATCAGCTCAATTTCCAAAGCCTCTGTCACAGTTATGCTCTCCCTCTTCTTTTGGCTTCCTTTCTGCCTGGTTGGTGAGTTCACTGGACTGCTCTCCACACTTGGTAGACCAAACATGGTTTCTAGGTATCTTAGTGGAAGTGTCCTGTAAACTGGTGAGTAAATCAAGGCACCACTCTTCTTTGTCAGAGGCCTTTTATTTCCAACATAGGAATGAATCAACGTCAGCAAAGAATCAAAGGTTTCCTCCTCCAGAATATACTGCGCTCGTGTAGACACGTCATAAGATCTGATCAGAACCTTGCTGATGAGGAAATGAAGAGCATTCTGGTTCCAGCAGCAGGTTAAGACATAGTCTCCAACGCTACCGAGGGAGTCCCGGACTAGAAAGTCTCCGTTCTGTTGCACAAGAGACTCAGACACCTGTGAGAAACAAATATTAAGTCATATGGTTTATTATATCAATATGTATTTTGAGATTAAATACTAGTCAAAGCAAGAACTTGCAAAAATGTAAGGATATAACATATTATATATATTTTTTTTACAATCTCACCTCCCAAGGTATACGACCATGGTACCAGCCATGACTTGATAAGTTACTGCTGCTCAATGTCAGCTCTTTCTCCAACTCCTGCTTTAGTTTGTCTGATGGGGAATTCAGTTGGCATGTCTCTTTAGAAAACTAAAGGAAATAAAGCAATGATGAAAAACCATAAGAATAAAGAAATCGTTAGCAACTTCCTATTGACTCAGGTGGATCACGTCTAGAGCAGTTCTGGTCGGTTGTTACGGTGACATAACTGTGTTTACAGTTTGTAACAGGCCAATATATTATCGCTAACAACAGTGTGAAGTCTTACGAGCATCAACTAGCCCTATTATCCAAGATATTTATGTTCATCTGGAGCAATAAAACTGATATAGGTGAAGTTAAATGATGGGAAAATGTCCTGAATGTTAAATAAACATTGTGAAATAGACAAACGACAGTAATGGTGAAAAGACTGCCTTTGTTCTAGAGGCTACAACAGAACTACCAGTGGTATAATGCGAAGCATCTCTATTTAAATGTGAGCCCATTTTCAGTTGCCCTAAAACAAACAGCAACATTTGGCACAGTTGGTTGCCTACAGTAACCCTGTTTGTCCTCAACCATTCTGAAGACATGGGCAGCAGTCCAAGCCCTTTTGTGTCACCCATCTTAATTCAATTAGAGTTTATGGCTAAGCTCTCAGATTCCTTTGTGACTACCACTTTGTGAGGGAATGCCATCAGAAAAACAAAATAAACTTAATTTCATCATCATTTACTGTCATGTTGTTACAAACCTGTATGGCTTTCTTTCTTCTTTGGGCAACACGAAACAGTTTGTTTACCATTGCCTTCCATTGTATGGAGAAAAAATACAATGGAAGTCAATGTGAACCAAAAATGTTTAGTAACTATCATTCTTCAAAATATCTTCTTTTGTGTTCCACAGAAGAAAGAAAGTCATACAGGTTTAAAACAACATGAGGGTGACTAAATTATGACAGAATTTTCATTTTTGGGTGGAATATACATTTAAATTAAAGCCATGCAGCCAAGTTTCCCTTAACAATGTCACCCTGAATTTTGTTAATAATATATTACATGTATCATGCAGTAGCCTACCTTTACATAAACACCACCATTTTCCATGAGACCCGAATGCCTGTAAATGCAGGAAAATTATCAAATTATACCAGTGTGGCAACTGATGTCAATTATGTCAAAGTAACTTATTTTGTAATGTAACTTCACATTAGAGTATAAAGTGGCTCCAAGGCAGGAAACTGTCAGAGGAAAAACACATGCTGCTCTTTCCCATGACCACTATATCCTCTGTGTATTATAGGGATGCCGTTACACAGTTCAGAAGATTAACTGTTGGACCACAGACACATCTGACAACACCCAGTAACAGCCTGTAATGTCCATTCCCAAACAAAAAGCCTCCATGCCAGACAGCCTGAATATCTTAGAGATTACAACACCAGTTCCTTCTCACAGTTTCACAATCAAAAATGTAACGCTCTGTACGGAATGTAGCCTTCTGGGTTGAAAAAACAGCACATAAAAAAAACATTCCTCAACACATGGTGTTCACAGTCAGATACATAACGTTGGAGACTTATAAATGTAACCTGAAACCTGAATTTCTTAACCATTGTTTTATATATATATATATATATATATATATATAGAGAGAGAGAGAGAGAGAAAGAGAGAGAGAGAGAGAGAGAGAGAGAGAGAGAGAGAGAGAGAGAGAGAGAGAGAGAGAGAGAGAGATATGGCAATATGGCAAACTGCTTTGTATTTATAGTTTCTTTATGGTAATAAATATGTTCATATAGGCTATATATATATATATATATATATATATATATATATATATATATATATATACACACACACACACACACACACACACACACACACACACACACATAAATGACTATAAAAAAAAGTCAAAATACTAATTAAGAAAACTATTTTTGCTGTTTATCAACATGGCATAAACATATTAGAAGACACAAGCACATTACTCCAATCATTTGTTTACAATATAAATCAGGTGTCTTAAAAACAACCTTTTTAACAACTATAAAATAGCCTCCTATACAGATTCTCAAAGTCATTCTTCTCTGTAAATAACTTTTTAGACTCAGACACAAATACAACATGCGATATGACAGGATGAGGATGAGCACGTACTGTGTTTTGGTGTATTCCTCTGTGAAATCATTACGAAAATTAAACATTTTTGCAGTAGGCCTATATGAAAACACATAATTAAACATATCAGAAGACATTTTAACATCTTACTCCAATAATTTAATTTGTTTACATTATAAAGCAGTCCCATAAAAAAACTTTTAACAACCATAAAATAACCTCCTACCAGAAAGGGATTCTCACCAAAGTCATCCTCCTCTATACTTCATAGACTCAGAGACTTCACTTGTTCTAACCTATGTTCGACACGACACGACTCTACACACGCTGTCTCTCTGTTTTCTTCTGTGATCTGTTCTCGCCGTGATGTTTATAACGGAATCCCAATGGAACTGTAGGAATGTCAGACTCAAAAAGAGGAGCGCGGAAACACATTTCCAAACAGCAGTTACATAATGAGCACAGACTGACTGACTCCCCTCCCCGAGAAACCTCTCTCCTCTCAGACACCCATAAACAAGCACCATCTATCACTATAAAAACAAACATTTACAGACACTGTAACTTTTACCCTATCATGTGATGTGACAATACACAGTGGTCTGTGCACAGAATGCAAATTCTATACGATTAGTTCCAAAATCAGAAGACCCGATCAGTTCAAATAATTTAACAACATTTCAAATATCTCACCTCAGCGCTCAGTATAGAACTCATTGCTATATAATTTCTCTTTAAATCCATGTTTTAAAAAAAGTAACTTGAACTGTCAACAGGGTCGTGAGATTTGGTCCAGCTGGTGAGGAAGTCCATCACTGTCACAGCTAGTATATTGACAAGGAGAGCGTCTATTATTCTTTGCTACAATGTTGCAGTGTCTGTCTCATGATGACGTCGTTTCTTTCGGTATCTTTCTCACCCCTCCCCCTCCAACTTGGCAACATCATACTCACAAAATGCCTGTTATTTTACGCAACAAACTTTTGTTTAGACAGTTCAGTAAAACCAACTTGAAGTTCGCAGATGGCCATGGTGTCATTCAGGTCATTGTTTTATTCCTTGAGACAGTCTCTGACTGGCACGGCTTGCAGATAAAGCATAGAAACTTTTGTGCGTCAAACAATTTTTTTGTGAAACATTATAAAGTGAATTTAACGATGAGGTTTTAAAAAAATGCCCAAAGTAAGTAAATAAATAAATAAAAAGGTAATACCCACAACGGTTATAAACCTTATTTAGCTACTATGAAAATGTCAAGCCACATGCACCAACCTCAGAAATAGAGATTTAAAGAATACGGTAAGGTCATGTATTTGGCGGTCATGTTTATGTTGCATTGCAATTTGCAAAACACTTTTGCTGCTGGTGGGATACGAGTATTGTTAGGGGCAGGTTTCATAGCCTATGGTTACACTGTAAAAAAAAAAAAAAAACATAATAACAAAAAACAAAAAAAACTCCAAAAATAATGGAGATAATTATTCGTGAAATCACCACCAGATGGCGAAAAGGGACAGTTGGCACCCTTGCTCACTGTAATTTTTTTTTAGATAATAATAATACACAATTATTAAACACGGTCAAATGACTGACTGGCAAACAAAAACTGTAAAATAAAAGTAAGTACAACATGTAGGCACACAATAATGACATTGTATCAAATTATTAATGTTAATACATAGTAGTTAAAACAGTTAAAGTGTAGCTGTAATCATTTTATCTCACCACAATGTGTATTATGTGCTGTTAGTAAAAAAGTTAACATTTTAAATGAATACTGGTGGAGTAACACAATATTGTAAAATAACGTGTGGGGTAAAAAGTATCCCTTTTCTTGGATGAAAAACATTGTGCATTATTGAACATCTTTTGTACTAATTTCTGTTGAACAGTGTAAATCTGAAAGCTACAATACTTATGTGTATTATTACAAGATGTCCAATTGTGAGAGGTCGACTATGGCTTAATTACAACCGCACAACAATCGTCCTCCTCATTATGCAAAATAATTGGTTTCAGTATTACAGGTGTTTAGGAAAGTGCTGTAGGGATTTTTGTTGCAAATTACATAGTACATGTGTTAGTATGTAAAATATTCTGAGGCCAACAGGTTAAGAAAAAGTTAGAAATAGGCTGGCTAAATAAAACATTTGAATGAGCCTATGGCCGAATTGGGAGAGATGTAGCTCGACTTTTAATCAGAAATGAAAGGGAAACTGTTAATATGGCCAAACCTATTAGTATACTATTTTCAACAATTACAGGTTTTAAAAGTAGGCTTTACGAAAAATCACATGTAGCCTATACTTTTTGCGCACGTCTCTGCGCATGACACACAACTCGAATCTCACGTCCATGGCAACAAGAAACAATTGCATTTGTTTTGAGAAGTTTTTTACTTCTCAGACTGTTTAGTTTAAATCACGTAAAAGTTCAATGCCTCCCAAAAAGAATGGAAAGGGGAGCGGAGATGTGCTATCAAATAAAAAAGAAAGAATTGAGCCTGAGCAGAAAAACGGCGAAGAATTAACGGAGAGTGACAGAAACTTTTTTCGGGCTCAAATACGTGATTTGGAGGAGCGACTGGAAAGGTGAGACTAAGTTCTGGCAAGATATCACGACCAGTGACATTGTTGTTTATTTTTGTTACAAAATAGTTTTTAGAGGTTTACACAACATTAAAATACCTCCGAATTTGAGAAAAACAACAACCCAAAACAAAAACGCATTTGCACATAGGCTAGCCACAGTAAAAACCTAAAGCAATGGGCACGTACGCCGGGGGAAACACTCACCTAATGACGATGTCGATTTGACCACTTGATTGAAGTTTCAGTACGTTAACACTTATATAATATAGATATAAGATTATAATCGCATCTTCAGAAATCAGTTAGTTGGCCAATTGTTTAATTCGTTTAGCTCATGTCTCTGCCTTAGAGGGAAATAGAACGGAGTAGACTTTGGATTACAATGAATAATGTTAATAATTAACCTGACAATATACTTCACCAAATATGTCATACCCTCAACAGGAAGTAGGTTACTTAATTGCCTCATGTGATATTAAGAACTGTGACCATGTCTTTTTTCTTGCAGATACCAGCTTAAATGTGATGAATTGGAGGTTAAAGAAAAGGACTTATCCTCTAAGATTAATAATGTGGAGAAAGGGAAGAAAGACATAGTTCTCTACATGAAACGCACACTGGCTCAAAAAGAGGACGAACTGAATGATCTGGCTGAGACTTTATCAAGGCACCAGCAAGCCCAAGAGGCCGAGAGAGAATCCTTCGAGTTACAGCTGAGCATGCTTAGACATGAACTTCAGGAAAATAAGGAAAAACTCACATCTGAGAACATGACGCTTGGTACAAGCTTCTGAGCAGTCACAAATTTGCATATACAAATTTCAAATAAAATGAAAACATATAACACATTGTCACTAAGTGTGTAATACACTCTTAAAAATAGGTTCCTTATGATGGTTCCAGAACTTTTAACATCCATGGAATCTTTCCAAAGTTTCCATTACGACGTAAAAGGTTCTTTGTATTGGGAAAAGGTTCTGAAAAAAATAGAAACGTTTTTTTGGGTCTTAGCTGTATTGCTATGAGAGAATGAGATTACCAGTGTCCATAATTAAAATATGTTTACCTTTTTGTGTTTAGCCGGTAAGCTGGCGTCTTTGGAGGACTTTTCTATGCAGAGAGAGAAGCTTATGGCTGAACGCAGGTCGTTGGAACAGCAGCTTCAAAATCAAAAAGAGGAGCATCAAGCACAAGTCTATAATCTGGAGAAAAAAGCTGTACTGGACAATGACAGGTGGGCAATGTTCATAACGCATCGTTCAGAGATCAAGGTCATGAGAGGTGCCTTCTAAACTGAATGTGACTTGATCAACAATAACTCTTATTTATAAATATTGTGCATTATTTGATGTCTGGAACCATCAGCATAGAACGGGAGAAATCTTACATTCATCATCTATTTTCACTGAATGATGGCAATGTAAAGGATTACAAAGAGGCATTTGTTCAGTAAACAAGTGGATCTGTTGCTTGGTATATATGTATAGTACTGCATTCAAAAGACACTTTCCCAAGGATTTGAAAGGTTCTTTCAAATCCTTGGGACTCACTATGTTGCAGAGATTTTTCAACTGCCCAGTTCTCACACAAAAAATAATTAAATCAATTATAGTAGTATATAATAGTTTTAAAAGTATGTGTACATTTCTTCAATAAATAGTATTTAAAAATATTATGGCAATACCAGAGAATGTCTAATAAGGGGAGAACTTCTACTCTCAGCAAACTTCCGGCTTCTGAACTGGTTGCAGTTCCACTCTGGTTCCATATGAGGGCGCTCACAGGACGAGTGCAGAATGAATTGAGTCTATTGAGCTAATACCCCTCAAAATCAGGGGGGCAGTGTTCCGAAAGACATTGAAGCCGACCTGGGCGCCGCCATTGGCTAGCGGACCCCCACCTGCTGTTAGCATTCCATTGACTCCCATTCATTTTGGCGTCACTTTGACAGCGAATAACTTTACATCTGAGGCGTTTAAAGACACCGTTTGTCCATTGTTTATTTCTAAAGAAACACGAAAATGTATAAAAAGCTCCATTACCTTGTATCTTACGTTATGGCCCCGTAGAAGCAGTTTTTGTAAAAATAGGCTAACGATTGCGTCATACCCGCGCGACTCTGTCGCACAAGTCGAAAAATTATCGTATGGACAGGCAGAGAAGCATGCAGGCAATCGGGAGGACGTGGAGGCATAAAGTCAAGGGAGAAGCCCATAGAGAGTGATAAAGTTGCTCCCGTTGCTAGCTCATGGACAGCTAATGCTCACGCTCTCCGTCTCTGCGAGATTCGGAAGGGAATGATTCAGATTTCTCTCGGCACAGCTACTAGAAGACCTACAGGTTGCTCACGTCACATCTACGTCGTCAAGCTCAGTTTGAGCCTGCGCAGTTCGCCTTGCGATCAGGAAGTGAGTGCTTCTAATTGACTTCATTTCTCTCCGTTGAAACCTATGGGGTCGCTGTGTCCAGTTTATATACTGTCTATGCTCAAAATCCACTTTTCTCAGGGTATAATTTGTCGTCTAGTAATTTGAATGTTGTATTCGAAAGGAGATGCAAATAATTACACATTGCTGGGTGTTAGATTTTTTAGAGTCACTATTTGCTTTAAAAAGTTTTTTAAAATGTCATACACATCGTACGACCAGAGATACTGCTTTACGGCAATCCTTCAGTCACTTTGGTGCTTTCGTGCTCTACACTTTCTTTTCTCTCGAGGCATCGACAAAACAGCTGACACAGGTAAATGCCATAGACAGTATATAAGATGGACACAGCGACCCCATAGACTTCAACGGAGAAAAGTGAAGCCCATTTGAAGCACTCACTTCCTGATCGCCAGGCGAACTGCGCAGGCTCAAACTGAGCTTGAACACGTGAGCAACGTGTCTGACAGCTGTCAGTCTTCTAGTAGCTGTGCGGAGAGAAATCTGAATCATTCCCTTCCGAATCTCGCAGAGACGGAGAGCGTGAGTATTAGCTGTCCATGAGCTAGCACCAGGATCAACTTTATCACTCTCTGTGGGCTACTCCCTTCACTTTATCGGACTTAATGCCTCCACGTTCCCCCGATTGCCTGCGAGGTTCTACGCCGGTCTGTACGGTAATTTCTCTACAGTGCGACAGAGAGTCGCGTGAGTTATGACGCAATCGTTAGCCTATTTTTACAAAAACGGCTTCAACGGGGCCATAACGTAAGGTACAAGGTAATGGAGCCTTTTATACATTGTCGAGTTTCTTTAGAAATAAATAATGGACAAATGGAGTCTTCGGACGCATCAGATGTAAAGTTATTCGCTGTCAAAGTGACGCAAAAATGAATGGGAGTCAATGGAATGCTAACAGCAGGTGAAGTTCTGCTACAATGGCGGCGCCCGCGGAGGCTTCAGTTTCCGGCGGATGGATTACCCCCTTGGTAAATGCACGTGCAAGAGTTTTTGCTAGAAGACATTCTGGTCCCGCTTCGGATCCCACGATGCCATCAAGCGGTATCTCTGGTCATAATCAGTCCTTCACTGACCAATCAGCGTTCATTAGCAGAATGCTAGGGTGTTATGGGCAACAACTCAACCTGTTAGAAATCGAAAGGACATAAGTACTCGTTCATTCAACTTTCGACCTATAACCCATGTTGAGCTTGCAAAACCTACAATCAAATCTGAGATTTCTCAACGGCAATCGGGTGAAAGAGACAAATTTAGCCGTCTAGCTCCATAGACTCCCATTCATTTTGCACTCATGGGCGATCGCCCCCAGTGGAACTCTGGTGGAACTACAACCAAAATTCGGAGCAATAGAACTTAATAGGGAGTAGCCAGGCTTTCCGTAGACGGGCTCTGGTAATACTTTACAATAATGTCCCATTAGTTAATATTAGTTAATGCATTAACAAACATTAAAGTCAGCATGAAACAAGTTGTAATAGACTTTTCTTCCATATTGTGATATATTTTCACAAAAAATGTAGGGTGGGACATGATCGTGCCCATTAGGAATTGATTGGATTGTTGGATCATTGTGGTTTGTTATTGGTGATGCCATGTGAGTGACAGGTTTCCCCGCCCTCAGTAAACGCATCATCAGAAAAGAGAGAGATGTTGCTGCAAGAGGGAGGGAAAGTTATTTTGATTAAAGATTACGAGGGCATATGATTAAAAAATAAATCATTTATTTTTAAAACGTGTGCGAATAAATCATTTATAATATATACTGAAAAACATTAAACAGAATAACCCATTTTGATTGTATGGTGACAGGTTAAAGAAAGAAATGCTGCAACATGTTGCTGCCGTAGCCGCTGAATTCCGGCGGGTGTCAGACCAAAAGATGCCGGAGACGACAATGAGGGCCATGCAAGAGAACATCTCTGTGACGGCACAACTTCAGCTGCTCTCAGACAAGACCCAGGAGCTGCTGAAGGAGAATGATGCTCTACGAGCAAGAGAAAGGCAACTCAAAATAGAGAATGGCATTACAGAACCGCTGCTGCATGAAATAACCAAGAAGAATGTTGCTAATCAAAAGGTTGCCAATTTAGCTAAAAAAAAAAAATACCCAGCTAACAGGGAATGTTCTTAGAACTTTGGATAGCGTTCTGGCAAGGTTATCTCAAAGCTATAAACAAACGGTCTTCCAGTAACTTTAACTGAACATTCTTTCAAAGTTATCTTGTGTTTAATAATGTTCTCAAAACATACATGGACTGGTTTTGTCCTGAAATGTTTTAGAAAAAAATTCTCTGAACATTCTGATACATTCACATAACCCCCAAAAATAAAACAGTTAAAACATTTTTAAAAATTGACCATTTAAATGTTAGGAGAACTTAATGGGAATGATAGCAAAACATTCTTGGAACATAGTATATTTTTTGTTAGCTGGGTACTTTATGCATTTAAGTGATTTTTTTTTTCTTTGCTGTTTTGAAACGTGTATTTTATATAGCCTAATGCTCAGATGAAACATAACTCTTTCTCAAGGTGGTCCATCAGTTGACAGAAAAGTGCAAGCAAATGCAGTCTGAAGTTGAGAAATGTGCCCAACTTAAACTGGAAAACCAAGAGCTGCTGGACAGTCATTCTGCAGTATCCACAGAGCTTGATGCTCTCAGGTAGGACTCATGAAGTCACTTATGAGTTAAATAAATGACTTGAAATACTCCATTACATGTATTTTAATAGTATTACCACTTACAGAAAGAAACATGCAACAGTTATAGAAGTGCTGAACCAAACAAAAGCTGAAGCCAGGACACACAGGAGAGAGCTTGAGGAGGAAAGGACGCTGAGAGGACAGATAAAGACAGTTCTTGAAGAAGCAGCTATAGCGCTAAAAGAGGCCTTACGGGTAAGAGTTAATAAAGATACATTATCATTCTGTGTTTTAGAAAAGTAAATAAACAGTAGTCTTACTCTGCTTTGGTTACAGGAGGTCCCTAAAGAGCAAGACTCGGAACTGAAGGTCACTGTAAGACGAAACCAGATGATGCAAAAGCTGCTGGCTGTGCTGGACAGCGCTGCAGCTTTAGGAAAAGGTCCTGCTCTTACCGAATTGGCTTGCAGAAGTGATCTTAAAAAAGTATCTGACACGAAAAGGTACAAAATGTATTTTACTTCAATGACATGGAAAACATAACCTAACTGTAGTATGAATAATTTATTATGGCAATGTGATTTAATGACTCTCATACTTGCTTTTAACTCCAGAACAAGTGAACTCCAACAGAAATCTAATGTTTCTCACTTCGAAACTGGAGACCTGGGTTTGGTCCCTCGCAAAACACACACCACATCATCAAAGATGAGAAATCTCTCTAGGAGTGCTTATACCTCTCCACATAAGTGAATATATGTTATGGAATATCAACAGTACAGACAGCATGTGACGATGTAATGTGAAATATTGTTTATATTGCAGCTGATGAATTTTGGAGGATGAGATTCATTAGTGTACGTTTAATTATTTTTTAGGAAGTTATCAAGTTAAAAAATGACTGACTTCATAGTCATACCTCATCATAAGCTTTGTGGGGGATTTTTTTTTTTTTTTAAATTTCAAATTTCATTGTTGTTTTCATGTCTTGTCATTAGGTGGAAGTGTTGTATTATAATATGGATAGGTAAGTGAACTTGGCTTGAAATAGCAATAAAGTGTCTTTTGTAAAAGAAAAAGTCTGGTTCATCAAGTGTTATAACAAGTGAACTTATATTGAATTTACTATCTACTAAATTAGCTTTGTATTTAAACAGGAAAAAAGATTTCATAGATTAGTATTGCCCCCTGCTGGTGATCTCGTAAATACACCATCTGGTTCTAAAACTATCTTTCTCCATTGACAACTTTTCAAAAAATATTTGTGGGTGTTTCTGAGCGAGTCGAGCTCGTTCTTTCGAGATGGATGATAGCTAATGCTAATGAATATCTTTCTCCGAGTTTTGAAGGCCGTGTGTGTGTCCTTGTGGTTGGGTTAGTGAGGGCCCTACAGTCACGTACTGTATATCAACTGCAAATGTTTACACAGGCTATAAATGACTCATTGCGATTTTGAGACCTTATCAGCTTAGTAGAACTTGTGACAAACTATTAGGAAATGTGTTTCTGTTGATTTCTCAGAAATACTCTGGCAGTAAAAAAGCAGTGTTGAGTAAGTTTAACAGAGAAAACTGTTGAACATCAATATCTGACGAAGCTAAACGGGAGTGAATGAAAACAAGTGAGCGAATTCGGAAGTGCTGCAGCTTTTAGTTTGTGCTTGCTGTAGGCCTTCAGATTATCTGCTAGTCTGCTATATTTACTTTTTATTTATTAAATCCAGGAAATTGGTTAATGAAACATTGATTCAAATTAAGATACAATTAATACAAAACGAAATTCGCTTTAAAGAAAGGCATTGTGCTTTCTGTTTGAGGTCTCTGTGAACGTTTTAAATTATTTTAGTGCTGCTTTCAGAGCGGTCGCGTCCGTAACGGAGAACTGTCACGTAGCCTAACATTGTTTTTTCCTCATAAATGCGAACACGAAAAATAAAAGACAAAATACTTAAAAAAAAAGACAAACCATAGGCTACATTTTTGGAAAAAAGTATGGATTTATAGCGTTTAAAAAAATAAAATGGATCGATTTATAGCGTTTTGGGGAAAAAAATAACTTTGAATTTATCATCAACAACATTGTAATAATACACAATAATAATTTCCAACCTATCCCTTGCTGCCACTGAAAAAAAAAAAAATCCCTACCGACCCATGACCTCAACTGACAACCAACCGGAACCAAACTTTTTTGTAATGCCTAACCATGTATTTATATTAAAATCTGATTCGCAAACATTTAAAATTAAAACTTAAAATTGACAAAAACAGCAGACTCATACCTTTTCTTTTGCATTTAAATTTTAATACAAATCCTGTAGATAGATAGGCACTTGATGTATCAGGGACCTGATGAAATCCATGAATACTACAATAGTTCACAAAAAGGGTAAAATAATAATAATATTTGCATATGGCAAGCACCACAAAAAAAAAAAACTATATTTAAAAAAAGTTATGTTGCCTCTGCTAATCATATCATAATTTAAATTCTTATAGTTTCACAAAAATATGCACTAAAACAGATCGTGTGTAGTAGCTATAGCATAATTTTGCACCGAATTTTTCAATTATTTATGTTGCCCCCCCAAACAAGCCAAATGCCCCCCCCAAACATGACATCCTGGTAACCCCTCTGTGCTGTAGTAGCCTAGGCTTTATTTGAAACAGCAAACTGGCAGCTCCAGTAGTAAGTAAAGATTTGTCTTGAACTCTGTAATGTAAACTATGTATAAACTTTAAATCAACATTTGAATAATAATTAAATTAATCAGAATACCTGTTTGGGAAATGGATAGATGGATGGTTGATTTAGCTATGGGCGCCATCTTCTGGTCAGACGCGGGCGACTCTTACAGTGCATTATGGGTAATAATATTACACAAGTTTTTTTACTTGTGCACAGAGCTCTGCTTGTGCACAAAGTCTTTTTTTATGGATGTCAATGGGGGTGAGGAGTTACTATGCTGAATAAACCGCTTTTGTGAGGAAATTAGCGTATCATTTAATGAATCAACAGACCATCGGTTAATCTTCAACATGTTTAAAGGGGTCATAAATTGAGAAATTAAACACATTATTTATTTGTATTCTTTTATTTATATTTTATTTATTTATATAGCACAATAAAACAACAGTCGCTGACCATTGTGCTGTACAAAAATGAAAAAAAATATAGCCTATATAAAAACACCAATAAAAACAATAAAATAGCATACATTTTACATACAGACAAACAAGTTCAGAGAGACTCCTTCTCTAAAAGGTAGCTTTTAAGTTTTGCTTTAAACAGAGATTCTGTAGCGATTACCCTAGATAGGCTAAATGTAGGCTATTCCACAATTTGGGGCCGGCTATGGCAAAATGCCTGGTCTCCCTTTCTTTTTAACCGTGATCTGGGAACCTTCAAACTGATTCTGATTTGATGACCTTAAACCTCTAGCACATAACAGTCACAAGTTCAGATAAGAAGGTGCCAGCCCATTTAAGACATTAAAAACAAAGAGTAAAATCTTATACTCTATTCTAAAACATACCAGCAACCAACGCAGAGAGAGCAAGACGGGGGGTAATGTGCTCATATTTACGTGTGCCAGTGAGAAGTCTAGCAGCTGCATTTTAATCTAAACGGTTCATATAGGATTGACTAATATTGAATTGCAATAGTCTAGACGAGAAGATGCATGTATTACATTACCTTCCAAAAGTTCCTTTCGGTACATTTCACTGCGTATTATTTGGTAAATCAGTTGCTATTTCAGCGCAGGCATTGCAAACAGACTTTTACGATATGGACTCAACAGTAATGCAACAACATGTAAGTAACTGTGCTCATTCTAATGCCTGATCTGTGACCAGTGATTTATGATATGTGATTATTCATGTACAGTCAGATGTTCTTTGTCTCAAAATTGTTTATTGCTGTTTATGTGTCAGTGACTAAATGGTCAACTTCACACTGTTTCTCTTAGTAGAATGAAAATAATCTGTTATTTAAACTGTGATTAAATAATATCGCTGGAGCTGTCAGTCAAACCACACGAGTTTATAGAATAGAATAGAATGAGACATTTATATAGCGCTTTCATAATGTACTACACCCAAAGTGCTTTACAATCATGCCGGAGTCTCTCCTCAACCACCACCAGTGTGTAGCATCCACTTGGATGATGCGACGGCAGCCACAGAACAACGGCGCCAGTACGCTCACCACACACCAGCTACAGGTGGAGAGGAGAGAGAGAGTGATCGAGCCAATTCAGTGGATGGGGATTAGGAGGCCATGATTGGTAAGGGCCAATGAGTGGAATGTGGCCAGGACACCGGGGTTACACCCCTATTCTTTACGAGAAATGCCATGGGATTTTTTGTGACCACAGAGAGTCAGGACCTCGGTTTATCAGTGACTCGGTTTATGAGTTCCGGACACTCGCTAAAACTCCTGTTATAATCAACGAATCTCTTATTTACATCGTTTGCAACGTTAGTTATGATGAAAGCATTTGTGAGAGTGCAGAAATAGAGTTGCAATGAGAGATCACTGCATTCATGTGCTCAGCATGTCTGTGATTGGCTACAATGCTCATTACTGCAATCTTTATCTCCATAATGCTATAGATCTAAATATAATGCTGTTAACACTTTCCACGATTAGTTAACCTTGACAGCTGTAATAGTAAAAATTGGTTTTCGAGAGAGTTCCACATGTAATACTTAGCTATTTCATATGCAAAGATGTTAGCCAATCACAGCAGTTACATTGGAGTCAGCAGACAGCGTTCAAATCAGAGGCTAAAATCAGGGTAGGAAAAATGCCTTTTATTTCTAAATTCTGACCATTTTTGAGTGCACCTCAGGAAACAATTACAACAATACATTTCACGACCCTTTTAAACATTCCTTTTGGATTTATCTATTTTTAGTGTTTAAAAAACCCAACTGTTTTATAAGAGAAGTAACAGACAATTGTGTGACAGGTCTGATTCAGTTTACGGCACTTCTTATTAATTTATATGGTATCTGCAAACAATGATTGGCTATATCCGAAATCTTAAAAATACTGCTTTCGGTGGTAGGAATCATTCCAAGGTAGGAAGGCATCAAGGCAGGTCCGAATCCAATGTTAGCTTCACTTCCTGTGTCCTGAGATACCTTCATCCTATTCATTTTTAAGGTGTTCCATTCTGTGACAGTTGAGCTAGAAAAAGAAAGATGGCATCTGAAAGTTACGATTGCTGGTCAGTTTGTTCGTATATGAACGTTTTTGACCAACGGTTTCCACTTCTGGTGTCATTAGCGAGAAATTACTACTGTAGTAATTACATTTTTGTTTAGTTTTCACTAAAGCTTGCTCTATTTTGCTGTAGATTAAACTGTTACGCTGCCTCAGAAGTCTGTTCGAAATCAGCTATGTGAGGTACCTTCATGCGCAAACACTGCCTGCAAAGTCATTGCTTGATAGGGCAGCGAGGCAGCTAATAACGTCAAGGTTGTAGTGTGATTGGTTATCAAGGCACACGTGATCCTAGTTAGCGGTTACGCTTTCTCCAATGGTAGTCCACCACGGACCTTCGTATCTCCCAATAATAAGACCATCTCTGGTTGAGTGATCATCGGTTGGACAGTTGTTATTGCAGTCCATTGTGGCTTTCCCTTCAAATAGTGGCTATTTAATGCTAAATGGAGTGATTTCAGACACAGTCACACGGTCTACTAAGTGCGAATAGTTTCGTCACACATGTTCCCGCCCCCATGGTCATGGAAAATACTATATTAAAACTTAATTTAGGAAAAATACTTTGTATTAAAAATCTTTGTATCAACTGGCTTTCTATTAATGCAATATAGTGAATGACAACTGTCTGTGGTCTCCCAGTGGCTTAATTTGCAGCAAAACAAAATATAACGTGTATGCCTAAACTCAAGACAAGCTCAGTGCCAACCAATTTTTCATTTTTTTTTTTCATGAATTGGTATGTGTGCAAAGTATTGCGAATGCTACACTTTATGCATCCTTCAAAATGAGCCGAAAGGACGCGAAGCGAAGGGTGCCTTCCAAGGATCCTTTAAATTGAGATGTCCTTTGAGCTTGATGACTTGGCAGCTAAGATATGCAGCCTTCCAATTGAGAAGCGCTACCAACGGGTGATGTGTCCAGTTTTCCAATTAATCTACTGTAGTGTAAATATATATATTTTTTTGGTTCACGGTCAATCTGAACTGTCGTCATATGGTCAAGAGTGTCGTAAAGATTCTTCAAGCTATTTTTGTGTTTCATTGATAAAACAAAAGCATACGGGTTTGGAACAAAACGAGGGTGGGTATGAACATTGTCAGCATGTTTTCATCATTCTTTATTTATTCAAACAAACGGCCAAAACAACTTCAGATAGACAAATATAAGGACTGCTGTCCACCATACTAATATGTCTGTGGTATCAATGTGATTTAAATTTACACAAAACTGAAAACTTTGTTCTTTGGTTTTTTGGAGGTAATGTAAAAATATTCATTATAAGAATATCCACCTCTTTCTTTGCTCTGAAATCACAACATGCATTACAATGAGACCTCAAATTTACACATACAAAGAACAGATATTTAACAACCTCTTGTGGCAAGATAAGATGGCTCCTGACAGTTTTGATCAAAACTGAAATATTCCACAATAATTTCATACATAACTCTTTTTGGTCACAGATATTGAAATAAGTAGCTCACCATGATGTCGAAGCTGTTGCTCATGACAAATCTAATATAGTGGAATATTCTAGTGCTCTCATTTTAATCAGCAACAGCAATATTACCACAACAAAGACACACAAATCAGTAATTTTGATGCAGCAGAGCATATTTTCCATGTCAAACAATTACTTCTGCAGTCAGATAGGGCTTAGTCAATTGGATATATGTACTTAATGATGGAAAGGCCTACAGCTGAGTGAT
Organism: Phoxinus phoxinus; assembly: GCF_949152265.1. Taxonomy (NCBI): domain Eukaryota; kingdom Metazoa; phylum Chordata; class Actinopteri; order Cypriniformes; family Leuciscidae; genus Phoxinus; species Phoxinus phoxinus. Next base: position 33,080,727 of record NC_136878.1, on the reverse strand, counting down.
ATAAAGCATAATGCTTTATGACAAACCAATGTTATAATAGAAGAGTTCTTGTGCCATTAAAGTTCAAATATTTGTACAAATAAGTCATAATAGAGGATTTAAAGAATTTTTGGCAGGAAAAAAAGAGATAATTTTAACTTTCCTTTTAAAAAAATTATACAAATAAATTCCCTTTTAAGGTATAAAAGGCACTTCAGTTAAAAACAGAAATCTAACCACAGGAGTTATGCTTGTGAATCCATTTCTTTAAAACGTACTGTCCCAAAACACCAAAAAATTAGAGATGGGAGGTAGCTGAAGTAACATGTTACTTTTCAAGTCTGGATTCACCTTGACTCATATTCTGGCTATGAATAAATGCATATGTGTGTTGGTATCTGAGGCTTTTACAACAGATGCGCAGATATACACAAGTACGCACAACAATGAACCTGAATTGAATGATATGAGTGACAGTAAAACCTCACTTCCTTAGAACAGCCAAACAGAAGATTCATCTTTAAAAAACAATCTGTTCATTCTCTATTGCACTTTACAGAAAATACACACACACACACACACATGTACATGTATAAATACACATGACCATGTATAACCGTAGAATACAAAATAAGTACTTCATTACAAATAAATGTTAAGCTCATTATAGCTTGTCCAAAATGGATCATGTGTGAAAAACACAACTGTGAATAAATTAAGACTTTTAACGGGGTTTAATAAGCACCTCTAACCACATATCCAGGCCTTCTTTTGCTCTGAAAAGACAGCATCTCTCATCTCGAGCTGCTCACATAAGAAGTCTTGTTTCTTCCAAAGCTGCTCTTGATTCCTCTTTCCTCATGTTTAAAGGCTGAGGTCCATGCTTGAGAGGAGAGGTACAAAACTCAGGCCAGTTTTGTTGGCCTCTAGGCTAACAGAGACTCTGTAATCCTGTTGATCAGGGTTTTTTTGGCTTCCATTGTTGCTTTCTTTATAAAAAGCATACAGGGCCCACCTCCAGGTGGTAATGTGAGCCAGGTTTAGAGCTGGGCAAATTGTAGACCTCCACAATGGGCAGTAAGTTTGGGTCCTGTGTCCGGAAAATGAACTGTGTCTGATGCCATCGTCCATCTGTGATCTGAGAGGATAAAACGTGAAAGGATCAGTTGCAATAATGAGGTATCCTAATAATGACATGTGTAAAATAGTAGAACCCCTTAAGACGTAAAATATTTACTCAAAGTACCTCCTGAGATTTTAAGTTAATATTTAAATTATATAACAATAAAAGCAAGGAAGCTTTCAGTTCTGAAACTTACAAGATATTCTTATGGTATGATGACCTCTTATATGTTAAAAGCTCAAGGAAAACACACATTGCTTTATTTCAACTTTAAAATGGACTCAAATCTCTTTTTAGTGTCTCAGTCCACATGAAATTTACACTGTTTTTAGAACATTATCAAATTGAATGGTAATAATTATTGTGTTTTAACAAAAAAAATGAAGACAGAAATATATTACTGTTGTAAATTACAGTTAAAAATAAATATGAGAATAATTAGAATACTTTTATATTACATTGCAAGTTACAATACAAATACTATTACAAAACGTTCAAACCGTAGAGCTTTTAACATTTAAAATTCTCCAGTTTTTATGTTGGTGGAATACTGATGAAATGCTGTAAACATGTTAGAAGTTTACACAATGTTGGAATTTATGCGAATGTGTAAATAAAGTAAACAATGGCACATGTTGCTTTCCCAAATGCACGTTAAAATCGCAGCACATGCAGAGATAGTTTGTTTATTTACTGAGGCGGTCTGAGACACCGGATCTTAACACTATGGCACTATGAAACACGCAATGCTTCGGACTATATATATTTTTTATCAAATGGCAGCCTTTGATTTGATAATATCACAAAGCTATATCGCAATTATTGCACAGTCCCATTTATATACTCCGTGATTATTGCACAGTCCCATTTATATACTCTAATTTCAGCTTTTCATCAGCTCACAAACTCCCTGCTGATTCCTCACAAACCCTTGTTTGGGAAACCCTTTATTACTTAATGCATACCCAGCACTCATCCTTTATCAGATCAGGCTCGATGAATCCCCCAGACTCGATTATCTGTCCGTTCCAGGCTTTAAAGTACACCGCACTAGAGGAAGGAGTTTTGGAATGGCCCGCTGCCCAAACAGAGACGTTCAGGCAGTGGATGGTGATGATCTGCACAGACTCTGAGCTCAGGAGGTGGATGAAGTTCATCTGGATCAGACTCACTCCAGTCTCCAACTTCAGAAAAGAAATAACAATATAATCGATACATTAGAACAATGGAACAACATGAGGGGGAAGAAATGCTGACAGATTTTGAACTATTCTGTAGAGAAATGGACACAAAAGCAGAGCTTCCTGAAACAGGGCCGTTTAAATTCAGCACAATCCTGCTCATAATGTTCTACGGTTGGTTGCCGGCTTTAAAGACCTTGGACACAGCGACTGGCTTGAGGCAGGTTTGACCTCCATTTGTGAAGTTACACGTCACTTCAATATTGTCAGAGGAGCAGCCCAGGTTAGGATCTATCCAATACGTGCCTTTAGTAAAGAAAGATAAAAATAAAATGAATGAGTCCATTCCTAACCTATTAATTTCCTATCATACATGACAAACTACAACTGCAATTGGCTATAAGCTATTTTTATTATTTTACATATTTGGTTGTATTAATGTAGCTATAGGGAACGCCAATGAAATTTACAATGAATATAATGTACTCACCATCATTCAACTTCTGCTCACATTCAAACAGATCTCTGCACATTCTGGCTGGATTCTCCTGGGTGCCCAGCGGGTTCTTGATGCTGTGGATCAGGGTGCTGAGGTAGTGGAGAGTCTTAAAGATCTCGGTCCCCTGGTCCAGCATTGGAAGGTCAGTATCCGGATACGTCTGTGGAATGGAATGAGACAAAGTCAAAATGATCTGATGTTTGCAGATTACCTGTGACAAGGGGCTTTCACACTGGGCATCAACAGTATGCTGAGGTCTGAATCCGGTGTCCCCGGCAGCGATGGTCTGGTTTCACACTCATTTGATTCAATCGTTATCGGGTGCATTTGTGTTCATCTTTCGTCATCACTAACGCGAATGGCGCATGATAGAAAATAGAACACGTGTCAATATGTTTTTTTTTATTTTTATCTGTGCTATTATGAGCAGCAGAGTGAACGACACATGTGTCTACTATATGTGCGTCGCATGCTGATGGACCCTTTTGGACTGTTTTGAGGAGACAGCTGATTGTAAGCTAAGCATTCATTTGCTGCTCAGATTTTACTCACTCTGCACGATTACACTTCACGCTCACTCTCGCTCGTATCCAATGTAATTCATCACAACTGTCATCCCCACATTGTATTTTGTTGAACTAATGACGTTGTCATTAAAACGCGTGCAGGTTACTTTACTTCATGAAAAAGTTGTGAGTATGTGAGACTATAGTTTGAATTACTCCATTTTCTTTGACGCTACATTGACATTACAGAACAGAATAGCTCTTTCTGCATTAGCCTAAACATTGTATAAGCATTCATGTCATGTGTTATTGAATGGAAGCAAGGCTCTTGGGAGCTCATGTAAACGTCACATCTGTCACGCTTTGGTTTTGGTTCACGTTCATGTTTTCATGTCTTTTATTTTGTAGTTATCATAGTCATTTGCTGCGTCCCAATTCACCTACTTATACTACTCCCTAAAAGTATGTACTCTTTTTGTGAAGAAAAAGTACATACTTTTGAGTGTGTAACAAAAGAGTAGGCAAGCTTTGGCGCATACTACTTCGTCATCTTTAACGGATAGATCTGTCGCGTGCATCCTGTCACCGTAAACTGCCTTGTCAATCATCTTGTCACAGTTAAAATCCTCCATTCGATCTAATTTAATTTCTTACTGTTTCGGACAGAAATGTAGCACGTTCATCTGCCAGTCATGGGTCTTTCATGCGGAGACTCCTCATGTGTTTGCAATTTGAATGTAATGATGCATTTAATAGTGAATGGCTAAACGTATCTTTACAAAAGTTCACAATGCTGCAGCAGATGCAATATAATGTAGACAACATTGAATATATACATTTTTGTCAGGTTAGATACTTATAATTAATCACTCAAACCCCCTTTATCTAAACCTCTTTACATAACCACCGGACTCGCCATGTCTGTAGTTTTTTTTTTTTACACTTTTCACTCATGTTTGTAGGTCTAACCGAATCCTCATCCAACGTGCAATGTGTTGTGACTCATATTAGCCGTTAGAGTGCACATGGATCTGCACTTCGGATTCTGACCGGAAATAGTAGACCATCCGGGTATCTTTGGAACACTCATTTCAACATACTACGATTTGGGATGTACTAAATCTATTTTCGAATACTATTTTGGACGGATAGTATGCGAATTGGGACGCACCAATTGTTACTGTTTGTCATGTGATTCCTTTATCCCATCATGTGATCACGTCATATGCTTCCCTAGTCTTATGTGTATTTTCCTATTGGTTCATTGACTGATTGTTCACAGGTGTTTCTTGTTAGTCATTAGTATTTGTGTGTATATAGACCAACGCTACTTTTGCGTCATCGAAGGGTAACGCCCCTTTTTGGGGGAAAACAAACGGATTCCCCTGAGAACAGAACTCGCTCTAGATCTGCAAAGTTTCTTAAAAAGCAAAAATGGCACAAACATACTCTTTGCCGGCCGAGGACCGTGAGCGGTATTTAAAGAGTAAGTAGCCTATTTTTTTGTCATTAACACACTCACAGTATGACAAACTAGACGATGAGGCCATGTAAAAAGGAGTCGGTGGTTTAACTTACTTGGATCATATTTCACTTGATTTATTTTAAGCTATTGACATAGTTTTGTTATCGACTAGCTATACTAGTTAGAAAGACGAAGCTGCTAGCAGCTAACGTTAAAGTTACGTGATTAGCTCTCACTAGGCACGCTACCTTGGCTGTTAACTGATTTTACTGTTGAAATAGTGGCAGGCTAGGACTAAAGTGGACTTGGCTGGTTTCTGCTTGTATCACTAACGTAATTCAATCCCCCAAACTATCTGTATTTAACATGAAGTAGTGTACTTGCTAGTTACTGGCTTTAATTTCGTTATCATACCAACTAAACTGCTGCTAGCAGCTTCGTCTTTCTAACGTTAACTAGTAACAACGTTAGCTAGTCGACAACAAAACTATGTCAATAGCTTAAATCAAGTGAAATATGATCCAAGTAAACCACCGACTCCTCTAGACATCGTCTAGTTTGTCATACTGTGAGTGTGTTAATGACAAAAAAAATAGGCTAACGTTATTTGGTGATTCCACGAGACAGTGCTAGATGTCTGAAACTCTGAATAGTCCATATTTGGCCACTGCGTGGGATCATTAATCCAGTTTTTGACCATTTAAAAGGGACACCTCTGTATCCCCATATCCAGTAGCTTCTTTAAATACCACTCACGGTCCTTGGCCGGCAAAGAGTGTGTATATTTGTACCATTCTTGCTGTCAAGAAACTTATTAGAGCGAGTTCTGTTCTCAGCTCAGGGGAATCCGTTTGTCTTCCCCCAAAAAGGGGCGTTACCCTTCGATGACGCAAAAGTAGCGTTGGTCTATTGCCCTCATGTTCCCATTGTCTCTTGTCTAGTTTTGTTGGTTGTAACATGCTTTTGGTGAGTCTAGTCAGTCCAAGTTATGTTCTTAGTCAAGCCAAGTTCTAGTCATCTTCTTGTTTTGTTTATCAGTGTTTTGTTTAATAAACTGCACTTGGGTTCTCACTGTAACTCTCACATCCTTTTGATTTTCCTGGCAAAAACGTCCAAAGTCTTTCATATAAAAATCAGTCTACATGCTTTCATAGACTAGGAAGTCAGGGAAGGTCTTTTTAAAGTTTCGTCACAAGCTGGTCACACATTGGCAATAAAACGCGATTAATAAATGAAAATTCTTACCTATAGCCCCTTTAACAGTAGTAATTACCTGATTAGGTTAAGTGAATATGCCACAGAACAGACAGAGTTAACTACTTTGCGGTCAAGTTAATTTGCTAAGGTCAATGATATCGCAAACTAAAACTAGGCTCTGACACAGAAGATTTTGAACATTTTGAACACTATTTGGCAACTACCTCAGACCTTAATGCAAAACGGGAATCAAAAACATGTGAAGGAGCACCAAGAGCCTCATTTTCCTAAGAGAAAACAAAGTAGAGTACGACTATGAAGGAAGATAAACAGTACAATAATTTAAGAGAAGAAGATTCTTTCCTATATTCAAACACAATATGTGGTGTGTCGGCTATCATGTAAGTGTGAGTGTTTTTTATTTTTAGGAGAACAAAGCAGCATTTGAAGGAATTATAGGTACTATCCTATTGTGAGACATTTTCAGGACATAACAGCAATCTTCTTATAATGGAAGCAATAGAAACAGGAAAAAAATGTGGCGGTTGGGGTTGACTTTAGTCCCTTTGTTTGAAATTGTTTATTTATTTTTCTTTGGTGATGAAAATGCTTATTTTTTGTGTACATGTTTTTATATCCGTTATGTATTATCAACACAAGTTTCTGAACATAATGAATGATGGGATATGCTTAGCCTCAAATGCTGCTCAGAAGCAGTATTATAGATAGTGTGGATTTAGTGTGCATTAAGGGCAACTGTGCTTTGGCATTTATTAGTCTTCTGCTCTTACCTCTTGTCGCGTACAAGTATTCTCAAGTGGCCAAGACCGACAAAGATACCTTAATATATTCTAGGCATACTTACATGAGCAAAAGATACACCAGGAAGCCCCTATAAACCAATGAGAGATAAAGAAACAGAAAACACTGATTACTATGAGCTTCAGCTAAATGCAATTCAAGCATGACACATACTATTCATTTGTTTGTTAAAATGCATTAAGACAACTTACTGGAGGTCCAGGTGGTCCACGAGGGCCTGGATGTCCCTAAAGGTTGGCGAAAATAAAAATGTTTATGTTGGTTAAATAGTACTACTTAATGTATATGAATATACATGGGTAGTAACATTGAAGGACATTGGGGAAACATACCCTGGGTCCCTGAACACCCTATTTAAAATAAAAGGAGAAACACAAAATGTTATTTTCAGTGGCAAACCCTTTTCAAACATGAATTAACTTGGAAATTGTCTAGAAATGGATCTCCCTACTAATCTGAATGTAGCTTGAAAGTGTCATAGGCTAAGTCTCATTCCACTCTGTAGTTCCATATGCTGTGAATTAGTTCATGAATATAAATTATTCAATTACCTGCAACAAAAGTGCCCAGTTACAAGATTCCCACTGTATTCAGTGAACTTGTAGAGTGAGGGCCCTATCTTACACAATGCAGCACCAAGCGCAACGCAAGTATTTTTTACTAGTTTCAGCCTGACGCAGTTATCATTTTCACGTCCTGCCCCCCGTTGTTTAAATAGCAAATGCATTTGCGCCCATTTGTACGCCCATGACGCCCATGGGCGTACAAATGTTGGTCTGAAAACGATGTGTGTTCAGGTGCATTGTTGGCGCGTTGCTAATTTGAGGCAACAGAAATAGACTGCGTCATTGACCAACTGAAACCTGGTCTAAAGTCAATGGCGCAATTTTTTTTTTTTTTTTTAAGAGCGAGTTAGTAATGTGCGCCCATTGGCGGGTCCACATTGCGCGTACACTCTGCTTATTAAACACACAGGGACGCACAGCAGCACACAAACATAGGAAATATTTTAAATAAAAGGATTACAATGTAAAATATTATTATTGTGTAAATATGGTGGAATCCTGCTTGTCCCGTAGATGGTCTGCTTGCGCACTTTTACCTCGCGCATGAGCAGTTCCTTTTGCGCTCTGGAGACGCATTCGATCGTTCCACTATCAAATTCCGTCATGTAAATAGCTAATCCGCCATGGCGCGAGCGCAACTGGCATTTAAAGGGAATGAGAGATGAGACTCTGATTGGTTTAATGCACGTAAATCCTAAAAGGGATTGTCAACTCAATTTTAAGTTGACAATGCGACAGCTTTGGAAATGGTTTAATCCCTGGGAAGTGCACTTGAGTGGATTGAGACACACCCTTAAGGCCCTGATATACTTCAAGCGAAATTGAAGAACAAACTAGTGTGATATAATTTCGAACAAAATTAGGCCACAACTAAGCGTTTCAGGAGTTCTAAACACCTTGCCTAAATGATCTTTCCAGAAACGTTATACTGGTAAACACCTTTGAACTACGTAATTACATTGTGATTACATAATAAGTAGTGTGCTCTGGGGCTTCACCTTCTTTTAAGTGGAAGTCTTCAGTTTAATTTCTTCTGTTATGTCAGTCGAGGTCAGACGCAAGAAAAATAAACTAAAAATAAACTAAACACACTGGAGAGCTGCTTTATAGAAGAAATTGAAGCTGTAATTCTAATTGAAAGTGACACGGTTTGTAATACTGTAAAACTGCTTGCTTTGCTATGAAGTGCTATAAATAAACATGACATGACTCGAATTCGGCCTGCCAAATTGCAGAGCTCGTGCAAACAAATCCACATCCCTATGCTTAGATGCTTTCTTAACTGCTGTTTTCTCACTGCTGTCATTTGTGTTGTATGTTTATTTTGTTATTGAGAGAAAAGCGCACAGCACATATTTATATATTTATCTACCCAGCAGCGTGAGTGGCGTCGTAAAGTTAGCTTACATTATACCGCTGCAAGAATATTTCAACTTCATTTACACCTTAGAATAAAAGAATGAAAGAATGAAAATAATGAAAAAGGACTTTGCTGCGAGTATATCAGGGCCCTTAGACTCCCATCTCAGTAATGTCACTGAACGGAGATGATAAGGCAGGAAGTGAGCTTATGCCAATGTCAATGCCAGTCTAAAACAGGATTATATAGGAACCATACGTATTAGAAGTTCAGCATTTCAAAAAGATTCTTACCATTTCCCCTCCATTTCCTTTATCTCCTTGTGGTCCCTAATAAAAAGAAAGGAAGAGAATGATCTTTTTAGATTATGCACCCAATTAGAAGCCACCCGTGAAACATCTTGAGTGATTCAGATCATACATACTGGGTTACCACTAGGCCCAATGATACCAACGGGTCCGATGGCTCCTTGCATCCCCTTAAAAGAAGAAACACCTACAGTAGTTGCTGATCAAGAACTCTTCATCCAACTCATTGGTGTTTTCACAACAGTTCTCACTGTGGTACTTACCATTAAACCCAGAGGACCCTTTGGGCCCTGGATACCCACAGAGCCAAGGTCTCCGGGTGGCCCCTGTAAATGACAGAAACACTTTAGAGGTCAAAACTGTTTGGCTTTAAACTGACACAAATGTCAGCACAAAGCTTTTGGTTATACTGCATGAATAGATCTCTCAAAGCCGCTTAAAAAAAGCTATTTTTCATCTTACGCTACAGTGCTTCTACAGCTGTAATGAAATGCTGCAGTAGATTGCATTATTTGCTTGAAGGCTTAGCATTTAAATGAGAAGTAAACAATTACTGATCGCCTGATTAATTGGATTCTGACGAATAAAATGTGCATAAATGTGCTCTTTCTTTTCAGTTTAGACTGTTCATTAATCACAAGACTAGTCACTGGTTTTATGTAAGCGTCATTGAACATTATTAAGCACCTAGCAGCTTTACTTTGTGAAATAGATTTGCTCTGTGGTGAAATCAACCCTTTTTTTAGCCTCTGGTAAAACAGGAAATCATTTCAGATACTCAGAATAAAGAGGACATTTCCATGTGAAACAGGGTATTCAAGGAAGGGACTTGATTGGAATTCTTGTGGTCCCTAAATGGCAGGTGGTTGGAGGGAACATCAGTTAAAGGGTTAGTTTACCCAAAAATGAAAATTCTGTCAGTAATTACTCACCCTCATGTTGTTCCAACCCCGTAAGACTTTCGTTCATCTTCGGAACACAAATTAAGATATTTTTGATATAAATCTATTTTTGAGATAAATCTGAGAGCTCCTTCATAGGCTGCTAGATAATTGCATCTGCCGGTTCAGAAAAGTTAGTAAAAACATTGTTAAAATAGTCCAAGTGACTACAGTGGCTCAACCTTAAGTTTATCAAGCAACGAGAAAACAAAAATAACGACTTTATTCAACTATTAGTTTTCTTTTGTGTGGGCCTCTGACGTGAGTTCACGAGAGCGCCACGACGCATGCGCGAGAACTGAGAAGATGACTCAGACGGGTCTCGATGTAGTGTTTTAAAATGGTTCTAGTTCTAAAGTGTGCATTTCCTGGATGTCCGAATTGTGAGAAACCAATGAGAAAAACGTAAAAGCGCATTACCAGTGCCGGAAAATGAATGCCTTACCTTTCACACTTTCCCAACAAATGATCGTGAGCATCATGTTCTCAGTTCTCGCGCATGCGTTGTGGCGCTCTCGTGGACTCACGTCAGAAGCCCACACGGAAGAAAACGAATAGTTGAATAAAGTCGTTATTTGTTTTGTTTTTTGCGGTTGAGACTATTTTAACGATGACTTTACTTACTCTTCTGGGCCGTCAGATGCAATTACCTAGCAACCTATAGTATGGAGGAGTGAGCCAACTCTCAGATTTAATCAAAAATATCTTTATTTGTGTTCCGAAGATGAGCGAAAGTCTTACGGGGTTGGAACAACACGAGGGTGAGTAATTACTGACAGAATTTTCATTTTTGGGTGAACTAACCCTTTAAAAAAGGATGAGTAGGAAATTATTACATTTGGATAAAAGATTATAAAGACAAGCTTTTTTATTTTTGTAACATGCACAGACCAGTCACAATAAGACCAGCAACACAAATTAAAGTAAACAAATAGAATGAACATTTTTATTTATATCATAACAGTACAGTACATGTGTTTACCTGTGGTCCAAACATTCCAAGAACTCCAGGGAATCCCTGTTCACCAGTATCACCCTAGAGAGAAAATCAGACAGAACAGTGTCAAAAACAGTTTGTGACAATAAGTGTTAAAGAAATGTCACTGTCATTCATTCATTAACTGATACATAGACTGAAAACGTGTATATACACTATCGTTCAAAAGCTTAGGGCCAGTAAGATTTTAATTATTTTTTTTAATTAACACTTTCATGTAGCAAGGATGCATTAAAAAGATCAAATGTGAAAGTAAAGAAAATGTTAAAATATTTCAATGCTGTCCTTTTGCACTTTCTATTCATCAAAGAATCCAGAAAGATTGTATCAGTTTCCACAAAAATATTAAGCAGCACAACCATTTTCAACAGTGATAATACAAAATTTAAAAATGTTTCTTGAGCAGCAAATCTAATATTTCATAATATTACTGTTTTACTGTATTCTTGATCAAATAAATGCAGCCTAGGTAAACATTAGAGACTTGTTTTTTTTTTTAAAGTGTTGAATGGTAGGGTACAGTATATCATCTAGGCAGGTGCACTGTGTCATTGTTAAAAAAGTCAAAAATGCTGTAATTGTCCAGTCAGAATCAATTATTTTAGAGAGTTGTGTAAGAAGTTACTGCCTGATTGCAGAAATTATATTTGATTTTTTAGAGGTTCATCATTTAAGCAATCTGACATCATTGGACCAACATTTTGTTGATGTGTTTGTCCTATTTGCAATGGATCAATAAAAGACAAGCGATACTCACAGGTTGCCCTTTGACCCCTCGGTCACCTTGTTTTCCAGGAAATCCCATTCCCCCATTAAATCCTCTTTTGCCTGGAGGTCCAGTTTGGCCAGGGATGCCCCTGTCACCCTAAATTACAACATAGTGGAATGTTTAAGCTAAAACCAGCATATATTGTGAAAGATGGAGATAGTGGTGACACACAAACACAAAGAGCAGATCACTATCCATATAAGTTACCTTTGGGCCAAAAGAGCCTTGAATTCCTGGCAAACCTGGTACACCCGCATTTCCTTGAGGACCTGGTTTTCCAGGAAGACCAACCTCCCCATCACTTCCATGTTCACCCTAACACACATAACAGAGGAGGAGAAACAAACCAAAACATCACAAACCACAAAAAGCACCTGGGCCATATGAAGTGTTACATTGAGAGCATTGAGAATTACATTCATTGTCTTACTGGCATTCCTTTAGCTCCATCTTTCCCAAGGGCTCCATCAACCCCAGGATCACCCTCAAGACCCTCACGACCAACAACTCCTCTGGGACCAGGAAGACCAACAGGACCCTGTGGGAGAATCACAACTGTTGTAGGTTTATCATGATGTCACTGAACTCTGTTCAGTGTGTAAGAAACGTACTTACAGGGGACCCTTGATTTCCAGATTCACCACGAGGACCGTTTTTGCCTTTTGGACCCTGAATAAAATCGGTTATTCAGTTGAGATGGATATTATGGCTGGTTTCGCAATCAGGGCTTAGATTAAGCCAGGATTAGACTTTAGTTCAGTTAGGACATTTAAGTAGATTTAATAAACATGCCTTAGAAAAAAAAAACATTACTAGTGTGCATCTTGAGACAAAACAATGGCACTGACATATTTTAAGATATGTCAGTGCATGATGCTTTCAGTTAAAACAGCGCAAACATGCATTTTAGTCTGGGAATAATCTTAAGCAATGTCTGTGAAACTGGGGGAATATGATTTAAAATAGAGGCCATGTGTGTGCATTATAGACAAAACAAAATCCACATTATGTTTGTGTTCACATGGTAAATTACTTTATTGCCTTTGGATCCTTTAGGCCCTGGAAACCCTCTTGGCCCTGCATTTCCCTGTGGTTATAGACGGGTAAGATAAAGAAAATTATGAAAATGTATATTTTATAATTCAGTTTAAAGCCATCATTAACTAAAACCATAAAAAAATCATTATTTGAAATAAAATCAACATTTACTGAAATAAAATACAAATTAAAAAAACTTAAACATACTTTTTTTATTATTTTCATTTCAAACTAAATACTCATTTTCATTTAGTTTAAATGTAAGTCCTAAAATAACCAAAACTAAATAAACTAAAACTAAAACAAAAACATTATTAAATTACTATAAACTTAATAAAAAAAATAAAAGTATACAGAGGTATTTAAAAAAAAACTTGAACTACAATACAAATGAAAACAGAAAATAAATAATAAAAATAAAATCTAATTTAAAATATGAACAAAACTCTAAAAGCATATCAAAGATATTAAATAACACTGGTTTAAAGATGTAATTATTGGTAGATTTACTCACAGGGAGTCCAGGAGCCCTCGGGTTTCCTCTTTCTCCATGAACACCTTCATGACCCTTAAGATTTAAAAATGTACATATAAAGTATATTAAATTAGTGATCTATTTATTCAAAAACATATAAAATGTATAAAATAAAAAGCAAAAAACGTACTGGGTATCCAGGGTCACCTGGCTCTCCCCTTTCTCCTCTGTTGCCGACAGTTCCCTGAATCCCAATGAAAACCAAACACATTGATCAGTTTGGCATCCAGAATTCTCCCAAAACAAGACATAAATGTGTAGTAAATCTAGCGAACTGACTCACGATGTCACCTGAAGGACCAGGTGGACCTTCAACCTTCCCGTCATCTCCTTGCTCTCCCTGAAAATAATAGAATGCTTGATTTCTCAACCTAAAATATTGTATATAGTTGGCCATGCGCTGTGTATGTCCTATGGTAAAACAACATTAATAAATTAGAGATTATTAAAATCTGGAAGGTGATTTTAAAAGAAGGTTATCCTCCAAAGTCCATTTAGATTTTTGGAAAATACAATGTTTGTTATTATTATGCAAAAACAAATAAATCATCTGTTAGATTTCTTGGGCTTCTGAAACTAGCTTCTAGTTATAAGCAATCTTTTTAGATTTGTTTTACCTTTTCACCTTTTGGTCCTGGGGATCCCATTGGACCTAGTGGTCCTTGATGACCCTAAAGTAAACATTAAAGAAAAGAAATGGAGTATGGAAACATTTGAGCGCTCAAAGACAAGTCAACAAGCTCTAACAAGCCCTATAAACTCAGAAGAACTTCACATGATGCAGAGCAGATGTTTGACTTTGTACCACTTTATGCTGATGTAAAATAAAGTTTTATAAGGCATGTCTATGTTAAATAACACTTACTTCATATCCCACTAAACCCGGTTCTCCTTGTTGACCCATTTTTCCCGGAGCACCCTGAAAATGATAGCCAGGGGATCTGAGTTAGTTTCAGATCAGACATTGCATTCTTGCCAAAACAAAACACAAATATCAGCATTTTCTGTGGTATGTTGATGTAATATGAGATGTTTAAAATCAAACAATATATCTCTGGCAAGGCTTTTTCAGAGAAAAGGATTTGTAATTATTTCTCTCTTCATGCTGTTTCAGTTGACGGCATTGACGTAGTAGCACAATAAAAAATATGATTTTGCAGAAGACAGCCTTTTGAAAACAACAATGTATGTACCATAAATCCAATAGTTCCTCTGCTTCCTTTTGGCCCGATGAAACCCATGGCACCTTGCTCTCCCATTGGTCCAGTCTCGCCAAGGTGACCCTGGTGACCTTTGCTGCCCTGAAATGATTTAAGCATCATTTATACTCACATTTGGTGTGTTGATGGGTAACCATGTAAACTGAAATGTCAAAAATAAAATACCTTCTCTCCAGGTTTTCCCCTCTCACCAATTCTTCCAGGTTTACCCTCAGGTCCCTGAAATGAACATTAAAGAGTTGACAAACTGCAAAATAGAGCGATATCTCTGAATGAACACATTCAGTAATGACTTATGAGTTTGATCATTCAGCACAACCACAAGGATGTGCAGTTTGTCTTTGCTGTCATCCAACATCACTAAATCTTCAATAAAACTTTAAAGCATGAGGTAAAGCAATATAAAGTGACCGAAAGTGAAATGATTTATACCAGTTCTGCTGAGAAACTGCTGAAACCAGTCTAAGGTGGTTAACCCTAACCTAACCCTAACCCAGCCTGACCAGCTATACGTACAGGACCAAAACTTCTCTAAAACCTGCAAACCAAACCAGCCTGACTACTGAAAACAATCTAATTTAGTGGTCAATAATTTATTATATCAATAAAAGAGAAGAAATGTTTAAATACCAATGCAACATAATACAGTTTACTGCCAATTACAGTACAGTACTAAATAAATAAATTCAGCATCCTCTGCAACTTTGGCCAAATTTAATTACAGTATACAGTACTATAGTAGTTTTGCTACTTCATGTTTACTCATGGATAAATGTGTGCTATTTGAGTTCACATTGTGACACATGAGTTATTTATAGTATGTGTTTGTGTGTTATGAATGAGAGCATGGTTAAACCATGTGTAAAATGAGGGCATTCGTATGTAGTTTTTCAGAAATCAAACTTGAATGTTTGTAAAATGTGTTGAGCGTTTTGAGAAATATTTCTTTGTTTTGAGAACTCAATTAATTGTTTGGGAAATTGTGCCATATGAATCTAGCCTCTCCCTATGGAGGATCCCTTTACCACTCAAACAGATAAAGTATTGTGGAAATTTTGCGTATCTCCCTCGTAGTGATAAAATAAAATTCTGTATCAAATTTATAGGCAGGACAAGTAGTTTGTATAGGCTTGGTTTGTAGAGAATTACAAACATGCGCACATATATTCAAACACACATAACTATAGAATTAATTCTTGATGCGCACGTGAGCGCCATCAGTGTTTCTCACAGGTTCACGTTTAAAGTCTGTTTAGAGAGATTGGTGTCATTTTAGCGGACCCTAATTTAATAACAAATTATCCTGTCGACGGAAGTGAATCAATCAGAACTAACTTTAGATGGAAAGTAACATTATTCAAGAACCGCTATAAAGCCAAAATTATCTGTTACCTTAAATTATACGTTTATCTCTGTAAAGCAGCTTTGAAACAATCTACATTGTTAAAAGCGCTATATAAGTGAAGATGACTTGACTTGAATCAGTTAGTATGTTAGAAATCGAAAAAAAAAAAAAAATGGAATAACAAGCAAAATCCCACAATCAATTACTGTTCCCTTTCGAGGGAACTCGCGCTTCGTCGAAATGCCATGGGACTCAAATGGAGCCAAATGACTCCAGCGTGAATGCGTCTGAAGCATCTATGTCAACTTAGTCCAATGGAATGAATGAACGTCACGGGCGGGTGACGTCATGACCAGGAAGAGATAAAAGCACATCCGGTGCAACCGGCATTAGCTTCTGTTGCCTCAGCAAGCGATCTGTGTCAGACCTGTTTGTCAGACCCAAGCGGCTTCTTCCGCCCAGAGAGAGAGCCCAATGCTTCAGTGCTCTAGCTCCGAGGAGGTAGATGTACTAAGCATTCAAGGTGACACAATCACGGGGGAAGAAACACAGACGGTCAAGAAACCGGCTGAGGCCTTTAAACATTTCTCCCTCGCCATGTTCAACCCCCTGAGGCTCCTGAGCAGCCTCAGCCGTCAAGCTCATTATATCGTGCTCAACAAAAAGAGAGTGTTGCGTCTCGTGGTCCTCCACAAAATTACTGGAGACAGACCCAACACTCTCAGCCGAAGTCATCTAAGCAGAAGCCGGATCTGAGGACCGTTCTTCAAGCGAAGAAGGCTTTGGCTCAAAAGAGGTCCTGACGCCACCAGCGTCAGACCTGTGAGAGTAGCCCCAACCGGGGTGGAGCGGTGTACACCTCAGTATACGGAGCCCGTTCCACTTCGGTGCTCTCACAGGGCCATTCTGCCAACCTCGCCACTCTTGGTGCCTCGGGTCGCAGCGGTCTCCAGCGAGTCTCTGGCGCAGTGTCAACTCGACATTGCGTCGGACTCTCGCCCTCTGATGGGGGTTCAAAAATCAGATCGGGTGGTTCCTGCCAGTATGCCTTAGGTCCTCGAGCTAGCTGTCTCAATTATACCAGAGGCCAGCCTCGAGAGTATAGTAGATTTTCTGACAGAGTGGAAGAATCTGCCAAACATATCTCAATGGGTCCTGCAGATATCTCAATGGGTCCTGTTTGTGTTGGAGTTTGTGTTTGTGCTTCGAATCGCTTGTTGTGTTTGAAGTTTGTGTTTGTGCTTGTGCTTCGAATCGCTTGTTGTGTTTGAAGTTTGTGTCTGTGGTCGAACCGCTTTGGTTGTGTTTGGAGTTTGTGTTCGAATCGCTTACCTAACTGTTAACGTTAGTTTGTGAGCGTGTGAACATATCTCCGATACTACTCTCTATAAAAAACAATCGGATTGCTTTGATATCGCTAGTTATATCCAACTTTCCGAACTTCCGTTACTATCTCTAACGATAGCCCGCTAGCATTGCACGCGTGGCCTCGCCTATCGACCGTCTTATTTACACTCGAATCACTGAAATCGCTCTGTTTGTGTTGGAGTTTGTGTTTGTGCTTGTGCTTCGAATCGCTTGTTGTGTTTGAAGTTTGTGTTTGTGCTTGTGCTTCGAATCGCTTGTTGTGTTTGAAGTTTGTGTTTGTGCTTGTGCTTCGAATCGCTTGTTTGTGTTTGAAGTTTGTGTTTGTGTTCGAACCGCTTTGGTTGTGTTTGGAGTTTGTGTTCGAATCGCTTAACTGTTAGTTTGTGAGCATGTGAACATATCTCCGATACTAACGTTACTCTCTATAAAAAAACAAAACAATCGGATTGCTTTGATATCGCTGGTTATATCCAACTTTCCGAACTTCCGTTACTATCTCTAACGTGTTAAGTTAGCCCGCTAGCATTTGCACGCGTGGTCTCGCCTATCGACCGTCTTATTTACACTCGAATCACTGGAAGGATACGGGTTCTATCCATGATTTCAGTCCTAAATTAGTAGTGATATTGGTAGCATCACTGCTAATTTATTGTTCATCTGTCATAATGGCGAATATATCGGATGTGTGTCTACCTCTGAGTGCAGGTGAGGACACGTTTGAGCTGCATTCGGTGCGGTTGGAGCTGGAGTCCGTGGAGAAGCAGATCCGTGATCTGCTGGGGAGGCAGGCCGAGCTGCGAGACCGACGATCAGCGCTTGAAGCATCACGCGCCGATGCTCACAAGTCAGTGGTTAGTAACTTTTCGACTCCGGCCTCCTCTACTCCGTGTATTTCTCTGCACAGGACCCGAGCACCCCTGGTTTCGTTTACCCCGACACCGACACAGCACCATGGACCCTGGATGATGCCACAGCGGAAGACACGAGCCAGGACCAGAGCAAGGACCTCTCCGCCCCTCCCGGTCTTCGAGATCTCCACCCGGAACCGCTTCTCCCCTCTTCGCGAGACAGAACGCGACGACGCTGTGATCATCGGCAGTTCCATGGTCCGGCATGTCCGCGCTACCTCAGGTAAAGGTATGGTGCGCACTCACTGCTTTCCTGGTGCTCGTGTTCTCGATGTCGCTGCGCAGGTCCCCGAGATCCTGGACGGTGACGAGCGCGTCGGAGCTGTCGTGCTGCACGTGGGGGTGAACGACATCAGGCTGCGGCAGACGGAGGTTCTGAAGAGGGACTACAGGAGCCTGATCGAGACGGTACGCAGAACATCGCCTGAAGCAAAGATCGTCGTGTCTGGACCGCTTCCCACGTACCGACAAGGACAAGAAAGGTTCAGTAGATTGTTTGCACTAAATGAATGGTTGATGTCATGGTGTAATGAACAGAGACTGCTCTTTGTAAATAATTGGAATCTGTTTTGGGAGCGACCTAGGCTCTACCGTGCTGATGGCCTGCACCCCAGCAGAGTCGGAGCGGCTGTTCTGTCGGACAACATCTCCAAGACGTTACACACCATATGACTAGTAAGTCAAAGTCCAAATCACATTCTTTGCTGTCCCAAATTAATTGATATAAGTACCAGTGTAGAACACTATATAGAAACTGTGTCTATTCCTCGTTTAGTGAGGCCAAACAATAAATCTACTGCAGGATCTAAGAAAAATCTAATTGTGATTAAACCAGAAAATCTCAATATTAGTGAACAAAAACAATTTCTAAAGCTAGGTCTTCTAAACATTAGATCGCTTACACCTAAGGCGGTTATTGTAAATGAAATGGTCACTGATAATAGCTTTGATGTACTCTGCCTTACTGAAACCTGGCTTAAACCAAATGATTATTTCGGTCTTAATGAGTCCACTCCACCAGGATACGGTTATAAGCATGAGCCCCGTCTGATTGGTCGTGGCGGCGGTGTTGCAACAATCTATAGAGATATTCTTAATGTTACTCAGAAAACAGGCCACAGGTTTAATTCGTTTGAAGTACTTGTGCTAAATGTTACGCTCCTAGATGTAAGAAAGAAATCCCTATTATCTCTAGCCTTGGCTACTGTATATAGACCACCAGGGCCGTACGCTGATTTCCTAAAAGAGTTTGCAGATTTTCTCTCAGATCTATTGGTCAATGCCGATAAGGCAATAATTGTTGGAGATTTCAACATACACGTTGATAACACAAATGATGCGTTAGGGGCTGCGTTTACAGATTTATTAAACTCCTTTGGGGTCAAGCAAAACGTTAGTGGTCCCACTCATCGTCTTAATCATACTCTAGATTTAATTATATCATATGGAACCGATCCAACCGATATAGATATTATACCGCAAAGTGATGATGTCACTGATCATTACATGGTAACTTGCATACTACGTACGGCTGAAATGTGTCATGTTGCGCCACGTTATCGACCAGGCAGGACAATCCTTCCAACCACTATAGATAGATTCTTGAATAGCTTACCTGATCTATCTCCGCTCCTCAGTGAACCCAAACAAACAGATGAACTAGAGGAAATGACTAGCAGTATGAGCACCATTTTCTCTAGTACATTAGAAATTGTTGCACCAATTAGATTAAAAAAGGTTAGAGAGAAAACTAAAGCACCATGGTACAACAGTGCTACGCATGTTATCAAGAGAGAAACTCGTAACTTAGAGCGCAAATGGAAACAAACTAATTTAGAGGTCTTTAGAATTGCGTGAAAAGACAGTATGTCACGTTATAAAAAGGCTCTAAAAGCAGCCAGGGCTGAGCATCTACGCAAACTAATAGAAAATAACCAAAACAATCCAAGGTTTTTATTTAACACTGTGGCTAGATTAACAAATAAACAGACATCACCTGAACAAAATATTCCGTTACATTTTAATAGTAATGATTTCATGAATTTCTTCACTGAGAAAATAGAAAGCATCAGAAACACAATTGTAAATGTACAATCTTTGACAGCGTCTTATGATTCAGCCTCAATTATCGCCCCTCAACAACAACTACAGCGCTTTACAACTATAGGACAGGAAGAGCTAAATAAACTTATCACTGCATCTAAACCAACAACATGTTTATTAGATCCAATACCCACTAAACTACTGAAAGAAGTGTTACCTGTAGTGGAAGAGCCTCTTCTCAATATTATTAACTCGTCTCTATCTTTAGGACATGTTCCAAAAACATTCAAGCTGGCAGTTATAAAACCTCTTATTAAGAAACCACAATTAGATCCAAATAACCTAGCAAATTACAGACCCATTTCAAATCTTCCATTTATGTCTAAAATACTAGAAAAAGTTGTGTCCGCCCAATTGTGCTCTTTCTTGCAAGATAACGATATCTATGAAAAGTTTCAGTCAGGATTCAGGCCACATCATAGCACAGAAACTGCGCTGGTTAAAATTACAAATGATTTACTTTTAGCTTCTGACCAAGGCTGTATCTCAATACTAGTTTTACTCGATCTTAGTGCTGCGTTTGACACTATAGATCATAAAATACTCTTAGATCGACTTCAAAATTACACTGGTGTTCAGGGACAGGCATTAAGCTGGTTTAGATCGTACCTATCTGACCGCTACCATTTTGTCCATTTAAATGGGGAAAAATCAAAGATAACGTCAGTAAATTATGGAGTGCCGCAGGGATCTGTATTAGGCCCTCTGCTATTCTCAATTTATATGCTGCCACTTGGTAATATTATAAGAAAACATGGAATAAGTTTCCACTGTTATGCTGATGACACTCAATTATATATTTCATCTAGACCAGATGATAACACTAAATTATCTAAAATGACAGAGTGTGTTAAAGATATAAAATATTGGATGACGTGTAATTTTCTTCTATTAAATTCAGATAAAACGGAGGTATTACTGATTGGTCCAAAAAACTGCCCACAAAACCTCTTACAATACAACCTTAATCTAGATGGATGTCCTGTTACTTTATCCTCTACAGTAAAAGACCTGGGTGTTATACTAGACCGCAACTTGTCTTTTGAAAATCATATTTCAAATGTCACAAGAACAGCCTTTTTCCACCTTAGAAACATTGCTAAGCTACGTAATATGCTATCAGTTTCTGATGCAGAAAAGTTAGTTCATGCATTCATGACCTCGAGACTAGATTACTGTAATGCTTTATTAGCTGGTTGTCCTGCATCCTCCGTAAACAAGCTACAGTTAGTCCAAAATGCAGCCGCTAGAGTTCTTACTAGGTCAAGAAAATATGATCATATAACACCAATTTTATCATCTCTACACTGGTTACCTATTAAGTT
The DNA here is from genome assembly GCF_949152265.1 of Phoxinus phoxinus. Lineage (NCBI taxonomy): Eukaryota > Metazoa > Chordata > Actinopteri > Cypriniformes > Leuciscidae > Phoxinus > Phoxinus phoxinus. Next base: position 33,059,172 of record NC_136878.1, on the reverse strand, counting down.
CCGTATCAACTACAAAGTATTGTTACTGACCTATAAAGCCCTAAATGGTTTAGCTCCTGTGTATTTAAGAGACCTTCTATCGCCATATATTCCATCGCGCTCTTTAAGATCGCTAAATTCGAGGCTTCTGGTCGTACCTAGGATATCTAAGTCCACTAAAGGAGGGAGGGCGTTTTCACATCTAGCTCCTAAACTCTGGAATAGCCTTCCTGATACTGTCCGAGGCTCAGACTCGCTCTCCCAGTTTAAAACTAGATTAAAGACGCATCTCTTTAGCCAAGCATTCACATGATGCATCTCATACCTTTTATACTACAGTTAAATCAGATCAAATGCATTCATATTAAGAACAGCAGCTACGCTAATTATTTCCCATCTGCCTTTTTTGTTGTTATCTCGGGACGCCTGTCCCGAGATAACTCAAATAGAGTTTGTCAGCTCCAGTTAGTATCCAGCCTCTCATGGAGACTTCAGATGCCCCAACGCCTGTGATGAGACGACTCGACGCCTGTGAAGAGACGACCCAACGCCGGCGATATGTTATGCCCTAAATTTCATGATTAACTAACTGTATTTTTGTATGTATATTTTTGAAATGCATTTTCTGTAAAGCTGCTTTGAAACAATGTGTATTGTGAAAAGCGCTATACAAATAAACTTGAATTGAATTGAATTGAATAGTAGAAAACGGTTACAAAATCCAGTTTGGGTCTCGTCCACCATGCTACAACGGGGTGTTGCTTACGGTAGTTCATCCCAAGCAGGCTCTGGTAATGGAGCAAGAGGTGAAAGCTCTATTAGCGAAAGAGGCTATAGAGCAGGGTTACTCACCCGACAGAGAATCGGATTTTTACAGCTGTTATTTCATTGTTCCAAAAAAGGAAGGAGGGATGTGTCCTATTTTAGATCTTCGCCTGTTGAATCGTACAGTACAGACACTCAAGTTCAAGATGCTGACACTCAAACAGATCGTGACTCAAATCAGATCCGAGGACTGGTTTGTCACGATAGACCAGAAAGACGCATACTTCCATGTCTCCATCCCCCCTCAGCACAGGAGGTTCCTGAGGTTTTCTTTCGGGGGCAAAGAATACCAGTATCGGGTACTTCCATTCGGTCTAGCTTTATCACCCCGCACATTCACGAAGTGCGTAGATGCAGCTCTGGCCCCACTCAGGCTGCAGGGGATACACATTCTGAATTATATAGATGACTTGCGGATTCTAGCAAAGAACTGTTGGTGGTTCAGCATCGAGATGTTGTCCACGCTCATATTAAGAAATTGGAGTTGAGGATCAATACCAAGAAGAGTGTGCTTTCTCCATTACAGAGAACCACTTTTCTGGGTTTGGTCAGGGATTCAGTCACAATGCGAGCCGTTATATCGCCCGCTCGTGTAGCTGCTATCCTCTCAGCCACGAAAGAGCTAAAGCTAGGCCAGTCACGCACTGTGAAACAGTTTGAGAGACTGATAGGCCTCATGGCAGCAGCGTCCAATGTGATACCCTTTGGCCTGCTGTACATGAGACCTTTGCAGTGGTGGCTCAGGACCAGAGGGTTCTCCCCGAGGGGAAACCCGCTCCGTATGATCAAGATCACGTGGCGGTGCCTCCGCGCCTTGGTTATATGGAAGAAACATTGGTTCCTGTCCCAGGGTCCAGTGTTGGGAGCTCTTTGCCATCGAGTTGCTATCTCGACAGATGCTTCCCTCACCGGCTGGGGAGCGGTAATGGAAGGCCGCTCAGCTCATGGTCTGTGGAGGAGTCATCATCTCTTCTGGCCCATCAACTGCCTTGAGATGATGGCTGTCTTCAACGTTTTGAGACATTTGCTCCCAGACCCAAGGGGCCATCATGTGCTCGTCCGGACAGACAACACATCGGTGGTCTCTTAGGGTCTGCGATCGCGTCCACTTTGCAAACTGGTGCGCACCAGATCCTCCTGTGGTCCCTCAGGAAGATACTCTCTCCGAGGGCAGTGTATATTCCAGGGGACCAGAATATAGGAGCAGACACCCTGTCGAGGCAGGGTCTGAGGCCAGGGGATTGTAGACTCCACCCCGAGGCGGTGGAGCAGATATGGGAATTTTACGGCCAAGCAGAGGTGGATTTGTTCGCGTCTCAGCACATGACGCACTGTCCACTTTGTTGCTCCCGCACTCATCCAGCCCCCCTGGACGCTATGGTACAGACTTGGCCGAGGCTTCGTCTGTACGCATCTCCCCCTGTTGTTCTACTCCCAGGAATTCTGGAGAGAGTCCGCCAGGACGGAATAAGCCTACTGCTTGTAGCACCACGCTGGCTGAGTCGAATTTGGTTTGCGGACCTAATTCATCTCCTCGACGGCCCTCCCTTGGAGATCCCGATCAGGAGAGACCTTCTGTCTCAGGCAGGGGGCACAATATTTCACCCCCGGCCGGAGATGTGGAAACTATGGGTTTGGCCTCTGAGGGGGACCAACTAATAGGGAGTGGTCTCTCAACCGAGGTTGTTGAGACCATTCTAAGCTCCAGAGCTCCAGCTACGAGGAAATTATATGCATTAAAGTGAAGAGTTTTTTCTTCCTGGTGCCACCAGCATCAGCGGAACCCAGTTAACTGCTCTGTGAACACAGTTCTCGAGTTCTTGCAAGATCGCTTTTCATCAGGTCTATGTCCTTCCACTCTCAAGGTCTACGTGGCAGCCATTGCGGCTTTCCACGCCCCTGTGGGTAGTACATCATTGGGTTGAGACCCCCTGATTATACGTTTCCTTCATGGCACTTTGAGGCTAAGGCCTGCAACTCGGACTAGGGTGCCGGCTTGGGACCTCTCTATAGTTCTAGAAGGCCTGTCTGGGGCTCCCTTCGAGCCCCTAGATTCGGTTTCAGAAAAATGTCTTACTTTTAAGACCATCTTTCTGCTAGCTATTTTATCTCTCAAAAGAGTCAGAGACCTTCAGGCCCTTTCGGTTTCTCCCACGTGCCTTGAGTTTGCACCCGGGATGGTCAAGGCATTCTTATACCCCAAACATGGATATGTCCCTAAGGTGCCCACCATTATTCTGAGGCCTATTGTGCTCCAGGCTTTCTGTTCTCCCCCGTTTACTTCTCCAGACCAGGAAAAGCTGACCCTCTTGTGTCCAGTGCGAGCACTTGACACATATGTTCATCGGACTTCTCCTTGGAGAAAATCCGATCAGCTGTTTGTTTGCTTTGGATCACCCAAGAAAGGTCTTCCTGCCTCTAAGCAGACAGTTAGCAAGTGGATAGTTGAGGCTACTTCTCTTGCTTATGAGTCCTCTGACCAGCCGTGCCCTTTGATGGTCAGAGCTCATTCTACTAGGAGTATAACGGCCTATAAAGCCCTTTTGTCTGGGGTTTCTCTCCAAGACGTTTGTGATGCGGCGGGCTGGTCCTCACCGCTCACATTCGTGAGGTTGTATAGCCTGGACCTGGATGCTGCCCCAGGGTCTCAGGTGCTTACTGCTTAGTGTTAGTTTTGACAACAGGCTGACACTTAGGCATTTGTAAGTCTGGCGGTGTGGGTATGATCGTTCCAATGGCGTCATTTCGACGCAGCACGAGTTCCCTCGAAAGGGAACGTCTCAGGTTACTGCTGTAACCATAGTTCCCTGAGAAGGGAACGAGACGCTGCGTCGCCCTGCCATACTTCCTGCATCCCTGTGATCGACTTGCTTTGGCAATTTTCGAAGCTAATGCCGGTTGCACCGGATGTGCTTTTATCTCTTCCTGGTCATGACGTCACCCGCCTGTGACGTTCATTCATTCCATTGGACTAAGTTGACATAGATGCTTCAGACGCATACGCGCAGCGTCTCGTTCCCTTCTCAGGGAACTATGGTTACAGCAGTAACCCGAGACGTTTTTCTTACTGCTAAATATGCAAAAACAATAGCACTGTAAGGCGCACATGAATATCTCAACACAATTATCTGCCATTTCCAAATAGAAAAGAGCAAGCACCTTGATGCCTATTAAGCCGGGATCTCCAGGACGCCCTTCCGTTCCTTTAAATCCGATGGCTCCTTTTTCACCTGTTTCTCCCTCCATTCCAATATCCCCCTTTTCACCCTAGAGACAACAACACTTGTTGAGACTTGGGGTCAATAAAATATTATCTATCCAAGCAAAGAACTAAACAATGTTTACAGACATTTTCTTAATTAAAGTGATAATGCGAAAAAAAAGAAAGATTTCCTGACCTTAGCTCCATCAGGACCACTCAGACCAGCCTCTCCATCAAGTCCAGGGTCACCCTAAACAAGAGCTTTGTTTAAATACATTCACTCTAGTACTTTAAATAGACAGATATGGTTTTAATCTGGGTAGATGCCATTAACTTGACACAAATGAAAACAATGCTGTGAGGGACAAACGTATAGTTTCAAGGTTGCATCTAATAAAACATCCCTTGTGAAAAACAAGCACACTTTATCCTACTTTTAAGGAAATACTATACCTTAAAAATATACTTAAGTATGAAATGAATGTAAAGGTTTTATTTATTTTATAAATTTATAAATATTTTATGTTAATTAAAATGAAATGCAATTAGCTGAACTTTACAGTGTTTTTTATACACTGAAGTAGGACTTAAGTACATATTTATATATTATTTTATAATTCTATTGTCTTTGAAATATGGTTAAAGTGTACTGCTGTATACATATACTGACATGCATTCATGGTAAACTAAAATATACTTAAATATAAGTGTAATTTCTATTGAAACTTCACGTATTTAAATATATTTGTAATTACAATAAGTAATACGTACAATGAGTACCTTGCATGTGCTTTAGTATGCCAACACATCAAAATAAGTGTACAGTAAAATTTTAACACACATTAAAAATATTTTTTTTTTACACTTGAAATACATTAATTAGTACTATATTAAGTACTGTTTTTTAAATACTTGTAATATTTGAAGTATACTGCAAGTGCACATTCAATATAATTAAGCACACATTACTATAATGTTTTGTGTAGGAGTTGGCTGGTTATAGCCTCTCCCACTGGTTACCCAACTGGTTTGATGATCCACTGATTGTTAATAGTTTAAAGAATGTTTGTGTGAGCAATGGATGTGCATTCTGAAGAAGGCTGTGCAAAGCCAAAACACATGTGCAACAAATGTTAATCAACATTTTTGCCCCCGGTTAAGGACTTACAGTAAGCCTAGTCCCAGACTAAAATGCATGTTTGAGCTGTTTTAACTGAAAGCAACTTGCACTGACATATCTGACATATATCTCTACGCCAAACAAAGTGAGTGGCTTGGAATTTTTGTTGTTTCATAATTAGGCACACTTATTTTTCATAAAGAATGTTTTTTATTCTTAAATATCCATTGTACATTATTTTTGGAAATATGTATGTATTTTAAGTGTTATTAAATTAAATATGGCATTTCTCCTGAATAAAGCCATTTGCAGCTAAAATGAAGAAACCTACTCGAGGTCCAATCAAGCCTTGCTCGCCAATATTCCCTGGAGATCCAACTGCACCCTAGAAAGTGTGGAAAAAAGTTACTCCATTTTGTGACCAAGTATTGAAATTTCAACATCATTAATTTTATAACAATTCTGGGCGATTATTGTGGAATAAATTTAATCAGTATATGTTTTATTAATGTTATGCTTATTGCACATTGTACTATGTTTGCAATTTCTCTATGTTTAACTTTTCTATGTTAATGTAATTGCTTAGAAAGGCAGTAATAATTTGCACGAGGATTGCATGTGACAGGATTGGTTCTCTGCTGATGTAATAGAACAAAGAACAGTTATGTAAGGAATAATTGACGACAGGCCGTTGAATTATTAGAAAAATAATGCACACCCGAGGTGGTAATGCGGTCACGACGCGAAGCGGAGTGGCCGTTACACCTCGGGTGTGCATTATTTTTCTAATAATTCAACGGCCTGAAGTCAATTATTCCGCTTATACTACAGTTACCACACCTCAAAATATTGTTCAGATGATGTATTTCAAGACGTTTGTAAAGTTTTTGTCATTAAAACGCTCTTGTATGTAGGACTAATTCCTTGCGCATCTAAACTGCATGCTCCGTTGCTAATTCCAAAACGTAATTTTAGAGTTAGTAACGGAGGTCTGAGCCGCTGATAGCAGACTAAAGGCCACTTAATGCTGGACACACGTAACGACTAGAAACATTCTCTGACTGTGAATGCAGCAGATTTTAAACACCGCTGTGAACACAGACTGAACGCGCTGAACACGCGTGCATGCAGATAAGTATCAACTTACATTCATAACCGGCCTTACAGCAAGTGTGTCCCCGGCTTTATGCAGTTATTAATGCAGTTATGAGAGAGAAAGAAGCATTTGCGTCAATATTATTATTTATTTATTTATTTATTTATTCAATTCGTTTTAATTAATTCGTTCATTCTTTTTTTTCTATTAGTGACAGACTAGCCTAATAAATGAAACACAAAGCCCTTTTAACAAGTATATGCCAATCAATAATTTTGTATTTGTTATATTATCTGCAGCAGGACTATCAATTTATTAAAATATTCTTTTTAATTATATATAGGACTATATATACTTTATTTATTAAAATTAAACTGCATATTTCCATTGATTGTGAAGTTAGACATTGGAAATTGCAGATCATGTGGCTGCAGTTTTCTTGTTATGAATTGTATCCTATTTTCCGTTATTACAGTTGACTACGCGAAGTGATATGGAACTGTAATACGGTTAAGACCTGCCGGAACTACTTTAGCCGTGCGGTTCCCTGAATATAATTGCACACCTCAGAACGTTCGTCAACCAATCAGATTCAAGCATTCAACGGCCCTGTAGTATAAAATAGAACAAATAGCAGTTTTTGATCTTATGGATGTATGGATGCATATGACCATTAGTGTGCATGACAAGAGAGCCTCTGCCGTAAGGAATGTGACCATTATATGTGTTAAGTGTGCGACAGGGGGGCCTCTGCCTTCAAGGGTAGAATATAATGAACAAAGTCTAAACAATGGTCCATGTATGGTTGAAAATACTTTGATTGGCCTAGAGCGATAACTTTTGGGGAGTCAAGGATTATAAAGGAGAAAGGATGCCCTCCCTTCACTGTCACACTCTGCAGCCACTCTGTATGACTGTATTATTGCTGGCCTTTCCTTGCAAGGGAATAAATAATTTAAAAGACAATTGGTACAAATGTTTGTCTCTTATTCAGTGATATCATTTTGTTTGCCACCACATTCTCAAATAGCCCAGGATAATTATGTATATCCAGATAGGCTTTATTTAGAACATCTGCATATGATCACAGTAACCTCACTATGATAAATGTTGGACATTGCACAGCGGCTACAGCACACTAATCAGCATTCAGTACCATGTATGAGAAAACAGGCGATTTTACCTTCTCTCCTGGTTCACCTGGTAAGCCCCGCTCTCCAACCTTCCCAGGTAAACCCTGTCACACAAACCAGGAAACTAATGAACGTTGAGTGATTCGCTTTCTGAATCTTGCTACAGTCTTTGGTACCTCACAGCTAACAAAACATGTGGGAATAATGGATAGGTAATTAGATACAAAGCGAATATGTGTGACAAAATCTGTTTCTTATTTCTGGTAAAGTATTTTAATTAGCAAAGCCAAGCTAAGTGTTGTATAATGCCACTTAAGGACATTGTAATTGTTTACAGGAACCAAAACTAATTCGGCATTGGCTAAATTTGGGCATAATGATAATTGTTTGTTTAAAAAGTAGGGTAGAGGGTCATAATGGGAAATAACACAGCTGGAGAAGTAAATAACAAACTGACTTAACACTGCTGGAAGTACAATATAAAAGCAACACGTTCTCACACCCAACTAGTCACATATTGACGCTTGGTCAGGACCCCTCTGTGTCACTTTTTTAACGCACAGGGTATCCCTTTAGCGTCATTTTTCGACGCACAGGGTACTCCATTCCTTTCGGTTGTTTGCCTTATGTGTCAGATAAAGACGCATAATTCTTTGCATTTGTATAAAATATATATATATATATATATAAAAAAAAAATATATATATATACTCCCACTTAATCCACGTCTAAGGTTTGTAAAACATTAAAGAATGTAATAAATTGTTGCCATTTTTCAAAAAAGATTCCCCCCTACCTCTTATATTGTACTTATTTTTTTTTTTTTTTTAAATCTTTGAACCAAACAGAAATGGAAGGGGGTTGTGGGGCGGTCCAAGATAACAGTAATCTGCGACTAGCAAGAATAAAAGCATATTAGCTTATTATGTATAGCTATATTATAAAAGCAACGGCATCAGCCTGTCTGCGGCTTAAAGGCTGACACCGAGATGAAACACCAAAGATTGCAATCAAAGGGCAAACAGCTAACTTGCCCCCTAGGACATCAGAAACTATTTTAAAGAAATAATTCTAAAGGTTTTGTCACTTGGGACAAAATACAAACATATGGCTAAGGTTACATGGTGAAAGTTTACATTTATTACACAAATCTGAAACATTGGGATATATTTGAGAAAGTTTCGTCTTCGAGAGATGAGCTCTATGAAAAGTTTTAAATTGTATAAAGTCTAGCACACAAAGTGCTACGTACATTGTCTAACACTCTACTCCTGTAGTCATCCTCAAACTCCCAAGCCCTGATAGTTTAATGTTGTGAGCATTATCCTTTGACATATATAATTGCATATATCTTTGAGATAATCCCACCCATTTGAGGATTCAGTTTAAATGCCTCTTCCCATGTAGCCTTTGTAGGTAAAGAGGGAAACACAGAGAAAAGAGAGGAGGCATAGTGCCTAATTTGAAAATAATGAAATAGGTGAGAGGGGATCAGATTAAATGATGAGGATAATTCAGAAAAACTTGCAAACACATCATTAATGAAAAGATCTTCAAAAGCATTTCAGACCTTTCTTTTCCAAAAAAGAGTTTACGGAATCTGAAACGGGAGGAAGAAAGAGATGATTATTACGTATAGGAGTCTGTTCATGGTTGAGTCGGACAAAATTTCTAATCGGCATCCACTGCTTCAAGTCAGTTGAACAAGCCAAATGCCATTTTACAATCAAAGCTGACGTGATGACGCAATTGGTCACGAGACATTCGAGAGCCAATGTAATTTTACTATCAAAGCTGATGTAACGTTTCTTCGGGCGGCAATTGTTGAATCTGTGGCTGTGTATAGCATCTACGCCAGAAGGTTTCTCATTGAAAACTATGGAGTACCCTGCGCATCAAATAGTGATGCCGAAGGGTCTTGACCAAGCATCAATATGTGACAAGTTGGGAGTGAGAACGTGTTGCAACACCATAAAACACATCGACACATATCTGAAGATTATATAAAGAATCTTACCACTGCTCCAGTCTCACCCAATGGACCTAATACTCCAGGTGACCCTTGAGGACCCTATTAGGAGACAGAAGACATAAAAAAAAACTGCCGTTCAGAAGTTTGGGGTCTGTAAGATTTTGCATTAAATTGATAAAAAAATTCAATTTATAATATAACAAAAGATTTAGATTTCAAATAAATGCCATTCTTTTTTTAATTTCTATTCATCAAAGAATCCTGAAAAAAGTATCATGGTTTCCACAAACTGTTTTCCACATTGATAATAATAAGAATCCTTTCTTGAGCACCAAATCAGCATATAATGATTTCTGAAGGACCAGGTGACTGAAGTAATGGCTGCTGAAAATACAGCTTTGCCATCACAGGAATTATATTTTAAAATATATTTAAATAGAAAACGGTTATTTTAAATTCTATTACTTTACAATATTACTGTTGTTTACTGTCATTTTGATCATATAAATGCAGTCTTGGTGAGCATAAGAGACTGCTTTCATCAACAGCCAAATAGCTTTTCAGGCATTGTCATAGCCAACTCTTGTCCAAAACGGGCTCCATTATGGTATGGAACAATCACTTATCACAAGTTCTTTTCTACATTTTTTTTCTTGTTGAAAATCCTGTTTCACTTGAGAATACAATACATGCTGCCATTAGTTGCCATAATGATGTAATCAAATTGATCTGAACAATGAATGGGAACATGTTCAGTTTCTTATTCAAAGTTACTGTATAGCTTTAGAAGACTTGGAATTGACTGTTTTATGATGCTTTTTTTGTGTGTTTTAGTGCTTGACAGCCCAAGTCTCAATTCATTATATGGAATAGAGCAACCAGTAAATTTTTTAGCATTTCTTCTTTTGTGTTTCACTAAAAAAGAGAGATTATGACAGAATTACTCCTTTTTGCAGATGTACTTACAGGTCCTCCTAAGATGCCCTTTTCTCCAGGAGGTCCAGTTCGTCCTGGAATACCCTAGAAATGGATGAGTTTTGTGAACATTTAACAAAGTTTTATGCAAATAAGGATATAAGTTACTTCATTTACTTACTGTAAATCCAGTTGGTCCTGTTTCACCAGTTTCACCAATTTTACCCTAATACAAAAGAGAGAATCTCAGTGCTCCACTTAAACACTATACCGCCTGCATGACCATCTTTCCTATAAGAACATTGTCAGCAAAACTAGATCTTCTGTGAAATGTTGTATTGGTCTTTCATGATCTGTTTTGCTTTCTGAAGACCTAAGCATCAGCTAACCTTAAACTCTGTCCAGTATGCAATCATATCAATCTGAGTTTCAAAATAAAACCTGTCATTTTACCATTTGTCCATTGAACCCTTGTTTTCCTGGCGGGCCCTCAGGACCCTGCAGAAAAGGGACAGAATCCGAAACAGTCACCAACTATTTTCCATTGCAACACGGAAACAAATAAAATGATCCTTCTTTATTCCGTTTGATTAAACCAAAACCAAGTATTTTGTAAATGTTTTGGATAAACCTTCAATGCACACTGTTTCCATCACTGAAAGGTTGATAAAAATGTTGTGCTGACAATTTAGATGTGTTTCATATGTTGTTTTGTTCTGTGGTAGGGAAAATGCAGTGCATGCCAGCATGGCAGAAGTGAGTTTCTTCATCTTGAAACAACATAGCATCACAACGCTGCTTTCAACATGCACTATTTTACTTCGTACAGCTGTATCATGCCCAGCCAGATATACTTTTTGAAGTTAACATAAAGTATGACAAACCCATGTTTTCAAAGTTGCCAGTGAAGATCAATATCAAAATATTCATATGCAGCTTCTAATTGTGTTAAAATAATATACAATTTTGAGTTAGTCAGTTTTTAAATTGTGCACCTCCATGTCCGTGGACCAAAAAGAAGGTGTCTATTAATAACAATATAAGAATATCTTCTAATCAAACTCATCCCTGTAAGATATTACACAGTAACTAAGCTCTATAAGAACCATTGCTGAACATTTCACCTTCATTCCCATTACTCCTTTTTCTCCAACTGGTCCATCTGGTCCCCTCTCGCCCTGCATAGAATTTATGGAGGTGGGAATGGCATTAAGAAGCAGACACATATGGGTGTAAGAAAATAATGAGTTGAACAGCAGAGGGCACACTTGTACAAACAAAGTTATTCTGAGATATCAGAGGTGATACACAACCCGGGGTCAAGGGAAGGAGTTACTATTGCTATCGAGCAGATGTACATTATGGCATTTTGTCAAAGATTGACAAACCCATATAACAAAAAGACAACTCATTCAAAGTAATTTGTATGACTTATGGTCTTGAACGAGTCAAATCTCCGACTCACCAGGGGCAAAAACCTGAATGAATGCAGCTTTAAAGACCGCTGTGAAACATTAGCCTTTCACATCATGGAAGTTCAGTTACAGCAGCCATTATATTTCCATTGTGATGATTTATACGTATTATGAAAAATGTAGAGCCACAGCTGGGTGATCTCTGACTTTGAGGGATTTCTTTGTCTGGAAGGTGGAAACAGTGATCAATGGGGATATTATTATGGCTGCAAGTCAACCACTGTGGCTCCTGCCGAAGAACAGACGCATGGTGCTCCTTTGACAGCACTGGTTTTAAGGGCCAACACAACACTGTTGCCTCTGTTCTCCTGATCTGATGTCATTCAGGAAACCTTTGACTTTTCAGAGGCTAATAACAATATTCGGACTGATGGGAATCAGGCCTGGACCAAAACTTCATCATAAAATATTTAAAGGGTTAGTTCACCCAAAAATAAAAATTCTGTCATTCTGTTGAACCATTTACTCACTCTCATGTTGTCTCAAACATGTATGAGTCTCTTTCCTTTGCTAAAGAAAAAAATAAGATATTTTGAACAATGTTGGTAACCACCAGACAGTTGACAGTAGCCATTGACTTCCATAGTATGTTTTTTTCCTACTATGGAAGTCAATGTTACCAACATTCTTCAAAATATCTGATTTTGTGTTCAACAGAAGAAAGAAACTCATACTGGTTTGGAACAACTTGAAGGTGAGTAAATTATGATAACATTTCCATTTTTGGGTGAACTATCTCTTTAAGGGTCTTTCTGAATCCAAATTCTAAAAAAACAAATGCTTTGGTTTCAACGGCAATTGAAGATTTTTAACAACAAAGAAACAAAAACATAATTTTGATTTTAATTTTAATTTGATTAGCATACTTCTAAACCGATATACCATACTTAAAAAAAAAAAAAATTACAGAGTGGCATCACATTAATCACATAAGGGAACAATTAATCATAGAATCTGCATTTATCAAATTATTTCTTAATTGTCTGAGAGGTGAAACAACTTTCTATTCCTTATTAAATTACATGAATATTAGCCTCTGAAGAGCAGAGAGATAAATGCACATGTCCATGGGAACTAACAGCAATGAGCATTTAGAAAATGAGGCTCAAATCCCAGACCTCAGCGTTCTCCATCATTGGTAATACAGCCTTTCATTTTTTGATTGTTGAAAGAGTAATGTTTCATTTGTAATGGTTAATTTAGTTTAAAAATGTGTTTTTGTGATGTGAGGAAAGACTGCTATGAGTGCTGAAATTTCTTATGGGAAGCCAACAAGCTATTAGAGAGTATATTAACAGATTATGATGAGTATGAAATATTCATTTAAGTGTGAAGCTTCAATGAAAAAGTCCACATGAAATCACATTGGACCCTATTACCTTTCTTAATGCATGCATGACTTTAAATATAATTTGCTCTTTTCATGTAGGCCGTGCAGGCTAAGTTTAGCCAATAAGCCAGTTAGCTAATAGAATAGCAGCTTTTTACAATCCGATCTATTCCCAAAAAATAAAATCAACCCATCCTACAATTTTTCTCATAAAATATCGTGTTTCATTTTAAAATACGCCATACTACAAAGTAAAATGGGTAGCAAATGGCAACTCATTGTGACTTGGAAGAGTTTTTCCACTCAATGCTCTTGTCAGCTGAAAATCATCATTAGTCTGACATCATTGACATAATCCAATCATCAGGCTTGGGACTCTTCCAACTCTTAAGCAACCCCAACAGGTTCCCATTACCCATAACACCCACCAGCACAACACACATCCAAAAGACTCAAATTTGACTTTCACAGTTATTGTAAATCCAAAATGACCAAGCTGCTCATGAGTGCTGTCACTTCTCCGCAGCTGACGCAAGTCTGTCCTCTGTTTGCCCTCAACTCCCGTTGCTCGCTTTGATTTGGAGCAGATCCCTGTGGGTGGCGTTGACTCCTTCATTGTGATAGTATGGTTTCACATCTAAAGAATGCCTAGTCCAACTGCAGCTGGACTTATTTTTTACTTAATGTAAAGTAATACTTTCCCCAATCAGTGATGGGTTTGTCTTAATGTATTGTGGATAAAGTTGTGTGTAAAAGTGGTGTGTAGTTTTATAATTTGGATTAGTTTTTAATGGGAATGTAATAAGAGCTAATGTAAAGACACCATCTGTCAAGGTCTTCTACCATGATACTGCCATTGGCTGAATATACAGGAAATAAAGCCCAATATAGCTTCCAGTAACCACAGCATCAGCATGATGCTAAACTATCCAAAGATGACAGAACTATATGCCAATAAAAAACTCATTACAGGCCTATGTGAACTTGAATCGCTTCCATTGAGAATCTTGAGTATACAGTGATAATTATTCTAGAGAGGTTACAAAAATACATTAACGGATAAAGTTGTGAAATTAAGACTTAAGCAGATGAGCGTGGCTTGAACATTATACTGCTTTACTTATAAAACTGTCTAATATTTCATTCTCGAACATTTTGACTTTCCAAAGCACTTCTATGCAGGAATCATCATTGCTGTTAATAATAATGATCAGTTCTTACCCTTCTGCCTTTGGGTCCCCTGGTGCCGCTGAGGCCCCTAGAACCGGGCGGCCCCTAGAGAACGCAGAACAGAGGACAAGAAAAGAGTCCTGAACCAGGCAGCAAGAGAATGTTCCCTCAGAAAACTCAGCTAGAGCTGGCTAGAGTCTCTGGCAGGCAAACAAACATCCCGTGACCCGATTACAACTGCAAGGTGAAAACTCTGTCCTTCAAAGGCTGGTGTTTATGTTTGTACTTCGCTGCACTCTGCCCTCTTCACAGGGTCATCCGAGTGCCTCTAAAAGACATTTCCTGCCAAACGCTTGTATGACATCAACATTTGTGTGAGTAGAGCAAAGAAACGAAACGAGTTGTCGGGTTTCATTTAGTAGGACAGTAATTCCGTTAGTGTCTGTGTCTATCATCAATGTGCATGGACAGCTCTAATGGGAGAATGTAAACGGTGCTGTGCAGAGGTAATATGTTAATTTGATAATTGCACACAATGAGACAGTCTTGGCTTTTTAAGATGCTTCTGTACTTTGGGTTTACCTAGAAAGATTCATACCAGATTGCACAGAACCTGGAAGTTACATCAGCAAAGTAAGACACAAAACAGAGCTGCGATCTGTGCTGCTGTTACTTTTTGCAGAGACTCTTGGCCAGGCATAATAAATTTAGTTTATATATATAAAATACATAACATTGACTTACGGGTGTACCTGCTGATCCAGATGGGCCTCTTTCACCCGGAACCCCTGGGTGTCCCTAAAAAACAATCACAAACACAGACATCATTATAGAATAATCTCTAAAATAAGCAATCATTTCTGATACCTTAACATTTTAGTGTAATTCTATTTATTCAGTTGTAATTGTTTCATAGTACCATTTCAGATTGAGTGCTGAATAGCATTAATGCAGTAAACTTGGTGGTGTGGCAATACAACACTTTGCATACTGTCATGTCATTTAGTAATTGACTAACTAACTAATTGTCACAGTGTCTGGTGGTTCCCTGGGTACCACTAGAGGTCGTCTTCCCGCACGGTGTCCTACACTCTGTTACTACATTTCCCATGATCCTGTCTGTCACTGAGTGTTCATTGTGTTCAGCTGTTTCTCGTCACCTCGTTAGCACTTGTGTATATATACCCTGTCAGTTTCAGTGTTTGTCACGGAGTCCTTGTTTAATGTCCCCACACTTCTGTTCCTGTTGCTGCCTGTTCTTATCTGTGTTCTTGTTTCTGGATTGCTATTTGGTTTTTGACCCTTGCCTGGACTGGATTGTGAGTACGGATTACCCTAAAATAAACTGCTCTTGGATTTCTAATTCCCTGTGTGTGCGTGTCGTGACAGAAGGACTCCGTCATGCAAGGATTCAGCGGTATGTTTTTTAAAGTCTCTTCCCCAGCCACCGAGCGGGAGAGGAGACAATTTTTTGAGGGGACCCGGTTGGTCAGATTTCGCGGGACCCGTGGAGGCCGCAGTGGAGGAGGTGGTCGAGAGGAATCCCGACACCATTCTCCATTCTGGCCCCTCTTCGACCCTGGGCTGGTGATGTCCAGTCCAGAGCTCCGTCCGCCGCGGTTTCTGTCCAGCCCAGAGCCTGCACATCGCCATCCAAAACGGAGGAGGAAGACCTTCAGTTTCCCCAAAGACCCGGAGTTCGTCCTCGAGCAGCCCGCTGTCGTCCCGGAGGCCGTCCCCTCCGAGCAGCCCGCTGTCGTCCCGGAGGCCGTCCCCTCCGAGCAGGCCACCGTCATGCCTGAGATCGTCTCGGAGCAGGCCACCATCAGTCCTGCCATGGCCAAGAGAGCGGTCTTCCTCCTTTATGCAGTGGGGGTACTGCATGCGTGGAGGAGGCACAGGATGTCTGCCGATCCAGAGACCGTCCACGTCACGTCTGCCGATCCAGAGACTGTCCACGTCGTCACGTCTGCCGATCCAGAGACTGTCCACGTCGTCACTTCTGCCGATCCAGAGACTGTCCACGTCACGTCTGCCGATGCAGAGACGGTTCCTGTGCCGGAGGCTGTTCCCATCAGTCCTGCCATGGCAAAGAAGGCTGTCTTCCTTTTTTATGCAGTAGCAGTACTGCGTGCTTGGAGGAGACACAGCAGGTCTGCCGATCCAGAGGAGCTTCACGTCACGCCTGCCAATCCGGTGTCTGTTCCTGTGCCTGAGCCGGTGTCTGTTCCAGTTCCTGTGCCGGTGGTGTCTGTTGCTGTTGCAGTTCCTGAGCCGGTGGTGTCTGTTGCAGTTCCTGAGCCGGTGGTGTCTGTTGCAGTTCCTGAGCCGGTGGTGTCTGTTGCAGTTCCTGAGCCGGTGGTGTCTGTTGCAGTTCCTGAGCCGGTGGTGTCTGTTGCAGTTCCTGAGCCGGTGGTGTCTGTTGCAGTTCCTGAGCCGGTGGTGTCTGTTGCAGTTCCTGAACCGGTGGTGTCTGTTGCAGTTCATGAGCCGGTGGTGTCTGTTGCTGTTGCAGTTCATGAGCCGGTGGTGTCTGTTGCTGTTGCAGTTCATGAGCCGGTGGTGTCTGTTGCTGTTGCAGTTCATGAGCCGGTGGTGTCTGTTGCTGTTGCAGTTCCTGAGCCGGTGGTGTCTGTTGCAGTTCCTGAGCCGGTGGTGTCTGTTGCAGTTCCTGAGCCGGTGGTGTCTGTTGCAGTTCCTGAGCCGGTGGTGTCTGTTGCAGTTCCTGAGCTGGTGGTGTCTGTTGCTGTTCCAGTTCCTGAGCCGGTGGTGTCTGTGACTGTTCCTGAGCCAGGGTCTGTTCCTGTTCCGCCTTGGTCTTCACCGCCATGGCCGCCCGAGTGGTCGTCTTCACCCTGCTCGTCTCTGCCATGGCCGCCCGAGTGGTCGTCTTCACCCTGGTCGTCTCCGCCGTGGCCGCCCGAGGGGTCTTCACCGCCGTGGCCGCCCGAGGGGTCTTCACCGCCATGGCCGCCCGAGTGGTCGTCTTCACCCTGCTCGTCTCTGCCATGGCCGCCCGAGTGGTCGTCTTCACCCTGCTCGTCTCCGCCATGGCCGCCTGAGTGGTCGTCTTCACCCTGGTCTTCACCGCCGTGGCCGCCCGAGGGGTCTTCACCGCCGTGGCCGCCCGAGGGGTCTTCACCGCCGTGGCCGCCCGAGGGGTCTTCACCGCCGTGGCCGCCCGAGGGGTCTTCACCGCCGTGGCCGCCCGAGGGGTCTTCACCGCCGTGGCCGCCCGAGGGGTCTTCACCGCCGTGGCCGCCCGATGGACTGTCTGTTTCGCCCTGGCCGCCGCTTAAGCCGTTCCCCCTTGTTCCTGTTTCCCTCCATGGACCTGGCCCCCCATCCCACCCCCTGATCCTCCACCTCCCGCCTGGACTCTTGTTTTGTTTGTTTCTTGTGGTCTTGAAGCGTCTGGTAGCCGCTCCGTAGAGGGGAGGTTATGTCAGTGTCTGGTGGTTCCATGGGTACCACTAGAGGTTGTCTTCCCGCACGGTGTCCTACACTCTGTTACTACATTTCCCATGATCCTGTCTGTCACTGAGTGTTCATTGTGTTCAGCTGTTTCTCGTCACCTCGTTAGCACTTGTGTATATATACCCTGTCAGTTTCAGTGTTTGTCACGGAGTCCTTGTTTAATGTCCCCACACTTCCGTTCCTGTTGCTGCCTGTTCTTATCTGTGTTCTTGTTTCTGGATTGCTATTTGGTTTTTGACCCTTGCCTGGACTGGATTGTGAGTACGGATTACCCCTCAAATAAATATTGCGCATGGACCTTACCTTTTCTCTTGTGTGTGTCGTGACACTAATTTGGCTAAATACACTGCAAAAATAATTTTAATAATTGTGTATTTAGTCCATTTAAAATACCTAAAAATTATTTCAAGATATATTTACTTGAGAAAAAATTGTCTTGCTGCAATGGCAGATGTTTTAATTTATTGAGACTATAACAATTTAAAAAGTGAAAAAATCTGCCAGTGCAATAAGAAAAAATAAATCAACCTATGAAAACCTTAATATCTTATGCAGTGTTGCAAGTGTTGTAAAGACTTTTAGATATTTTTGCTGAAAAACTTTTTTTTGCAGTGTAGAAGAAAGGGCTCTCATAAGCATGATAAATTTCTGATGTAAACTTACACGGAGGAAAACTCCCATGTTGTTTGCTGGCAAGTGCACAAGTTATAACAATGAATATTTTTTTGGGATTGCCATGGGCACCAAATACATGCAGACAGTTTTAAGTTTTATAGGAACCGCTGAAACATTGAAATGACGACAAAGCTTCTTGGAAAGGCAGGAAGGTTGCTCTTGGATTTCTTTGGAGTGGCCCAAACCACTTTACACAGCAAATGGCCACAATTTCCTTATGTCATTGAAAGGGAAATGACTCTTGCAGTGGTCTAGCTGATTATCTCATGAATGGAAAATGGCTGATGAGGCATTTTCCCACATACTGCTACTTTCCAACCATTGTAGCTGTTTGAGTTATAGTGACTGCTCAAGGTTAAGTGGGTATTAGAGTTCCCCTGAGACCAGAGACGAGATCCAGACTTACTCCTTACCATCGCTCCCTTTTCTCCAGGTGGCCCGGGCAGACCCATCTCACCACGATCTCCCTGACAGCACAAGAAACACATCTAAGCCAAACAATACAGTAAAAGATAATACTAACATCAAAGACAGACAACATTGGCCATCATATAAAACCAACATAAATGTTTGACGTTTGATTTAAAACACATGCCACAGAAACAGGAACCAAGATGAATCGGAATTTAACATGATTACACATAGTTGAATGTTGAGAAAGCAAATGACCTACTGACCTTTTCTCCAGAAAGCCCCACCTCACCAAAAGGTCCGATGAAACCATTAAGACCCTTTTGTACACAATAAAAAAGGACAAAAACAATCAAAGAGTATTAACTCTAGTTAAAAACATGTTTATTAAGGTGCCAGAAATGTATACAAAAATGTATTTACCCTCTCACCAAGCATCCCAGGATTTCCATTGATTCCATGCTCTCCCTAGAGCAAAGGGCCAAGATTTGTAATACAAAAAACTCTTAGTTGTTAATTTTAATAATTAACAACATAATAACATCTAGTTAAATGAGGACTTATGCATTATTGGAAACAAAAAAAGTAAAGGGTGTTTCTTCAACTATGACAACTATTGCTGCTAAACCGCTGGTCAATGTAAAAATGCTTGACATGACCAATCAAATCAAGACAGGTGGGATTTACAACACAAGCTGCTGACAAGAAACATATACAAAACACCCTAAACCAACCAGCAAGCTCAATTATGGGACCCATTTATTTAGAAAACCCTGTGGCCCTGTCTGTGAGTATTCGGAATATAGAAAAAGCTAGCTATGAAAGTAGCCTTAAAGGCCCACTGAAGTGCCTTAAAACAATCAGCGTTATTCAATGTGTTGATGCAATTTCCACTGAAACAGGCCAGGACATATTGAGCAGCACCTCCCCTTTAAAAATATAACCAATAGCTTTTCATTTATTCACAGCTCGCCCAGAGCCGTTAAGTTTGGTAAAGCTGCATTTGACAGCCCTTATGACAGCCACAATCTAATATTCCCCTTTTAGATTTAATATGAAACTGTTACTAAAGCAATACAGTGAATGTAATCAAGCTGAGGATGTGTAGTTGGAAAAGTGTGAAATTTATTGTTGGTGCATGGCACTGTTCTCCTCTATGTCAGTGCTGTTTCTAATATCCCTTTAAAATATGGCATTCTGTGTACTATTCAAAGGGGTCCGATGCGTTTTGCGGTCTGCTCAGACTTGTGCATATGATCCGCTTTGAGCTACTGTGTCTCTGGTTCGGAGCAGACTTTGTACGCACTGCAGCAGTTAGCGTGACACTAACCCCAATCCAGACTTAATTTACCCCAAAGGAAAGCATATTTACACTGTCTGAATCATTCCCTATCCCCTATAAAGTGCACTATGTGCCATTCACCATGTAGAAAATAGTAAATGAGTGAACAAATGAAAAATTTCAGCCAGAGATTCAGTGTATATCTACAGTATAGTGTAGGGGGCGGGACGCTTCAGATTCTTGAGAGCATTTGATTGGACAGAAAATCTGATGAGAAGCTGAAGTGCAGAGTGATGTCATTAAAATCGGTAATCCATATTGGTGGAAGTGAGAGACTAAGTTTTGAACCCTTATATTTTCTAAATGTGAATTGTGTCATTGTTTTGGAGCACATAGCTTATAGATAACAGTAAGGCTAACATATTCATTCTAAAAGCCAAAAAACTTTTTGATTTCATGAGGACTTTAAAGTTTTCAATAAATGTATTACAAAATAGTACAACAAAAATACAGAATGCTGTTAAACATGATACACCATTGTGATGATGAAATAACTATGTGGAAGGAATAAACTGACAATGAGTGAATGTACTGTATTTACATGGTTTAACAAATTAAAATCAAGTAGTCAGAGTTTGAAGATTTTCCATAGGGCCATAGTTGAAGAAACACATTTAAGAGGAAAATTGGACTTATAGTGGTCATTTGGCTGTCATGAATTCTTACCTTCATTCCATCATCCCCTGGATTTCCAGGCGAACCCTTCCTCCCAGGTCTGCCCTGAACAGAAAGCAGAAATGACCCATAGTACTGGACTCCCAATCCTCTAAATCTACTCCCTGACATCTCATTATCTCCTGTTCCTGGGACCAATCTCCTCCACTCACCAACATATCAGCTCTCCCAGAGAGAGCAGATTCATTAAATAACTCCGAAACAGAAGCATCAGTCACCCTGAGTCTCAAAAAGTGTTTATGTTGGAGACTGGATGGATTTTCTCTGGTCTTCTATTAGCTAATGTCTGACCCCTCTCGTATTAGCTAAATTATCCATACTGCCCAAACTGTGGGCTCTTTGGCAAGGTATGTGCATGAAAAACTGGGTTAAATGCAATGAACTGTTAATTTGGATTCAACTCTTGCTGCCAGGTACATGCAGCTGTTTGTACGTCAGTCTTTGGCATGAGGACAGACTACTCTTCACTACAATTTATATACTATCATTGCTGAATCTGGGTCAAGTCCGGATGCAGCGTTCAGAGCAGCAAACTCTCGTGAAATTGTTTTGGGAGAGAGGAAAATTGTTATATTTGGAGGGTTTGAAAATCACACATTATAAAAGTCTTTTCAGAGTGACATAAACCAACAGGAGTGTGTGAATCCTATTATTTATCACCAATGCTCAACTGTAACAACAAAAGTATAAGAAAAAAAGAGGCCACCGATGCTACGATCGTAATATGAACAGGCTGGAATAGACTGGTCACAAATACTGCAAGCACCATATGCAATCATACCACATTTCAAATGTGAAGATGTACATTCAACAGAGCTTATCATTATAACAAAACATGAACCAGCGTCAATAGCTTTAAAGGAAAGCCTCTGGTCATGAGCCATGGAGTACCTTACAGTGTCAGTAGGTTATAAGGCTAATGTGGCGATAGCTAAGATGTCTAATTCAAGTTTAACTCAAGATATCTAGTGGGTATCTCAAGAGAGCACTCACCTCTAGTCCTGAAGCCCCTGCTGGTCCTACTGGGCCCTGATCCCCCTGTGGTTTAAAACAGGATCATTATTATTTTAGAAATAATAAGCATCTACAAAATTATATTGATGAGGGTGTTAATCTTTTTTATCTTTGGTTTGATATGTATATGAGCAAAAGCTTTCTGAAAACACCTTGGATTCCAATGAGCTTCTAATAAGTTGAGATATGTTTAGTATACACTATATGGACAAAAGCCTATATTGGGACACACCTCTTTATTTTTTAATTCAGGTGTTTCAATCAGACCCTTTACCAGAGCTGTATAAAATAAAGCACCTAGTCATGCAGTCTGCATTTACAAACATTGTGGAGGAAAAATGGGTCCTTCTGAAGAGCTCAGTGAATTCAAGCATGGTACTGTGAAAGGATGCCACCTTTGTAATAAGTCAGTTCGTGAAATGTCATCCCTGCTAGATATTCCATGGTCAACTTTAAGTGGTATTATTGGAAAGTGGAAGCATTTAGAAACAGCAAAAAGCAACTCAGCCACAAAGCGGAAGACCACGTAAAGTCACAGAGCGGGGTCACCGAGTGCTGGGTTGCAAGGTGTGAAAAGTTGCCTATGCTCTGCTGATTTCATAGCTGAAGAGTTTCAAACGTCCATTTGCATTAATATCAGCACAAAAACTGTATGGCGAGAGCTTCATGGAATGGGTTTCCATGGCCGAGCAGTTGCATGCAAGCCTCACATCACCAAGTACAATGCCAAAGGTCGGATGGAGTGGGGCAAAGCACGCCGCCAATGGACTCTGCAGAAGTGGAAATGTGTTCTGTGGAGTGATGAATCACGCTTCTTTGTTTGGCAGTCTGACAGGCGAGTCTGGGTTTGGCAGATGCCAGGAGAACGTTACCTGTCTGACTGCAATTTGCCAACTGTCAAGCTTGGTGGAGGAGGGATTATGGTATGGGGCTGTTTTTCAGGGGTTAGGATCAGTGAAGGGAAATCTTAATGCTTCAGCATACCAAGACATTTAGTAAAATGCTATGCTTCCAACTTTGTAGGAACAGTTCGGAGTAGGCCCTTTTCTATTCCAGCATGACTGTGCCCCAGTGTAACAAGCAAGATCCATAAAGACATGGTTGGAAAGATTGGTGTGGAAGAACTTGACCTCAACCCCATCGAACACCTTTGGGATGAACTGGAATGAAGATTGCAAGCCAGGTCTTCTTGTCAAAAATCCAAGCCTGACCTCACAAACGCTCTACTGGATGAATGGGCAAAAATTCCCATAGAAACACTCCCAAACTTTGGGGAAAGCCTTTCCAGAAGAGTGGAAGCTTTTGTAACTGCAAAGGGGCGACCAATTCCATTTTAATGTCTTTGTATTTAGAATTACATTACAGTCCCTGTTGGTGCAATGGTCCCAATACCATACAATGGTCCATTTATACCGGTACATTCATTTGAGGGTTAAAACAGAAATGATCCATATAAAATGTGGCGTTGTTTCTGAGACATTTAAACATTATATTCTTGGCCATACACAGTAAAAAAACAAGTTTAAAGGTAAAAGCCTGTAAAAATGCTATGGTAAAAACCTGTTAATTGGTTAACAGTACGTTTCTTTACTCTATACGGTGAAAAACTGTAATAGATCTAATGAGATATTTAATGTAATTTTACAGTAAAATACTGCTAAACGTACAGTTTTTGGAAGAGAAAAAGAACAAGAAATCTTCTCATTTACAGTGACAGTGAAAAAACGTAAATTGACATTAACCAGAATTCTTTGTGACAGCTTGAATGTAATGATTTTTCAATAAAATTGAACTGTTCCTTCTTAGTTTTTTTCTCCTCATATTGTTAAATTACTATTTATTGCATTATTCTATTAATATAGGCTTCATGCCTATCATGGTCAAACATAACATGAACAAACTCACTGCATCCGCTTGTCGGATAAAATGTTAATGGCATTACGAACTGACGGCGATATCTATGGACTATGGACATGTTATAATCAGCTAACCTAGCCAGTTCTTTTTATTGTTTATTTAAAATATCTAAATGTTTGTGATAAGAAAAAAAAACACTTTTAGATATCAATCTGCATATGCAACGGACATCGGTTGTGCTCATCTTTGCCTGTTGCTTTGAAGGTACGCCAGAACCTGCGCAGAATTCACATTATAAATCCCAGTCAGTGGAAGATTGTGCACACACGCGTCTCCTCCCCGAAATAAACATATATGGAGCTTACAACGCCTAGTTTTACTATGCATATCCTCATCTGCATATCATTTGCATGATTATTCTTCCACGTGATAAACATGTTTAACGGTACAAGACATTAGGAAAATATGAAATACGGATGTGCCGTCACATTACATTAATGAAAATAATTTAGTAGACTACACTTGCCTTGTTTTTGAATAAATAAATCAAATAGTGTAAAATACTATACATTATTTGCACTAAACAATTTTCTCTGACAATCTGCTATTATCATGATAAGCAATTATCTCTGTAGTTAAAACATTAAAACACAGCATGCCAGAGGAAAAGTGTTCAAAAGCATTGTATCCACAACAAATATTTCTAGTTATTGAATATAAAAAAAATGTTGTAACTTCTCAGTAATGATTTCATGTAGTTTAAGTGTTCAACTCCATTAATGAGAATGGCATATTTAATCTAAATGTTTATATATCAGAAGCAAAACAGTTGAAATATTTTGTTTTATTTATCTAAACTGTTAATGTGAACGAACATGCACTGTATTACTGATTAGGACTAGATTTACAGTTTTACTTTATCTGCCGTTAGATAGGCTATACGAGTCAGTTTCACTAAACAGCCCAACGCGCTCACTTCCAGCCTCATGTATTTATCCAGGTTGGGTTCGCATCTTCTTTTTATTCATGTTTTATATTGATTATCTTTGAATTGATTATACAATTGACCTGATACCTGATTTAATAAATTGTTACATTTGATTATTCAAACTGATTTTGACCTAGTCTAAGACCTAGTTCATTTAATAGTCTAAAAGTAATAATCAAACATTCGCTCACTTTTAGTGATGCATAGATATTATTAAAACCTTTCATTTATGGAGTCAGATGAAATAACGAGTAAATACATATGAGAAATGTATTGCATTTAACCCAAATTACTTTGAGATGCTGGAAAGACAGAACGCGCAAGAAACCTTCCCCGTGCTATCGGAAACCCTCATTGGACCATTATAGCGCGGCTTACAACGCGTGTAATGTTACTACTATATTGTTCTGGCAACCAGAGTTGATGTTTTTTTTATCGTAAAAAAAATTACAGTCAAATGTTATTTTCCACACCAAGTAATGCATAATTTCTCTAAATTGGTCTCGTTCACATGATTTAAATTTGTGCAAGTTGAGCTTCATTGTTCTGGTGAAGAAGCAACAGGCACAGCTTGCAAACAGACGTTTCTTTTTAACAACAATCTAAACTGTTAATTTATTTATTAATGTCGTATTTATTAATGTTTTTCTTTAGAAAAACTATTTACCTAAAACATTATAGAGTCCAGAGCATTCTAATGCCATTTCAAGGATGTATATTGGTAACACTCCAAGCCCTGATGGGTTTACAACTAGGCTACATAAAAATCCAGCTGTTTACAGAAAAGAATGTGTCTTGTTCTGATATGTCGCCAAACATGAATAAATTTGCCTTAACCCAAAAACAAATATTTATTAATTCTACTTAATTATACAACTGGTCCTATTACATATTCTTATTTTGACTATAAATTGCTTCCTTGTATATGCTAATAGACTTACAAATGGGGATGTATTGAGCTTATTTTCATGAAATTACTTTCTATGTTTTTAAATTACACATACAGTAATACTTCTAGGATAATGATCACATAAACATGATTATATTGAACACTGTTTATAACTGTTTATAACTGTTGTACAATAAGATTTACAGCTATAAATTCAGGATTTATATGCAGTTTTCCTTGTAAGGCCCTTCACTGGTTTAGGAATGAGCAGGTCCTACCTCAAGTCCATGAACTCCTCCAGGGCCTGGAATCCCTCTCCCTCCTGCATTCCCCTGGAAAGGACCTCAAATTTAGCATACTGTATCTCCCACCATTTTACAATATGGGACACAATTACAAATTTTGGGAACCATTAAAGAAGAAGAGAGATGCACACCTTTGGGCCCTCAATGCCATTCTGTCCTGGTGCTCCAATATCCCCTGGAAAACCCTGAGAAAAAGTAGCAACATTACACAATAAGAGAAAGTCTTCTCTATACTTTATCTAAGAAGACTCGATCTGTCACAGCTACTCTATTATCCCTCCCTCCCTCCCTCCCTCTCTCACAACTGCAACTTCTCACTCTAAAAGTTATTGGGAGGACTGTGTGAGCAAACGAATGGCCATTTCTTTGTAGTGACTTCAAATGAACACAAAATGAAGGAACTACTAAAGCCAAGTGCTCAATAAGCACAGTCTTATATAGTTTATGCCAAACTATGACTTTGGAGTTTTTGGTGCAGACTTAAAACATGAAAGCGCACTTGTATGCAGCTGAAAGACATGTCCCCAAAGCCTTTCTCATCCATACATATATAAAAAAAATAGTTTTGCTCTTTGACTGAATTTTATTGTGTGTGAGTTTATGCATTAGTTTCTGAGGGTCCTCCCCAAGTGTAATTACGTTCTCACACAAACTAATGCACAAACTCACATACAATACAATTAAGTCAAAGAGCTAAAACATTATATAGATGAGAAAGGCTTTGGAGACATGTCTGTCAGCTACACACAAGTGCGCTTTCATGTTTTAAGTCTACACCAAAAACTCCAAAGTCATAGACTTACTACATAAAACTGTGCTTGTTGAGCACTTGGCTTTAGTAGTTCCTTCATTTTGTGTTCATTTGAAGTCACTACAAATAAATGGCCATTCATTTGCTCACACAGTCCTCCAATAACTTTGAAAAAGTAGAAACTGGATGATCCAATAAAAGACACAGCTGGATGCTGCAGCGTGCAGCTGCAGAGAAGGCGATAACCATAGAATACACTTGGCCTAAAGTGACAGCACAATTACCTCAGGGCCAGGTGGGCCTGGCAAACCATCTGGGCCTCGATCTCCAGGCTTCCCCTAAAAGACAAAAGAGCTTTTTGTCAAATAAGCACTAAAGATTTTAGATAAATAAACATGGTCAAATACAATTAAATGTAAGCCTAGGAATTAACCTGTGGTCCCGGCTTTCCTCGAATTCCTGGTAAACCTGGCAAGCCTTGAATACCCTGGAAAATCAGCATGTAGTTATTCAAATAAAAACCTCTATTTGGGGTGTTAATACAAATGCATGCACATACATATACACATACACTCTGTGTGAAAAACAAAACAAAAAAGCCGTTAGCTGAAATACCTTGTCACCTTGAAATCCGGGTTCCCCCGGTTCTCCGGGCAACCCGACATCACCCTGTCAACAGAGACAATGAAACGTCACTCTATGGCCTTTAACGTCACCATGAAATCAAAACTGACAATTCTTGTTTTTTTATAGAATAAAAAATTGTGCCCTCATAACTTAAAGCAGCAGACGACATAACTGCAGCACGTTCTTATAATAAACAGAAATATAGTGATCGCTATAGTTATCTTTTTTGGTGTGAATGGGCCTTAAAACAACTTCCATTTCATGTCCATTTTATGTCTGGGTGTCCCAGTAGTTCAATCACAGCATTAGTCAAGTTCAACTATATATTTGGTCATGTTACAATGTGCCTGAAGACTCACTGTAGACATGGAGTACGGAGTAGCTGTCCAAAATAAAGCCTTATGCATGTCTTGCCTAGCAGCAAAATATGATATTTAAGTACAGAGCTGTCAGCACCTGGCCACAGAAATGAGGAGCAGCAGGACAGAGGCTAAACTGTTGACACCTTGACCAGTCTCACTGAACCTCAAATAAATCCATGCCTCAATAACAAAAGCATTTCTTTATTGTTTATCAATATCGCTGAATTATTTATAGTCATTTATTCATCAGGAATAGTGAGTAGGACCTACATTCAAAAAATGATCTGATATGTTAAATCTGTTTTTTCTATTTTAAAGTTATGTTTTTTAATTCAGTAAGTATTTTAATTTTAATTTAATTTATTTGTTTGTTTATTTACAAATCACAGACAGAGAGAGAACTCTACTGAGCATGTGCAGAGTAAGTATAATAGAAATTGTTAATTAATATTACTCAGTACTTAAATGTATATTTACACTGTAACAAGGACACTTGTTTACTTTATTTTATAAGTTTGATAAGTTTTCTATTTTATAATATTTTAAAATGTATTTTCTTCATTTGATAGCAAAGCTGAATTTTCAGCATCTTTACTCAGTGTCACTAGTGTCAGTGTCACAACTTATTCTTCAGTGTCACATGATCCTTCAGAAATCATTCTAATATGCTGATTTGGTGCTTAAGAAACAATTATTACTGTCATTATTAACCATGTTAAAAACAGTTTTGCTGCTTCATTTTTTTTTCAAGATTCTTCAAAAGCCCCCCCCCCCCCTTTTTTTTTTGAAATCTTTTGTAACATTATACATGTCCTTGCACTCAATTTAATGCATCCTTCCTAAATAAAAGTCTTCATTACCTTTAAGAGAATCTTACTTAACTCAAACTGTTTTTTAAATGTTTGTATCTGTGACTGATGGCTTGTGGTATGTTACAGCTGACCTCAGTTTCCCTCAAAAGCGGCTCTGAGCAATCAAATACAGAAGAAGCAAAAGCTAATAAAGGGCATTCAGATCACCTTATCACCTTTCAGTCCAGGCTCCCCTGGGTTTCCTGGCACACCCTGCAAGACACCCAAGAGACAAATGTTATTAAGAAGAACTTGTACAATAGGCCATTGTTTTATGAATTGATGCCCAGGGAAGCCAAATGGAATTTATACTTAAATCCATATTAACATGCTAGTTGAAAAAGAAAGTCACAATATTATGTAATACTGTCCGTGCTGAAAAATCCAGAATTAATTAAATGTTGGTCCAGGCTGGTTTGGAGTTGGTCTAGCTGGTGGACCAGCATATTCATGCTTTTCTCAAGCAAAACTGAGATGGTGTAGTTAGTCCACCACCAGCGACCTGCATCCTACGCTGGTCCCAGCATTTTTTTTAGATGTATGACCTAGTATTTATTCTATCCTAATATTGATATCTGTTAACTTTCTTGAAAGTTAAAATCTTGAAAGTTAAAGAGTTAATATGTGTAATTTGTATGTTAAAATAATAATTTTATTCCAATGTTATTCCAATGTAGTATGTGAAAATATCCTTTGATTTCTCCCAGCCTGGCCAAGCTGTTTTTTTTTTTCTGGTTTAAGACGTGTTCTGGGTACTTATCAGGCTGGGAGACTAGCCAAACCATCTTAAATCAGCTAAGATTAGCAAATCTATTTAGGCTAGTTTGAAA
This sequence comes from Phoxinus phoxinus, assembly GCF_949152265.1. Taxonomy (NCBI): domain Eukaryota; kingdom Metazoa; phylum Chordata; class Actinopteri; order Cypriniformes; family Leuciscidae; genus Phoxinus; species Phoxinus phoxinus. The sequence continues at coordinate 33,029,901 of NC_136878.1, read as the reverse complement.
CAGACTTTTCAGCATGGATATTCATAATAATTTCAAGCAATCACCTTTGGTCCTATTAGTCCAGAAAGACCCACAATTCCAGCAGGACCCATATCACCCTGCAAAAAAAAACAAACATAAAAAGCATAAACAAGCATAAAAATGTACACTGCATGCATTATTTTTTACATGCCAACATGAATCATTGTCAGCAAGGTAAGCACCATAGCAATGAGGTTAGATGTTAATAACTTAATGTTGGTTCACTTACAATAAAACCAGGGATGCCAACAGGACCTGAGGCACCCAGCTCTCCCTGTGAGAAACAGAGAGCAGATACTGAGCGTTACTGGCAGGACACTTGGGGAAGGGGGGGTGAAACCTCTGTTCCCTGATAGCAAGCTAATCTGTGGCTTGCATCTACCCCTCAGTGAGCCAATGAAAGAGACACGCTGTGAAGTACAGAGAGGAGCTTGTTGTGTGGCGTGACTGGCCGGCTGCTACCTGCCATACCAACTTCCTCCCTCAGCAACAGGCCAAAAAAATCCCCTGTGTATTTTCGCTCTCCTTGTTCTTTGAAACAGAGCAGATAGATGTTACGGGTCGGCTGCTCTTGCCGAGTGACTGCTGATGAAGGAAATGGATTGAAGTGAAGGCGTGCATGTCTTGTCCGTTTTGTGATATGGTTAGGGTTACAGTGCAGCAGCGTTGACAGGGTCAGGCGCTCAGGTTAGCGCTAAGCTAAGCTACTGTTGGCTCAGCTACAGACAGCTAAAGTGGGTTAGAGAGGACAAAGTTAGTTCACATGAGTATTTGAAATTAGTAGTTTTTAGAGTGTTTCCACGTTGTTGCTAGGGAGGTGTAAATAATTTCTAGGATGTTGCTAGGTGGCTTGTAATTAGCTCAAGTAAACTGACCTCACCAGAAAGTCTTAATAATATTCTGCATTACAAAAACCTTAAAAGTCGCAATGTAACGGAAGTAGTGACAGATCTTTTATACCGGTTTGTCACGTTCATCTGAGTGAAATGGATTATCGACAAGTAAAATGTAGGACGGTGACTTGAATGGGGGTTTATGCAGACGAAGGGTGCGTCTCAATCAACTCACTAGCTTCCTAGTTGTGAACCAGTATACTGTGTGAGCACACATATTCGGCCACTGGTAAAAACAGTAAGGACCCTGGCTCACTACACTGATGACTACGACCTAATTGTACAACATCACTACTGGTATTTATTAACAACAGCAGAACTAATATCCTTATTATATAATTTTTAATGCTATTTGAAGTACATTATTATGAATACTTTGCTTGTTACACATACCTGCCACATTTCAGCCGTAAATAAATAATAAATGTTAGCTAGATTATGTTCATTACCTGTCTAGCGATGTATGTTTATGCTGACATATAATTAAATAATGGTTTGCATTTTTAAAAAAAAAACATCTATCGTGTGTCATTCATTATGCATATGTCACCAGAGAGAAGTCGGTCGTTTCAGCGAAAGTTATGACATGACATTATAACTACATTATAATGGTTAAAGAAAGGTGGAAAAACATATGCATGAACAAATTGTTCACAATAAGATCAATAACATTATTTTATAATTAATTATACGGCAGGATGACTTTAGAATAAGAAAACTTACAATTATTACTCATAATAAGAATTTTCTTAAAGGAGAACTCCGGTCAATTTTAACATTGAGCTCAATTTTTTGTAAATTTGGAGTGCTGTCAATACAGAGAACAACGACAAAAATCGGTGTTGCCTACACCGTGTTATCCTCTTTTTAAAATTTGCACCCTATTGACTTGAATGGGGTCTAATTTTAAACCTGCTTTTATCCTCTTAACATCCTTGATGTGTCATACAAGTGCCCAGCCATGTTGAGTGATTCCTTCAGAGTGAACACGGTGAATCTGACTGCAGTAGATGTGAAAGATATGAATAAAAATGATGTTATATCAGCCAGCGCACATACCTGTATTTAGTTCCTGTTTTCGGTCGAAGTCCACAGTAGTCGATTGTCGAGTTCACGTGCGTGATCATATGTAACTAAACCTATGCGCGTGAACTCGACAATCGACTACTTTGGACTTCGACCGAAAACAGGATGTAAATACAGGTATGTGCGCTGGCTGATATAACATCATTTTTATTCATATCTTTCACATCTAATGCAGTCAGATTCACTCGTGTTCACTCTGAAGGAATCACTTAACATGGCTGGGCATTTGTATGACACATCAAGGATGATAATAGAAATAAAAGCAGGTTTAAAATTAGACCCCATTCAAGTCAATAGGATGCAAATTTTAAAAAGAGGATAACACGGTGTAGGCAACACCGATTTTTGTCGTTGTTCTCTGTATTTACAGCACTCCAAATTTACTAAAAATTGAGCTCAATGTTAAAATTGACCGGAGTTCTCCTTTAACTTTGAGGGACAGTTCATCCAAAAACTCATTCCCATGACTTACTTTCTTTTGCAGAACACAAAAGGAAATCATCTAATTATAATACATATTCAGTGGAGTGAACTGAAATCAAACCTCATACAAAAAAGGCCATGCAGCTTTGCAGATCATATTTCAAATGCTATGAGAAAAGCAACCAAATACTTAAGCAATTTTAAAAGGTAAAATGAAATGTGAAATACATCAATTATGTTGGTGGGCAGAAACAGCAGAAGCAGTAGGTGAACATTTTCACCACCTATTGGATTGGAGGCTACACATTTACTGATAAAATTGATTAAAGAAAATTGGGAGTTTGGAACAACAGATTTTTTTTGGGGGGGTGAACATATATCACTTTGCGGGAGTTGTTGCAACATGGCTTGGGTCCCATCCCCATTTGTGGATCATCTACCAGGTAAATAGCGCATTTACTGTATCCTCAACAAGTCAAAAGACTGAAATGGTGTGGGACGAATTATGTGCTGAAGTCTAATACTCGAGGTTAGAGGTAAGTAATTGTGATGATTGGCTTGGGAAATAACATTAACAATCTGGTGAAATGTGGTTTTGTGGTATTTTCTGCAGAATCATTTTTGACAACACATCTATAGATTACCAAAATATTACACTCACGTCTTAGAACAATTCATAATATGCAAATAAGTGACAAAAAAATACTTATTTTAATATTATGGTACATGGAAATACGAATAACACAGAAAGGATGAAATATTAGGCTAGGTAAAGAATATGGTAAAACGATCAGAAGTGAAGCAACCCCTGTAATGGCAAAAACAGATTTCTGCTGTAGACTCCAGTAGTGACAGCTGATTTCCTCATTACCAGTATTATTCGACGCTGAGCGGCACACACTGGACGTCCAACTGGCTTGTGTGTGTTATTGTGGTGGCAGAAATCAAAGGTATTTATTAGAGTGTAGCGGTTGAAGTGGCCCAGTCAGCTTGTATGTCCAACAGTGTATGACAGGCAGAAAAAGGGCATGCAGAGGCTAGGAGACTTTGGTGAACTTTTCTCCCGCTGAATGGCAATATTCGGATACACTAAACTTGATAATAAATATAAACCCAAACATCTATGGTTAAAACTCTCTGAGCATTAGAAAACTGGAGTTTCCACATGGCAGTCGACCAAATGGTTGATGTAGCACTACTTACTGGGTTTCCATCAGGTCCTGGTGGTCCTCGCTCCCCAAAATCTCCTGGAAAGCCCTGAGCACACAAATGTGAGAGACAGTAGAGTTTAGCAGAGCAAGACGTGGAAAAAAACACACTTCGACTAAGGGCAGATACCATTTGTGCATTGCTGTTTCCCGTTTCCCACATGGTAAACATTGTCCTTTCACTTTAATCCTGCACAAACCTCTGTAATACCAGAACCATTCCATAATCATGGGATATTGAAAAACTGGATCTCAAAAAGCAGCCACAGGAAAGAAGCAATTGGATAGAATAAGTTCTAACCACCAACAATATTTCATATACAGCCAACTAGCTCTAGAAAAGGGATATGTCAGTGGCCAGAATTGTTTTACCACTATTTGAGTATGTGACTAAAACAAACTAAAATGAATGTTTTTGTATTATTATTACAGCGGTTAGGTTGGTGAGTTAGGACAAATACCTGATTTTTCTTTTGCATTTGTACCAGTCATGCCACCCATATAGCAATGATTAATAATAAATACTGACCAGACATTAAAAGATCGTAATTGTTGTAATGCCAAATAAACTGCTCTATACAGAATACATAGGTCTAAAAAAACAAATCAAAATTAAATAGTTGATTTATGTGTGTGTGTGTGTGTGTGTGTGTGTGTGTGTGTGTGTGTGTGTGTGTGTGTGGCGCGTGCGTTACTAATATTTAAGTTAAGACATTGATAATGTTACAAAAGATTTCTATTTCAACGGGGGGAATCACGGTTTCCACAAAAATATATTAAGCAGTACAACTGTATCTAACATTGATAATCATATGAAATGTTACTATTTTTTTTCCAACAGCATATAAAAAAGCTCATAAAAAGCATATGGCTGCTGCACTGAAGTTTTGTTTTGTGAAAACAGAGCCTGATGTCGAGTCACAGAAACAAGCTCAGTTCTCTTCTTTGTCAGCCCTGCAGGAAATTCCATGGCTGAGTGTTTCCTTGCACTGGCAACAGCCAGGAGAAGCAAGAGGAGGACCGGCAGGGATTCGCTGACAGCGCTGTTTCCCCTCTATCTACTGTTACGTTATATAAGAGGACAAGAGCTATGACGTCATACTCCACTGTGTGCTAAACGTGTGCTTGTCTGCAAGCCAAAGTCAACACTTGCACTGTGTGGAGATCTTTTTTGGTCCTCCAACAAGGCAAACAGTAAGTTACGGCCGAGGGGCATGTGCTGCCTATCAAACAGAACTACAAAGTTAGAGAACTGCTTATTAAGAACAGATTTATCTATCTACTGTATCTATCTATCTACTGTATCTATCTATCCACTGTATCTATCTATCTATCTATCTATCCACTGTATCTATCTATCTCTCTATCCGTCCGTCCGTCCGTCCGTCCGTCCGTCCGTCTGTCTGTCTATCTATCTATCTATCTATCTATCTATCTATCTATCTATCTATCTATCTATCTATCTATCTATCTATCTATCTATCAAATTCTCTCAAACATTGCCTTTTTTAAGCAGTGTGAATGGGACATAAATCAATGAACACAGAGGCAAGTCATTCAGAGGTTGTCTAGAGAGGATGGTGAGAGAAAACTTTACCGGCCTACCCATCTTGCCCTTCTTCCCAGGAAGACCAGGTAAACCCTAAGAGGAGACAGCAGAGAGAGGGAAAGCAAGGAAAGACAGGTAAAAAGAGACAGAAATGGCAAAAAAAAAAAAAACAACAACAAAGCAATTAATCAATTCCCAATCCCAGTGGATTCAATAGACTGTGCGAATGCTGAAAGGTCTTTAGTTTCTATTCTTCTGAACACAAAAGGGTCTCTCAGATCTCTATGAACTCTGTCCCTCTGGGCCTGAAAATAAGAGACATGATCTGGCTAATCTGCAGCAGGCCATTTTCCAGCTCCCGGGGGCTTATATTGCCATTTCCACAAAGTATTGCAAGCCGGAATTCACCAGTTTGAGGTTCCTGAGCAAATATTGTGAGAACTGAGACCAACTACTCTTTTGAAGGGGGATCGCTGTGGTTTTAGTGGAGCGTGCCCCTTTCACCAGGCTTCCTATTCAAAGAAAGTGCTTTGGATTTACAAGCCACCATTAAAAAGGAATAATGATACATATGTGTTGCACGTGTAATAGTGTGGGGTTTGTTCCAGTAATATATTCTCTTAGGGCAACTAAAACCAAGACTATACATCTCCATCATGCCATACAATTTTACTAAAGTTATCAGGGAACAACAATGGACTTTTAATGAAAAGAGTTTGTTGTTGTTATATATATATATATATATTTTTTTTAAATTATATTTATTATTTTATTATATTTATTATATTTTATATATATTTATATTTGTTCAGATGTACTTGTCTGCTTATGCTTTGTAAAAACTGTCTGAAAGCTATATTTCAAGTAAACATTTTGACTGATGGCTGATCTCAATATGGCGGCGCCCATGAGAGGGGGTGACCCGCTCCATGTGAAATAAAACAGATATTTTTCTATAAGACTGTTATGTCTGGACTCTTTGTCTCTACATCACTTAAATATTTATATTCTATTCAAATTCAAAAACGATTTGCTGTTCAATTCTGAACAGTGTAAACAGTGTAAAACGTTCTTAATTAGAAAAAAAATCTCAAAACTCACTCTTTCTCCATCAGGTCCAGGGAGACCGAAGACGCCTGGGATTCCAATGAAGCCCTAAACCAGGGGAGTGTAAGAAGACAAGAAACAAACAGAGAGACTTTAGAGTAATATGGTCCAAATATCCCTTTCTAAACTGCAGATTGACTTTGGAAGGTCTTTTGAGGACAGTGGTCGCTCGGTGAAGATCTAGGCCTTGAGGCAAGTGTATATGCCCATGGACTGCATGGTGCTGGCTTCCACGATGTAGTCCAAGGGCACATACCCTCACACCAGGGATCACGCTTGCCTTCAGCAGGATGGCTAAGGATGGGTCACAAGGTTAATACAAATGAACATACAATGAAATCAGAGAAAAAGACAAAAGAAACATGAGATGATGCACATTATTATATAATAATAAATAAAGCAACATAAAAAAATCATTACAGAAATGTAACAATGCTAACACATTAACATAAAAATTATGTTTTGTGTTCTTATATACAGTAAACAACTAACACACAAATAAAATCTTTCTGGCACCAAGGCACAGAATAAAAAGAATAACAAGAGGGAAAAGACTTTGGATGTACACTGCTGCCATATACTTTACAAGACCAAATTGGTTTTACAATTTTAGTGGAATTATAATGCAAAACCCATCTGACAAATCCCTGAAAGCAGTATACTCACAGAGCTGATGTTCTGAGGTTTTATAATGAAAACAACATCCAATAACTGATCCTTAAATGACTACAACCATTTCCTTTTCTGGTGCCTTTCACAGTTTCCAAACTGGAAAACAAGCTTTCAATACCAAATATGTAGAAGCCCTAACAAACCTTTCCGAACATAAATGCTCAGTCACTTTAAAGCAAGTTTATAAGTAGGCGCAAACATGGAATGCAAAACATCTTAACTGTACTCAGTGAATACATGATGATCAAATTATAGCCAACACAGTTGAAATAGTTTTTGATAAAAAACAAAACAAAACAAAACCCATCCCTTACCCGTCCGCCTTTTGGTCCCATATTTCCTATAGGCCCTGGTAAACCCTACAAAAACACAAACAATGCAATATTTCAATCCTGCAAATTGGATCAATAATAATGTTGTGCCTACGTTTTATGGAGGCCCAAACAGATTTATGCTGTTGAAATTTTGCAAATGTTATCTAGTGCTCTAGTCTAACTCGGCCCGTGAGATTGGTCCAATTGTTATTAACTATAGTTGCTTATTAGCATGCATATTACTAGGATATTGGCTGTTTATTAGTACTTATAAAGCACACATTAATGCCTTATGACCATCTCTTAATCCTACCTAAATTAACAACTACCTTACTAATAAATAAGCAGCAATTAGGAGTTTATTGAGGTAAAAGTAATTTTGATTTGATTTATTTAATTATATCAAGAATGCCTTAAACATAAAACAAAAGGCATCAAATACAATTGAGGATAAAAACACAATAAATCACTTTAATTTGCCGGTCTAACTTGTTCCACTGAACTGCCCCTATATAGGCAAATGTTTCATTCCCTAACACTGTCTTGAATGCATAAGGACAGAGGTCTGATATGCTGCCACGAGTGCAAATATTGTGTGTGTCCTTCACCTTAGTAATAAGACAAAACACAAAATTTGGGACGTTATCGTACAATATTTTATGGGTCATGGTCAGTCTTGACATTATAACACGCGACTCAACAGGGAGCCAGTTAAGCTCAACAAATTGTGACTTACCTATGTGAGACCTATAGCCCATGTTTAGATTGTTAATAGTCATAGTTAGAATGTCATAGTTAATTGTGGGAATTGGACCATAATCTAAATCATTTTTTTCTCCTATTTACACAGCCATGACTAACTATTTTTTTTCTTCACACACACACATACACACACAAAGCAAATATTGATAAAATAGTTTAAGTTGTTGATTTCAATTTTCAACAGTGTCTCTCAGAGGTCGCTTACTGCACCTTTAATGAAACATTGATGAGTTATATCAGTTTAAAAAATAAATTCCAGTAGGATCTAGAACATGCCTAATAGTAAAGGTATATACGACTAGAAGCTACCAGAAACATTTGTTAGTTTGTTGTAGTTGCTGTTGCTTCCCAGAATAAGTAAATCTGGTAATTCACAAGTAAAAGCTAGGGGCGATTTAATAATTTCCACCAATCATATTTAAGTTCAGCAGTGGGAGAAAATCTATCAAAAAGGGGAGGATTTTCTTTTGCAAATGACTTTTCCAAATATCAGGTATCATTCATGCCTTTGGCACCTAACAAATTACTATTTTACTGCTAGCACATTAAGCTCAAAATATAACATTTTCATCGCAAATTAATTCCAAAAACAATTCTAATTTCTCAAAAATAATGTCAAAACAAGGGGTCATATTGGCAGAGCAAGCTCTTTTAGTCTCCAATACAAACCCTGACACTTTGCTACTAGTCTCATTAAAGTCGTATCTGTGAGTACTGTGCAAGCCAGCAGCACAACAGAAGATTTACTGCACCTGCCTGCCAGGATAACCTTTGGCACCCGGGCTTCCATCCGGTCCTCTTTCTCCCTGCGTAGAGAGAGAGAGAGAATAAAAAGTATAAAGAGGAAAAAATCCATTACTATAAATATGTCATTAGCATTGGAAGCTCTTCTTGTAGAGAGCCATAACAAACAAAAAGAAAGATAAAAAGCATAATGGAGAGAGAGAGAGGAGTGAAAAGCATTTATATTAAAACAACATGCTATTCTTATGCATGTCTGTAAATAGTTTCAGTCTTTTTTCATGTGTTGCCATTTTTGTCAATATGACAAATACAGAGCGTGTGTGGCCCACCACAGAAGTTTGAGATTATGAAACAATAATGAAAGCGTTTTAAATATTATTAAACTACCGGTACTATAACTCAACTCTAAATTCCAGAAATTCAATTTAAAAAAATCAGAGGAAAGTCCAGACAGTCAGATCAAGTGTCAGACAGACTGATGCAGCCAAAACTCAAAACTCAAAAAAAAAAAAAAAATCATAACTACAATGCAGAGATGGGAAGTAACGAACGATATTTTTACTTTACTATTTATTTTGGTACCTACTTTTTACTTTCTACTCCATACATTTTACAAAATCGGCTCGTTACTTTTGTTTCAAATATTTTCAGTGTAGTTACCGTTATTATTTTTCGCGTCATCAATACCAAATTCAATCTAATTGGATGGGAATATACGTTGAACTTGACGCGCCACTACAAGACGACTCGACAGATTCGGCGGCATTCATTCTCTGCACATCATTGCGGCTTGATGGCACATAGTAGTATGTACGGCGACATTATTGAAAATGAAGAAAACGGAGATCCCAGAGATCCGGCAGACAAGCAGCAAGACATGTTTAGTAATTCATATTTTATCCTTTATTTTCTTTCCAGAAGCCATATTTGAGCACACACACATACGTGTAGATTCCTTTAAATGTTAAGGGGAAGATTAAAAAAGAGAAACTGGACCTGTGAATTCTCACAGAATCACAATTGAATTCATATTGTGAATTCAACTACTCAGTCAGAATCTTATTAAACTGGAGTCCCAGGCTCTGTCACAATAATCATATATGTGATGTTGTAGGCTTATTGGCAGACATCCATTTAAAATGTAGGCAATGGCATATAAAGAACCTTTTTTCCATATCCACTTAAGTTTCTCAGCTTGCACTCTAATAACATTTGTGTGGTCCAGGTAGCTATGCATAAAAAATGGTTGTTATTCAAAGGGCTACTTTTACTTTTATACTTCAAGTAAATTTCCAAACCAGTACTTTGTTACTTGAGTTAAAGTTAAATCAGTACTTCTACTTTTACAAGAGCATTTTTTAACACAAGTATCTGCACTTACTTGAGTATGGGAAGTGAGTACTTTTGCCATCTCTGCTACAATGTCTATTTAATTCCTCATTCTATTTAGTTTTCTGTGTCCACTGCTTAGTGTGTAATTAATGTATGCTAGAGTGGATGCTTTGGAGTGTATCTCAATTGAGCATCACAGTAAGACTGTCCTGATTAGATGAAAGATATGTTGTCAAATGCAGATTTTAATAGGGATGTCAGTTTAATGTGTTAATTTAGTGTCATTAATTGTGTATTAATGTACAAAAAAAGAATAATGCATTCATTATTTTGTGTGATTCTGTCCTCTTTATAGTATTTCCAGTAATCTGGGGCTGTATTACAGAAACATTATCTTAATCTTAAGTCTTAAAAGTCTGAGAAAATCTGAGAAGTTTTAATGAATTTCTACATTTCTGGGCGAAAGAAAGTGTGACCATCACCGGATGTGACAAAATTCCCTTAATGAAATACGGGAATAATGACAATGAAAAGAAAATGATATTCTACCAGCTAGCAAGCTTGCAAACTTGAACCAGATTCAAAATTAATTCCTCTAATTATCCTCCTGTGGAAAGTAAAAAAAAAAAAAAATGGTGTGAATGGGAACTCACTTGATCTCCGGGGTGGCCGGAGGGACCAGGATGGCCTTTCTGTCCCTAAGCAGAGAGAAAAAGAGACTGAGTGTTGTGAAAGGATATGAACGCTCCCATTTATAGTTGGAGGTCAAACAAGAGGAGGTAAATTACAGCAAGGATAATGTGCCTATAAGGGAGTCACTTCTCAAACATGAGCTTAATCATATCCTGGGGGGTTTCCACATAAATAGGCAGCAGAAAATGTATCATGATCTCTGAACTTTAGTCATTCTAAAGGAAGTGAATAATTTTCCGCGAACTGCTATTAAATGACCATTGGCTGACAGTTCATTCTCATTACACAAGCAAGTTCATTCTTTTTGGACATGATGTGATGAAAATTTGCCTTTGCATTTGATTTGTTTGCCAATGAGCTCAATCACAAGAACAAAGTGAAAACATGTACAATCCCAGCGGTTAACAAATGTTCCTAGGATGGAAAAGTAATAAATGTAGAGAAACTTAGCAGGTCTCAAAGCGCATATCAACAGATTCTACACCAACAGCAAACCACTTCCAAACCAATACCAACTCATTAACAGCTGAGCAGATGGTTAAACTGTCTGGGGACATGCCAATTAACTCTCATATCAGCCCATAATGAGGGGAAGACAGCGTTTTATGCCTTTTTGGCAGCAAAACCTCTCCAGGTATTATTTTTATGAGTTTACCGCATTACTGAACTATGTACAGCGACTGCTTCATTACAAATTTCTCGTAAGCGAAAAAGAAAGTGTTGTGCAATTGGTGTCACTAGAGACGTCATGCACTTATTTTTTGAGAGGGCACCACAGCCATTGCTAGTGTTTTGGTCAAAACCGTTGAAACCAAGACATTTCATTAAAAACGTACTTTGTATTTAGGTTTGTAATGACTGGTGAGTATACGTGAAAGCAGACTTTTCACTATTGAACAATTACTTCCAGAAGAACAAGGATGAACAAAATGAACAAAAATATTACCTCCAAAACAAATCAGAATCAACCTATGGGGTGGTTTAATGGAAGAGAAACATTCATGAAACTCAATCTTCAATGTGCAGAGGTACCACTTCAAGAACTTCTCCTTCTATGAAAATTTATGGGGACTGTAAATGTAATGAAGACATCATCATCGACACCTTCACAGTGAGTGAAAAGTCATGTGGTGTTATGTGTCTTGGCTAGGCAATTTGGAATCACAATAACAGAGAGGAAACTTCCAGTGACTAGAATTCAGGAATGGAAGAGGAATGGAAATTCTACGGTAAGATTTAACTCTCTGAAATAAGATGTACATTGTGAGTATTACTCACACACACACATTATATACGTAAGGGATAATACACAGCTACACGATAATACACGTGAGCTCCAGCCCCTTTAATCGCTAAGAGTAAAGTGCCCTTTCGGTCGTATAGCGGTGCCCCCAGGAAAGCAATTTCACCCCTGCAACCCAGCAGAGGTCTGTGCATGCTACTGGTCCTAGAACACAAAACATACGACCGAGACCGTAATACATACCACTTGGTTTGATAGTTTCTTACATAACGCAATGACATTCATACATTTCTAAGTGTGGTTTCAGTATCGAAATACATTCTGAGGCTACTGTGTGGGATTAAGAGCAAACGTTCCATCCACAGCTTCTGTGACAGTGCCAAGTCTGCCAACTGTTCCATCAACAGTTTTCTGTGTTTATCTGTGCCTGCTGGGGCAAATCTCTTTACAAAACACTGCTCACAGAAACCTAATTAGTAAGGGCTCTTCAAAGTAAACAAAACAAATCATAGGCTGGCACAAGCGATCAAAGATAAGTTAAATGCATACACACGCGGGCTTGTGATCTCCACACTGGAACTGAGTGCTCTGCTGCGGCGGACAATGAACAATGCCCTTCCTTCCCCTAAACTATGGAAATGGATTACATAAGGATAGGGAAGTCCCTAGCATAGAACTAAAGAGTCAGAGAAGGAAGCAGGACCAGTCTCCATCGCCATGAATAAAAGAATGTGTCTTGCCCTTGGTGCTTATGCTTGTGCCACGCATAAACAGAGAACAAATAAATCCCAGATGTGTGAGCTAAAAGGGACAGTAATAAAAGGAAGCAATTATTTCTAGCCTGAGCATATGTATGATGGTGTATGCATGTGGTAGACTTTTATAAGGTAAATTCTCCCTTCTATGTTTGCAATTTTATGTCTAATGTATTTCATGTCATCATATTTACATTTTAATCCGGTTAGATGCATGTAAAATACCTTTTACACTATCACCACTATACATTTACACGATCACCAATAGTTTTGTAGGATCTGTTTCTGTTTCCATCATTTATTCACAATTTACTACATAATGAATGCCATGTACAGTAGTTCAGTGAGTGAGTAAACATGAGTGAATGTGGGCACAGCTGTATGGCACATTGTGCCTGACATGGCGAATTCCAAACGGCCTAAAATCTAATAATCAGAGATCAAAACACATGCAAATTTGATTTGTAAAAATCCGATTTCATGCAGAAAACAAACAATGACAAAGCCCAAAAGATGGTAAAATTGAGCAGCAGACAGACTTAATACAATATCTCAGCAGCACTTATAAGATTTAACATTTCCCCACAGGAAACTGATTCATAAATGTAATCACTAACTTCTTGTGATTGCTGTTGATATCGAGCGCTACTAAATTAGCCAAGATAGCTTAGCACTCAATTTAGACTTGATATATTTCATCTCTAGAAACATCTGACAGTTCTAATTTTTTGGTCCAAAACAAACATAGTCCAAGATAGTCTGTAGTATCTGTCTACTTTTGACTGTTTTTCAGTCTAGTTTTGTACTATTTTTCTTATGTAAACCTTAGCTACAGAAAAAAAAAAGATCATATTTTGTTCCCTCTCTTGACCCGAGAGTGTCTTTTTTGAAACTATTGCAGACACAGATGCTCTTCCAGGTAACTATGAATGGATGCCTCCAATTCCAAAAAACGCAGCTTGTTCTAGTTCCATTTCACAGTCGATGCCAAAGGACAGTCTTGCTCCCAAATGGTCATTCACCTCTAGCTGAGTAAAAGCAAAAGTATTTTTTTTTTCCTGCAGAAGCTGGCCCTTTTTTCTTTCATTCAGTAAATCTGTGTGACAGGGATTAGCAAAGAATAAAGCTTAATATAATTATGCCATTACAACCAAGGACATCTATGGGACTGATTTTCGGTAACAGATGTGGTTGAAAGTTTGTTGATGTTGAACGAACATATTCCTATCGCCCAGTCAGGGAAGGGAATGGCGTGTTCAAAAGCCCAGTTTAAAAAATAAAAAAAATTATAATAATAGCTGAGACAATGTGATCCCTGTCTGAGATTTATTTTCAGCCAATTCCTAAGGCTGAAGATTCCTAAGGCAAATTTCCTTTCAATTCTGCAAGGTTTTTAGCTTAAACCATGCCACATAATGATAGCACATGGTGAAGGAGTAGCAGGTCTTCTTGTCTCCAGTACTTTACAGGTTTAATTATGGTTTACCCATTGTCAGAACAAGCGCCAGGTGTTTTTAGTCCTAGGCTTCTTATTGGCCTTAATGTCAATATTTTTACAATTTCATAAACGCAAGTGGTGTTTGTCCGTACAAAGTTTATTTTGCAAAACATAATGCTAGGATATTGTGGATAGTTGCTAGGGTGTTGCCATGCAGCTGCTAATGTGTTTAATGCTTAAAAGAGACACCTCAAACCAGCCTCAAACCAGACTAAACTTGTCTTCAGTTGATATATGAAATCCCAGCCTGACCAGCTTCAAAGCCAGCAAACCAGACCAAAGAATATGTGATGTTTTGCCCGTTTTATAGTCCAGCAAGCCAAATCGGTGAGTCTGATCACAAAGAAAAGTATTTGCTCACTTCTACTCAAAAAGCCACACAATTTGAGGTCATTCACTTTTGTAGCACAAACGTTTAATGGTGACACTTTACAACAAGGTTCCATTTGTTAACATTGAATGGACCTGAGCTAACATGAAGTAACAAAGATTAGTTAATATGGGAACAAATGTATTGTTCATTATTAGTTAATGTTAGCTGATGCATTAACTAACGCAACTAGGGACCTTATTGTAAAGTGTTACCAGTTTAATACTTAGGGTAAGGAGCAATAATCATAGTGACGCTTGCCTTAGATGCTTTGCTTCGAAAACAAAAACTGGTTCAACAATGTCTGAGAACTTTGATAAGTAAGGGCAACTGAGCATAGAGCAGCTGAGTGTGGGAATATGAGTAAGTAGAAAGGAATCTGGAGCTTGTAATGACGAATGAAGTGGAGTCAGCTCTACAGAAATCATTTCAGGACACATCACAGAAAAAAATGTCTAACATATACACGGCGTGCAGCGGTTCACCGTTCACAGCTTGGGTCTATGAAATAGTTACACACACCAAATGACAAATATGGTGTATAAACGACCATTGCCAAGAGGGTGCCAGTGAAGGGGTGGAGCAGCACAATCTCCAAGCAGACGTTAGTAGCCTACGCTTGTCCTATTACAACACACTGTCCAGATGTGCCAGAGTCCACATCTGCTGATCCCTAGTTTGAAAGGACTGAAAGACTGTACATCGCTCACTAATTTGAAATTAAAAGCATAACTCATTCCCGACCGGTTGTTACCTGCGCATATGACCAAATGTGTCAGTGCTACTAACTGTACATGTGTTACTTTACAGTACATTTGAGTATTACTTATTTTCATTTGTTTTATTGTTACAAGATTTTGTCCCTGGCCAAGAACCATGGATGGAATAACTTTCTGGTTTGCTGCCAGCAGTAATTCAGCACAAGTAGTGTCTGCAACTATTTTCCACCAGCTTTTAATTTTTTTCTGTGGCTGTGTGATTGGAAACACATGGAGGCAGAGAAAATACCAGGTAATTCCATTATTTTACAATGTTTCAGAGAGCCGTTTTGATCCAAGCGTTCAAACAAACACTTTTAAACGCCATTGATTCTGAATATATGTAAAACTGCTGATGTAATATAATGTGCATGTATGGGTCTCTTTGTGTGTGTTGTTTGACTGCATGTGCAACTCAACAGAACATTCAATTACTTCTTAGAATCATGCCAGTGTACTGTATGCCAAATTCTTAAACCCAATAGAAAATGTCACTCTGCCTCATCGGTGAAAGTTTCTTAAAAGCTTAATAGCACATTTGGAGTGAGTGAGTATGGACGTCTTTGCAATTTGGCAGTAGACAGATTGTAGCAAAATGGCTGAAAGTGTTAGTAAGGGGAACTGGCAGAGTCCACTTCATTTCAACGGTGTAGACTGAGCGGTGTAGACTGAGTGGTGTAGACTGTGTATATGTTCACTGGAAATATGACTGTTTTGAAGCAGGTCTTTTGCCCTGGCCAAAGTGCTGTCGGTTCATTTGATATGGTATCCATTTACCTCTTTTGCTGCACTATAATGACACCTATTTGGTCCTGTTCAGTAAAGCACATTTTAAAATAAAATACACATACTACATGGAGGTAAACCACAGTATTTTACAAGGAATTTTCCACAGACTTCCCTTGGAATTGGAATACAATGAGGTCATGCGCTGGCTATCCCATTGTTTGAGGACATCAAGGTCAGCTGGACATGTCTGAAACAAATTGGGTTTCTCTCCAGAAAAGCAGGGGGGATTTTTCTACAAGAACCTTTTCCAATGGGATTTCACACAACTGATTTTAGTTCACAGTTCGAGAACCTGTTTCGCATTTACTGAGTTGGACTGATGTACTGCCATCCAGAATATGCCGTGATGTGATTTCATGTGAGGGATTACTTTAAGCATCGGCTGATAAAGCAATAATGTTTCCTGGAAAACATAATGATTTGGTGTTGCAAATTAAGTGTGCTGAACAATTCCAAACATCTGGGTTGGGAACTACTC
This sequence comes from Phoxinus phoxinus, assembly GCF_949152265.1. Classification (NCBI taxonomy): domain Eukaryota; kingdom Metazoa; phylum Chordata; class Actinopteri; order Cypriniformes; family Leuciscidae; genus Phoxinus; species Phoxinus phoxinus. Next base: position 33,013,206 of record NC_136878.1, on the reverse strand, counting down.
TTGGATCCGTTCTGTGACGTGACCTTGGTGGAGTCTCCCTATAGTAGATGAATCAGAGAATGCCTCTTACCTTCCGACCAGCTTGACCAGGTAGTCCGGGTAGCCCTAATATCCCAGGGTCCCCCTGTAAATGAGGACGCTGAAAATTACTTCTGGTATGGTACATTTGGCAATGTTAACATATTCAGAGACACTTTATTAAAAACTAAAACTGTTAGGGTGGAATCAAAGTTGACCAAATTTAAAAATACAGTTGTGAAAATGCATAAAAAAGAAATATCGTTTTTATTAACATCTTTCATCTGTCAGGACATAAACACATAGATATAATGCACACTACTTTTCAAAAGTTTAGGGTCAGTAAGATTTTCTTTGGAAAGGAAATAATACTTTCATTCAGTAAATGATGCATTCAATTGATCAAATGTGACAGTAAATAGCATTTATAGGGCCCTATTTTAACGATCTGAAATGCAAGTATCAAACGCGAAACGCAAGTAACTTTGTGGGCGGATCTCTAAAATGGGTTGGTCTGAAGTGGCGGATTGCTATTATAACGGCAGATTTGCCGCACGCAACTTACATGATGGTAAAGGTGATTTTGCAGTCTTCAGAATTTTGTTTCCTGGTTCTTGACGGATAACCCACTTTGTCAGATGTCCTTATACTATACCTATGCGTCTTGCCACTATTGATAAAACAGGTTTGATCATTACTACAATTAGTCTGCATAATTTGGGTAAATGTGTAAGCTAGATTTATGCCTATTTTTTCACATCTTTATGGACACCACAATGATTTCCCTCGTGTGGTAATATTCTTTCTTGTAATTATGTATGGCTTGCTGCGTCTGTGTAGATGAGACAAGCAAAGTGTATGCGCGTGCATGCTACATAATGGCCAAGCATGCGCCCTTAAAATAGCATCTGAATAACGCGCCACTGACTTTAGCCTAGGTTTTCCCTGGTCTGTGGTGGAATTGTTTTCTGAAACTGCAAAATAGCACCAGGGAACGTTTGCACCGGAACACGCCTCCTCTTTTCGCTGAACCGCAAAATAGGAATGATACATGCGTCGGTGTACAAAGTCAATTGCGGTGGGTGCAAGATAGGGCCCATAATGTTACAAAAGGTACAAATAAATGCTGTTCTAATGAACTTTCTATTTATCAGAGAATAAAGGGGAAAAAAAACATTTTATTATAATTGTATCTATACTGAAAAATGTTTGCAAACAACAACAACATTTTTTGCAACCACTTAAATACATAAGCTAAATAACATTAAGATTAACATTATTAACAATACTTGTAATAAATAAAATGTTTAAATAATTAATAATGCAGGATATGGTAACGCATACCTTTATTCCATTTGGTGCTCTGCCAGGTGAGATTCCAGGGTCTCCCTTTTTTCCCTGTATGCACAGAGGACAAACAACTAATACAACTAACAACTACAACTAACATATACCGTAATATGTATGAGGGATCCAAACTACTACTTGTGAATTTTTTTTTTATATTAAAAAGAGCTGTGTTTAGATTAACCAAAGCTTTCATACATGTTAAACAGAGAGTGTTGTTTTGCCAATTGTAAATAAAGTATACATCACACAGGAAATGAGGAGGTTACTGGGGAGTTACTGTGACCCCTGTTTGGAACCCATTCCAAACAGAAGACTGTAACAGGATTCCTCTCTGAATTTTTCTATATAGTCTACATGGATAAGAGTAATGAAGGCTCGCAAAGGAAAGGAGTGTTGTTTACACAAGAGAGTGACCCATGTACACTTGAAGAATAAGTTTACAGTAAGTCTCTGCAATGACACTGGGGTTCACACACCACATTCTTCTGCCTTTTCAGGCAATGGGATGAAGCCATGCTTTATGGCTGTGTTTTAAACACATCAATAACTGTTAATATATATGTTTCAATTAATCTGAGTAGGATCATTTTGCAATGGATAAATTTTTTTTCCAATGCTTCTGTAATTTTTTTTGTAGCCATTTTACAAAATTATGCAAATCAAGTAACAGTGTAAACATGCCCATGAAATCTGTACCAGTAACCAGTAACTCTGCCATCTACATTTAGCTGTTGTAAATGTAAAGACAAACAATAAAAGCATGAGTAGCTCAATTCTGATGAACAGTTATCACACTCTTATACATCATTTGATGAACTACTGCTCAATGATGGGAATTTGCATGGCATAATCTTGCGAGTCAGTTTTGAATTTGGTTGTGGAAGACAGCAGAGACTGTACAACATCATTCCAACACTGCGATTCAGACACCTCGGCTCTCAAGCCAAAATCGTGCTTGTCTACACCATGTGTCTGGATCTATGCCAGTTATCACACTCTTATACATCATTTGATGAACTACTGCTCAATGAATGACAAATTTACTGCTATTTCAGAGAGAAACGCCTGCTTGGAATCGCACAACAAATATACTGCAACTAAGTGTTAATTCTGTGGGTCTCATTCTGTCATTTTTGTCTCATCTTTGTCCCATTTGGCAGTAATAACAAAAGAGGGAAATTTTAACTTGGGCTTGCCTTCATATGGCTAAAAAAGATATTTGTTCTGCTGGTCTATCGCAAGACTGCCACAAGCAGCCAGATGTGGTAAAATGAACAACCTTGAAAAACATGAATGGAAATAAACAGGTCCAATAATGTCGTCAAACTCATACATCATCCTATATTTCTAGCCCGTGTTCATCAGAATTCAGCTACTCATGATTTTATTGTTTCTCTTTTAATTTACAACTGCTAAATGTAGATGGAAGAGTTACTGGTTTTCTCTTGGGTTAAAAGTAGCCATATTTTTTATTGTAGTAATGTGGTAGTATGTTTTTTTTGTTTTGGTCTTTCTAGGTATTACAAATGAATACATAAACTACCTTGTGATATCACTGTTGTAAACAAAACAATCACTTATTAAAGTGCTACTTAAAGCACATGGCTCATAAATTGAAGCCATTGAGTAGATCAAATCTAATGTATAGAGGTTGGACAAGGAAACTGACAGACTGGCCAACATAGCTTTAACGCCTATATTTGTCTGGTAATAAATCTTCAATGATTTTACATTCCAAGAAGTGTGAATGTTGAATTAGCAGTGAAATAGCACAGCTGCACATAACATATTACAATCCACTACATAATGGGACATATATCAGAGTTCAAAAGAGGACAAATGGTTGCTACGTGTCTTGCTGGCTTACTGTGACCAGGACAGCAAGCCTTTAAGGTGTATCAAGAGCCACGGTATTCAGGGTAATTCCAGCATACCACTATGTAGGACGAGGAGTAACTGTCAACGCAAAAGAAAGCTGTCTGAAAGGGATACCATTAACCCAGATTGTATCCAAAAAACATAAAACCACAGCTCCCCAAATCACTGCAGAATTCAATGCCTAACTCGAACACCTGTTACCACCAAAACTGTTCGTCAGGAGCTCCACAGAGCCAATATTCATGGTCGGGCTGCTATAGCCTAACCTTTGGTCACTCGTGCCAGTGCTAAATGTTGGTTTCATTGGTGACAACAGTGTAAATCAGTGCAAAAATGTGAAGCATGCATTGTTCTCTGATGAGTCCACCTTCACTGTCTTTCCCACATCTGAATGGGAGTTACAGTGTGAAGAAGCCTTAAAGAGGCTTAGCACCCGGACGGTTGCATGAAGCACGGGGTGGATCAGTGATGGTTTGGGCTGCAATATCATGGCATTCCCTACTGTGCTTGATGGGCACAACACTGCCAAGGACTACTGAACCATTCTGGAGGATCATGTGCACGTACTGTAATGGTTCAAATATTGTACTCTTGACTTGTCATTCCCAAGACGAATTGATGCTGTATTGGCCGCAAAAAGAGGCCCTACAGCATACTGATAAATTAGTGTGGTCGAAAACCAGGTGTTTCAGTTTCATTTTTCAACCCCTATATGCTTAATGATCTTCTTTAAGTTTGTGGAATTCACTAATAAGGTTTCATTTTATGAGGACAGTTTTTTTATGGTATATCAAAACAAACTGATCAATTTGTTGCTTTGCAAATAAATTCAAAGCAAAAAACAAAATGCAAAACTAAACTAAATAAAACAAGGAAATGCTCCCCTAGTTCCAAACACACAAGTCTAAGTTGATTGCATCCACATAAGCCACACAGTACTCTATTCAGTGGTACATACCTTGGGCCCGGGGGACCCTGGACGGCCTGGGTTTCCATACGGACCAAGGGGACCCTACAAAACAACACATGTTCACTTGTATTTGTGTGCTTTCTTCTCTATAGTTACTGTGAAATCACTGCAGGACACTTAGGTAGGTCGCAGGCCTTGACCCATATTACTGTTTTTCCTTTTGCCAAAAGAAATGGCCAGTAAAAAGACTAGAATCAAAAGGAAAGGGACATAAAAGAAAAGTAGATATAGAGAGAGAAAGAAAAAAAGAGTAAGTGAAATGAATACTCATGTAGTGGACTGTTTTACAATCGCTGTTATCAGGGTCTCAAATTAACACTCATAAAGTGTCAATGTGAGTTGAAATTGACTTTGGTCAGTAAAATGAATAACTGCCCAGTTAGGAAATGCAACATGATTTAAATGACATTGTAAAACGATAATTTGACCCTCTCTGATGTAAGCGACACAAGCTAATTAAATCAAACACAACCGCCTATTAAAGAAAACATCTGTCACAACTCATCTGTCTTCAAATGACTTTTTCCTTAGCGGAAATTATATTGTCAGACATTTAGTTTGGAAGCCTTAAAAGTTTTGTTCCCCCTCTATGTGGTGACATATTTTTCTCAAATTGTGTCTTCTCCAAAACTCCCAGTTTTCAATTGGGATACATTAATTTATTATTTTTTAACAGACCAGGAAAAATTGCATCTCCGTGCCAGTGGTTGTATAAACAGGAGCAAAATCTGCTTTCATTTAGGTTAGCGATTTATTTCACTGATATAATCATGCAGTCGTAGGTGAAACTGAAAAACTGCTCAAGAAGAACTTAATTTACTTTAGATATAAATTAGAATTTAATTGAAATATTTTTCAAATAACAATGCATTAAAAAAAGTTTTTTAAATAATTGACTGACTTCAGTAGAGTAAACGTAAAAAGGTGCCTCCAAAGTGGTAGTTCTGTAAATTCCTCAAAAAACAATGTGCGGTGCACTTGGGTGCCTTTATACATTTCAGACAGAAAGTCATAAAGAATGAAATATCACATTATGTCAGGGCAATAAATCAGCAGACCATTCAGGAGTTCAAGACCTCATAGCCCCCCACCTTCAACTCAAACACTGGGGGAAAAAAAGGTTTTTAAACAAGAATCAGAACGCTTACTTTAGTCCCTTAACTAACCCTGTCGGAATCTAAAGGGGAGCAGCTTAGTCCAAGTTAGGGAATGGAGAAATGTTTAAATATCTCATACATTTTTTTTCATTATTCTGGCCCTCATGATAAGTACTGTACGTAAGTAGCACAGTTTGCCCAAGGCATGCATTCGGAAAATTGCCCTCCACTTAACAAGAAAGTGTTGTGTTTTAAAGGGTACGTCTGGCATATGCTTTTGGCATATAACATATGGACATGATTTTCTTCATTAGCTGACTTTCCAGCAGCGAACAGGGGGCTTGAGTAGAGAAAGAGTGCAAGAAAGCTCCCCAGACAACGATTTACACGCTCTGCTAGCAAAGCAGGCAAAATGGAAGTGATCTTAAACAACAAACTGGAAAAGCCACAATACAAATGCAGTCACTTTGGAGGATAAGACGTGCTAACGGAAACTAAAGGCCATAATAATGCAACAAAACAAAAACAAAATGAATAAAAAAATGAAAACTGGGGAAAATAATTTGTGCTTGCTGATATTGTCAGCAATCTGACAATTACAATCTGATAAATATCCACCGCTGTGGTCTAGAGGCTCTTTAAAATGCAGAAAGTGTGCTCGACAACATTTCATGTCTGCATTAACAGGTTATAACTTTTCTCTATCATTTAATTATCATGTGATAAATTACAAGCAATATTCAATTACCGGTAGTTAAAAAGAAGGAAATGGGATTTATTGATGATAAATAAATAAACAGGTTATTGTGTATTTGAAACACATTCAGGTAATTTGTACTTTTAAATAAACCTTTTTTTATTGAAGTATGACAAAAAGTGTGATCCAAATGGAAGGAACGTTTATATGCAATTCAAACACATAAATCTTAAATTTACGCCTACATATTGTTGAGTGATAGCTGACAACCATCAGTAAAGTTATATTGTAGAGCAAATAACATGCAATGGTGAAATTCAAAGACTTAGCGAGAGCCGAGAGGTAATGATAAGTCTACTTGTCAAGGCGGCGCTATTATTTATGTATGATCCACCTGGGGTTAGTCATGAGTGGGGCTCTTATTCATTGCCCTTCCTGCTGAGTGCACACAAACTGGCCATATGGAGATACTTACAAGAAGCTCATGTACAGATTTCCACCTCGTTTTTTTGTGTTTGGTCGGGTTCTGAACATGTGGCCGTGGTTAGTGATCAGAGGAGATTGAGAGAGGAGTATCAAGAAAGCCTATCAAGTTACATATTGGTTAATCTCTCATGCTCACTTTCAGCTCTCCAACAGGCACTCGTGTGGGAAGACGCGCGTGGTGGTTGTCACTTTCCGCCTCATATATTTGAGAATGGCTGACTTATGGCAAAGCTCCCTGACCTGGCTCAAAGAAGGCCCCTGCTAATGTTTACCAGTGCACTTGAGAGAATATATTTGTCTGATCTGGCCTCTTGACCAAGTTAAGTTATGTTTAAAGTGAACTTTGTAGTGTTGGCATTGTAAAGAATCTGATCTAAGACAGCTTTAGCATTGCCAACGACAGAGACAAACTGTACGTCAGATAATTTTATTGTGTTGATAGACTATGTCCAACACTCATGTCTGTCATATGAGGCATTGATTCACACCAGACAACCCTTACAGATCACATGACCCAGCACATGGTGACACAGAAGGGAATGGTTTACAGTTCTGTGCAGTTGTGAGAGACCTGAGGGATGAATTACTGCATAAACACTACCATACTTGGTGTAGTCACTAAAGTAGTATGGAAATTGCTTTGTTTTCAAAAAAAGTGCATGTGACAGTAAGGAAGTGACAATGCACCAGACTAAATAAACTAGCCTGACTAAGTTTAGAAGAAAAGCTAACACAGAACAAAAATTTCAGATGGTAGAAGAAACTGAAGAAAATATTTAGATTTTTCTCAAAGGACTGTTTAATTTGCTAGTATAATAAATTAAAGATGTGAAAGAATGGGCAAATTCACTAAGATGGATTTGTTCATGACCTCTGACTCTCACACACACACACACACATATATATATATATATATATATATATATATATATATATATATATATATTTTTTTATTTTTTTGCCTGCCGATGTTCTTTGCCATTCAACAATTCTTGAGCAGTGTTGGGGAACTTTAATTTTAAAAGTTATATTATTATAAAAAGCAACTAATTATGTCACACCATTGCTTTTTATGGGCATCAAGTTAGTACTTTTGAATTACTTATACAGTAATATTTAGTAGGATAATTTATTCAAAGCGACTTATAAGGAATACAAGAAGCGATTTATCCTAAAGGTGCAATCATTACTATTGATAAAGGGTTAGTTCACCCAAAAAATCTGTCAGTAATTACTCACCCTAATGTTGTTCCAACCCCGCAAGATTTTCGTTCATTTTCGGAAAACAAATTAAGATATTTTTTATTACGTCTGAGGGCGGTCTCACTCCTCCATGCTTCTATGTAATTGAAACTTGCCGGCCCAGAAAGTTAGTAAAGACAATGTTTAAAATAGTCCAAGTGACTACAGTGGCTCAACCATAAGTTTATCAAGCAATGAAAATATTTTTTGTGCGCAAAAAAAGAACGACTTTATTCAACAATACAGGCTCACCATTCTGACGTACAACCCAGAAGCGCTGAGCTGTTACACTACGTGAACTCACGTCAGAGGCCCACACAGAAGAAAATGAATAGTTGAATAAAGTCGGGGGTTTTTTCACCATTATGACCAACACTTAATATTTGATTCAGACTAACAAACACTTTGCTGATGTTGTAAACGACTGAATGATTGTAAATTACTAAACAATTTGAGTGTTATCTGAGTCTGAACATTTACCATCAGTTGAAATATCTTTAGAAAACACAGAGCTGATTTTACAGCTGCTTCAACTTTGAGAAGTGCGATGAGAAGTTAAAAAATTATTTAGTTCTCTTCATTTAAATTGGATCAAATAAATGAAGAATGAAACTGAAACCCTCTGTAATTAAAAGCTTCTTGGTGTACATGCTAAGGATATGCTCTATTACCATTGTGCCCTTCAGTAAGATGTGTTTAGAGATTGATTGTACCTCAATTGATTGTTGTTTATTTTTGTTCATTAAACGTATTAAAGTATCTTCTTTGATTCTGCATCTTCCTTACATTTACATTTAGTCATTTAGCAGACGCTTTTATCCAAAGCGACTTACAACTGAGGACTACAACAAGCGAGTCATTGTGAGGAGGCAAAAACAACGCAAGAAGTGCTCAAAATGCAAAGTTCAGGCATTACTCAGAGTAGCATAAGCCAAACAAGGGAGGATTAAAGGATTATAATTATTTTTTTATGTCAAGTGCTCACGGAAGAGATGAGTTTTCAGATGTCTTTTAAACGTAGTCAGGGATTCTGCATTCCGGACGAGGGTAGGGAGATCATTCCACCAGCATGGAATCGTGAATGAGAATGTTCTGGACAGTGATTATGTGGCTCTCTGTGATGGTACCACGAGCCGTCGCTCATTGACCGATCACAGGCTTCTGGTAGGGATGTAGACTCGTAGGAGCGAGTGAAAGTAGGAGGGAGCTGAGCCTGTGGTCGATCTGTAAGCAAGCGTCAATGCCTTGAACTTGACGCGAGCAGCGAGTGGTAGCCAGTGCAGACAGATGAACAGAGGAGTGACGTGGGCCCTTTTGGGCTCGTTGAAGACAAGACGGGCTGCAGCATTCTGGATAATTTTTAGAGGTTTAGTTGCACATAATGGAAGACCAGCCAGAAGAGCATTGCAGTAATCAAGCCTAGAGATAACCAAGGCCTGGGCGAGAAGTTGTGTTGCATGCTTAGTTAGGAAAGGCCTGATCTTCCTGATGTTGTGCAGTGCAAACCTGCATGATCGAGCTGTCTTTGTAATGTGGTCTGTGAAGGTCAGATGGTCATCAAATGTTACTCCAAGATTTCTGACCGACCTTGGGTGATTGAGGTTGAATCTAGCGGGATAGTGAAGTCGTGCTGTAGAGACGGATTGACAGGGAGGACGAGAAGCTCAGTCTTTGCCAGGTTGAGCTGCAGGTAATGTTCCTTCATCCATGCCGAGATGTCCGCCAGACAGCTTGAGATACGTGCAGCTACTGTGGGATCATCTGGTTGAAATGAGAGGTAGAGCTGGGTGTCATCAGCATAGCAATGGTAAGATAAACCATGTGCCTGTATGATGGGTCCCAGTGATGTGGTGTAAATGGAGAAGAGGAGTGGTCCAAGAACTGAACCCTGAGGAACCCCTGTGGTTAGTTGATGTGCTTTGGATACCTCGCCACTCCATGCGACCCTGAAGGAGGACCTACCTGTGAGATAGGACTCAAACCAGTGGAGAGGAGTTCCTGTGATGCCAAGTGATGAGAGGGTGGACAGGAGGATCTGATGATTCACAGTATCGCAGGCAGCAGACAGATCAAGGAGAATGAGAACTGATGATTTGGAAGCAGCTTTTGCGATCCGTAGGGCTTCTGTGACTGACAGCAATGCAGTCTCTGTTGAATGCCCTTTCTTGAAGCCACATTGGTGTACATTTAGTTGGTTGGTCAGAGAGAGGAAAGATGATACTTGGTTGAAGGCAACTCGTTCAAGTGTTTTCGCAATGAATGGTAGGAGAGAAACAGGTCTGTAATTCTCTAAGAGTGATGTGTTTAATGTTGGTTTCTTAACCCCCTGGGGTCGGCAATCACGCCGGCGTGATTTGCGCGTTTTTTTTCACATAGCAGCTGAATAAACTTAAAATACTCCGTCATATATGGTCATACAGACTTAATAAAAATGAAAAAAGAATCTGTGAGAAGTCTACTTTTGTATGTGTCCACTTACAATCAAAACAAAACGTTGTGCTTTTGTAAAATAAAGAAATTAAACAGGGTGTGCATTCTGCCTCTCCGTCTCGTGAACTTTTTTTTCTTGAGCACGTCTCTAAACATTTAAAAAACTCAGCGAATACTTGTCACACATTTGTGAGCTCTATATATTTATAATCATTTAAGTGTGTAGTTTTAAATGATCTGATTCAAAACGAAAACAAATATTCTCTGTTTAAGTAATTTGTATAAAACCAACAAGATATTCAGTTTCTCTAACCCTTCCTCATTAGTTTTAATGTGACCACACCCACACGCGCAAAACATATAGAGATGCAAATCGTCCATGTGTCGCGCGAACGCCCCCATTACCTCAACAACAAAGCGGCAAACTTTATCAGTCCTCTGCAGTCGTCGAGTTTGGAAGACATGCTGTGAGATTATTGGGTTTACATCTGAAGAAGAAGATCGCGATTTGAAGACAAGAACGATTTTAAGGTAAGAAATAATTCTGAATTATATTAGTTAGTGTTATTGTTGCATAAACTTCATATTGCCATTGAACTGTTGCTCGATGCTTCAGTGAATGTTCCCTGCACGGGCTGTGTGTTTGAGTCAGTCGCGCGACGTGCGTTTGAAAAGCAAAACGCACCATGATTTTACTCCAATCTCATTTCATAACGTCATATCGATTGTAAACATTTGAAGTAACATGATAATCAATATGTTTTTCTCAAGTGTAGTGTTACTGAAGTGTTCCTTTTTAACTATGCCTGCTATACTATTGTTCTTATTATTTGATTCAGCCCTGCAGGTATATGCCTACAAGGCACAACAAATGTATATATATATATGTATGTATATATATATATATATATATATATATATATATGTGTGTGTGTGTGTGTGTGTGTGTGTGTGTGTGTGTGTGTGTGTGTGTGTGTATTTTGTAAATTTTAAAAAGGAATTTTCACCAGAAATCTAAAATGTATTCCCACAATCATGCAGCCCTGGTTTCTTCTTGATATCAGCATGTTCACAGCTTTTTATATATATATATATATATATATATATATATATATATATATATATATATATATATATATATATATATATTAGGTAGCTACCCGTCCTGCTGACTTCAACATGAGCATGAGGAGGTAAAGTGAAAAATCAAACACCTTGGAAATGACAGGTAGGCTATGCACTATGTTTCAGGAAAGGAAAGGTGTGTGACTGGTTAAGTCTCTGTCTTTAGTTCAGTGTGTTAAATAATGTGCTTTTTGCCATTTGTTGTGTATCTTTGGATTATGTTGTGTTGTAAATAAATTCAAACAATCAAAAAAACGTTCTTTTTTAAATCTCCTCATTCTTTGTGCAAGGTAATGTAATGATAGTGCCTGAGAGCTCCTAATAGGGCCATTATGGGAGGCTCTTTGTCTCTCTCAGGTGTGAAACACTCAATATTCATGGTGGTTTACGCCTCCTCGCATAAAGCTTTCTTACACAAAACATGTCATACAAATTTTAAATCAATATATTGTCTTATCTGAATGAGTATTCAGGATGATTTTCACATAGTTTTGGAGCAAATATTCTAGGCTACGTGATACAATTTTCAAAAGCCTTGCGAATAAATAATTAGTTTGTGTTTCATGACATTATTTCAGTGACTTTTTTTTGGGTAATTTTCACAAACCACGCATAAATGTTATTATCTCAAAACTACAAACTTTTACATACATGCTGCTGACATATTATTGTAGCAGAGTTTGTGCTGAATGCAGTGTAATAATACTTTAGCCATGAAAATGTCACAAGTAACAGAAATAAGCACAAATGTTAGAGCATGTCAGAACACCTCCAGGACCCAGAAAACACCTCAGACCCCAGGGGGTTAAGCAGTGAAGTTACCCGAGCCTGCTTGAATGCTGTAGGAAAAGTGCCAGTGTGGAGGGATGAGTTGATGATGTGTGTGAGTTCTGGTAGAAGTGTGGGAGAGATGGCTTGTATAAGGTGTGAGGGGATGGGATCTAGAGGGCAGGTGGTAGGATGACTGGAGAGGAAAAGTTTAGATACTTCTTCCTCGGTTAGTGGAGAGATGGAGGAGATAAGGTTTTTGGCAGTGGGAGAAGTTGGACTGGGTTCCTGTGTGTGTGGAGCTGAGAACTGACTGCTGATGGTTGTTGTTTTGTTGGTGAAGAAGTTAGTAAAATCATCAGCAGTTAAAGAGGAGGTGGGTGGTGGTGGTGGTGGTGAACAGAGGAGAGAGTTGAATGTCTTAAAAAATTTGCCTTGGATTTGCCACAAAGATTGAGCCAGAGCGATGTGGAATCAATACAAGTGTGTGAGCCGGCAACAGCGTCCATCGTCGAGGGAATATTGGTGGGGTTCGTTGTGATTGAAGCTCTGCACACACTCCTGGTACTGAGGTACATAACCAAAGCTGGGTGAATGAAGTATTGTGTAATGAGCTGGAGGGGGAGGTTCTTGCTATGCTACAATCACCGCTGGTCCCGTCCAGTTCCAAATCGTACAAGTCATTGTTAGTTAAGCCCAGCTCCAAGTCGTTGCTGGTTAACCCAACACTAAGTCCAAGTCTCCTTCGTTGTGGATGGTCCTAGCCCAGCCTCCCTCCTCCACTGTCAAAGCCATCCAGTTTATCGGCCTCATATCCGCTGTCTCCCTTTAGCCCCTCAGCTCCTCCAGTGGTTCCACTCAGCTGCACGGATCCGCCTGGGGCTTCCCAGTCATCAGCTCTGCCTTGGCTTATGAATCCTTTGGCACCACCTCAAGCTCCCAAGCCCCAGACCCAGCCTTTGCCCTCCGACCCATTGGCTACACCTTGGCTCAACGCTCCCTCTTCTCCATCATGAAATGTCATCACTCAGGCTCATTTGGGCTCCCTAGTCCCTCTGGCTTCACCTTGGTCCATTGTCACTCTGGCTCCACCTCAGACATCAGAGTCAGCAGCTGCACCTCTGGCTCCGTCTGACTCCTCCTTCCCCCAGTTTCTCCATTGTCCTCACTCACAACGTCTCTGCCCCGGTCTGCCAAGCCTATGACTCCACCATCGGTCATGCCCATCTGCAGCTCCACCGTGGCCCTCCAGGCCTTTGCCAACACCCTGGGTCTTCGGCTCTGCCTTGGTCTCCACCTCCACCCCAGTCAGTCGTCTCCCTGGTTCCACCCGTCCTCTCCTCCAAGGCTCCACCATGGCTGCTCCCTCCATCGGCTCCACTGTGGACCTTCATGTCTTTGCTCGGGGTCATCATCCTGCTCCTCTTTATGGATGTGGAAAACGAAAAAAAATTCTTGACCGACCACCGAGCCTCATTAGCCGGTTGAAACCGGTTAACCGATTAGTTTAAAATATGCTGCGCTATTTGAAATAACAGCCATTTCGAGCCGGGCTGCAATTTCGCAACTCTGTCGCATCTCTCTGCCGCTCACACACACACACACACGGCGCCGCCCTTTCACTCACGTCACTTTTTTAAAATCCCCTACAGCGTGAAACATGAGTCCTGCAAACGCGGCATCGAGGAGCTTGTATGTAATCGGAGGACAAATGGCTCTTAGTTTCTAAATGGTTTGGGTACAAGGTGATCGCGTTTAAAATAAAGGCGCTTGTCTAGCGTTAGAAGCTCATTTGAAACATTGCCGCAGCTCATTTAAGAAAATGACAGGTCCGAAGAGACGGCGCTTTAGTTTGAGATAGTGCTAACAATAATAAAGAAAGATGATCATCATCACCTTATCTGTTACCACTGAAATGTAGATGAACTGTATTTCCATATTTAAGCACTGTATCACACAAGTTGCAACTTACATCTGTGTCATTCTTTTTGGTGAAATGGTCCCACACACTACTCTTCTTTGCACGCTTCCTCCTGTCGTCTGCCCTGGCTCTAACCTCGAGTGTGTTAGCCTGTAGCCTTTACTTTAACAAACTTTCGCAAACCTTGTGAGCGCGCGAACCCAAACGCTGTGAGCGCGCGCCAAATGTTTTTATTAGTTTATTAAGTACAAATAAAACAGGCGAGTTATGAAAAATTGAGTCTGAGGGATTTGTTCACTTCACACAAAAATATCTTGGAATGAGATGGCTAACTGTAGTAGTGTTTAGTCCCCTGTCTAATAGCCTAATTTAGAGATCACTTTTTTTTTTTTTTACCGACTACCGACAATTTTGATCGGTTAACGTTGATACGGTCAACCATCGGTCAAACGGTCATCGGTTAACATCCCTACTCCTCGTCTCTGCTCTGGTTCCTTCTATCTCCGCATTGGCTCCACCCACCTTCATCTCCTCCCTGGTCGTCGTCCCATGCCTGTTCCTCACCCTCCTCCAGAGCCCCCGCTCTCCCTCCCTCCTCAGTTTGGGCTATGTTTTGCAGCATGAGGATGCGCTTTCCGGGGAGGGGGAGTTATGTCATAGTCATGTTTAGTTTCTGTCATATTTTGTTTTTAGTCTTATGGTACGTTTACATGACAACGATATGCATAAAACTGAGTTTTTCCTTTCATACGTATATAGTATTTGAGACTCATGTCTGTATTCCAAAACCATTCATGAATTACAACCGGATCCATGCTTAAAAAGGGGGGTGACAGTTAACAGGTTAAAGGTGTAGTATGTAATTTCTGCAAAAGTAGTGGCACCTAGCGGTATTACAAAAATAAAGCATATTTTCAAACAACCTCGCATGGTTATGCTGTATGGTATTAAAGCGTTGAATTGTAGATTACTGCATTGCAATGCCCAGTTTGCTCTGACGTGTCCATGACCCGTTTAATCTTTGAAGGTCTAAATGCATCAAATTTTGGCTTGCACTTCTGTAACCAAAGCTGAATGTATTTTCCCATTTAACAAATTGTATCATGCATATTAATTGCTATGAATGAAAACTGACAAATAACAAACATTACAGAAATAGAAAAAAAAAACTTTAATATTATAAATATCAGCATTTTTTTATATCAGGAGTTATAAATATTCTTAGTACCGTAGGGTACTGACTAATGGTGTAAGATCTCAATGCTCTTGACCAGTCACTCTGGAGAGCCTAGAGCCGGTGAGCACCGGTGAGGCTTTAAATGCCTTTAATAAGACTGCTACAAAGAGCCCTTTATTTTGCTCAACAGATTGGTTTCCCACAGTCCAGCCCTCAGGGGCCTCTCTAAAGGGCAGTCTCATAGGCCAGGGCAGGTATCTCGCACACAAAACATCTAGACTTCCACCAAGGGAAGTCTCTTTGAATCACTGACTAACTGATATCTCATTGTCTCACTCTTTCTTCCACTCTTGATTACAATCTTACTGAGCAAAAAGTCATTTCTACAAGGTACTTACTCACCCTGATGACAAACTATCAGTTTGTAACAAAGAAAGACTTCAATGACTTCAAACTTTTTAACAAACTAAAATTAAGCCTTAACAACAACAACAATGTTGTGGGGAGCAGGACGAGGTCGAGGTACGTGAGAGAACGGCGAGAGACCGGCGGCATGATTATTACTGATGAGCGACATCTGCGCGATGGCGACGCACCGGTCTCGTATCTCTCACGGAGGAGCGGAAGCATAAAAGGAGGAGCGACGACAGTGGAGATCGAGAGAGGAACAGGCCTGATTTTATGTTGTGTTTTGTTTCTGTTTTGTGTGGCCCGCAGTCGTCCGCGAGGTACTGCTGGCTTGTACTTTCATTTTTGTATTTGTTTATTTATTTATTTAAATATTTGAATGTTCGCCTGTTCCCGCCTCCTTCTTTCCATAACAACGAACCTTGTTACACATGTATTGTAATGTGTCTAATAATTTCACTAAAGATTTTAAATACATTTAAATATATACAAGACATATGGAAATAACTTTTTTATTGATTTAGTGGTTACATTTCCAATATGTCTGTGTTGGTCTGGAAGTGAATTTGCATACATCTGATTATGGCCAGTGAAAATTATTATATCATTAATATTATAATGAAAATGGACTAAGCAAACAGTTTAAAATAATTTACAATTTAAATAATTGATTGGCCAGAAACTGGATTTTACATGGAAATTGAAATTGAACAAGCAACAAAAATACATTTTTGAGTGCAGGCCATCGAAAATGCAAAGTTGTACTTGGTTTTATACAAACATACGGGTAATTGGTGTTTAATAGGAACTAGCCCCCCCCCCAATAATGAATGGCATAGTAAGGAATAATATGTTTGCAATATTTACATCAGATACATTTCTAAACTGTTAATTTACTTTACAATGTTGTAACCCCTTCTAACACCTGACAAAAAGAACATGTTGTTCCAGTGTCCTTGAGTAACAATTGGAGTGTGTTTGAAACTGGAGCATGTTGTCGATGGTGAAACTGCCAGTGTGAGTCACTCCAAACGCCAATTTCATCACCTTTTAATGCAGCTTTGGCAAACTAAATGAATTAATGTAACATGCAGGGAAATATTAGGTTGACTTGGATTATGTAAAAACATAGAGATATCCTAAGCCTGGGCTAGGCAACAGAGACATGAGAAAATAAGTGAAGGATTTTAACAGGCTTACCCTGGGCCCTCTCTTTCCTGGTAATCCTGGCTTGCCAGGAGGTCCTGGAGGTCCCTGAAAGAGAAGGAGGGAGGGAAATCGTGACAAAAAATTTAGTGTTAAATATCTACTTGCTGACATTGAATGAACTCTCAAACAAGGCAGTAAACCCCCAGTGAACTCTAGTCAATGTTTTAAGATACTCTGAGAGTTAGACACTTAAACTTGCAAATATAGTGTTTCAGTGGTTGGTTAAAAAAAAAATGTAATTGAAGAGAGAATAAAAAAATGCTGAAGTTGAGTATTTTACAGTTTTTCTCAATCGCTTTGCCTCAATTCTCAAATTATACTTTTTTTTTCTCAAAACAGTAAGTTCAGATCTCTGAACTTACAGTTTAGAGAATGTTAAGAAAAATGTTTTAGGTTGAAAACAGGCATAGAACAAATTTATATATATAAATCGAAATTGGACTAACATTTTTTTTCAATAGACTGTCCATACTGCTGCACTATTTGGCTCATTTTATTGGCAAATGACTGGTTTTAGTCATTGGCGCCCTTGTTAATTTTGCACATCATCTAGCTTTAAATCGATTACACACATGAATCAACTGAGCTTGCCTTTAAGAGGTCAGTGTTTTCCTTTCACCTAGTCAGGGGAGATTAAAAAAAAGAGCACATGCAGGTCTGGTATTATGATCCAGCAATTCATGTGCATCTGGCTAATAGAGAATGCACTGACATAGAAGTAGACTTTTTTTTATACTTTCATACGTCAGCATACTAACATATAAGCATTGCTGTAAGTATTTGAGTAAATAATTAGTTACTGTACTTAAGTATCTTTTTGGCTACTTTTTAGTTTTACTGAGTATCAAAAATATTAGCAACTTTTACTCTCTACCTGTACCCTGGAAATCCAGAGTTCTCGCGAGAGCACAATTTGAATTTGCTCAGCGAGTTTACTCTGGTGTCGAGTAATAATGCTCATTAAAAAATGCCCCTCTATCTGAGCTGCACCAATCACATCGGGTTATCTGATATAGGCGGGCCAGAGGCGAGATGACATTGGTCATTAGTAAACATGGCAAGATAGCTATTGATGAACACTAGTTGTTTGAAACGGCTTTGGGCGCTACAATGAAAGATTTAGACTTGCCTTTTTCTCTAAAAGAGGAACAGAAGACGGCGCTCGAATCGTTCCTTTGCAAGAAGGACGTTTTTGCTGTTTTGCCGACCGAATACGGCAAAAATATAATCTACCAGTTAGCTCCGCTCAAATTCGAACCCGAAGACAGACACGAGAGGCGGGGAACAGAGTAGACGTGATAAATGTGAAGTTGCAAAAGAAAGAACGCCGTGGATCAGGAGGTGAGGTGAATTAACAGACTGCAATAGCCTGAACTTAAGTTGGACCCAACTTTTCAAATGTAATCAACATTTTCCTAAGTACTAGATGTGTTGGGCTATTTAACATGACATTTTAATTATATTATGCTGAGATGAACGAAATTACTCGAAAAAAGATTCGTTCATTTTGCTGAGTCAGTAAAATTATCCGAACTTCCCACTACTACTCCGCTGGTAGCTAGCGTATGGGGCTTAGTGATACGTCACCCCATGTATTGTTGTGATTGGTCGTAGTGTTAGCCAATTGCGTGCAGTGAGATTTTCAAATGCAAGCTTGGTGCCGCCCCTCGAGCTGGCCGATTTTCATTAATCGACACCAGACCATTAATCTTTCAGATTTAGGTCTGGATTTCCAAGCTAGCTACGACTACATTTTTGAATAAATGCTCCAATACATTTGAGATGAGTAATGCAGTTACTCGTTACAGTTTACATGGCACCTAACTTTTTCTGCAGAAGTTTATTTCTGCAACAAAAGAAGTGATTTCACCATCTACAGGGCATTGAAGGTACTAAATCTTGTGCGTTTTGCCCTTACTCATCCAAACTAGTTAACAAGGCTATACATTACATGAATGCAAGTGCATTAGCAGGTAGTTGTGAATAGCAGGTGCTTCATATATGAGATGAGGACATGACTGCAGCCAGTGATGAGGCCAAAACCTGCATGTCAAGTGCAAGTAGGCTTTTACTATTTCATTACTTAACCGTTAATTCGTTATATTGAAGAGACCTTTTTAAAGTCCGCGTGAACCGGAAGTTGCAAACAACTTTTAACTAGAGGTGACACTGGAGGTGTTGTGACGTATTTCCAAGTGAAACGGAATATTGAACAGAGTGGAGGGTTTTACTCCAGCGCTCCTCCTCTCCATCTCTGCCCATAGCAGACTAACGGTTTGAGGGGAGTGGTTAAGCGTTTTCAACCCAAGCCGTCAAACCTACGTCATCAGAAAAGGAACGCCATTCCAGAATGGAAGTAACTTTTCAGATTTTGATTAAAGATTACCACGGCAAACTATTTTTTTTCTGTGAATTAACTGCTCATCACAAGACTAGTAATATGCGCTAACAAAGTAAATAAGGTCAATTTTGATTTCATGTCAACTTTAAGAATATTTGGAATTGGTGACTTGTAACTTGTAATGAAGTAATTTTTGCTGTGAGATATCTGAACTTTTACTCGTGTTTTACAGGTATATTACACCTCTGCATAAGCTTATTATGTTGACCTTTATTCTTGAACATACAGGCGCTGAATTACATAAAGTATTGAATGAAAACAAGCCTTTCTGTTCCTAGTAAACGCCTAAAACATCTTTTTATTTGACAAATGCTGACAAATACATCTAACCAACTTCATCTACAAAAATGACAGCAAACACGTCACTATGGGAAGCAGAAAGTGTGTGAGTTTAGTCATTTTCATCTTTTTCTTCAATTTCAAGCGGCAAATTTCACCAAACGGTAAGTTAATTTGAGATCTGCCAAACGCCTGGCTTGAATGTAGATGAAAGTAGGCGGCTGCAGTGACAGTCATCCTCTAACTGTATTTGTGGCAGAGGCAGATATACAAATATTGGGTGTAATCCATTCAAGTGCCGCTAGTATTCCACTTTCACTATACTGACGCAAGTAAGAAAACACAAAACAGAAGTTGTGTGACGTCATGTGAAAAGGGCCTATTAAGCCAAAAAACATTTTGTTGTTATATTATTATATTCTCTTTCTATCAAGTTCACAAAAATCTGCCAATGTCAATGATGAACAATCATCCATGTTATTTTTTATATAGGCTAATTTACCTGCAATCTGCTTTGGATTTTGCATTGTGTTAGTGAAAAATGTGTCAGCAGCAATCCAAGTTGCATACACATCTGATTTTGAAAACTTTGAACTAATGAAAATCACTGCTTACAAATAAATTATACGAGACAATTCCTGGCAATGTTTCGTAACACCTGCAGACCTGGCAAGATCCCATATACTCATACTGAGCGATGTTGCCAGAAGTCCACAATGTTTAATTGCAGGCTTCCTGTTTCTAATCATTTTGAATGCAACACTAACTAATAAAAGATTATTCAAAGGTGTACGCTATTAATATTTTCAAGAAATCTACTTTAAAACTACTTTTAATAAACATGAACTGCATTGACTCTGCCTTTAGTTATTATGCAATAAACTTCTTTGCTCAAGTAAAATTAGCTTCTATGGAGTAAGTTCAAACATAATAAACCAAGAGACATTGTGTGCACAGTGTCTGCTTGATATGAATGACATTAATATGGTAATTTTGATTTCCAGAGAGAAAGAAAGACAGAAGAGCCCATTTGAGCCCCCTACTCTCTCTTCCACGTTGCAAATTTCCTGAATAAAAGCATTCTCTATTTCTCTCTCTGCCTCCAAGAAGGAATGAAAAGATTAGAAAAGGAGGAAACAAGACCTTTTATAGTAATTGCTAAAGGGGGATATCTCCCGAAAATGCACAGTGCTATCTGTGTGACAGCCATACTGAACAGCACATCTGGTTGTTGTTTGTTGTTGGAAAAGACTTCAGAACTTCACTGTGACTGTATATACAGTACCATAATACACTGCATAATAGTGCTGGATGAGGCTGGCAGACTTCAGCTCACTTTCAGAGCACAATTTTGCTCTCACCCAAGCCTGTAGTAAAAATCTTATGCACAAGAAATGGAAACTTATCCATGAAGACTTGTAAGTCTGTTACAAGATTGATTGATTCTTTCTCATCCAATCACAGTGCAAGCTGAGAGAACCTTCCTTCAGGTTGTCAGCTAAAGGACATTGGGCCTCATTCACCAACCGTTCTTACGAAGAAATGTGTTCATAAACCCTACTTACGCACTTTTTACAAAGATTCTGGATTTCACTAATGCTTCTTATCTTGGATTTGTTCTTAGCTAAGAACAACATCTACGCACACTCAAGAGCACTCTTACGCACATTTGAGTGATGACCGTTTGCTCCAAATAATTGGTTACTGCATTTTATTTAATTACAGTCGTTTACACTGATAGTATTTTACTGTAATGTATTTCTGATAATTTGTTGAAAAAAAACTCATAGCATGCAAAGAAACACTAACACTGCAATTTACGTGGGATTCATCAATCCTAAATTGGAACAAAATTAACTAGACAAAAATGCTTAATAAAAATATATATAATTTTGCAGTTCAGCCTAATAAAATCTACACAAGCTCTCTTATGTACAGTATTATCATTTGCATTATTTTTAGATTACCACAAATCCAGTCACCATTGGGAAAACAGTAAATCATTGGGAATTTGTGTTTGAGTGGAAAGTTATTTAGTAATAGGAACAATGGGCCTCATTCACCAATATCTTCCTAAGAATTTTCTTAACTTTGTGTACTTAATAAACTTCCTAAGAAAAGTCTACGTCGGATTCATGACATGTTCTTAAACAACAGAATTGTTCGCACTTGTGATATCTAAACATTCGTGAACCAAGATAAATTTACTTGACAAATGCACATATGCTTTGTTTAAGCATAAAGGTACATTTATTAAGGTTTAGTTTTAAAGTAATAACAAAAAGATATGACAATAGGTTAAAGAACAATAAATAATTCACGATATATATATATGTTCTCTGAAAACAAGTCCCATATTGTACACAATTTTGCTTCTCAAATACATTTTTCTTGCTTTTAAGTTTCAAGGATGTTTAGATATGTTTAGCGGAAAACGAGACAAACTGTTGATTACGTTTTTGTTTTGTTTTTTTGTTTTGCAGTGTGTGTGCTCTCACCCGCTGGCTTATGACCTCATTATTTAACTATAAGGAAAAAGTGTGTAAGCATTACACATTACCGGCCTGTAATGCCCTTTCAAAGGATTTTAAAAACTAGGCTTAAGACCAAGACCACCAAAAACTCAAAGGCAACAATGATGACACTATTTTCCAGCCTTCAACCAGCAGTTTGCACCCAGAGAAATTGTTTAACTGGTAAAAGATGTAGGCCTACAGTAGTTTTGTAGTGTGTGGTATGTTATGTATTGAACTCAAACTGACAAAGAATCCATATTAATGCAATGTTACTACAGTCAGCACTTAACTCTTTCCATGCCATTGACGGAAATTCCATAATTTATGAAACAATGCTTCCTACCCATTGATTGAATTTTCCAGCTTTCCATGTTTTCACTGTTATACAAGCAGATGCATATTGTTAGCCTCATAGCAAAAATGCCTAAGTCATATTTCAATGTTTTTGGAAAACAAGAAAAAACAAAAAATGACTTAGGCAATTATGCCATGAGGCTAACGATATGTAAAATTATGCGTTCATCAATATTCAACAGCATAGAAATCAAAACTGCCTAATGTTACCAAATGAAATGTCGACCCAGGAGGATACTGTGCAAGCTTTGTTGGTGTTGATGGACTCGATCTACTCCATCTATGTTTTGATCATGAAACTTTTGTGAAAATTATCAAAAATGCTGTCGCTGGCTGGCAACTTTTTTCTAAAACGCTGGTGAGGAAAGAGTTAAATATAACATGAAGGCAGATGAAAAGGCCAATGCACACACACAAAAAAACATGGCCACAGTCAATAATTCACATTTCACCATTCTTCAAAATAAGCAAAGCAGCACTAGCCATCTGGCCACCATAAGACACTGTTTAAAAAAAGAAAGAAAATGGTCTTATACTACAGAGTTCTAGTGGTCTGTTGAAAGCTGAAGACCTTGTTGTTATGGTTCTGTATCCTGACTTAGCTTTAAATATTTCAGCAAGCAAATCCCCACCTTCAGTAAAAATCATCAGGGGAAATCCTGCAATGATAACATTTTACTGTAAAATAAATGGATAATTTTGCTAGCTTGACAGACAAATTACTTTTAAAAAATGTTTACAACCTGAACTAACCGTGCCAAAAAATATCATATTTTTGGATATTTTAAGAGACTTGCTGACCTTGACCTTACACATGACTTTGATTTGGAAGACAAACATTTGTGTGTGTATAAGAAAGCAGTGAAGGATTTAAAATATTTATAATGTTGTTAAAATATAGTTTTTTTCTAAGATACAATAAAAAACATTGTCAAACTATTAAATATGGATATCTTGCTCTTATTGAGGCCTTCTTTTATTCATTATGATATCAGGACAGTTTTCAATATCAACCCAACATTGTAATTTTTCATGAACTCACTCGTCATGTCTTTCAAAGAAATCTATGAACAAGTTGTCAATACCTCAGCACCAATGAGAAAATAATGATTAAGACATTCTATGTTTCCTTCTAACCTAAATGTTAGCAGAACATTTTACCACAATTCCAATTTCAATCCATACAAATGTGAAAAATACATAGAGCATGGCAGCAAAAAATATTAAAGAACATCCTACCGGTGGTCCAGGTTCTCCTTTCAGTCCAAGTGACTCTTCCAAGAGGGAGTATTGGGTTGGTTCAAAGTCAAAGGTTTGGAAACCATCTGTGGCCGCAGGGGTGACCGGCTCAAAAGAGGTGGATTTGGTTCTGAAAAAGGAGGTCTCCTTTTGTAGAGGTCTCTGTGATGCTAATGTTGTAAACTCTGACACCTTGAATGTGCTAGAAGTTTTAAGGTGTGTTGTGGCAGTGGTCTGGATATCCAATTTGTTCTTCTGTTGATCTGTTGGTTCGGCAGTGTCAGCCATCCTGTCCTCTTTTAATATCTGTGGCCTTACAGTAGCCCTTACAAGGTTCTTTATGGGGTTGCTTTGTTGAGTTGGCTTTGGATTTATTTGTGATGTCCTACTCCCAAAGGAGGCCATGGCAGTTTGTGCAGTGACCTGTAGGGGGGGCTGTAATGTGGGCTGGGCTATCGCTGGTGGCACTGTGCTTTGTACAGACTGAGATGTCATTAAAGTAGACATGTTCAGGCCTTGTGAGGGTTCGTGATTGTGTATCTTGTCTTGTGTTAGTGAAGATTGAGAGCTAAAATGTCTGTGATTTATCTCTGTTACAATGTTTGGGGTCTGAATGGTGACAGATATATTGGAGTCCAGGGGTAATGGTGGTAAAAGAGGAGGGAGGTTAGGCCGATAAGTGTCAGCTTCCCTGCACTGTTTTTTAATGTACTTACAATAATTGTGAGCTGCCTTAGCAGAGGGATGGATATCAAACTGGCAGATGGCTCCTTCAAACTGCACAGAGTTCTGGCTCATTTTTCCCAAGCGAAAGGAGCCCTCTGGATCCAGCGTTTCTTCATTTTTAAAATGCAAATCTGCATGCATACTTGTCTTCCCACAAGAAGTATATAACGTAACCCTTTGGGCTTGGATGTCCAAAGCCAGGTTGTGCCACTGGCCATTGTGAACATCATAATCAAAATGTACAGTGTTCTTTTGACCCAAGTAAATTAAGATCTTCCCAGGGATGAACTGCACCCCTAGTTGCAGTCTTTTCCTCTTTGTCACAACGGTGAAGAGGAAAGCATTGTTTATGCGATGCGAACATACGCTAAGGATGAGAGTGAACGCAGAGCCCAGTGATGGTGGGACGACAGAGCTCACTGGGATGTCAATTCTCGCCCTCTGGGTTAGGATGACTCCTGATTTGAAGGGGATGACACCTTGAGGTGTGGAGCGTGTCCCAGGTGGTCTTTTCCCAACCAATCCCAGTCTTTGTAGCACGTCCACATCTACAAAAAGGAAAACCACAAATAATTAATATACATATATGTACTTTGACAAAAAAAGCATTTAGATCAAACTGGATCTCATCGCAGTCGACTGAAGGCTTGCAGCTGTTTCTCACACTGAGACACTGAGCTCATTATAGGAACAGATCATTAACAAAAGCATGTGTAGAACATATGCGACAAAGGTAATGTTTCATCTGGGGCAATGCTTCAGTTTCCCATTAAATACTCAGCTGATATTGTTACAAGTAGAAAAATAACACTGTGTGGGCTTATGTTTTACAGATTCATCAACTGTACTACAAATTCATTAGATAGTTAGAGGTCTGCAATAAATTAGGTCAAGTGAGTGGGAGTGTATCTCAAACGTCCCTGTTAGTCAGATTTACAAAACCACAAGCACATTGCCTGAAGCATATGTCGAATTGGGTATAAGATGGCAAAAAAAACAATGTACATAGTATATATATGTAGATTCATTCTTCTAAATCTGTATCTTTGTCTCGTTTCCCAATAAAGAAAAACAAGGTAAACTTACTTAAGCAAACGATAATAAGCCCTTCTTTTTATGTATATTTTTACTGGCAATGTTATAAGCATGATCCTCGCTATTTGGTTTTATTTTTACAAAGCACTGAGGTAAGAAAAATGAACACCTATGAAGTTTTATAACAATTTTGCTACTTTTGCAAAATTATAATTTTACAGGAAATCATGACAATAACATTGACTGACTATACATAAGATTTTTTTTTCCTTTGGCTGTAAAACAACTGCTATGACCAATATCAATAATGACTCGTGATCCCTTTGCTAGCAAGTAGATATGATGCATAAAGTTGCAAAAGAAACAGTCAATGACTATCTTAGGGCTGTCACTTCTAAACAGTCAGTAATGAGTTTAGAATAAAAATAAATGAGTGTATGCATTACAAAACCAAATCTAACCCAAACACATCCCGACTAAACTAAATCCAGCTCAACATTTGTGGTTATAAACCCCCACCCAGATGATGATCAGCAGATTGGACGGGATTGTTGAAAGAGAGCACTATGTCTGCAGTAGTATTGTAAGCAAATCTAAACAGATTTACTAACATAATGGCCACTTCATTATCAAGCATGTCAGAAAGAGGTGACAGATCATCTCCTGACAAACAGCAGGAAAACAACTGCTCTGAATTTAGAAAATTAATGATGTGAATTATTTCACATAAATCACATGAGATCCTGACATAAAACTCGAACAAAAACAAGACTCCCGCAACGCACCTCAACAGAACACATGAAGAACATCCGCTGGTTCTACTCACAAATCACAGTAAGGAGTCTGAAACAGCATGAAATAAACTTCTTTAAAGCAGGGCTCAGCGATAAGCAAGACCCACTGACCTAGGGCCAGTCAGTGTGAGCGAGTTTAGGACCAGTTGACACAATTGATCTTGCCAGATCAAGCCATTGCTGCATTGCCATTAGATTTTACACTTTTTCTTTTAAACGCACTCACTTCCACTCTCATTGCCCACAATTGAGGTGCCCTTGAGCCAGGCACATAACCCCCAATCACTCCCTGGGCGCCACAGCAAAAATGGCTGGTTTGTGTGTTCCCGGTGTGTGTGTGTGTGTGTGTGTGTGTGTGTGTGTGTGTGTACAATACTCACTGATGTGTGTGTGCACTAGGATGGGTAAAATGCAGAGAACAAATTCCGAAAATGGGACACCATACTTGACTACACCTGCACCTTAAGTTTAGCGTGCAGTAAACGCGGTACTAATTTATCTACCACACTCCGCACGAACACTTGTATAAGCATTAATCTAGGTTAACGTTTGAGCAAGCAGCTATGTAAAGTGGCTAAAGTTAGGCTACTACTACATGTTTCAAATGATAAACCATGTTTGAGGTCAATAAATGAAAGTCAAGTGTTTGGATTTCCAGCCCGACATAATTACCGCATGGACCAGCATTGTTAACTATCCATTACGGACTGCGTGACTTCGCCACTTCCTTTTTTTTTGCGACTAACTTAATAATAAAAATTTGGTCGAATAAGCCTCTTCTCTTCACTAATGTTTAGTTGACTATTAAGGGGCAGCCATGGTCAGAACGCAATGTAAAAGTCAAAGTAAGGGCCCTGTTATAGACACTAATGTAAATGATCCATGGAGTTAAGTCAAGTGAAGCTATCTTTATTTAGTTAGTACTTTATACAATACAGTTTGTTTCAAAGCAGCATTACAGGGGTCGGCAGGAAAATAATGATTAAATGATGCAAACAGTTTAATTCAGCTGTAAAGCATCTCTAAAAAGAAAATAGCGTTCAGCTGAGGTTAGCTCAATGTTCTCCAGTTTTGTTCAATAACTGTGTAAAGATAATCAAATATGAAATGAATTCAATTAAGCTATAAAGCAGCTCTGTAGATAACAGTGGCATCATCGTCTAGCTCTGTTCAGTTCCCTTCTCATCTAATAATGTCAGTTTGTTTAAGTCAGTAGATGCATTTAAAATGCGACAGTAAAGTGTGTAGATCACTTAACCAGAAGCAAGCTGAAATCTACCATAATTTCAAGGGCAACACGTTATGTCAGAGTGAAATGTCAGTGGAAAGTGGAATGTCATACCCAGGAAATCATACTTTAAGATAAGAACACAGGCTAGAGAAGAATTCCAGAAACTATCCAGCAACGGCTCACAAAGATGACTTGATCATAAGTCATGTAGCGGATACCTGGATAAATCTCAGCCAGCAGAGGGAGAGTGTGCTATATGGACTGTTTCACATATGGTAAAAACATCAAACATACACTCAAGAACAAAGGCACCTTTCATGACTTGTTTAAAACATGATGGCTGTTGCATTTCATTAATGTCTGACACAGAAGCACCACATGTTATATGTACATGAATGAGTTAGACTGAATCTGACAGATGTTATGAACCACCCACCACATTAAATCTGGTCAAAGCAGATGTGGGAAATTTAGACACACCTTGAATGAAAATCAAAAAGTTTGGACCATTTGATTGAAACAAACATCTTAGAAAGTGCACATGCTAGTTCTTTATGTCATGCATACTGT
Source organism: Phoxinus phoxinus (assembly GCF_949152265.1). NCBI lineage: Eukaryota > Metazoa > Chordata > Actinopteri > Cypriniformes > Leuciscidae > Phoxinus > Phoxinus phoxinus. The sequence goes on along the minus strand of NC_136878.1, from coordinate 32,985,285 downwards.
AGCTCAGTGCTGTAATTCCAATGTATCTCTACAAAGCACAATACCTCAATTGAAGTACTGTATATTGCAAGAATAGACCACCAGCATTATTTATGCTATAAGTAAATACAAGATCTGTCCAATATTAAAAACTACATCTACAGTAAGCAGACTCAGTCAGTGACATCCAATCAGGCACAATGCCATTCAAATGAGGTTGGAATCAAACATAAAGCATATAGAATCACAGAAGCAATGGCATCTGATTTACTATAGAAAAATAAACAGACTCAAACCAGTCGTATGTTGTTGATCAAAGGCTGCTCCATATATCATCTAAATATTGTTAACACTGGCAAATACGGAGCACAATGCTTCTTAAAAACAAAGTACCTGTAGCCTCTTTCACCTCTGACTCATGGAAAACTCCAATGGGTTGTAACATTAGAGGTCTATTTATCCAAGTCCTGTCAAGTCTCCTCAAACTTTATTGCAAGGCAGTGTGAGGTCTTTGGACTTCAATGAACCCATGTGCTCATGTAACGTACAGGGTCATGACACAGATGTCAAGACCATGGTCAAATTGAACATAAGCATAGTTTGCATGCTGATCAGGCACTACAATTGTGTTAGAAATATATAAAGGTTTTTAAAAAAATATATGAATGAAAATCACTTACCTGCAGACTGTGCTTGTGAAAACCTCAGACAGCATGTACAGTAAAGAACCATGCAGAGAAAGACAGCTCTCCTGTTGAAAAATCATGAGTTACAGTTTAGTTGAAATTGATTTGTGATTTTACAATGCCTCCTGGCAACATCACACTTCAAGCATTAATATCCACAGAAGATACAACTTAGTAAGTTTTTCAGCCAATATTAATGTTAGGCCTTATCCACAATTTTGAACCACAGAAGAACTAACCCATACACTACATTTAAAATAAAACTGGTTTACACAATACCATTCAAAAGTTTATTTTATTAATATTATTTTTTAAAGAAGACTTATGATCAATCACCAAGGCAGCATTTATTTGATCAAAATACAATAAAAACAGCAATAATGTGACATTTTAAAATAACTGTTTTCGTTTATAATATATTTTCAAATGTAATGTATTCCTGTGATCGCAAAGCTTGATTTTCAGCATCATTATTGCAGTTTTAGTGTCAGATGATCCTTCAGAAATTATTCTATATGCAGATTTGGTGCTCAAGAAACATTTCTTATTATTACACCAATATTGGGTCAAATATGGACAAACCCAAACTTTGGATCAAAAATGCAATTAAAAAATTTAACCCAATGGCTGGGTTTGTCCATATTTGACCCAAAATTGGGTTAAAACAACCCAGCATTTTTTAGAGTGTATCAATGTTGCGAACAGTTGTGCTGCTTAATATTGTTTTGTGAAAATGTATGCATTTTAGGATTCTTTAATGGATAGAAAGAACATGCTGTTTTCGTGCATGTATCTTTAAATGCAAATGAGCTGCTGCTCCCCAGCCCGCTTTCCAGAAGAGGGCGAAGCCTGTACCGCTCATGCATTGGATTACTCTGCCAAAAACGAAAACATCTGCTTGGTTTTGATTATCATCTCTATCGCGGTCACACTCACATGATATTGCAGTGATTCATCATCATGAAAGTTTATTATCGGCATGCGCTTTAAAGCCTTATCAGTCTAAACTTCTGATATATGGTTTTCTGAGTGTGCACACTCGAAGCACACGCACAGAAAGCTGGTTGTCAGACAGAGCGTCCAGTGAGTATTAAACTAAGTTCTCTTTCACGTCTTATTGTGCTCAAACTGTCAAATACACACATTGTTATGTAAAAAGCACACAAAGTTCACATAAACAGTCAGTTATGTCTGTGAATGTAAACAGCAAGTAAAGAAATCGCACGTGTATATCAGATCTGTGTATTAAAGTGAAAGCAGTGTAATATACAGTACCTTCTGCTGCTATATATGACGTTAATATGAATCAAACAACAAAAGAAAAACAGAAAATCACTCACTGCTCTTGATTGAATAAACTTTAGTAGCTTTAATAAGAATATACATTTCTTACTTAGTTGTGTAGTTGCAGTTGTGGGCAGTGCCTAAATCATATTTGACATCACATTGCATAGAAACTGAAAACGGCTTATTCTGAGACACTGCTTATGAATGGGGATTTCACACACACTGCTGACACACATTTGTTCAAACACCAAGTAAAAGTGGATGTTGCATTATATGTCTCCTTTAATGCACCGTTGCTGAATAAAATATTATTATTATTATTTATTTTTTTACATTTAAAAAGAAAATCTCACTGGTGACCCTTAACTTTTGAATGGTATTGTATATCCTAAGAGTTTAATAAAGTTCAAACATTTATTTCCCACATGCATGCTGACTAGAAATCTGTTTTCAAAGCTTATGTTATGTGTCCAATCTCTCAAATGACAATGAGTGACAAGTAGTGTATAGCAACACTGAGAAAACAACAAGGCCTCTGAGAGAGTTATTTAAAACCCATGTGAAAGGTCAAACCAAAGAACCAAAAACTCTTTGCCACTGGTCTTTTTCTCTCTCCGCTACTGAAAGAAAACAACGTATTGGGATCACATTGTTCCATTCTACACTAAAGCATCATCCCATCCATCTAAATTATCAGTCTAGTCAGTGTCCAAAAGCAGTGCTCCATCTGCCTGTAGACCCAGTAACACTTGGCAGCAGCAGCAGTATTTACTGTAAAGCCCTAACAGCTGTTTCTGCTCAGTAGGCAGTCAAAGCTTATCATCTGCCTGGATACCAAAAATTTGCGATGCTCCATATAGAAAGTGAGTGTTTCCTCTCAGTATGCCAAGGCGAGGAAATTCTGAGAGCTTTATTCTAAGAGCTCTTAAATCAATCAAAAAGCGATACACTAAAATGAGTGCATTGAATTATGGTCAATGATTCAATGCACTCATTGACTATAATTCATAATTCAATATTTAGGTTGGTGCAGATCCAATATGAGTTGATTCTTCTTAAATGATTACATTTGATATATCACCCAAGAAACATGAAAGAAAAAAATTGTGAATTAGGGGTGGGCTAGGACGGTGGTCCTGTGTCACTGAAATTCTCATGGAAACTCCAAAGAAATGGATTGACGAGTGCAGATTTCCTTCATGGGGTCCATATATTGAGGTGCATGTATTTATAATGAGTGTTGATCAATTTGCACTATGCAGCAAAAAGGGTTGATTCTATTTTCTTTTTCTGCCCCCATGTGCTGACTCTGTGGATGTGGGAATGCCATGCGTGACCAAATATTATATTTTACTTTAGTCAGCATTTTCTGTCATAGCCACAATAACTAAACACTTGCCATTCCCCCACCCACTCATATCCCTTTTCACACACTCCCACCATGGACAATGCTACAGTTCAGAGAGTGCAAGAGAGAGACAGCACTAATCTAAACACAATATTTCACCCCTAATAAAGTATATAAAATGGGAATTGTATACAAATGCAATCAAGATCTGTAACAACTGATCACTCTATGCTATACAAATGAGAAAACTTAGGCTAGAGAAACGGCAAACATGGATCTGGAGAAAAACACAATCAATCAATCAATAAACTATATATATAATTTATAGATAATTATATTCATTATATAATTTTGTCTTAAATTAGCCTATACCTCACAAAATAGTCAGATATATTTGCTTAAAATAAAGAAAAAAAAGTTTGCCAAACGAGGTAAAAATTTAAAAAAAAAAAAAATTATTCCACCAGTTTATTCACTGAAAAAGTGTGTCACGCAATTTTGCTTATCAAGCGAACCGATCTTGTTTGATTTTAGATATTTTACTGGAAAACAATTGAAATACTAAGTAAATAGCCAATGACAAAACAGCTGAGCAGGACACTAAAACAAGTAATAGCCTAAACTCAATCTAACCACTGCTACAAAACACAATTTAAAACAATTAATTCATCAAATCAGTAAAAAAATAAGTTAATCTAAACCAAATAGGGATATTTTGCTCAAAACAATTCTTTACTTCTGGTTCTGATAGAATGTTGTTCAAAAAAGTTAAACACGTTTTCTCTGTCCCATTCATTCATCAAGTTTCCCCAAACTCCAGAATGGACATCATATAACGGACCTCCCTTTGCGAACTCATTCTTCCTTATGTAACCGAGCTGACAGCCAACAGGCTAATTTATGACCCATTTAACGTTTGTGTGAAATCTATCTATCTATTGTCATGACGTTACTCACCCCCCGACTCCAGCTGCTTTGAGTCTGGAGTTCGGGGCATTGTCCGGCTCCATCGCGCTTACTTCATTCTTCCTCGGGAGTGTTTGCTGCAGTCAAGACATGACAGAGTTGCTGAGCTACTTCCATATCACAACGTCCCTTAATAACCGCTGAAGGTCTTAATGCACCACTGTATTACAGCACTACATGCCGTAGTCTTTCCCAATTGACAAATGTAGTGCTTTCCAAAGAGAGAAACCTGCGAGACGCAATGCAGACTTCTCCATCTGACAGTAATATATCCGATGATGCTGAAAACTAGAAAGTTAAGTCCAAAGAGGCACAGACATCGTTTGCTGAAGTGAAGTACAAGCGTTTAGTCAAGTCGCCGAATCTCAAGTACTTAGTAGGCATGCTGAAGATTTGAGACACTGGAAGCATATTTCCCTCTGTCGCCCTCAACTGTCTTCTGAGGAAGAAACAATTCGCGCTGGAAACTAGAAGGGGTTCAATGGAAGGTGTGTCTTTCCAAACCCACGCGTTTATTTTCGCTTTCGTCGAAAAATTATAATAATATATCTTATAATTTATCACAGATGCGGATCATTAGTTAGTTCGCTGAACTCACTTTCATGCTGATTTGGGCATTTGCTCTTGTGAAAGTCTATCTTAGGGTTAGCCTATTTAACTTTCAACAAGAAGAAATAAAACTTATGTAGCCTATTTAAAGCAATTACAAAGTCCTGTCTTTCAGTGCATTAAGGAAGTCCACAGTTAAAGCAGGACAGCTTTTCAACAGGAATCCCCAATGGGTTTTTTTTTGTCTTTTTTTTTGTCTTTTCTTTTTCAGAAATCTCATTTAACCATACATATGTTATCCAGATCTTTATTTACAGACATTTTAAAAAGTTATAAATATAAATTGTTCTTTCTGTAACCATCATGAACACACTTGGCTTTTTTTCTTTTCTTGCATTGCACTTACAGTAGGCCTATTCTATTATGGTATGACATTTAGGATATGTTCAGTCAGTGTCAAAGAATCTCTTAATTTTACCAGAAAATATATTGGGCTTCACTGAATATAAGAGAAAAGTGCTTTTTATTTAGTTAAATTTATTTACTTTCGTTTAGACCAAATTTCACATTCAATGCAAGATTGCTAAAAGATTGGGGATGATCGTCTCGGATTGCATTTTCAATTCCACATTGAATTTTGCTTATTGCGGGACATTTAATGAAAATGCAATCGCAAGTGTCTTAACTGTAAGTGTAATGCAATTAAGAAAAATAACAATTAAATGATCATTTTGCCACAATTTTTGCTTCAAAATGTATAGGCTATCTGATCATTTAGCCAACATTTTTATTTTGCAACTTATAAAACGTTAAAATATTAAGCTATGTTAAAACTAGGAAATAGCAAATGTAAATTATATTATTGGATTTCCATTCTAATTTTGCTCCAAACGTTGCACATGGTATGGAAAATGCTAATTTAAATACAGAAATGCATTGCCATTTTACATTGCATTGCCATATTTTACAGATTAGGCCTACATTTCAAATTGAATATTGCTAAGCTCCCATAGTGTTTTCCCTAGGGGTTTTGCATTCTGATTTCGTGCTGCTAATTCAAACATACCTTAAATGATGACGTTGTGAATGATAGTCCAAAGTTAATTGTGTCAGAATTGTCAGAGAGCGGATTTTGGACTGTTTGTAATCGCGGGATAGGCTACTGGCGAAAAGTCACGTGAGAGGAGGCAACGCCGCTTCCACGTTTGATGTGTGATGATTGCTGATACTTTCGATTACTTTGTGGGTGAGTGTTCCGCAAAAAGTGTGCCCTGAATTGGTTAAACTTATGGAAATTAATTCATTCATATCAGCATTTCCTTCATGGAATGCACATTGAAATGAAAATCTGTGAGTAACGCGGTTTTTACTCAGCTTGGTAAAATGCACCTCTGTGTCTGTGACCGAAATCAATTAGCCTAGTTTGTTTATTATAAAATCAAATCAAAAAGTAAATATGACAATAGAACATAGGCTACAATAGAAGAAAAAATATTATAAATTAAATAAACAGTGCTTCAAGTTATTGAAGTCAGTAGGCCTATAGCATTCGGCTAATAGCCTAATACAGAAATTGAATAAAGTTGTAGACTAATTGTATGGAAGGGTGAGTAAATGATGACAGATTTTTTCTTTTTGAGTGAATTATGCCTTTGTCACCATGAAATTAAAATGGACAATTCTTATTTTATATGGAATGCTGCAATGTTTATTATAAGTGGTTTATCTGTGCACATTTATTTATTTATTTAAATCATGTGCCCTTTTAATCTTAAATCAAAATATCTTCCCCTCCCACTTGGACTTCTAATTTTTTCTCTGATGTGTTTGCTGGTGCGAGGGCAGGACAACCCTTTACTCACATGATCACATCAGATCACACACAGCAATAGCAAAGCACTCCGATCAATTTCTGATGGACAAAATCAAGTCCCGCCCTTACTGTTTTTTTCATTCGAGAAGCCATTTCACTCGTCACAACAGGGAAGAATATGGATTGCGACTTTCGTTTCATTCCAACTTTAATCTTCAGTTTGTACACAGATTCTAGGATACTCCACCCTAAAATGGATATTCTCTCATCATTTACTAACCCTCATGCCATCCCTTAAGATGAGCACATATGAACATTTTTAGAAAACGTAATCCATCTCCGTGACTTTATATAATGCAAGTAGATAGCAGAGGTGTAAAGAGTAGTACCTGAAAACCATACTTGAGTAAAAGTACAGATAATACAGCAAAAATGATTCCATTAAAAGTCACCAATATCAATACGACTTGAGTAAAAGTCTTAGAGTATCTGATTTTAACAGTACTTCAGTATTTTACTCCTACTGAATGTAGGTTTAAAGAGGAACTAGTCCTCAACACCTAAAATACATGACAGTGAAAACCAAGAAACAGTTGATTTGTGAGGAGAGCGATCAAGTTTATTTTCCAAAATCAAACTAAAGACCTAAATATTGCAATAAATCAAGGTAGACACAACAGCCTCTTAAACATCTGGCAACTCTCAAGTCTCATTTAAAGTCGGCATGAAATCAAAATTGACCCTATTTACTTTGTTAGCGGATATTACTAGTCTCGTGGTGAACAATTAATCCTTGCAAGTTAATACACGGAAAAAAATTGTTTGCCGAAGTTATCTTTAATCAAAGTTTGAAAAGTTACTTCCGGGTCTGGAATGGTTCTTTTTCTGATGACATAGGCTTGACGGCTTGGGTTGGTTAATCGCTTAACCACTCCCCTCAAACAGTTACTCTGCTATGGGCGAGAGATGGAGAGCGCTGAAGTAAAACCCTGCCCTCTGTTCAATATTCCGTTTCAATCGGAAATGCGTCACAACACTTGAGAAAAGTCGTTTGCAACTTCCGGTTCACGCGGACTTTAAGCTCAAGTGCTCAAAAAGGGCTTAAGAAAACCAATATCCTTCAAAAAAGTCTCTTCAATATAACGGATAAATAAAATAATTTTAAGTAAAATGAAATAGTCAAAGCCTACTTGCACTGGACGTGCTGGTTTCTGCCTACAAACTACCTGCTAATGCACTCGCAATTCAGTAAAGTAGCCTTGTTGACAAGTTTGGGGGAGTAAGGGCGAAACACAAGTTATAGTACCTCCAATGCCCTGTAGATTAAGATATCGCCTCTGTATACAATAAACTGCTGCAGAAAAAGTTAGGTGCCATGCAATATGTAACGAGTAATTGCATTACTATTCACAAATGTATTGGAGTAAAGAGTACATTATTGTTCAAATATTTAGTCAAGTAGAGAGTAAAAGTTGCTAATATCTTTAATATTCAGTACAACTACAAAGTAGCCTAAAAGATACTCAAGTACAGTAACTAATTACATTTACTCAAATACTTTACACCACTGGTAGATAGTGACCCAAAAATGTGAATTGTGAAACAATAGTGTGTATGCCAAAATGTAATATATTTTAAATGATAAACAATCGCTTCCTAACAGTCATACAAGCTTTTATGAGTACGCTTGACGCACAGTAAATGTAAACACCTTGTGAAAAGCGTGATGTAAGCAAATTGTGAAACTCTGTGCATTATTTATTGCACAAACATTACAACGAGCTCACGCCACACTTCTCAACGTGCTTACGTAGCGCTTAATGATGCTCACATGAACGCGAGTAATTCATCAGACGCTTTATCATCTTGTGAGGAACGCTCGGAGGTAGGCAACTCGTAATCCATACCGCATTCAAGAGGTTTGTTGTCCTCCGCCCGAGCCGATGAGGGAGAGAGATGTAAATATTCGGTGGAGTGTCCATTTAAGAATTGTCTGGTGTATAGCAGAAATTATGCTTCCTTCAAGCAGGTCGTCTATGTGACATTGCAGCAAAACATGGCCAGTCACACTGACACCATCTAATTTTACTGTAATGTAGATGAAATTCTTACAGTGGAATACTCTTACTTTCTTTACTCTAGATGAAGACCTACTGTATAAAAGTTAAATTTTGACCAATCGGTCCTTAGAATATTATCCTAAAAGTCTTTGACATCATCCACGTGTTTCTTAGCAAATATGAGAAGAGACCCCTTTTTTAAAAGCTACACTTAATGCTGTGCTTGATTCAGCGCTCTGGGAACACTTTTTGTATGACCAGCTGTGAAATATGTTTGTAACACATTAACGGAATGTCAAATGTCTCACTCAGTCAAACAAGTGAAAAGGGAAAGATGAAAAAATTAGTTTAAAATCACTCACCTGGTTCGGCATCTTAAAGAAAGCAACTCTCTCCACAAAGCCATGCAGAACCACCTCAACGATAGTGGGGAAGGCGTTTCAAGCGGCAGGTCAGGTTGGTGCTGCTCTGCACACCGTGGTGCTTTGGGCTCAGAACAAGCTCCTGTCACTGAAAGCAGTCTTTATTCCTGGACATCTGAAGGTGGTAGCAAATTTACTGTCCAGACAGAGAATACCAATGGGAGAGTGTAAACTCAACCCAGAGGTAGAGAAACAAATCTGTGAAAGATATGTATGCGTTTCTCCTGGTTTCTCTTTTACCAGGAGTCCGAGCCAGAGTTCGCCAACAAGGGTCTTGCCTCTTACTGATAGCACCACGTTGGCCAAACAGAGTATGGTTCTCTAAAATAACATCTCTCCTCGACGGCTTGCCCTGGGCGATAGTGGAAAGGAGGGACCTTCTGTCTTAAGCACGGCGGACGTTATTTCATCCCCGGCCCGAGCTGTGGAACCTTCATGTTTGGACCCTAAAGGGTACCGACTGAGGGACACTGGGCTTTTATCTGAAGTTATAGAGACCCTTCTCAGTGCTAGGGCTCCCTCCACTAGAAGAAGTTATTCCAATAAATGGGATGTCTTTGAACGGTGGTGCACTGCACGTAATGCAGATCCAGTTAACTGCCAGATTGTTTCAGTTCTGGACTTCCTTTAGGAACAATTATCAGCAGGCACATGCCTCACCACTCTCAGGGTTGTATGTGGCTGCTTTATTGGCTTGCCACGCCTTGATTGATGGGGTATCACTCGGGAAGCATCCTCCACTCACCCGCTTCGTTCGTGGGGCCAGGCGACTGAGGCCTCCGTTAGAACAAATATCCCTTCATGGGACTTAACTATAGTCATTGAGAGGCTGGTAGAGACCCCCTTTTAATCTCTAGAGTCAGTGTCTGACAAGCTTCTGACTCTAAATATGTTTTTTTCTTATGGCTATCACTTCTTCGAAAAGAATTGGAGATTTGCAAGCTCTGCCTGTCTTGCCATCCTGCTTAGACTTTGCCCCAGGAATGGTGAAAGCAATTGTGCATCCTCATCCTGACTACCTGCCTAAGGTTCCTTTCTCAACCATACATCCGGTCACTTTTGAGGCCTTCTTCCCTCCGCCGTTCACAATGCCGGATCAGGAGAAACTTCACAGACTGTGTCCAGTCCGTGCTCTTTATACCTATGTCCACCGCACCAGCCAGTGGGGTAAGTCAGAGCAACTATTCGTTTATCATGGGGGCTGTAACAGGGGGTGGGCGTCACAAAACAGACAATTTCACATTGGGTGAGGGATGCTATTGCCTGATGCTAAAAGCGCTATTTAAATAAAGGTGACTTGATTTGCCTATGAGGCACATGGTCAAGCTTCGCCAGTAGGCATTAGGGCACATTCTACCAGGGGGGTCGCATCTTCCTTAGCCTTGGTGGGGGTGCCCCCTGCAGCATGTTTGTGATGTGGCAGCCTGGTCATCTCCACACACATTTATAAGATTTTACAGTTTGGATGTTCATGCCACTCCGGGCTCACACGGCCTTGGGTCAATATCACAAGCTCATGTCTGAGACCTTTCACATTCTCTGTAATCTCGTTTCCAGAGCACTGAATCAAGCGCAGCATTAAGTGTAGCTTTTGAAAGGGAACGCCTCGGGGTTACTTCACTGTAACCCTGTTCCCTGAAAAAGCAGGAACGAGATGCAGCGCTTCATTGCCGCACTGAGGATGTTCAAGGACTGCTCTTCAGACAAAATTATACCTGTCGATGCACCTGTGGCACATCTAATTATAGCCTCTGATGAGCGTGCATTCCGATGTTGTCACTGTCCGAAGCTATAACATTTTGAAATCAATTCCATTGACCTGTTGCACACATTTCACAGCTGGTCACACACAAATGTCCCCAGAGTGCTGAATCAAGCACAGCATCTCATTCCCGCTTTTTCAGGGAACAGGTTTACAGTGAAGTAACCCGAGAAGTTCCAATTAGTGAGCAGTGGTTTCTTAAGGTTGAGTTATTAATATGGACCTTTGCCAATGCTAGAGAAACCTAAAGTTTTGTTCAGTTCAGTTTTGCCTATCTTGCCTTTGTTTGGAATTACAGTTTAATTAATTACAAATAACTTTGTTTTCCAGTCGTGTCTGGATTTCTGTTTTTGCCTTTGCCTTTTGCCATCTCATGTTCCTGGATTTACTTTTGGTATTATTTGTTAACAAATATAACTACATTTGGATCCTTCTCTCTATTGTTTCTGAACCACTCTGCATTACAACCAGGCAGGTTAGAGTTTGTAAATGGATTTAGGAGATAACACAGCAAGGCTTGATTGCAACCTGTCATGTTGAGTTAAAGTTGCAAATATAGTGAACCTTTTTATCTGAGATAAGTCGTCTAGCACATTACCACAATCAAAGAACATTCCAGAACAGATGAGGGAAAAAGTTTTTAAGATATATATACAAAGCCTTAAAGTTCTTTGACTCCTTTGGACTGCAGCGTGAGCCATTTCTTCTAAATGGACAAGAATATTCCCAGAATAAGCAAACTTTTCAAATTTCTCCAAGGCCTTTCAAACGATATTGAAAAGAACGCACATGATACAACCATAACGGACAACAACAGATCAGGGGCCCATTCTTCCTGTGTGGATTACTCTGTAATCTGGATTTTACTGTCGATTTTATATGATCCGGGATTGTTAGGTTCTTCGAAGATCATCCCGGAGTTGTTGTCATAGCAACAGGTCCATAAGCTCAAACCTGCTCGAGAGCAAGCTTATTTGTTGTAAACAGAATAGATTGCGTTTTTTTTTTTTAGCTTAGGTGATTCTTAAAGTCTGTCCTAGGCACTGCTATAGAGTTTCTTATTGAACCAGGAGCAATAACAATTTAAAATAATAATACTGATAAATTAAAAATGAATTAGAATTAGATAAATTAAAAAATAATATTATAATGTTGTGTAGTCTATCTATAGACACAGCCAGTTTTACTTATTGAGATTTATTCATGCTATGAGGGAATAATTACCTAGTAATTTTAGTCTTACACACATGATGCACAGAGTCTATGCCGTACATTAATTTGAACGGTGACATCTAATATTGGAGTGGCTTGTAAAACACATAACGTAAAATTAAGAAACTTTAATTAATGCTGTCACATAATAAATCTGCTTCACAGGTAAAATACAATGAATTGCTAATTACAACATTGAAATATAAATGTAAAACCTGTACAAATACTAGAAATTGTGAGATAATAGAAATAATTTTGAATCATGTAAAAAACAGTACAAATTTTATTGATCTATTATAAGTTTTGTGGTTTTGGTCGCTTGGCTGTTTCCTTATAAAGGTCCAGAAATTCATCAAGTTTTCCGTAAGGTGTGGGATTTTTTTTAAATATGGTGTCATTACATTGCTGTCTTGCCGCCAGCCAACCACTGCATTGCTGATCATGGTTTTGAGTATCGCCCTTTCTGTATATCTGCCCTTTCTAATGACTACAAGAGTGTGCAGTAATCTCAGGACAATGTATTCCAGTTAATAAAGTCCACAAATTCTTTAAAATTTAATTTGCCTGAGATTAGTTATCACGATTATAAGATCTGGCATCTGTCAAATCATTTTAGATATATTAAGCTAGGTACGAAGAATGGACCCCAGGAACATGGGAAAACCAGGGTTTTAAATACACAGGTTAACAAAGGGCTGACCAGGAAGAGGTGTAAGTAATTAGTTACTATGGAACTAACTAGGTTTGCTATGGCGACACACAAGGGTAACTATAGAAACTAACAAGGCAGGCAATGAGGAAAAACACTTCAACATAAAAGTCCTTAAACACAAGACAGGGGAACACGAGACCATAATCATTACACTGGTAAATCTTTTAATCAATTAAGTGGATTATAAAATGAGCTAACTGTATAAATAATTCTGGTATCAGCTGCATTGGCATATGTGATTTTTAAATGTGATACAATTTTAGCCTTTACCTAGCTGTCTCATGAATGGCAACATACAGATCTATGTAACTACGTACAGGTGCCATATAAGTTTTATTTTTTATTCTTTGCTGGAGGATAATAATGGAAGCCTGCTGGTTTTATGTCTTATCATACTGGATTTCATAAGGTTAACTTGTGCTGGATAGCAGACGGTTTTGCAGACAGATATGATAGAGCCAAGAAACAAATGCTGTGCATTAGTGAGATGTAAAATTTGCATTAATTTGCATTAATGTCTTGACCGCACATGAACATGTTTATAGTTTGCAAATGAATCTAGAAATGTGATTTACTAGTAAATTTTTATGTAATCACATCCATGTAAGCAGATGAGCAAAATGGCATACAACAGTGACTTATGATTAAGTAAACACTGTGAGACAAAATTAGTGTTACAAATGTTGCTATCAAACTCCACAAACCCTTTCTAATAGCAGCAATCACCTTTTTAAGAGACTAAGACTTTAACTGCTGCCTCTATAAAGATTGTATAAACCCCATGAACAGTACAGTACCACCACACAGATAAAACATCTGTCTGTGGTACAGCTGTTATCAACAAGTCCACTTCTATTGGAATAGTTATCCTTTTCACATGTAAACAGGAGGATTGTCTGCCTTCATACTGAGGTAGATCTACAAAGGACAGAATCCTAGCCCAGCAATGTTGTTAATGTCTGAATTGTGAATGTACCAGCAGTGACTATTGACCTACTTCCATAACTTCAAGATTTGTAGGCTGCAAGTTGAGAATATTCCTAATATTCCTAAAGTTCCTTATTACAATGATAGGCATTTTGATCTTCAATCCACAATATATTTTCACTCAAGGTTTGTGATTTTGAACTTTCGTCCTAAACAAAGCCTTACTGCCTTTCAAATATGTATCTTTTCCCCTGTTTACAGATTTACTTAACCTGATTAACGGACACTGGAAGCTTATGATGTCAGCTGGATCAGAAGGGTCTATGAAGGGGCTATTTGTCAAAGAGGCATTTCAGGAATCTGGGCCTGTAAGGTATTTGCATAGATCCTACTTGTGAGAAGGTGTAATGTTGGGCCAAAGTCAAAGAAAATGGGGTTAGTGTGAGTTCATTCCTCCTTTTGAGTCTCTTTCTTCAGAAATGTGTGCTGTTACTGACAGAAACACAAATGGTACTCATGTTTACTCATCTCATATCTCAGAATTGATGAGCAGGTAAGTTTAAAATTACTTAACTGCTACACATCCATAAGATTTAAAAACATAAATTCAGTTATTTCTCTCTGCTCTTGAGAGGTTCTACAGCGCTGTGGGAATATAATATTTAAAAGCAGAATGAAAGTAAAAAATCAAATCCAAGCAGCTTAGTCCACCCAGTCAAAAGTTGTCCTTTTCACAAAAATAATTGTTATACTTGGGTCCTAGTTGTCTTATGTTTAACTTTAAGGTAACTAAACAAACTTGATGATTTATTTTTATTGAGGGCACTCTGATGTATTTAAGATTTACAGTAAGTTGTACAGGTAATATATTAAGTACTTTGGCAATATTTTATTATGATCAGAGAAATGATAAAGTAATTTTAATAATTTTTTTCACATCTTTTTATGGTTCATCATTTCTGACTACATTTTACAATAATCATTAATGCGTACATGCATTTTCCTCTCATGACTGTCAATTTGAATAAAAATTATCCATTATAGTGGTCTGTCAAAAAATTATCCAGAACATTTCACAGAGAGATCAAGCAGCAACAGCAGGAGCAAATTAATAAAATGTAAAGTCAAATTTTTAGGAAATGGCTAGCAGCAGTTAAGACCGATGATGATACTTTGTTGCAGAAAGAAACGTTCATCTTTACATGGGTGCATCAAAGCAAAGTCTGTCAGTATTGTAAACATTTTAGCATGTAAACAACTTCATCGAACAACTTCAACTTGACTTTATTCCTTGCCTCTTTGTTGGCTTTCCATCAGCCTAAAAAGTGTAGTAGTAAATGTAACGATTGTCTGGCATGTCATTGCTCAAATTTCAAGTAACTCAGTTGCTGGCTCACATTAATATCACCCTAGGAAACCTTGGATAAGAAAGATTTAAAATGTAAACTTATTTATCATAAGTTGGATTTCAAATGTAATGGTTGTTCCCTTTCAAAAGCTACAATCGATGCTGCGCTGCTTAGCGCATTGGGAACGTCTTTAATCGTGACCTGCTGTGAATATAGTGTGTAAACACGTCGATGGAATCGACCGGAAGTAATATAGCCTCGGTCGGTGACGTCATCGGCGCGCACCCGCGACGCGAGGCTATAATTAGATGAGCCGCAGGTGCATCGTCAGGTCTTTTGTCTTCAGAGACCTCTCTGTGTTTGGTGTGCAAGCATTTATCTCCTCTCTATCTACTACAGATCTTTGTTAGGAGTTATTTAGTTTATCACTGACAGTGTGCAGATTTTCTCTTTCTCATCTCTCTACGACCTAAAAAGGAGCTTAGAAAAAGTAAAGGAGAAAGAGAAATGTGTCAACGGAGTAAGCGCTGTGTCCCTCCATGTTCTCGTCCTATTCAGAACTGGATACACACGCTTACTGCTTTGTTTGTTTGGGAAAGAGCATGCTGCCCTTGCGTTTGAGCATGGTGAATTCGAGCACAGTGGAATGTTTACAGTTAAAGTGCTTCGCGTTCGCTTTGCTTATTTCAAAGGGGTGGCACCCACAATGCGATTGTGGGGCTCGCGTGTCGATCTGGCTGAGGAGCGAGAGACAGGTGCGTCCTTTTCGCTTGCTCTCTCTCCAGATCGCGATGTCCTTTTGCCTGACTACCGAAGCGTGCCTCGGCGCTTCTTCGGCTCGGGCAGAGGACATTTAATCTCGTGAGTTTGCCGCCTACGAGCGTTCCTCCCGTGATAATAAAAGGAGAACTGCTCGGGGCGATCGTTCGTGCAGTGGCCAGACTACACTGATCACAACAAAAAGACACTCAAAGATTATAAATAAAGATGTAAATATAATATATATATTTATACATGATGTGTCTTTGTGCCCTCGACGTCGACCAATTCGACTATCGCGGGTGCAGAGGCACGCGATTATATGATGCTGTCTCAGATTGGAGAGACGCGCGCGGGCTTTCTCTCCCCTGGGATCGTATTATCACATGCATTTTCAGCGGGTCAGGCTGGTACTGCGCTGTACACTACAGGCATACCAGGCTGATCTTATGAAAGATTTAAATACAGCCTGTCATCCAGACCGTGTCTGATTGATATTTGGCTGTATTTATTGCTGATGAATTGAATGATGATGAGAAATCAGATATTCAATGCAATATATCAAATGCTTGTAGTAATTTATTGTCTGCTGTTCTTTGGCCACATTTAATTCTGAGGGATTAAATATTGTAAAAGCCATCTAAAAAAATATATATATATATTATGATGGACTTTGAGAGTACTGACTCCGAGCACTTCTCTCGTTATGATAAGCGTGTGAGAGGTTACTCGAGTTGGTGACTCGTGCAGTGGCCAGATTACAGCTAGACTGTCCTCCTTGAGGATCTCCATGACGTTAACTCGTGCATGGGGAAAACCTTATTCTTTGTGCCCTTGACGTCAATTTATTAGACTATCATGGGGGCATGTGCATACGATGATGCGCCAGTCCGAAGAGACGCTCGCTGGCTATCTCTTCTCTGTGGCTCATCGTCATTTAAGGAGTCAGCACTCCCCACCATGCTGTGTATAAGGACATCCACGCTGGTGGGGGTCAGACTGGTGCTGCTCTGCACACTATGGCAGTGTTGCAGGCGTACCAGGCTGATCTGATTTAAAAAAAGAGGGCTCAAAAGCAGAGTGTGGCGAGTTGTGTTCCCCCTCGTAATGACTGGGGACCGGTTTGTCGCGCTCAGCAGCCTCATAATATACCAGAGACAGAAATCCTGAGTTTTTTGTCCCAGGTCTGTGGGGGTGTGCCCCTTCGGGATAGGGCATGTAAAATACATCAATCAGCTCCTACCTGACATCCTCACGAAACCACTGTTACATCCCTGCCACCTTTGGTGATTCAGGGGGTAGCGGTTTCCAGCGAAATGTTGAAGGTTCTGTTGTTTCCTGTTATCGCCCAGGACACAGAACAGTTAACATTCCCCCAATTCGAAGTATTAAATTTGGTACCCTTTAAAGAGACTTTGGCAGCGTGAAAGCTACTGCCGAGTATCTCTTTTTGTGTCCTAAAGACAGTAAAAGGAATATGTTGCCCTCCTCGTTTTAACGGTGTGTTCCCACTACCATAAAACAGAAGTAGGCGCATCTGCTGTCACAAGAAGAAATGGGGGACTGCGTCCGTTTTTAGATCTTTGAGGCTTGAACCGTTCAGTCAGAACGCTCAAGTTCAAGATGCTAACTATCAAATAGATCGTGTTGCAAATTCAACATCATGATTGGATCTTCACGGTAGATCTTAAAGACGCATATTTTCACAGAAATATTGCCACAACACAGGAAGTTACCGAGGTTTGCTTTTGGGGGCGAAGCCTACCAATATCGGGTTCTTCCATTCGACCTAGCCATGTTACATAGACGATTGACTGATACTGGCACAGTCTCAGGAGCTTGCGCTTTCGACATTAATATCGATCCACGCTTCTCTCTATGGGGTTGAGTTGCAACGCTAAGAAGAGCGTTCACTCTCCAACGTGCTTGGGGTTTAAATGGGACTCTGTCACCATCGGGGGCACAACTGTCCCCCGCTTGTCAAGACCATTTTTAAACACCCTAAAGCAACATCTGGCTAGGTCAGGATAGGTCTCATGGCAGCTGCGTCCACAGGGATCCCTCTGGGCCTTTTGCACATGAGACCACTTCATTTGTGGCTCAAATTCCCCAAGGGCAAATAGAGGCAAGAGCACGCATTGGGTGCTTTGTGTCCTTTCTAAAAATCCATGTTTATGGTAAGTCACGCGCTGAACGCTTCGTGTACTTTCTAAAATCCATGTTTATGGTAAGGGTTATGCGCTGTAGCTTCGTTCCCTTTCTACGTGGTTCAGACCCCGGTTCCTCACCTTGGGTCCCACTCTTGGTGCGTCTTCTCGTCGCATAATGCTAACGACAGACGCCTGCCTGTCGGGCTGGGTAGCGGTCTTAAGTGATCGTCCAGCCCAAGGGTTTGGGGAGGCATCATCTTGACTAGCAAATCAATTGCCTCAAGTTGATGGAATATGTATTTCTGGCCCTGAAATACTTTCTCCCTCAGTTGAGAGGCTGTCATGTCCTAGTGCTAGAGCGGCAGCCTCTTACTTAAATCACCAGGGAGGTCTACGCTCACGCAATCTGTACAGAATAGTGAGGCAGATTTTCTCTGGGGCCCGGAAAAGTTCCTGTCACTCAGGGCAGTGTACATTTCCAGGGCATCTGAATGTGGGGGCAAATTTACTGTCCGGACAGAAATTACCAATGGGGGAGTGGAAATTCCACCCAGATGTAGTAAAACAGATCTGGACCAGATTTTATGAAGCGGAGGTGGACCTCTTCGCCGCCCAGCGGACAGCGCAATGTCTCCTCTTCTCTCTGAGTCACCCAGCCCCCTGGGTCTGGATGTGATTGCGCACACATGGCCCAAAATGCGCCTGTATGCGTTTCCTCCAGTGGCTCTGTTCCCAGGAGTTCTAGCCAGAGTTCGCCAGCAAGGGTCTTGCCTCTTACTGATAGCGCTTCGTTGGCCGAACAGAGTATGGTTCTTGGAGATATTTCTCTCCTCAACGGCTCCCATGGGCGATTCCGGAGAGGAGGGATCTTCTCAGGCGGAGGGTACGATATTCCATCCCAGGCCCAACCTGTGGAATCTTCATGTTTGGCCCCCGATGGGTACCAACTGAGGGACACTGGGCTTTCGCCTGCCGTTATTGAGACCATTCTAAGTGTTAGGACTCCCTCCACTAGAAAGAGTTATGCCAACAAATGGGGTGTCTTTGAAAGGTGGTGTGTTGTACATAATGCAGATCCGGTCAACTGCCAGATTGCTTCAGTTCTGGATTTCCTGCAGGAAAAATTATCAACAGGTACATGCCCCGCCACTCTCAAGGTTTATGTGGTCGCTCTTTGGCTTGCCACGCCTTGGTTGACGGGGTGCCACTCGGGAGACATCCTCTGCTCGCTCGCTTCAATATTGGGGCCAGATGACTGAGGCCTCCCGTAAGAACCAAAGATCCCTTCGTAGGACTTAGCAATAGTCCTAGAGGGTCTGGTTGAGACCCCCTTTTGAACCTCTAGAGTCAGCGTCTGATAAACTTCTGACCATAAAGATGTTTTTTCTTATGGCTATAACCTCTCTAAAAAGAATCGGGCACATGCAGGCTTTGTCAATATCGCCATCCTGCTTAGACTTTGCCCCAGGAATTGTGAAAGTGATTTTGCATCCTCATCCTGATTACCTGCCTAAGGTACCATTCTCGGCTGTACATCCGGTCACTCTAGAGGCCTTCTGCCCTCCACCGTTCATAACGCCGGAGCAGGAGAGATCTCACAGACTGTGTCCAGTCCGTGCTCTTCAGGCCTACGTCCACCGCACTAGCCAGTGACGTAAGTCAGATCAACTATTCGTTTGTTATGGGGGCAGCAACAGGGGTGCTGCCGCCACCACTAAACAGACCATGTCACATTGGGTCAGGGATGCTATTGCTCTTGCCTATGAGGCGCGCGGCCAAGCTTCGCCAACGGGTCTAAGGGCTCACTCCACCAGAGGGGTCGCCTCCTCTGCTGCCTTGGCAAGAGGTGCCCCCTTGCAGTTTGTTTGTGATGCGGCAGGCTGGTCCTCTCCGCACACATTCATAAGATTTTATAGTTTGGATGGTTATACCACTCCGGACTCTCACGTCCTTGAGTCGACATCGCAAGCTAATGTCTAGGGCTTTCCTGCGTTTCTTGTGAGCACACCTACACAGCCGTAGGGAGTCCAGACACCTTCAAGCACGGCGGCGTGGGTATTCTCGTTCCCAATGCGCTAAGCAGCGCAGCATCGATTGTAGCTTTTGAAAGGGAACGTTCCGGGTTACTTGACTGTAACCCTGTTCCCTGAAAAAGCGGAACGAGATGCTGCGCTACTTTGCCGTGCTGATGATGTCCCAGGACTGCTCTTCAGACAAAATATCCTGACGATGCACCTGCGGCTCATCTAATTATAGCCTCGCTTCGCGGGTGCGCACCGATGACGTCACCGACCGAGGCTATATTACTTCCGGTCGATTCCATCGACGTGTTTACACACTATATTCACAGCAGGTCACGATTAAAGACGTTCCCAATGCGCTAAGCAGCGCAGCATCTCGTTCCGCTTTTTCAGGGAACAGGGTTACAGTCAAGTAACCCGGAACGATCAGCTCTAATCAGTGAATAGGTAAAGAAAAATTTACTGAATTTATTAGAGTTTATCAGCCATTTCACATTTCTTCATTTTAATCTTCAATAATTTACTTACCCACCCGGGCATAACTCAATCCTAACAAACAGATGAGGACATGAAACCTTTTTTTCCAGTACATTGATCTGGAGCTAATTGGAATTCATTGCCAGGAAATTCAATTTCAGATTAGCTGATATGCTGGAAAGAAATTAAGCCCACTCTATCAAAAACCAGACAGTTTAAGAAATCCATTACAGAACTTCCTATTTCAGAAATCCGAGTTAGCAGCTACTAGAACTCATGCCAGTAACAACATGCAGATAAATCTCACAGATAAACCGCATCTCTCTTATCTTCACCCAAACCCACGTTGAATCTGATTTGAATTCCACTCTTCATTAGTGGAATGTTTGTTCCACTAATCTTCATTAATGGAATTCCACTCTTCTTTGTTTCGGATTTTCGAAACAAAGAAAGGAAATGAGGACTGGAGCTGTAAAACTCTAAAATGTCAAAAAGCTCAAAAAGCTCCATACAAGTGGTCCATGACTTGTCTATTGCTACTACAGAAATATTTGATATATAAACGTTCTCATTAATGAGTCTACAGAAAAGGCAGCAGTAAGTTCCTCAGTAAATATAGATATCATTGATCCCACTTGGGTTTATGAAAGTGAATATTCAGTTCTTTTGATGCGGTGCACTGTGTATCAGCAAAGCATTCCTCTGAGTGTTTCATCTTGTTACAGAGTACTTCCTGGCTTGTTTGGACATCAGTTAAGATTTGCCATTGACCATGCCCCAAACAACAAGACTTGGCTGCAGTGATATGCAGTTAACCACATACCTCGAAAATGTTCACAGAACTCTTGTGAAACCACTTACTGTAGTCAGTAGATTGGCCTGTGCATTTTACTGACATGCCAAAAGTGGAAGTGCTAAAATGGAGCATTTAGATTTTGAGGAAATATATGCTGCTTCATACAGTTCACAGAGGATTTTGACAGATGTTTGTGGTCAAATAGTGCATCATTTTGTGCATTTATGAGACCAAATACTGTGAAATAAATTACTTCTGAGCCTGTGGAAAAAAGTTTGCATGCAGTGCTGTAGACTCTTTAATTTGAAAATGTTTAATTGAATCCTTTTTTATTTTTTCACCATCATTTCATTCATTTCCTATGAAATGGCTGTGAAACACAAAGTTTGAATTTTTGAAGTATTTTCGAAACAAAGAAAGGAAATGAGGACTGGAGCTGCAAAACTCTAAAAAGTCAAAAAGCTCCATAAAAGTGGTCCATGACTTGCGCTTAATATTCTCGGTCAGTGATAGGTTAGGCTACTGTAGCTCTGTGTGAGGAACAGAACAATATTTAAGTAATCAATTATTCACAAAAAAATCTTAAAATCTGCCCTAGCTCTTCTTAGGTGCATACTGTACAAGGATTCAGGATAGAAGTACTGGTGTCTGATTAATAAATTAATCATTCTAGAATTTATGTCAGATCTTTTCAATAAATCAGCAAGAGAAGAAAAAATCATGAACTGGATTATTTTAACCCTCTGGTCTGAGGTGGTTTCTGTATTAGACTGGAAAAAACTGGAAGAACTGGTTGAGGAACGACCACTGGCAAAGGACCTTGCTGCAAATTAAAGCTGCAGTCCGTCGTTTTTCCTCTTTGTCGCCATCTCTGTTCGAAATCTGCAATTGCAGTTATTCGCGGAATTATTAACTGTGCGTGGGTAGTAAATCGGCATGAAACAGCGCGGATGAACACAATGTATTGAGGAGAACTTGTCGCTGCCGCGTCGCTGTGGATACTGTACTGTCATCAGCAATCTCAGAGTATACTTTTTGAAAGTGTCAACATTAGAATTTTCATCGGGAAATCTCATCTAAACAAGTAAGTAACATTCACTTTTGTTCTGACCAAATTCGGGGGGTGGGGGGAAGCATTGCAGTAGGCTATATCATGCTGATTAAATCTAACGATTGCTTATATCACGTCAAAACGTGAAAAATATATTTTTTCTGTAGCCACTCTGAAGTCCGAAGTCTTTGGGTTTTACAACTGGTGAATCTCCAGTTGTCACTGGTGATTGTCGCTTTAAAACTTTCGGGATCCGCCATACCAAGTGCTAAGCTAAATCTCCACCTCCATCATCCACACACGCTAGCCGGGGACTCCTTTTCTATGTGTACAGAAGTGACGTAATGACGCAAAGACATGCTCGAAATTCCCGCGGAAATCCACCAGTACCACAGGAATTAAAATTATTATTACAAGCTTACCGTTTTGAATCGAGGTAAGGCAAGCAGATCGTTTTGAACACTGGCTGGTTACGTTTTTTTTCAATAATGTCTTTTTTGATATTTTTTAACCCAAAAATGTGCCGGACTGCAGCTTTAACATTTGAACCCCCTCGTGCACTATTGAGACAAAAGTCGCACCTCAGAGTCATCCTAATCTACATTTCATTCCCTCATCCCTCACCCTCTCTCTATCACCTGAAATTCACCCCAAAATATGAATGATTATCATCAAGTATTATACACAGGGTGCGATTTGTGAAAAAAACAGAGGGGGGGATGTTTTGAAACATTTTATCCCCACCGGGGATAAACATAATTAAGCAGAGGCAGGGATACATTGACCAGAATGACATCCCCCCAATTGATGTTTCCAAGGCTGCGAAACAAACAAACTGAATTGTTAATGTAGGACTGAATGTTGGTTAAATAACCATTTAACAGTGACAATAATGTATTATAATGTATCATTACTGCTTAGCTAAAAAAAAAAAAAAAAAAAATTCTATTAGAATTTTTAAAAAAAATTTAATCTGATCAATATTGTCCTACAAACAATGTTCATATTGAAGGCTATGGAAACAAACATATATGCTATATGAACATTGTTTGTAGGACAATATTGATATTCAGAGGCAGACATTTAGCGTAACTGTGGTTGAATGAGATTGAAAAAACTCATAATAACCAACCTTAATCTACTATTTGGGAATCATGTAAAAATGTAGTAGAATATTATTGATGTAAAATTGTTAATGTCTTTGTAATTTCTTGAAGAAAACTCATTGATTTTTTCACTAATTGTGAGGATAACATGTTTCAGACAGACAGGTCTAAAGCATTGAGTAAACTCAGAGGAAGCAAACAGAGACTCAGCTGTCTGACCCACAATTTAGCAAATAACAACACTTGCCAGACGAAACTGCACAAACACACCCTCCACACCAATTCTCTGCTGTCTGTTACTGTCAAAGAAGTGCATTTGTACTTGCCTTTCAGACAACTGTCTATTGAAAAGGGGTGGATCCACTTCCAAGTACACGAGAGGAATGATTAAAACTAACAGTTTGTTTTAAAATGGCAACATATTTTCTGTATCCTATACAGTACTCCTAAGCCTTTTACTATATTTTTTGATCCATGAGGGAAAAACAATATCTCAGTGCTTCACCTTTTTGGTTTCTAGGATTTTGTTTAACAAATGCATATTTTGTTTCTTATTTTGCTTTTGAGTCTCACGCCAGTAAACTAGCAAAAACTAGTAGCAAAACCTTTTCGTAAGCTGCATACCCATGAAGGCCATGGACGAGCAGAGTGTACTGTCTCTTGGCACAGAAGAAGAAAAGGCTTTTCTCTTCAAAGCAGATTAATTGTTTAAGGCATTAGAATCAGAATCCAGGAATGCCTCAGAAGTTGGGATCTTATTTCATTTCTTTTAAAAGTTTTTTTTTTTTAAACAATTTCTGTAGTTGGTGAGATTTAATACAACAGTAAAACTGTACCTGGGGTACTTGTAACACTGATTCCAGGTATCCTGAAAGGATGGCATGGGTATTCATGTTTTGAACTACCATACTGTGCGCCGCGCCGCGTTCACCAGCTCGTTTCAAAAGTGTGATAAGATTAAACTGGTTAAATGTAAATTAATTTAATCTTATCCTGCGGTATATGAACGGTGTTGATCGTCGATGTTGTCACCTGCGATCATAACAACGTTATGTAACGTTAACATGAGGTTTCTCCAGCTTGCATTCTGATCTCTAAACCCTCGCATCCAAATTGGCTCTATGCACGAACGCTGCTGACGTATTTCCGGTAGAATCTCAACCAGCGCCTTTACTTCCGCATAGCGCGTTATATATACAAAATGTACTAGTGGCAAAACTTTAATAAAATTTGTTTTCTCAGAAACTGAGACAATGATTTTAGAAAAGTGATTCGCTAGCCGGATTTCACATGATATAAGAGAATACTCACCCTAAAAGTTGTCAATGTAGCTCGAAATATATAATTTAAAGCCCCTCTGTTTCTTACTCTTAGGTGTGAACTCTCACAATATTGTTAACATCATTCACGTTAACCGCTGGAAGTTTTTGTAAACAGCGAGTGCCATTTGCCATTATCTCCACCTAATGAAAAAAACGGCTTCTGACGCAGCACCGGATGTAAGTGGGCGGGCTGAGACAAAACACGGAAGCAATCCTGCATAGAGCCTATTAATCTTGTTACCCACCATATTTATTTTAAAATCTTTTATATATCCCTCCATGGTATTTAGGTGGTCTTCCTGTGTCCGAAATTTATATAAAAAAAACATCTTGGGACAAGGTTTTCACACTGACAGCTGTCATTGTAAGAAAGTTAGCAATTATGTTTGTTTGTATGATATAGCAACATTAACTAAGGGGGGTGGGGCTTACCAATAGGTAAATTGGATTATTTATACTTTAGCGGTACATTATTTCTGTATCACTGCTATAAATCAATTGATATGACTGAACATTCACACCTTGACCACAATTTATATTAATCCTTTCTTTGCACAAATCAAGGGGCAGGTCTGCAATGACACAAACCATGAGTCTTATTATGGGAATGTTCAGACATATGGATGTGCTTTTTCTTTTTCTATTATGCTTTTAGAGGGAAATGCCTTTTATCAGTGATTCAAGCTTCTCCATCTCTCAGCTGAAGCTTTGAAGGAGATCTGACATGATACGTATCAGCAGATAAAGAGAAAATGAACTACCAGACAGAACACAAAGGGTATGCCAATGTTTCTTGCTGGCACAGCTACAACCTCCAGCAGAAATTTCTATTGTGAAAAGCTTTTGATCTAGGTTTATCCAAACGTCCTTGTTGATGGAACAATGTCATTCCACTGTAACGTGAATGTCTGAGACTCATTTAGTTGTCTATGAATCAAGGCATTGTACTCTAGGTTTCACCAAAAGACCCCAGCTTGCCTTACTCATGAATTATATAATCATGAACAATTTTCATTACCATGAATTGTGTTTGTTAATGGTGAAATATCACAGAATAGTGATAATCGGAAAAAAGGTTCCAAATAATTGTTCCGCCATGAATTCTCAGTACATTGCGAGTATTTGTCCCAAATAATAACACTTGTATGCTGTTTTACTATCAGTTTTGGTGGATGTGGGTCAGGGGGTGAAACGTTCATAGATGAAGAAAACAATACCTCTTTTAAGTATTACAAGTAATTCTTTTTTTTTTACATCCAAAAGAGGGTAATCAACTTTAATTGTTCATTTTTCTTTGTTCATAATATCATCATGCATAAATACAGTACAACATTTACAATCAGGTCTATATAATGACAAAAGTTTTTGACATTGTGGCAAGTATATGTGTGAAAATAACATCTCATATAGAGGTCTGTTCTTATCTTTCGAACCGGAGGGAACAGAAAAGTCCGCTTTTTATGATGTTAACCTAATAGATATAACAGACTTGAAGTCCACTGCAACAATGTTCAATAATGTCTCGATTATTAAGGCAAATTCTTAACAAAAACTATATTTCTGCTCTCCAGGTACAGATGATTTTACTTGTCATCCAATAAATTGTGTCTCTTATATTACCCAGAACCAAATTGAACATCTCACCTTCCATTAGATGCACGGACAATTCACAAACTTCAAAGACGTGAGTGGGAGAATCTGTTGGCTTGTGGTGTAAAGACCGGGTCAAGAGCCCAAGCAAATATTTCTCTGAAGTTTTGCCTCCACTGTTTAAACTCCCAAGTAGATGGATCACTGAATAAAGCTTTTTTATTATTATTATTATTATTGGAAGCCCCCACATACTGGCCACAAAGTTCCTCCCCTCTGTCCTGTGCAAAGATGTCAGTATTATTTACATCCCACCTGCGGTTTGAGTTGTAAAGCAGAAATTAATTGATGATGCATCTCCATTTACAGAGCAGCTGGTCTTTTAGATATGAGCTCCTGCTGTATGTTGGCCATAAGAGCGGTGCTGATGTAGTTCCCCTCCAGGCTGAGGTGCTCGAGGGAACATTTTCCGCCAGAGCGCAGAGCCTCCAGGAGATAGTGTCCTCCAACCTCACCAAAACCATTATTATCTAAGTCCACCTTCCTTAGGGTCTCATTTGATCTCAGCGCCTCAGAAAACAGCTTGATACCATTGTCCCCAAGGCTGCTTTCATCTAAGATGATGTGTGTCAGTGAAGTGTTCACTTTTAGGCTTTCAAACAAGACTGTCCAAGCCTCCATGTCTGAACATGATGTCTGTGCCAGGCCCAGATACTGAAGGTGGGAATGATACCTCATGAATGTGGCCAGCACCCTCAGGCCATCACTGCCAAAGCCATTTCCACCTATGTCTAACTCTTTGATCAGAATGCTAACTGGAGAGAAGTAGATCTGGTCAGAGTTTCCATGCAGCGCTACCGTTATATTTTGAAGTTCAGCCAATCCACTAAGCAGGGTCTGCACTCCAAGATCACCAAGTTGGTTTCCAAACAATCTAAAGAAGAAAGAAAAAGACCTTCATCATTCATAATGATTTATAACAACCTTCAAGAGTTTCTTTATCAGAATAGTCCTGTAAAGTCAGCTTATTTTTTAGACATATTTAGAATGTCTGCATGAAACGTACAGTAGTTCTTTGATCTGTGGTTTGGCTTGCAGAAGGTCTAGTAAAACAGTGATTCCAGGGGGTCCGATTTGGTTCAGATTAAGGTTAATCACCGTGACTTCGGATGGGCTTCTCTTGAGCGCCGTTGCCAAACTCTTGAGCAGTTCATCAGTCAGACCTGTGTTTCTCAGTATTAGCTGCTCCACTTCATCAGAATTGTTCAGCACTTCTGTCATGGCATCCATCTGAAACAAAGAGCAGATTTTTCTTATAATATCAGTTATACAGTTTACTGTATAACTGAATATTCAGTTTACAGAATATCTAAAATGTTCTCTTGCTAATAAAAGTAATGCCAGTCTTGTATTATGTCATGAAGTGTGTCAATGTAAAAAAAAATATTCAATATTGTGGTTTTCTTCTCAATAAATTTCGCATTGGATTTCTAAGATATAATTATTGGAATATTAACATTGTAACAAAATGTTGTACATGATCTTGGAATTTACTGATTGTGAAGATGGTATGTTTTTATAAGAAGGCAATAAGATAATGTTCAGATACACTGTAGGAATGTTTGAGTGAAGACAGATTGGCTGTAGACGTTTTCTCTCTTGGTAGGAAATCATGGGTTCCCTATCTGTCAGTCACTTCGACCTTGTGTCGATTTGATGACACTGCTGCAGTTTGGGCCATGCCCATCCTAGAGCAGCTTTTGTGGATGGTACATACACTCACTGGGAGAGCCTGGCCATGGGAATTTATCGGCCATTTACAGTATCTGCTTTCCTACGCAGAAAGTCACCTCAGTTGCTCCCCGTCCTGGACCTTCTGCTACTATGCACAAGGCCTCTGTGACAAGCAATGGAACAATGGAAGCAGTTCCGCCAAGTGAGTCCCCATGGACCTTTCATTCCTCGGCATGCTCATCTCTCCTGGTTGACTTCATGGATGAGTTAGGTCTCTTCTCATGCATGTAAGCATGTAAGTTCACATCATCCATGACGTCAAGAGCTTACAGCGCTGCTGGACAGGCCACCTCCGCACTGCCTTCTGCAGAAAATGCTCTCGTGACCAATTTTGCAACCCTGTTGTGCCAGCTCATTAGAACAATCCGACTCAACTACGCGATTCAGTTCACCAGGTGCCTGTACAAGGTCAGTACAAGGTCCTCCCCTATGGGCTGTCCCTGTTAACTCACATCTTCACAAAAGGCACAGAGGCACAACACTGAACTACCCACTGAACTGGTCTGGACACTTTCTCAGCTCCTCAGCAAAAACCTGTCTGGGGGAGTGGCATGCAAATTCCACTCGCCAATTCTCATTGGCCTTTTCTGAAGTATTAGAGGTGTTTGGGGCTCCCCATCAAATCAACACATCTCGTTCCCTCCATCAGGGAAAGGAGGCTACAATAGTAACCAAGACAACTTCCTTTGCTAAACTGTGCATAACAGAAGCAGGGCCTAGTAAATCAGGGTTAATATTATAGCTATATTTGGTCATCTATAGAAATATCTGATATATTATTTGGTATGTAGACAAATTATTTTAGCAATTTATTTTTATAGTTAGGATTACCTGTTTTTGTAAGTCTTGCTGCTTCTCATCCTCTGGACCTTCAAAAGAATTTGAGAATGTCATAACGGTCATATGTGTTAAATAACTTTTACACACTGTGTATACGTGTGGCATGCAATGATGTTCCCTTTCAAGGGAACTCGCGCTGCGTCGAAACGGACCAGACCAGGCTGATCCTCACCACACACATTCGTGAGGTTTTATGACCTTGACTTGGGTTCAACTCAAGGAGCTCGGGTGCTTTCATCTTAGTGTGTACATACGATTTCACACGTACTTTCTCATATAGCAGCATGGGTATAGCGTTCCCACAGCGTTTCGACGCAGCACATTTTCCCTTGAAAGGGAATGTCTCCGTTACGGAAACGAAAAGCTGCGTCACCCTGCCATACTCCCTGGACAGCCCGATCTCATCCCAAGGCGTCATATACTGACCCTTTTGACATATCGTCTACATCCAACGCATATGGCACCCTTTAGCGTCAATATGAGACGCAGATAGATATGGGCCAGAAGGCGCCTCCTAGCGGTCTAACCCTACCCCAGACCTAAACCCAACCATAACCGAACAAAGCTCTGTGCATGTCATATTGACGCTAAAGGGTGCCATGTGCGTTGGATGTAGACGAAATGTCAAAAGTGTCAGTATATGACGCCCTAGGATGAGAATGCGTTGCCCTGGAATGCCCATGAACGACTTGCTACAGGTCTAACAGAACCTAACACTGTTTGGTTCGGGTATGTTTTATAGTTTCCTGGTCAATGACACCATCCGCCTATAATGTTCCGTCATGCCATTTGACTGATTTCATACGTGCTTCATGACGCAATCACGCAAAGGTGTTCCCACAGTGTCTCTTTTCCTCTTCAGGGAACTAAGGTTACTTACGTTACGGAGACGTTTTGAAGCAAGGATAAAAATAAAATAATCTAATTCATGTCCCAGTTACACTTAATGTGTTACATTTTCAAAAAAGCGAGAAACCAAATACAAATCTATTTTGTATTTTTACATTAACTTTGCAATTAATTATCTATTTATTATAACCAAATACTTAAATTTCATCAATTTAGTTTAAGCATTTTTAATGATTTACATCTATTCCAAAATAATAACTAAAGGCAGTAAAAATTTAAACAATATATTTTATTTGTGAAATAAATAATGTTCAGCTGTGATGATGTTCTGCTGTTTTTCTTAAGTCTAATTTTCATCATTCATCAAGCTCGGTAAACACTGGTCACAGGGACGAAGATGTACTGTACCTTTAATTTCACCAAGCTGATTTTGCTCGCTAAAAAAACCCACAGTCATAATATTTCATGCCATTTCAAGTTTGATTTTGATGTGACATAAAGCGGTGATATCTAAGTGGCCGAGTTCTTTACTTACTTTTTAATTATTCTTCCCATTAATGCCATAATATCCAACCATAACCAATTATATCTAATCATAGTGCAATGGAGGCATTGCCTCCTCTCACGTGACTTTCACCATTAATTCTGATGAAATCAAAGAACCAATTGATGTGACATAATTTCAATCAAAATCAAGCCAAAATGAAGCTCGTTTGGAGTTTGTTTTGAGAGATCGAAAAGGGAACATGCCAAAGGGAACTTTCCGTAAAAGTTAGTGCCGAATTGCAGGGCTTGTGCAAACATATCCACATTGCTATGATCAGATGCTTTTCTAATGCTTTATTATAAAAATGCTTGCTATTTGTTATTAAGATGAAAGTACGTAGCACATATTTACATATTCATGTAAACAGCGCTCTCAGCAGAGTTGATGTTCGCTAACAGTAAGTATATCACTGGTCATGTATTTCGAACTTTGTTTTACCCCTAAGCGAAGAACGTAAAAGATAAAAGAACTTCGCCATGCGTTTATCGGGGCCTTAACTTTACCTACTGTTGTCGCTTTTAAACAGTGTTACCAGTACTTAAAAAAGTGATTTAACACAATTTTAATGTCACGTTTTGTAATATTTGCATTATTATTTTTTTTGTTATATGGATTATTAATTACAATGGAGGCACTGCCTGCCTTGCCTCCTTATGTTTTTAAAAGAAGACTCTTATGCTCACCGAGGCTTCATTTATTTGATGTGACACTGAAGACTGCATTAACGGCTGCTGAAAATTCTGCTTTGTCATCACAGAAATAAATTACGTTTTAAAATATATTAAAATAGAAAACAGTTATTATAAATTGTAATCCTGTTTTACAATATTTTAAACACTTTTTAAATACTTTTTTTTAAACAATTAAATGCAGCCTTGTTGAGCATAAGATAATTCTTTCAGAAACATTTAAAATTCTGCAAACTTTTGAAGACAATGTAGAAGATATTAGTCATAAAACAATGCCATATTGTAAAGTCTGATCTTCTTAGTTGTACCAACCTTGTTTGCTATTGATTTTAGGTTTCCTTGCTTCTGTGACACTGCCGTCACTTTCCTCACTAAGCTCCACCTCTGATGCTGAGCCATTGGCAAGGAGTCCTGAAGTAAGCTGCTCTTTGATTTTATTCCTCTCAAACTCTAGCAGATAATACAAAATACACACAACTATTTACATTTTTTCACTTATCATCAATGACAGGTTTTGAGAATTGTTTAGCCTATCCTTTCTTGACCATGTCTGATTGGAAAAAGAAGTGTGTCTTTATATTTTTGCCAATTTGTCATCTACAGTATGTTATACTCTATTAATAAAAATGTTGTGGGTCTTTTTAATGGGAAGCAGTTTTTTTTGCACTGATACCAGACTTATTTGGTTGTTATGAACTTATTTGGTATGATCTTATCTTTTGGTTTGTGTCCATCAAGTTCCAAATAAAAAACAGAAAATAGCGAAATAAGATAAATCATCTTTTAGTTGTAAAGTATCAGATTCACTGGATTATTAAGAAAATATGCATTACTATATGCTTTTGTAATAGTATCTAAAACATTTTTGGGGCAATAATCTAATACTCTTCATTTATTTTTACCTTAACCATAATATTAATTTATTCATTACCCTAATATAAGATTTTAGCCATACTGCATAGCGCACATAATACTCAACTCATCGATATAAGTAATCACTATAAAAAATTAGGAGACCAGATCTTAAGTCTAAAGTGGTCTTTCTCTTTGGTCCTTGTCCCAAATTGAGTAGCCCGTCAGTAGAGTAATGGGACCAGTGCTCCTGGCCTTAAAACTTTACACTATCCTTAGTATATGTTTGAATTAGAAATCACTTTTGTCATAACCTTTATGGTAAAATGATTGACTTTCTCTAAATCAGGCTAAAAGTCTCAGGGGAAACCCTGTCTATGAGCAATGAGCCATAGTTTTTGACTCACTGTTTACTTTGAACCACCTCTGTTGGTCTAGGCCTGATTCCAGACCAGTGCTCATTTCAACACATTCTTCATAGAAGTCCCTCAGTCTTCCCCTGTTCCTGCTTTTTCCATTCGACTTCGAAGGATCCATAGTTTTCTCCCCATCACGCTTAGTCAGAGTTTTTCCTTCCTGCAATGAATCTTGAGAAATGCAACTGTCCTGAATCTTGATAGTGCTGTCTTTTAAAATAAAATACAACCTAGTGATTTACAGCAAAAGCCTTTTGCGTGAGACAACTTCAAAGTTTTACATTGTGCTGGCAAGCAACTCTATCCAACGGCCTTGTCCTCGCATAATAAAAAGTGGAGAACCAAATTGCTGGAAAAGATTTGCACTCACCTGGCACTTTAATTTTATTTTCAGTCACTTTCACATTTTCTTTTGCTGATGTTTGCAGTTGATCTTTGGTGATGGAAGGTGGTTTGTCTTCGAGTTTATTTCCATCTTTATGTGGTTGCGATTCCTCCAAACCTTGGCCCTCTCCACACTGACTGCGTGTTTTTTTAGGGCGTTTGTGATGTCTTCTTTCTTTCACGCTGTCATTCATGTCTTCACTATCAGTTGATAAAGCACCTCCATCTTTTGAGAGCTTTCTGGCCTTCTGCACAGATCTTTCCATTCCAAGAGGGATGAACAAAGGGGAAGAAGGGCACAGATCCATAACACCTGCACAGAAGGCATGATTACAGTGAGGCATTCAGTAAATAATGCGCCCTGGGTCATTACTTTGAAGAATGCCAGTGGGAAAATGTAACCGCACCAGCATTAAAGGATAATTCCGGTATTTAACACCTTGAGTCTATATTGTAGTTTGTTTTGGATGAACAAGAGTGGTGGACAACATTTTTTTGACAATGGTTCCTCTCTCGAATTTTTGACTATAAAAGAATTGGCCATGGACCCATTTAACATTGGAGTCAATGGGCATGTCCGAAAATGTCATTAAAACAGCCTTTAACATTATTTTTCAAAACTGTGCAACTCACCGAGTGATTAGTGATGTTAGTTGATGTTCCAGAAACAAAAAGTGTTGCGAAATACAGTTTCTGTCGTGTTTAATTTGTCATTTTGTAAAATCCCATTGTTGAAAAAATAGTTCCACTATAGCAAAATAAACGGATTGGAATCATATATTGCGACGATATATTGTTTATAATCATCAACGAACACCACTAACCACTCGGTGAGTTTAACAGTTTTGTAAACGAACATTATTGGCTGTTTTAATGACATTTTCGGACATGGCCATTGACTCCAATGTTAAATGGGTCCATGGCCAATTCTATTATAGTCAAAAACTCGAGAGAGGAACCATTGTCAAAAAAATGTTGTCCACCACTCTTGTTCATCCAAAACAAACTACAATATAGACTCAAGGTGTTAAATACCGGAATTATCCTTTAAGACCAACCTTCATTAGAATTGATGGCTCTTGTTAAGGTCGGAGCTGGACTATCGATCGCTGGGGTGCCAATACCGTGCCTTGAATTCACACATCTGTAAAAGGAGGAAATGTTTACAATGCCAACCTTTGGTCTTGCCAAAAAGTCCTGCATTAAATCGTTTCTTGATCTTGCACGCAATACTATCTCACTTGTAGCAGGGTTTCCCTCCATTTAGACGGGTCAGTCTGAAGCAGCTCCCGCGGCCTTGCTGAAAGCCAGGGGCGTATCTGTATTCACAGCAGGAACTGATCCTGGCTGCCATGATTCCATTCACAAAGATAGTAGCACTGAAGGGGAAGCCCAGATGTCTCTGGGATGTGAACTGAATCTGCTCTAGTGGTAAAAAGTAATTCACAATAGTGTTTAACTTTGTAAATATTAATTTATTTAAACATTTAATTTAATATTAATTTATTTTAGTAGTATAATAAGTATTTCAGATCTATTGGGTAAAGTAAAAAAATATGAATACTTATCTTGTTTTTAGCAAGTACTTGTATTGGAATTGTACATTTGTGCTTTTTGTTACTCTATTATGATATGTTTACTATATTTTATTACATCATTGTATTATTAATATTTTGTATTTCAGTTACTTAGTTCAGCATAATACAATTTTTGATTATACATATAGTGCTGAAATGCATAATGCTTTCTTTGTATATTTTCCCTTTATTTGGGTAGAACAAGTAAAACAATTGCTTACTGTATACTGTGTGTGGTCAGAATTTAGATTTGAAAAAAGGAATTGCTGCTTAGATTATGTAAATGTTTTTTTTCTCTTGGCATAAGATCTCAAGCAGTGTATTCAGTGTGGTAACACGATAATGAGCTTACCTCCCGGTTGGACAAATCCTTTAAACACACAGATGTTCTCCCCTCCACAGATCTGTTGAAGCACTTTCATCTCATCCTGAGTGTTTCCAGGAAGCCCCTGCCCCAGGTACACCATTGTCACAATCACATTTGACTTCTTGGACTCCTTCTGTGCTTTGAGGTAACTCTGGAAGACAGAATTTAAATATTCTACACATCATGTAACTCTGTCAGAAGCCTGTAAGGTGACAGGCATGTTAAACAAATACTGTGATGAAGATGCCCTGAAACCAGCAAAGAGACTGTCAGACAGACAGGCCAACTGTAACTTATAACTCATCGCTTATAAACTGGTTCAAAGCTGCGGTGTCAAATCTCTCAACAAAGTCAGAGCCGGCTCACCTGCTTGAAGTCAGGAGCTCTTTGCGAGTTGATGGAGGAGGTGGAGCCATGGCGTCTGCTAATGCTGAGATAAGGACATGAGTGACTGAGTTTGGCCCTTGCTGCCTGCAGGTTTGACATCGTTCCTGTGATAGCAGGAAGGTACAAGTCACTCATCCGTCCTCTGATTCCTGGCTGGCTTGACTTGTTGGACTGCACAGATTAAAGCAAAGAATTTCAACATGGGAGACAAAAAAAGACTTCTTTGTTCACTTGGTACTTGTCAAATGAATTTCACTGTTGGTGTGAATCAACATGCAGGTGCTGTATCTGTTGAGTTACTTTGTAAATTTCCACAGCATTGTTTCCATCCAACAGAATGAGGCTGCCTTTACGTGTGAAAACGCTATCCAGGGAATTACGCCATGTGGGAGTCAGAGGTCTCTCGCCCCTACGACCTCGAGAACGAGTCTGCTGTCAAATACAAGAACAGTTTTGAAAGGTTAGCTATGGCCAAGTTTGGTTTTTATTTGTAAGGCTAAACAGAATAAAGACCATTTGGTTTCTGGCCAAAATATATTTCAAATATATGCTAAATACTGTATGTTGTAAATAGTGCTGCAAGGAAAAAAATTTTTGTTTCAAATTTAAAATGCATTTAGTTTAAACCTTCAAACCCCCCAGCCCCCCCCCCCCCCCCCCCCCATATGTAAACTAGAGATTATAAAGTTTCAAATGATATATAGTTTGACAAGATTAGTTTAGGTTTAGTATAGGATATTACTGTTTTAAATATGTAGTGGCTGTGGCTATGCCAATATAAAGAGCTGAAAATACAATGTACAATAAAAGGCATTGCAAAAAACATTTTAGCATTGCTAAGTGTCAGCAACAGGTGTTGTCTAGCACCATTCCATTTTTCCCCACATTTAAAAATGTGACAAAAACTTCAACAAAAGCTTGACAAAAACCTGAGGCAGCAACACATAATTTTTTTTATTTCAGCCAAAACCCTGGTGTATCATGGGCCATTTTAATTGCTT
Source organism: Phoxinus phoxinus (assembly GCF_949152265.1). Classification (NCBI taxonomy): domain Eukaryota; kingdom Metazoa; phylum Chordata; class Actinopteri; order Cypriniformes; family Leuciscidae; genus Phoxinus; species Phoxinus phoxinus. The sequence continues at coordinate 32,949,238 of NC_136878.1, read as the reverse complement.
TAATCAAACCCATAGGAAAGTTTTATTTCTCATATGTTGTAGTTTTGTTCTTTTGTGAAGCTAAGGAATATATGCATCTTACACAACGGCCCATTTACAGGCTAAATGATCATATTCTACAATACTTACATCTTTGACTTCGTCTTTGAACCCTTTGAGGTGCAGGTCTTGAAGGACACTCTGACTATGTCTGCGGATACGTTTCATGGACTCTTTCTGATATGTTTCCATCCTTGCTCTCTCTTAAATGCAAACAAGTGTAGTTTTATTTTAAATGATAATTTAGTTTATCCACACTTCACACTTGGTAATAAAGTAAACATTTCATTGAAAAAAACATTCAGGTTCAACACCTGTTCTAAGATGCATGTGAGTCTTGAGCAATTTCATCAGGTGCTCAGTGTCAGTAGCAGATGGCAGGAAAACAACCAAGGTGCAGACTCATGCTTAAATAATGCATGAACAACTTGAATATCCTGATGAAAACTATACATGTATTTTCGAGAGATAACAGTCATCTGCTTTGAAAGCAACTGAAATCTAGTTTGCAACTGTTGATTCTTATCTGGAATTGTACAAAAATTTTATGTTGATACATGTACAGGTACATTTTGTTGATTAATTTAAATTCTTGATTATTTGAAAAATACCTTCACTGTATTGAAGATTACTTTGATAAGTCATCTGCATTAGATTTGAAGGTTATTTTGGAAAATAGGAGCAGTCATCCATCTCAAACTAATTTAAAGGTTGGATGGAAATTTTTCAGACTAAAAAACACAACCAAGTACATATATTTTCAACTTGAATCACATCTATATTATGATGACATGTTTAGTTTAAAAAAAAGTTAGTCTAGTAAACTTACCAGATATATTTTCTTCACAGCTTCATCTGGTTAAAGCAGCAATATTGTTGTCTTGTTTCTTTCGCTGTCGTCAAGGAGTCATCTGATACCTGGATGGGTTTGACGCCCAGGTCTTATACTCCACAATAGCATGTATTTTTAATAGGCTGTGACCTGCCGTCTTCAACTGGTAACAAGGGTCATATGCAGGACAGAGAGGAAAGTAATCTGCGTCTCAGGTGTTGCTTGGTTTTTGCCATCCCACTTTTTCCACATCGAAAAGTTGAAAGCTTCCTGAAAGCATTTCGCAGCAACAAATCGAGAAAAAAAAAGGTGATATAATTGCTACTTTATTTCAGCCAAAAGGCATCATGTACCACTAGAGGCACTTTTAATTGTTTTAATCAAACGCAGATGAAAATTGTATTGCTCAGATGATTTTTTTTTTTGGTTTTTGTTTACAAGCTAAGGAAACTTGGAATGGAATTCTCAATTACGTTTTGTTTAACTTTGTTTTAATTTTTTTTTATTTTTTAAGATTCCTGAATGGGGTAATTGTTGGCACATAGTATCAAGCAGTGGTTCTCAACTTTTTTGACTCCAAGGCTCCCCATTGTCCACAACAATATTTAAAGACCCTATATATGTATTTTTCAGTTGTTTGTGATGTATATGGATTAAGGATAAGGATTTTTTTTTTTTAAACAAATTCTACCTGAAAAAATAAATAAATATTGAAGAGCTTTGTATGTTCATTAAAATGCAAAGAAAATTTTTTATATTTTATTCCTGTACATTTTCTTCAGTTCTAGAAGTCTCACTCAGACTTCCTCCTATTCAGTATCCAGGTTTTTTAAGACCATGGGGGCCAAAACAGTTGATCACCAGAGGCAATGAGTCTGCCTACAGAGAGGAGGAACAGAGGCTGACGGTCTGGTGCACAGAGAATAATCTGACTAATCATCAAGCAAACAAAATCACTCATTATTTATATTAGAAAGAAGCAGGATGTTCACACACCACTGCGCATCAACAGGGAGGTGGTGGAGAGAGTGTCCAGCTTTACATTTCTGGGCAAACACATCTCAGAGGACCTCTCATGAACAATAAACATCACAGCGCTAGTCAAGACAAGACGTCTCAAAAGCGATTGTACTTCTTAAAGGGGTCATGACATGAGAAACCAAATTTGCCTTGATCTTTTGGTATATAAGAGGTCTTTGTACCATTAAAACGTCCTGCAGGTTTCATAGCTTAAGACTTCCTCCCCATTATAAACGAATCATTTATTTAATCAAGCTCTAAATACAGCTCGTTCTGGATCCATGGTAAGAAGTGACGTCACGGTACGAAGTGACGTACCAGCGTTTGCATATAGACCGCCTCCAGCACAAGACAACTACGCTTTAAGCGCAAGACAACTACGCTCATTTCGTATCTTTGTCGCGCCCGCGCGCTGCGCGCCTCACTAGTGTTCAGTTGACGGACAGCGAGTGGGTCTGTGTAAAGGGAAATTATGATGCCACGCAGATGTGCTGTTCCTGGCTGTGGACAAACAACATCTTTGAATACGCTGCGAAAGATCCAGTCGTCAGGGAAAAATAGATGCACTTTATTTTTTACGGACGTCTCAGTCACGGCAGTGTTAGTTTAAGCGTTTGTTCTATACATTTGAAGGATGACTGTTTTGAGAACAAATCCCAAAATGATGCTGGCTTTGCCAGAAAACTTGCTCAAAGATAAGTCCGTTCCGACTATTCTGGGCTCAACAACGACGACGCAAACTGTAAGTAATGTATTTAAAACTTTAAACTACTTTTACTATACGTATACGTATTTTAAATACGCTGAATCCGCAAATGTTCTGTGATGTGAAAAAATTTGTATAAATCTAGCTTACCCATTTACCCAAATTATTCAGGCTAATTGTAGTAATGACGGATCAAACCTGTTTGATCAATAGTGGCAAGACACATAGGTGTATAAGGACATTGACAAAGTGGGTTGTCCGTCAAGAACCAGGAAACAAAATTCTGAAGACTGCGAAATCACCTTTACCATCATGTAAGTTGCGTGCGCCTGGCAAATCTGTCGTTATAATAGCAATTATCCGCCATGGAACAAGCGCGCCTGCTCTTAAAGTGAATGTGAGATGACGCTCTGATTGGTTTATTGCACGTTATGCCCAAACCACACCTATGAGTAATGTAGCTACATCAGACCAACCCATTTTAGATTTGCGTCGGGCGGCAGAGTAATTTATCCCGCCGGTATAATAACAACAGCGCCCGAGATCCGCCAACAAAGTTACTTGCTTTTTGCGTTTGATAATTGCGTTTCAGATCGTTAAAATAGGGCCCTTGGTGTCATTCTACCGCTGCTCCATTGAGTGTCCTCACATATGGCATGCTGGTGAGGTATGGAGGCAGCTCTGCAGCTGATAAAAAGACCCTGAAGAGAGTCATAAAGACCGCGCCGAACATCACAAACCAACAGCTATCTGCCCTGGACGACATATTAACCTCCCGTTGCCTGCAGAAAAACGCATAACATTCTGAAGGACTTATGTCACCCTTCCCATCACCTTTTTTAATTGTTTCCACCTGGAAAACTCTACAGGTCTATCAAAACACGCACCACACGATTCATGAACAGTTTATATTGTAAAGCGCAATATGGCCTTTGTTTGTAATATGGACTTTTAACTATTCAGTAATGTATTCGTTGTATGTTTGTACAATGACAATAAAGAATCTAATCTAAAATGTCAGTTACAGTATGAGCCTGGTCATTTAAAGCTTAATTTCTGCTTCATCAATACTCCGTTAACTGTTTTTGTACAGTCACCCCAGGCTCTCTCATGCAGTTGCTGTGAATGGAAAGGATCAGCTCTATTAGCCTCATAGAGCCTCTGGAGCGGGCAGCTGCTGCCTCCCCGCTGCGCTCGTTATGTCCATAAACAGGCCCAGGTTTCGTGTTGTGCTTGGCAGATCTCGTCTCGCTCCCTGCCAGTCCCACTAAAGTGAGTTGTCAGTCACTGAAGGAGCTGGACTGTCCTGCATTACCTTGAGTAGGCCTAGTTATGCGTTTTGGTTTGAAAATTAGTTTTGAGCGTCTGATTTCCTCTCTTGCTTTAGGCAATGACATGTTTTGGAGCTGTCAGAGGTAGTGTCAGGAGGTTTTGCTGATATCAGAACATTCACATCACATGTGGTAGTCATTTTGTCTGAAGTACCATCAGAAAGGCAGAAGTGTTGGCCGATAGTGCTGGCGATGAGGGATCCGTGCTTCTCGTTTGTTTAGAAAATATAGCAATAACATATGTAACCACTAGAGTCTGCTAGAGAATCAACTCTCTGTGCTGTTGGCCATTACTGGCTCTTTCTGCTAAATTTTCCTGGCGTGACCGTTCTGTATCATATTTTCATTTCTGCTGAGGGAATGAAACAAGATCTGTTTAATGGGAACATCTTCAAAACAGAAAGATCTGAAAGGCTTAAATGATGTGCAGTCCAGTCTGCGGTCATATCCAGTGTTTTTTTTCCAGTGTTTTTTTTTTTTTAAATCATCAACAATAGGTACTGGTCTTAACACACACACAAAATGTTTCATAATGCGAAACCGCTCTTCCAGCCGACAAATCTAACTAATAGATCTCTTTGTTAACTGGCAGTGTACAGCTGATGGAGACCTCAGCAGAAAGCACAGTGAAAGGGGGGAGGATCTGGCTGCCCTTCAGGCTTTCTTGTCTCCTGCTGCTCACAACACATGGCACATAGCTTATCTTTCACACTTGCACCACAAAGATAGGAGGTAATGAGTTATTCACAAGTCTTTACCTGAAATGTATTCACTCATTTCTTTTCGAATAAGTGTTTTTTAACTGATGGGTTATTTCATGACCACTGTTTCCCAACATTTTTGTCCTACCAACTTTCTCTCACCAAGTGTAGCTAAAGTACCGGTACCCTATTCACTGACTCTAAACCAGACATGCGCTTCTTTGGACTGTACTGGGTATCATTAAAATGGCCATTATTACAACAAATCGCTTTTAAAGGGGTGGTTTAATGCCCTTTTCACAAGATGTAAAATAAGTATTCGATGTCCCCAGAGACACGCCGACTTTTTGGGACTTGAGCTTATTCACCGTATCCCCCAGAGTTAGATAAGTCCATACATACCCTTTTCATCTCCGTGCGTGCCCTAACTCTCTGACGCACCCACCGCTAGCCTAGCTTAGCACAAAGACTGGAGGTAAACGGCTCCAGCTAGCATACTGCTCCCAATAAGTGACAAAATAACGCCAACATTTTCCTATTTACATGTTGTGATTTGTATAGTCACAGCGTGTACAAATAACATGGTCACATGAGACACAGCCATCTTCGAACCGTATACATACTAGGAACTATATTCTCAGAAGGCGAAGCACTGCTACTTGGGCGGAGTGATTAGCGCAACACTCTGAGCGAACTCTCTGCTCCTCACCACGGGCTTCTGCGAGCAAATCACCACAGGCTAACTGTTGGACTCGCACATCCGCCGTGTTTGTCGTTTTTTTAACACTTTATCTTTGTAATTTGTTTACAATCGAATCATTGTCCAACTCTCAATGGGTTGTGGGCAATGTTAGCCGTTAGTGTGCATCGATCTGCACTTCGAATTCTAACCGGAAATAGAAGAACATCCGGGTATTGGAATACTAGTTTCAACATACTATGATTTGGGACGCACTAATTCTATTTTTGAGTACTATTTAGGACGGATAGTATGCGAATTGGGATACGTGGGGTGCTTCTCAATTCTTATTTGTGCATCCTCGTTTCCTTTCCTCGCGTCTCAGCTCCACCCCCTGGAGGACGCGGGGGAAGGCTGCAAGGAAAGAAAAGGAGGACGGAGGAATCGAATGAAAGCTTTTTTATATATTGGAATACTTGATCCCTCGAGCGTCACTTTACAGCGTCATCAGCAGCGCTAAAAAGATCTGCCCTTATGTTGTTGAAGTTTGATCATTTAAGAAATTCATAATATATAATAATAAAGCAAGATACCCTGTTGAAATATGTGACGTGTGGTTTATATAAACTGCAATAAAATTATATAGCTATAAAATTATTGTGACCGATGTGAAGGGGGAGGAGAATTTACACGTGCGTCACGTTAAGTCAATAAAACACTTCCGCATAGGATACACCTGTGTATCCTCGCTCATAGCTCCTCTGGAAGCCTCCTCACTCCTCGATCCTCGCCTCCTCACGGTGCAATTAGAGAAATGAGATGTCCTTCAAGATGGCTGAGCTCGATCGGTTTCCGGGTCATAGGATGGAGGACGGAGGAGCGAGGAGACGAGGAGGGATATTGAGAAGCACCCACTGTATGATGACCAACTACAAGTTAACCAAAGGGGTAATCAGTCTGACTTTTCCAATTCAAATGACACTGATCTACTAACTTAAAGTTAGTCTTGAAGTCTTAAAGAAAACATTTAGCTGACTAACTTTCTTAGAACTTTATGCAACTGACCCCAGGGATGGGCACCTTCAGTCTTGGAGGGACACTTTCCTGCAGAGTTTAGCCTCAACTCTATTCAAACACACATTAGGACAAGCTGCATCTTCAGGATTACTAGAAAGCTATTGGCAGGTGAGTTTTTATCAAGGTTGGAGCTAAACTCTGCAGGACAGTGGCCCTCCATGACTGAAGTTGCCCATCCCTGTACACAATGATGTTGGACACCACTACAACTGGCTGTCCCCTTAAATAATGCTCTAGTCTAGGGTATAGAGGGCAATTATGAGTATAGACTACTAGGGTATAGACATGGCTGATTAACAATCACTGTTATAGACAATGAGTGGGGAAAGACTCAAGTCTCCAGTCTCGCGTACAGTGAGACAGTTGCCATGGAACTGCAGGTCCAAGATCTAGTTTCATTACCATCAGGCATCAGGTATCAAGATTTGAATGTAACAATGATCTTATTGTTTAAAGCTACACTGTCATTTTTTTAAAGTTGATTCTTGGCAAAAAACACTTTGTTCTTTCAAAATTATATGTGCTCATTCTTGTGTAATTACTTCCACCAACTAATTAAGTATTTATATTAGGGCTGTCCGTTAAACGCGTTATTAACGGCGTTAACGCAAACCCATGATAACGGCGTAAATTTTTTTATCGCGAGATTAACGCCTAGCAAACTTTGTAGTTTTTTTCACATGCTTTTGCAACAACTAGTAACGTTATTAAAACTACAACACCACACCGGATCTAGCTAGACCAGACACAAAACAACAGCACGCCGCACACACTTGTTTGGGTTTGCGAGCTGCCAAAGAGAGGACGAGAAGCGCAGCTCCGAGCCGCGTCTGGACAACTCGTTTCGCACATCGGACGCGGACTTTCTCAGTTTATGGCCAGCAATAAAAACGCCGAATGGCGGCGCCAGTGTGTGTACACTCAGAGAGAATAATGTGTTCGAATTTTAAATACGAGGCGCTGCACTTCTCGTCCGGTGTGCGACTGCGACCCCCTTTAACGTTACGCTTTGAGTGGATGAATGATGAGCGCGAGACGCCGAAATGGATGCCAATAAGATTCTGAATGGAAAGTTTACTTTTAAAAAGTTGCCAAATGGTTTAGTTGACAAGACCAAAGTGATCTGTGTGTTTTGTCGTTGTGAACTGAGCTATCATCGCAGCACGTCCAGTCTAAATAAATACCACTTGATGGCCAAGCTCACACACAGCTGATGCGTTTCTACGCCCACTCGTCAATATCAGTAACGTTTCCTCGTCAGTATTTCTTTCAGCCTTTTATTGATGGAAAGTGTTACATTGTGTGAGAGATTATTTGCTCCAAGTGAGAATGTTAGTGTGAAATTGAACACAGTACAGTATATACCAATGTTATTTTCAATAAAAAACATTTGCACAAAGCAAGCCGATCCACTTTTCCATGTTGATAAGAGCATTAAAATGAAAAAAAATAATGGGACAAAAAGAAATCAAGAGACATTTAGAATTAGAATAGATAAAAATGTGCGATTAATCGCAAGTTAACTATGACATTAATGCGATTAATCGCGATTAAATATTTTAATCGTTTGACAGCCCTAATTTATATATATCTGCGATTCAAAATACATACGAGTGAGTCGCTCGAATAGTGGCAGCCCTGTTGCGCCTCCATCTTGAAAATGCATTAGCCAAAGAGGGACATACCTGGAAATCCAAGCTTCACATTTCGCGTTTTGACTCAGTGGCAACGTGACGAATGCGAGGGGGAGCGCCCATAATAATATGGCCACCGTTGGAGTTAAAACGCCCTCGGAATGGGAGGGGCTAAAAAAAAAGTAATATTCAGTTGGTAGTCATATACAATTTCACCACTAGATGGGAGTAAATCCTACACAGTCTAGCTTTAATGATTCCAAGGGACTGCTCTAATAGAGGATGTCATCTTTCAGATTTTGTAATAGCATAATGTTGTCATTGTGATGTTTTCAGAGGGCAATTACTGGTTAAACCCATTAGTTTGAAGGTTCATATCGTATATTTAGATATTAAGGGGCAAAATGCAGGTCCAGTTGGGTATCAGCAAAACAATCTGACCAAATTTAATTTTAAATTTGCGGTTCTATGAATATGCAAATTAGCTCCGCCTCCACTCACTCATGACAATCACACGTTGACGTGATTGGTTACAAGGTAGATTGTGACGTAAGAAACACCAGCGATCTCAAACCGCGATTTTGAGACTGTCTTTGGTTCACTGCAGTTTTAAGGAGAAAATACTCCGCAATGGTGCTGACTTATGAATTTGCACATGGTTTGTAACCGCATAGACATATAAACAACATTAAAAGCTTGATTTTCACCACAGATATTTGCAGACTCTGGTCTGTATGATGTAGAAGACAGGAATAGGCTTACACATATTGATTTATTGGCTGTTATTTAACCATATACTAACTCAGAGTTTCCCAAGTGGGGGGTTACAAATCCCTAGGGGTTCACATATCACAACTCCAGATGAGTTTTTTTTTAGATTGTCAAATGCATTTATATAAATATAATAGGCCTATCAAATTAAAATCAATTTACGCTAAAGCAATTGAAGTTTTTCTTGATAATGTATTAAAACCTTCTCTAAAACATTTTTAGAAATCTCATGGGGCAGACCTATTTCCAGAAAATAATTTAGGTCATCAAGGTTTACTTTGGCTGACTGAAATATTCGGGTAGCTGTTCTTGTTTTACTCTGATATCCTTGTTCCACTCTCTTTGGGGAGCTGGCCTGGGAATTGAAGGACGTAATCATAATCATATGCCATATGACTGTAGACCAAAATGGACTTTATGAGGTGAGGGATTCTCTTTCCCCAGAATAACATTTAAGATGGAACAGGGCAGGGCCTCCACATCAGTCTCATGCACATTTGTCCCATGTGACTGGGCAAGCATTTGCTGGTCATCATATTCAGGGAACCTGAATATAGAGAGTGGCATAAATATGAGTGGTTTCTATTGCATTCATGCACCTCATAAAATATATTCCTATCTAATATGTAACATTTCAAGGCAAGGCCATTTTAATGTTGCTATCTAAGACCTTGAAATTGACAAATAAAATTATGTCAATGTAAATTTAAATTAATCAGTTTAAAAAGGGAGTAACATTTTATCCAGCATTTTGGGTCACAATTTCAAGTGTTTGACCAACAATATTTCTCCAAAGCTGTCTGAACATTTTCATATTGAGCATGTCAAGTCACCTTTATTTATGTGCAGTATATTGCTTTATACAAAGCAGATTGTTTCAAAGCAGCTTTACAAAAGATAGCGATTCAATGATATAAACAGAATTCAACTCTGCTGTAAAGCAGCTCTGAAAAGATAATAGTAAACATTCATTATTCAGTTAAAATCAGTTCAGTGTGGATTAATTTCGGTTCAATAACTTTGTAAAGTACATCAATTCGGAGATGGATAGTTCATAGTTCAATTAAGCAATGTCATCAAATCAGTAATATTGCTGTATGTTAAGCAGCACAGGCTCATTAGAAAAACGTAGGCTACCTGTCGCAATTTGTTTGAAAAGCGAAAAATAAAGGCAACGGCGCCTTTCACGTTTTGCGACAGCTTCAAAGTGAAATGTCCCATGAGTGGCGCTAAAAACGTGTTGTTTTTTCCCAAACAGATGTACATGAATATTATGGCAAAGTTTTATTACGTTGGGTTTTTACATATCAGCGCAGTTCTGAATTTAAATGTCCGGTTAGTGGCGCTAACAGCTTAATGCTCCATCACGTTTTAAAATGAGGTAGGCAACACCACGCTAAACCCTAAACCTACCCGTACTCGATAATATTAACAAAATCAAATGTGACATAAAAACGCAATCGTAACCATGGCATTTTAGCTTGTTTTTGAGCTCTTGTCTTGGAACTATTTTATCGTGACTCATCTTTCAGAGGATTCGTACCTCCGCATCACAAGTAGGCTACAATTCTGCAACAGCTGAGCTACAGAGCAAGTTTAGTAGCCTACGTCAGGAAAACCAAACATATGGAGCTGGTTAAGTGATCCAAACTCTAAAATATAGGTTATTCGTTTACAAATCATGAAACTAAAATGGTAAAAAGACATTTATAACATAATTGTGCAATGAGCCGTGTGACAACAAGTCTTTATTAATCCATAATCTGCTCCTGTAATCATAATTGTGTGTGAAAACGATTAAAAGGGCTTGCTGTTTTACTGTTCATTTCTGTTAGAACCTGCAGTGATATGTACGATATGGTACATATTTTGCGTTTTTCCACTGAGCCTGTGTTGATATTAAATATCCCCAACTAAGCAAGCCAGAGGCGAAAATGGCAAGGAACCCAACTCCATCAGGTGACAGAAATGGGGGAAAAGAACCTGGGAAGGAGCCAGGCTCAGTCGGTGGGCCAGTTCTCCTCTGGCCAACAATCGACCGGTTGTGAACGGCTAATGGTTGTGAATTGATTATTTGTTTTAGTTGCCCTGGTAAAGGCCAATCAATAGATTTCAGTATGTCACTTCTTAGACATTCCACAACCCAACAAACAAGTGCTGACCACTGACAACACACGCCGACGGGTCACACTCTTATTTGACAAAACCTGACAAATTGTCTGCCCGCGACTGGTCGCTATCTTTCGGTTCAGTGTGAATTGGCCTTAAGAATGTTTTGGTTGAATGGGACCTTTTGGATAGCGAACAATTAAATTCAAATTGGAGTAGGCTACTGAAGAAAGAAATTTATTAAAAACCTTTAATACTATTCTTCCCTTAGCCTATGGTAGCAAATTTTACATTATTATTTTATTTTTTTATGAATCGATTTATCTATTTTCTGAGATTTATTTCTTAAGATATATCAATTTAATATGAAGCCCTGAATCTGTTCTGTCTGTATTAGTCTACTCTTCTTTTGCCCACAGTAGGCTTGACGATGGCCTTTTGATTATACTGATAAATTCAGACACTCAACAAATCTCACCAGTTGGTCTGTTTGACAGATTGACTGTGAAAATAGCTGCCTGTTGACATTTCCAGCCTCAGGTCTCTGAGAAGGGCCAGCTGATGATTAATGTCTGGTTGACCTGATGGATGCGCTTGTATAAATCACTCTGTTATTATGACTCATGCGATCAGAGCGGTCGTCTCACAGACTAGCCCGTTTCTTGATACGATCACTGCCTACTTCCAGTAATATTGTTTAAATCTGTCACAACTCTGAATGCTGCAGCCTACTGTAAGCTGAAGGATGTTTCTTCGAGTCAATATGCTCCACTCACTAGGATGCATTCAGATAAATTGGTAAATCGGATAAACATTCAGATATTTTTTGAAAGCAATCTCAATGTAAAAGTAAATCAATAAAAGCCTTTTTTTTTCCCAGATTATACCCAAAAGTATGTAATCCTTTTGCTACAAAAATGGGACATTATCACCAGCTTTATAAAATGTAGATCCAACAATAATAATGAAGGGAATTCAGGCCCTATTACAGCTGCTCAGGGGGTAGAAATCCTATTGCAGGGTCTTTTGGCAAGTCTTTGCATAATCTTCTGCCTGAGCTTTGATGGACTGAGACAGCTGCTCTGGTATTTCAGACGTCCCGCTTGGACGTTCCACCAAGACAAATTGCATTAGTCATCATAACATGCAGTATCTTTTATGAAGATGCTGTGTTCTGGCATATGTTGTGAGATGCTACATTTTAAACCAGATTTTTACATGCAAAAGTTGTCACCATATGCTGGGATGCTGGGAGGCATTTTTAGATTGTTGTTATGCAGTTTCTTGGGTGTTCTGGGTGATTACTTGCCCTAATCATTGATATGTTGCCATTAGATACTGTGGTGCTAGGGTCCCTCCTTTTTCCTGGTTGTGGTGTTTTGTTTCTTAATGAATCAGTGTCTTGTAACGATCGGTTGGGTGAATGATTCAGTGACACACTCATAAAGACAGTCACTTGTTTTATTTCTGAATGAATCAGTGTTCAGTGTTTCAGATTCAGTGTTTTTCGTTTAATTTAATTTCATTGAACCCCCTACTTACTGGCTATCTGGAACAAGTAAACAAAGACAAGTAAAGTTATACAAACAGTAAAAAATCCTATTGCTGTTGAACTGTATCAGTCTTGGTCAAACAAATTCGAGGGCCAGAACCAATTGTTATATAATGATATACAGAGTTTGGGCATTTTAGTTTTAGAACTAAACTGGTTTGTCATATCATGGTTCAGAAACCAAAGATGCTAAAACATGTGATAAGGGCTAAACCAAAATATGAAAGGCAAAGACCCCTGTGATCAAAAGAGGATTATCTGTAGTTAAATGTATACAGTCATGTGCTCTCATTACCCAATAAATGTTACGTCACGTCTAAATATATTAAATCCTTGTGGCTGTCTTCCCTTTTGCTCTTTAATAACATCCTCAAAGAACATCATGAGCTTTTGATTTGTAATAACCGTTCTGCTTCTTTGGTGGTGCTCTTTCTTGCAATCTTTGAAAGGACAAAACCTTCTTTAAAAAAACGTCGAACTCCCTGCTGTGTTCAATATTGAGGATAACCCATTCCGTCTGGATTTAAATTGTTCTGACATTCAGTGTCTTATATAAGACCACCTCTGTTTTTGTTTGTCTCCAAAGCCAGCCCCCCTGGAGATTCCTTCCAATGGATGTGCTTTTGTTATTGTGATGTCTCAAATAAACATACATCAAATACACGTGCTGTGTAAGCAAGCGGTACATTCAGTTTTAGAGAATCTCTCAGAAAGCCAATCACTTAAATAGTAGTCTTGAGAGAGAGAGAGACGGAGAGAGAGAGAGTCAGGAAATTGTAAGTCTGTACACATCACTTAAAGTGTCAACCACATTAGATGTGATTATTTTGGAATATAGGCATTGCATTTTTTATAATAAACACGATTTATGTGACAGGGTTATAAATGCTGCTTGTTTGCTCAAACACCCAAAAGCAAATCTGCCAAGCATGGTGGACTAGAAGTTAATGATGGAGTTACACTCTGGAGAATCACTTTTTATCATATTTTCAGAAAAAGGCACAATGGGAAAAATATTAAAATCATGTGTAGATTTCTGATTGAACTAAGACTTAATGGCTTGGATGGATTCATTTTTGAAGCCCACATTTTCTCTGCACACTAGATTGCCGCTTGTTTAGAACCTGTGAGATTTCAGCTTTCACTCATCCTTCAGGCAAAATTACAGTATAACAAACTGCATTCATCTTAGAACAAGCAGCATACAAATTATGCAAAGAATAAGGTAAATTTACAGCTGCCCCCCCTGTGTGTTGTATTGCAGTGTGGCTGGGGAATCTGGTTATGCAATGCATTCTAAATACCAAAGGCAATGTTCTCGTACTAGTTGTAAATCAATTGATTTATATTAGCAATATCATAAGTGAGCAACACCATCACAATGGGGTTTTCTTATTGTGTTTATTTCAGTACACTGTGTTTGTCATCTGTTGCATTTCATTGCTTGCAATAGTTTGCAAAGAGTTACTGCACTGTTGGTCAAAAAAAACAATGTAATTTGTGTGAACAGATACATTGAGACAATCTTTGGACATTTAAGGTGGTGATATACAGCACTAAAACTGTAAACTGTATTTGTCTGCAGTGAAAGTGCATGAACATGTTATGATCCTGTCAGAACAAAAATGGTCAACTCAACAAATGGCCCAAGGCTCAACAAAACACTGACATTGCGAATTGTTTGCTGTGATTTTGTACTTTATTTTAGGACAACAAACTAGAATTTAAACACTTTGGAAGAATATATTTGTACTATTTCCAAGTTAAGGACAAATCGAAAACATATATTAATGGACCCTCATTTTGCACTGCTGTCTGATATTGAGAGTTAGACTTTGAAAGTAAGAAAGTAAAATGTTTTATCCGAGTGATACAATTATATACTTAATATCATATTTTGTGAACTGTGTGTAATTTAACTTATTTAACTAAATAAAATGTATTTATTGATTTAATTTATCTCTGTATAGTATATCTGTACAGGGAATTGTTTTTGTGTGACACATTTTTGAATAAAAAAATAATAAAAAAAGATTATAAACCAATTTATTGATTGTGCAGTTAATCCCCAACCATATGTGTGACATATTCCTTATTATTCATCATTGGTCATTATCTTTATTGTGATGATTTACGGACCCAAAACACTTCCACACACTTTCTGGAACATATTCTATTTCATAAGACATATCAGATGACTTAGTTTTTATGATTACAGACTGTTAAACCACGCTGCAAATTCGATATGTATCTCAGGGATTTCTCCAGCTCGTCGAAAGGGCAAAACATCATCTGTGGGGGCAAGAAAAGGACAACACCTAATCAAGACAACCGTGTACATCCTCATATTCACACATCTACTGCCTCACTGAGCCAGTGAACAGAAACAGAGGACATGAGGATACTTGATGAACGAGGGTAATTACTTCTCTTTATGAAAGCTGTGATTGGTTATGTAAAGGGATGATTAGGATGTTTCTCATGCGGTTGTCTCTGTGGCAAATACTGCTTCTTTGGAAAGCAGTGAATAGTATTATATAATTATGATGAATTGTTGCTAATAAAGAAAAAAAGATTCATCTGACAATGATTGAAAGTAAACTTATGACCATTATATTGTTGGTTATTTAAAAAAAATTTTTATGGCTGTAGGTTATTTGAATGACAAACTCATATAGGAATCTTTCCCACAAGCAAATGTTATCTATATTATAAAGTTTTTTTATATGTTAAGTTACTTGACAACTCTAAAGGTGAAAATGTAACGTGTGTATTTTTTTGTCAGACGGACAATCACTGACCTCGTGAAGATACCGGGTCGTCCTTCCAGCCCACACATTACCTGTGTCCATTCATCCAAAATCTCTCCTGAAAAGCAGCTCATGGACACAATGTTCATTGGTAAGGGTCACTACATTATCTATCGCAAATTTGACTAATTAAATAATAAATCTGCGAAATTACACTGCTGATGAGGAACTAGGGACAGAAAACAACATTTTCTCATTTATTTTACATTGTGCCAAACAGCCCCTGGCACACAATCAAGCTCTAATTATCTGTCTGCTGTGAGATTCAAAAGTCAGAGCACATTGGCAATCTGTGACTCAATCAAACCCCGCATAAACAGGATTTTGAACATGTAATCAAATGTTTTGATGTAAAATGCACAAAAAAAAAACAGAGTATTCGGTACAATTTCTAAGGCACTAATCAAATTAGCCAATTTGTGACCATCTTGTTTCAGGGTGTTGGAACCATACTGGTCCATAATACATCCATTTGTCAAGTTCATGATGATGTTTGCTGTCATTCACACACACTGAGCTATGAGGGGTTGAATAAATTACATAAAGCTGTGTAGCACATGTATTTTCTGTCTCTTTATTTATTTAAAAAAATGTTTTACAGTTGGTGGTTGGACCCCAACAGCGACGTCATGCGCTGTGGAACGATTTTATCCTCTCTATAATGAATGGAGAACAATGGCGCCAATGCTGAAGCGTTGTGGAGATGTAGCTGTCTGCTCATTGGGTGGAATGATCTTTACTCTAGGTGGACGTGATGACATCACCAGTGTGAGCAGCGTGGAGAAGTAAGAACGTGATAAAAGGCATTCTTTAAATGCACTTAAAAAGCTTCTGCCTATTCTATATGTTTTGGTACTGATCTGGGCCCACCATAACTAAACTGTGAAGTGCAAAACAATAATTATCATTGAGATAAAAATAAAGGAGGGCAGTGCACATGCCCTCGTCATTTCCTAAATATTTCCATATACATAATTTTAAAGATGGGAAAAGGTGTGCTGGTCATTATGTACTGCAACACGAGGTGTGAAGGTGACCTATTTTTGGTCAGTCTCATCATAAATCTAATAACCTACTTCAGTGTAATTTAGTTTGAACTCAAATCAACCTTCAGAGATTATTGTTTCCACTGCTTGGACATGATAGTTTTGTTTTACTCATATGCTGTCAGTGACATATTCCATTCACTTTCCATTAAGGAAACAATGAAGCATTGCTAAGTAAGTGCGAAGGGGTCTTCCTTCCTTCCTTCCTTCCTTCCTTCCTTCCTTCCTTCCTTCCTTCCTTCCTTCCTTCCTTCCTTCCTTCCTTCCTTCCTTCCTTCCTTCCTTCCTTCCTTCCTTCCTTCCTTCCTTCCTTCCTTCCTTCCTTCCTTCCTTCCTTCCTTCCTTCCTTCCTTCCTTCCTCCTTCCTTCCTTCCTTCCTTCCTTCCTTCCTTCCTTCCTTCCTTCGTGCATACAGTACGTGTGTGTGAACAAGATTGGCTATAGTTTTGTGGGCAAATTTTCTTACTTTTTTACTCACAAATATAATGAAATATCAAAAATAGATCTGTGAAGACATTTGTAGTGGCCCTCGCTATTTTAAAACCTTATAAATCAGGCAAAATATGTTTTGCTTCAAATTGGGTTATCACCGGGTTTCTGTAAGGCTTGTTAAAGGAATAATTCACCCAAAAATGAACATTTCTGTTTACACACCCTCCTGTCATTCCAAACCCGCAAAAAACGTCGGAACACAAATGAAGATATTTTATATATTCTCCCATTATTTTGTCCATCCATTTAAAGTTCACGCAAGCAAATTTCATGCTTTAAAAAGTAAAAAAAAAGAAGACTTCCTAAAAGTAATTCAGATTGTTGTACAGGTGAGGTGGCATTACCTGCTATGGCTTTCCAGCCTGTCGCACCTCCTCCGGTGCCTTTGGGACAGCTGCAGGGTCATCAGCTGGACACCGCCGTTCATAGATGTTTCGCCCCCATGACCAGTACATCTCCAGGCGGGGGGGCCGGTGGCATGCTGGGGACGTCTCCCCGCCACCCCCTGCAGCTGCCTTCACTGGGGTGATGATCCCCA
Organism: Phoxinus phoxinus; assembly: GCF_949152265.1. Lineage (NCBI taxonomy): Eukaryota > Metazoa > Chordata > Actinopteri > Cypriniformes > Leuciscidae > Phoxinus > Phoxinus phoxinus. The sequence continues at coordinate 32,931,901 of NC_136878.1, read as the reverse complement.
CCCCATTTCTTTCCTCCTCAACCAAAGCCAATAGCTCCCTTTCTCCGCTTCCTCTCCCAGCACCCCCGTGGCTTTCCTCAGACTTGAGCCTGTTACGCCCACTCCATGTAGCAGCTGGACTGCTGCTTTGCCCACGAAGCCTCGACAGCCGATCTCCACAGGGTGAACGGTTGCTTTCCAGCCAGCATCTTTGCACTCCGCTGCCAACTCGGCGTACTTCTGATGCTTCCTTTCGTGGGCTGCTGCCATATTCTCCTCCCAAGGGATGGTAAGCTCGATGAGGAGGGCCTGCTTCGCCACTGTGGACCACATGACTATGTCTGGTCGGAGAGTGGTAGTCATGATCTCTCTTGGAAAGACCAGCTGTTTCCTGAGGTCTGCCAGCATCTGCCACTCTTTACCTGGTGCGAGCATGCTGCTCTTCTTCTGCGCAGGAAATAGGTGTGTACCACCAGGCTTTACAAATCCTGTCAGGGCATGCTCTTCTGTTGCTGGTGACTGGTTTGCTGCCACCCTACAGCCCTCCAGGATCTCGGCCAGCTTCGTCAGGATTGTATCATGGCGCCACCTGAAGCGTCCCTGGGTCAGTGCCACTCTGCATCCCGACAAGGTGTGTCGGAGACTTGCCTTGGCGCTCCCACACAGATGACAGCCTACTTCATCACCATACCACAGCGTGAGGTTCCTAGGGCATGGAAGTGTGTCGTAGGTCGCCCTCAACAGGAAACTGAGCCTGGATTGAGGCGTCCTCCAGATATCCGCCCAGGTGACACGCCTGTTGATGGTAGCATCCCATCTCGTCCAGGCTCCTTGCGTGCCCTGGGATATTGCCTTCAGATGGTAGCGCTCCTTCTCCAGTCTGGTGATTTCGTCCACCACCATGGTCTTCTGCTGTCTCTTGGTGGCTTTGGACCAGAATTGCTGCACTGCTCCCCAGCCCAGCCCAGCACGACTGGTCTGGACAGCCCCCATCACTTCTCGGTGTTGCAGACTGGCGTTGGCGCGATCCACCTCTGCTTGCACCTTCCATTTGCGGCCTGTGCGGATGGGGACATTCGCACTCCTTATGAGCGGGTCTGCAGAGTTCTTTAGTTCCAGCACAAGGCGAGCCTTTTCCTGCTTATATCCTAGGCTGATGGATTTGATAGGGAGCTCCAGCATGCTCCGACCGAACAGACCTGCATCTGAAAAGCATCGGGGCAAGCCTAACCACTTGCGGATGTAATTGTTGGCTAGACTATCCATTCTGCTGACATGTGATGAAGCGATTTCACAGACCTTCAGGGGCCACAGGATACGTTGGTACAGGATGTGCTGGTAGCACCACACCTTGTGCTTCCCGGGCAGTTGACTCTGCTCAATCTTTGCCAGACCTTCTGCGAGTTGTTGTTTGGTTATCTTTACCATCTGCCTGTCTGACAAGTCTGCCGTGTACTGCCTCCCCAGGCTTCGCAGTGGTTTTTCGTCCAGCCGTGGAATGGGCTCCCCTCCTGCGACGAAGCTGTCCTGGACTTGCACTATGCCTTTCCTTATCGACAGGCTTCTTGATTTTTCCGCCTTGACCTTCATCCTCGCCCATGTGAGAAGTTCATCAAAACGCCTGAGGAGCCTGGTTGTACAAGGAGCCGTTTGAAGGATGCTTGTCACATCGTCCATGTAGCTCCTCAGGGGTGGTAGCCTCATGCCCGATGGTAATTTGATACCTCCAACCACCTGCCTGGCCCCTATGAGGATTACCTCGAAAGCCATCACAAACAGGATAGGGGAGATGGCGCACCCCATCGCAATTCCACGTTCTAACTGCTGCCATCCTGTCGTGTAGCCCTCTAGCGTAAAGCACATGTGCAGGTTGCTAAAGTATCTGCCGATGATGTTCTTTACACAACCCGGGACATGGAAGAACTCCAAGGCGAAGTCAATCAACGTGTGTGGAACTGAGCCATATGCGTTGGCCAGGTCCAACCAAACCACATGCACCTCACTCTTCTCTCTCCTGGCACGCTGGATCTGATCCCAAATCAGAGAAGAGTGCTCAATGCATCCTTGAAAGCCGGGGATTCCAGCCTTTTGGCAGCCCGTGTCGATGTACCCATTTGCCATGAGAAAGTTGGTCATTCTCCTTGCCAGAACGGAGAAGAAAACCTTTCCCTCTACATTCAACAAAGCAATGCTTCTGAACTGGCTGATGGTCTGGGAGTTCTGCTCCTTGGGAATAAATACACCGACTGCTTGCTGCCACTCTGCCGGGACTTGCTGCTTCCTCCAAGCTGTTTTCATTAGCTTCCACAGTACCTTGACAACCTGCGGGCAGTTCTTGTAGAGCTTGTAGGGAAGTCCATTCGGCCCTGGGGCTGATGCTGACCTTGCCCTCTTGATTACCTCCTCCACTTCTCGCAACTTAGGTGGAGAACTGTCGAACGGTAAAGTTGGGGGGGCTGGCCGTGGTACATACCCTGGAGAACCAAGCTGTGATGCTCGTTTGTCGTCACTATACTGGCTCTTGATGTATTGCTCCAGCTCCTCCTTACTGACGTTCAACTTGCCACTTCTCTTCTCGTCCAACAACTGCCGGGCATACTTGAAGGGATCTCTGAAAAAGTTGGTTCTCTCTTTCTCTCTTCTCTTCCTCCTCCTTCTAATCCTCTCCACTCTCCTCAGCCTGGCGAGGTTTTGTCTGACCTCGTCCCACAGGACCTTCAGACCTTCCTTCTCCTGAGATGCAGCCTTCCTCCAGTTCCGACGGAGCTGGCGCCTTGCTTTAATGAGCTGTTCAATCTCTCTCTCTCTTCTTCCTTTGCCTGGGGCTGTGGGCTCTTTCTTACTGACCACGCCAAACCTCTCTCTGCATACCTCGAAGATGATGTCCCCAATGATGTTCAGTTTCCTCTCGACGCTCCCTCTCAACGCCAGCTCCAAAAGTTGGCTCACGTCAGCATCCAGACTCTGCCACGCCACCCGGTCATTCGCTTTTGGCCATTTGATCTTATCGCGCCTACCTGGCTGCTTTCTTATTGGCTTTGTCGGGTGTGCCTCTGGTGGGCTGGTGTCCTCGTGTTCGCAGGGTACCTTCTCCATCATGGGGTTTCCTTCTGCCACTTCAGGAGACTCAGCACCAGTGGGTCCTGCAGCACTGTGGTTGCGCTCCCGGCTTCTGGACCCTGTCGTCTGACCTGCTTCCTGAGCAGTGCGAGGTTGCTGGTCTGCCTGCTTCATACACTTCATCTTCCCTTGATGGATACGCAGCCCCCTGCTTGACGTCACCTTCTCCCATCCACACGCACACTTCCGGAGGATTTTCTCGTTGTCGTTATTCGTTCCTGTCGTTGCCATTTGGTCCGTCCTTGTGGGCCCATCTTCCATCCCGCCTCTCGGAGGGCCCCCGGGCTGTTTTTTCTTTTTTTGCTTCGTAGTCAAGGGTGGCGCGTCCTGGGGCTACCAGGTCGCTAGTGGGTAGGGTGACTAGCCGCCCACTCCTAGTGCGTTCTTTCCCGCCGTCAACTGGTCTTTCCCAGCTGTCCACCAGGCTTTCCTGGCTGTCACCTGCCCTTTCGCAGGAGTCACTGGTTGCCCAGGGTGTTCAGATTGTTGTACAGGTGAGGTGGCATTACCTGCTATGGCTTTCCAGCCTGTCGCACCTCCTCCGGTGCCTTTGGGACAGCTGCAGGGTCATCAGCTGGACACCGCCGTTCATAGATGTTTCGCCCCCATGACCAGTACATCTCCAGGCGGGGGGGCCGGTGGCATGCTGGGGACGTCTCCCCGCCACCCCCTGCAGCTGCCTTCACTGGGGTGATGATCCCCACCCCATTTCTTTCCTCCTCAACCAAAGCCAATAGCTCCCTTTCTCCGCTTCCTCTCCCAGCACCCCCGTGGCTTTCCTCAGACTTGAGCCTGTTACGCCCACTCCATGTAGCAGCTGGACTGCTGCTTTGCCCACGAAGCCTCGACAGCCGATCTCCACAGGGTGAACGGTTGCTTTCCAGCCAGCATCTTTGCACTCCGCTGCCAACTCGGCGTACTTCTGATGCTTCCTTTCGTGGGCTGCTGCAAATGAATGGAATGGTTTGATCCAAGTCTTTTATATAGACACTGTCACTTTATTTGTTAAACTGATATAATTTAAGCTTTAATTTACTTCTTCCATTTACTTATGACAACAACATGAGGGTGAGTGACAGCATTTTTATTATGAGGTGGATTATCTCTTTAAGGTTTGGGGTTAGCAAAAAATCACTTGTATGAAAACCATTGCATGATATATCAATATAATGTATTATAACTAATATATTGTATGTGTGTGTGTATTAGTAGGAATTGGATGAGGAGTGGTGGCATTGTCCTGACATAAGGAGATGGGCTTCAATTAGCAACCCACCAACAAACACACTCATACCTCTTGTAATCTCCATTAAAAACACACACACAAACATTATTAAAATGGTTTAAAAATGCTGATTTCCCCAGCAGACACACAAGACAGATGATTTTTCATTTCCATCGTGCACATGGCTTGATGAGTGAGTGATCAAATTACGTGATAATGACATCCTGCACTTTTCCTTTATAAAGTTCATCTTCCTCTCTCTCACAGCACAGCAGCTCTGAGGCCAGATTCATTTGGCAGATACAGATTATGCAGTCCATTTCTATTATGAATAATCAATTTAATTATATCATTCAGTCTGTATTAAAGGGGTAGTTTAGCCAAAAATTAAAATTGTCAATAATTACTCACTCGTGTCGTTCCAAATCCGAAAGACTTTGGTTCATCTGTGGAACACAAATGAAGATCTTTTGAATGAAATCTGAGAGGTTTCTGTCCTTCCATTGACAGCTATGCATCTACCACCTTGACGCTTCAAAAAGTTCATAAAGAGATCATAAAACTAATCCATATGAATTGAGCGTTTTAGTCCAGATTTTCTGTATAGACTCAATCGCTTTAGAACGGATTTAATTTAGGATTTTATTAACATATAAACATTGATCAGCAAATGTAAACAGAAGCTCAACCGAACCGGCTTGACGCGTGGGAACAAACCTCATTGGTTCTTGCAGATGCTCAAACGTGCTGCGTAACACAGGAATGAACCTCATTGGTTCTCGCACGTCAAGCGAACATGCTTGAGCTTCTGTTTACCACAGCTGATGTGTGATTTGATGAATAAAAGCCTAAATTAAATCTATTCATCATATAAAGCAATTGAGTCTCTTCAGAAACTGTCGAACTAAACCGTTCAATTTTAGTTTTATGATCTTATTATTAACTGTTTGAAGCGTCAAAGTGTCAGTTGTGTGAACTGTCAATGGAGGGACAGAAATCTCTCCGATTTCATTCAAAAAAAATCTTCATTTGTTTTACGAAGATGAACGAAATATGTATTACAGGTTTGAAACGACATGAGGGTGAGTAATTAATGAAAACAAATTCATTTTTGTGTGAACTATCCCTTTACAGTAAGTTTTTTTTTTACTTGTACTGTAAGCTTTTGCTAATTGACCTCTAGCGAAGACTTGATGTCGTTGCAAAACAGTCCCTTTCTTCTCTATAGTCGGACTCATTTCACACTCAGCGACACCAGGCATATGTTGAAATAGAATGGTTAAACCTCCTCGTGGCATTTTAATGCTTCACCAGGTATGACCCAAACACGAATCTGTGGAGCGGAGAGGTGGCATCCCTCAGCAGCCCCCGCAGTGGTGTCTGTGTGGTGGAGATGGATGGGCTCATGTATGCCCTGGGGGGATTTGATGGAACAGTCTGTACCAACATCGTAGAGAGGTACTTTACAGATGCCACATGTAGACATGGCATCAGGCAACAGGTCTAAATAATTGTTATAAAACATATGTGTAGACAAACATATTTTTATAACTGCACAATTGGGGTTCAAAAAAAGCACTAGTGATATATTTTGTCTCATATGATCATATGGAATATATGACATTGGTTTCCTCATTATTATCTTTTTGGACAAATCTAATTCTTTTATTCAGGTATGATCCTGTGCTGGACACTTGGACCAAAATGACTCCAATGCTCCAGCATCGCTCTGGGGCGTCTGCGGCAGTGCTAGATGGGTTCTTATATGTCATGGGAGGAACCGATGGAGACATTCCATTGAATTCAGGTCAGAAGTGAGAATTAATGTTTACATCAACCCAGGCTCATTGGAAAAATGTGCTTGTAGAGTAATTTCTGCAAGTAAAATGAACGTGACCCTGGCAACTTTTTATTATGTTGGTTATTGTATGTATCACAGCAGTTCGGATATTACATTTCCAGTAAGTAGATCAATACATTTATATTGTGTTTGAAAATAATATACCACCTACACTAAACCTAACCAATAGTGTTAGCAAAGTCAAACATGAGATGAAATGCATTTTCTAAGCAACTATGCCATAGTTTGCTTGTCATATAGCTCTTTTACCATGACTCAAGTTTCACTGTACTTGTACCTGAGCGTTCTGCATAGCAAGCACAGTGTTGTAGCAGGTGAGCTATCGAGCAAGGTTACTATGTGAGAAAAGCCATATTTGTGGAGCTGGTTATGTGATTCAAATGTCAAAAAGTATTAGTTTACAAATCATGGACTATGTTAAAAGTGTTTTCGAGGTAATAACACAGTAATGTGCAAATAATTGTGCAATAACAATTCTTTATTCATTGATAATCTGCCCCTGTAATCATAATTTGTATAAAGAAATAAAAGTTATTGGAGTTTTAATGCTATTTAGGCTGGAAACTGAAGTGAATTGTAGGTATGTTTTTGTATAAATGTAGAGGCACGTTTTTAAAATGAGTCTACGTTGGTTTACTATCCATATGATTGGCTAATTTTTAAAACAACGGTTGTGTCCTGACATTCAATACACTATGCACTTCTATTGTCTTATCAGTCTTCAGTCTAATCGACCAAATATTTTGAAGATTGAGGAGCGAGCTCATTGGCTACTGCTACAGCAGGAACCAATCAGCTGTGCCCTAGTATAGAGAATGATGTGATATCAGGCAGATATCAAAATGAGAGCCTTTTTCTGATTGTTTTAAAAACCATGCTGTTTTTAATCTGTTATTTAGTGGGAGATGTCACCAACTACATTTGAGCTCATATCATCCCATGGGGACTGTGTCAGAGTCTGTGTATGTTAAGCCCCTTTACCACACAGATTCCGGAAAATACACCGGAATAATGTTTCCCGGAATTAGTTTTTTATTTATACAGTTTAGAGTTACTGGGACAGTGCACATTAACCCTTTCATGCATGAATTATGATATCCTCAATCAGGATTTTTTGCTCTTAGGGGATGAAAAATAAGATTTGAATTATTATTTTTTGCACATTTTTCAAAGAAATTTTCAGATGTCCACTTGAGTGGAACACCACTCAGATGCTCCCTCCAGTGTACCAGAGTATGTCAATGTACCCTTATTAGCTTTAAAATGGACACATTTCTAGCATAGCTCTCCTTTGAGAAAACCTAGCGATCTGTTGTTTTCAATCTCAGTTGAAATGAGCATTGTTGGGGTAACGCATTAGTAACATGCATAACGCAATCAGATTACTTTTTTGATGTTACAAGTAAAGTAATTACAAGTAACGCACATTACGTAATCAGATTTTGTTTAATGTTACGAGTAAAGTAATGTATTACAAGTAACATGCATTACATAATCAGATTACTTTTTGATCTAATAAGTAAAGTAATGCATTACAAGTAACGTGCATTACATAATCAGATTACTTTTTGATCTAACAAGTAAGGCATTACAAGTAACGTGCATTACCTACTAATCAGATTACTTTTTGACCTAACAAGTAAAGTAATAGAATGAATAGAATAGAATGAGGCATTTATATAGCATTTATTATATATTATACTGCACACTCAAAGCGCTTTACAATCATATCAGGGGGTCTCTCCTCAACCACCACCAGTGTGTAGCATCCACTTGGATGATGCGACGGCAGCCACAGTACAACGGCCAGTGCGCTCACCACACACCAGCTACAGGTGGAGAGGAGAGAGAATGATAGAGCCAATTCAATGGATGGGGATTATTAGGAGGCCATGATTGTTAAGGGCCAATGGGTGGAATGTGGCCAGGACACCGGGGTTACACCCCTACTCTTTACGAGAAATGCCATGGGATTTTAATGACCACAGAGAGTCAGGACCTCGTTTTACGTCTCATCCGAAGGAAGGTGCTCTTTGACAGTATAGTGGTCCCGTCACTATACTCTGGGGCGTTAGGACCCACACAGACCACAGGTCTTTAGACCACATGTATAGGATGATGCACCAGGGTCCACTCTAGAGGTTGATGTGCAACTATGCCACCAAAACCTGTGCAAATTCAAGAAAATGCTTTTTTAATAGCTGTCCACTGTAGTGACCTCTATGCATGAAAGGGTTCATAAACATTTATGTCAATGTGCCAGTTTAGCCAACTTGGCTAATTGTCACAGGATCTTTTGATTTTTGTTAATTCACATTGCCAGTGATTTTCGGGAATTTGTGTGTGCGATGTGACGTGTAATGTCTCACCAGCATCTTAAGTTTGCTTATGATATGCGATTTCTCTTTCGAGAAACCCCTCGATTTTTTTTCTGATTCGATCATAAAATGGTGCATCGCGAACATTTCCACTAAACTGGAAAACAATCTCAGCTTCAGCGTCATCACTGTTTATAATAAAAAGTTATTCAGCAATGAATTTAAAAAAGAATAAAAAAATATTTTATATTGGTGAAAAACACTACATGTGGTCACTCTGCACTTAATAATAACAGGCCAGAGTTTGTTGATGTTTTTACATCAGTAGTGACCCAAATGCCTCTCATTGAGTACCCAGAAAAGCAACAAATTATATTATTATTATTTTTATTAGTTATGCCAGCTCGCAGACACTCACACAAACTCAAAAAACGGGTCATACAATAAATATATATTCAGAGAACCAGGAAAAATAGAAGTGCCATACTTGAATGTATGAATGCCTATTTCTGTCTGTGAGAAGTGAGGGTCAAGAGAACTCCCACAACCTTTCCCTGGATATTTACTTATCAGTGCACTGAGAACAATTACAGCCTGTTCAGTAGGGGAAAACCAGACAAGTGCATATAAATAAAATAAAAGTAAATATTGTACAGAACAGAAATTTAAATTGTAAAGATTTAAATGTGTAGATACATATACAGGTAAACATTATGTGCTGCATTATACAGTGCATTAAATATGAATTATACTGGAACATTTGCTGGAACATCTTTAAAAGTGGGGTTTTAACATTTTTAAAAGTTGTAAAAAATAATAATACAAATCTTCTCCTAAAGTAATGAATAGTACATTTGTCAAATATGTTGTAGTGTACAATATGATCACATCGGTGGCCTAGAAAACATAATATGGGTCGTCATGTTGAGATCATATGACCAGCCAAGTACCGTAGTATTATTTAAATTTTTAAATAGTAATATTTTCAATTTATATTACAAAGGCATACAATAAAAGTATTTTCCATTTGTGCAACACTTCACTTATTCATATATGTGGCAGTACAAAGACTAATATGGCCATCAAAACATCACTTAAAGGAATAATTCACCCTAAAATGAAAACTTTATTTAAACCCATTTGACTTCATTTATTTCACAGAACACAATGTTATAGCTGCTCTTTCATACAATAAAAGAATAATCACCATGTCTTTATTTAAACAAGCAGTTGGACAATCTGATAAGTGTCATACAGGGGTGCGTTTCTCAAAAGCATCATTAGCCAGTCGCAAGTTCCGTCATTATCAGCATAGTTCAACAAGTCGGTGTTTCCCGAAACGATAGTTCCAACGAACATTCGCAAACAGCTTCGCAAATTTGTGTGGTTGGAACGACAGCTCTCGACCGTGGTTAGAAGCATATAGTTTCTTGTTTGCAAGAAATGTGGACTAATACATCATTATTTTGAGCCAAATAAGCAAGCTGACATTAAGTACAATCTATATCTTTTATCCTTTATTTAGAATACATACAAATGTCATTTACGTATTTTAGTTTGTCTTTTTAAGTGATTTTAAAAAGCGAAAGAAGAGATTTTAAGCACCGTTTTTAAAGAGTGCGCATGTGCAAATGTGCTCTAGTACGTAAGAACGAGCCTATGATTGAATCTGGAAATAGGCCTAAAGCTAAATAACTGATAAAAATAGGAGATAGTCCTTAGATGCCATCTCCGTAATTTACGAACGAACTGGTATGACGTCATTTCGAACAAAATGAGGCCAAAACTACGTTAATTTGAAATATCAGTGCCTTTATTGGTGACAGAACTTAAATTTTTTTTGACTGAACTAGCCCTTTAATAATAAAGTATTTAGCACACCTTCAAATGTCAAGTATACTCATAACAGACCAGTCTGTATTTTCCTCACCAGTTGAGCGCTTTAACCCGTTGGAAGGAACATGGCGTCCGTGTCCTCCTATGCGGTCTGCCAGAGAGCAGCCTGGTTGTACGGTATACTTGCGGCGGATCTATGTGGCAGGCGGCAGAGATGAACTACATTTGGAGCTCAGCACGGCAGAAAAGTTTGACCCTGACAACCTCAAGTGGACCCCGGTCAAACACATGAGACATAAGCGTTTTAAAGTAAGACTATTTTCCTCACAGCAGCCTGTTTTCTTTTCTTCAGTGCCTATTGACATTTTACACACCTATTGACACACCTGTTTACTTTTTTGACTGAGGTACACTGCAGCAAAACTGACACTCTATTCACAATATGTTCTTGCCTCATGGCTGACAGAGTAAAGTGAGTTTACAGTTCTAAGTGTTTCATTCCATGTCTTGTCATGTTGGCGTTGTGGAGGTTTCACTGGCAGTGTTTGATGGGACGCTGCTGGCAGTCGGAGGCTCAGATGGGATATCGACTCTTACATCAGTTGAGGCTTATAACCCTGACTCAAACACTTGGAGGTGTGAACTATATTTCTGTTATGACAACTTGAGTGTTTAGCATGGTAATGGGCATGGCAATGTTGATATGTTCAGTCTTGGCGGAATAGATCTGCTACGCTGCTGCTGCTGTTATTGCTGTTGCTGTTGGTTATTGCTGCTGCAGAGCAGGTACGGGACTTGCTACTGCCAATACATACACAACACATTGCTGTGAGCAAGTAATTACCACCCAACAGAGCATATGACAATGAAGATTGAACAATACAAGTATACGTCATAGACCAGCAGATCTACCACCAAAACATATGTACTACTGGTCCATAGAAACCGCATGCTAGCTATTTGTGCCTGACTCTTTAGTTTTATTTGAGTTTAAGAAATGGAGCATTATGCTTGGTCTTGGCGGACTAGATATGCCTATGCAAGTATTCCCCCATGCTGATCTAGTCTTTAGATATGTAGGATGCCATGAGGGGGGTGTGTGGTGTGATGCGCATGGCTTAACACTAGTGGACTATGCTATTTGTGCCTTAACCTGCTTTGCCGAATGGCTTAACGCTACTGGGCTATGCTATTTGTGCCTGGGCCTGCTTTGCCGAATGGCTTAATGCTAGTGGACTATGCTATTTGTGCCTGAACCTGCTTTGCCGAATGGTTTAACACTAGTGGACTATGCTATTTGTGCCTGAACCTGCTTTGCCGAATGGTTTAACGCTAGTGGGTTATGCTATTTGTGCCTGAACCTGCTTTGCCGAATGGTTTAACACTAGTGGACTATGCTATTTGTGCCTGAACCTGCTTTGCCGAATGGTTTAACGCTAGTGGGTTATGCTATTTGTGCCTGAACCTGCTTTGCCGAATGGTTTAACGCTAGTGGGTTATGCTATTTGTGCCTGAACCTGCTTTGCCGAATGGTTTAACACTAGTGGACTATGCTATTTGTGCCTGAACCTGCTTTGCCGAATGGTTTAACACTAGTGGACTATGCTATTTGTGCCTGAACCTGCTTTGCCGAATGGTTTAACGCTAGTGGGTTATGCTATTTGTGCCTGAACCTGCTTTGCCGAATGGTTTAACACTAGTGGACTATGCTATTTGTGCCTGAACCTGCTTTGCCGAATGGTTTAACACTAGTGGACTATGCTATTTGTGCCTGAACCTGCTTTGCCAAATGGTTTAACGCTAGTGGGTTATGCTATTTGTGCCTGAACCTGCTTTGCCGAATGGTTTAACGCTAGTGGGTTATGCTATTTGTGCCTGAACCTGCTTTGCCGAATGGTTTAACACTAGTGGACTATGCTATTTGTGCCTGAACCTGCTTTGCCGAATGGTTTAACACTAGTGGACTATGCTATTTGTGCCTGAACCTGCTTTGCCGAATGGTTTAACGCTAGTGGGTTATGCTATTTGTGCCTGAACCTGCTTTGCCGAATGGTTTAACACTAGTGGACTATGCTATTTGTGCCTGAACCTGCTTTGCCGAATGGTTTAACACTAGTGGACTATGCTATTTGTGCCTGAACCTGCTTTGCCGAATGGTTTAACGCTAGTGGGCTATGCTATTTGTGCCTTGGCCTGCTTTGCCGAATGGCTTATTGCTAGTGGACTATGTTATGTCTGCCTGAGCCAATATGGCTCAAACGTACCTAATTACAGTGCGCTCTATGTGTGGCTTTAACCAATGATGTCATGTTGCAGGCTGATGGAGATGCAAAAAGAAACCTCCAGCAACCACCTGAGTTGTCAAAACACTTGATTCTATTTGGATATGTGGAAGTCATTTGGACCAGGAGATATATGGAAAAACAGAGCGTGACTCTGACACTTTGTGCAGCTGAAATGCTGTTTAAACATGATAATGTAATCGCTGCTGCTTTTGTGCTTTGTAATCTATTCCTGCATCGAATGCAAGACTGTAAAACATAATTCTTGATTTTAACCTTGTGCATCTGCTACAGCAAATGCTGACCAAGTATTTGAAGATTGAGCAGTGAGCTCATTGGCTACTGATACAGCAGGAACCAAATAGCCAACGCATTCTCATCCTAGGGCGTCATATACTGACACTTTTGACATTTCGTCTACATCCAACGCACATGGCACCCTTTAGCGTCAATATGACACGCACAGAGCTTTGTTCGGTTATGGTTGGGTTTAGGTCTGGGTTAGGGTTAGGGTTAGACCGCTAGGTGGCGCCTTCTGGCCCATATCTATCTGCTTCTCATATTGACGCTAAAGGGTGCCATATGCGTTGGATGTAGACGATATGTCAAAAGCGTCAGTATATGACGCCTGTGCCCTATAGATAACGATGTGAAATCAGGCAGATTTAAGGTTAGTTTACCCAAAAATGGAAATTCTGTCAGTAATTACTCGCCCTCATGTCGTTCCAAACCCGTAAGACCTTCGTTCATCTTCGGAACACAAATGAAGATATTTTTGATGAAATCCGAGAGCCTTCTGTTCCCTCCATAGACGGCAACGTCATTGCAACTTTCAAGGCCCAGAAAGGTTGTAGAGACATTGTTAAAATAGTCCATGTGACATGACAAATGTAATGTTATGAAGTGTCAAGAATACTTTTTGGGCACAGAAAAATCCCAAAAATGTATTAAACAATCTCTTCTCTTCCACGTAATTCTCCTACGCTGTTGACGTAGTAAACACAATGCAGCGCTTCCGGGTTCTACGCCAGAACACAAAAACCACAATGTTTTTTTGTCGCTCCATATTTGAACCAGTCACATGGACTATTATAACAATGTCTCTACTACCTTTCTGGGCCTTGAAAGTTGCAATATTTTCATTTGTGTTCTGAAGATGAATGATAAGGTATTACGGGTTTGGAACGACATGAGGGTGAGTAATTAATGACAGAAATTTCAAGTTACTGTACATTTTACAGTATTATTTTTACAGTGCAACTAACCCTTTAAGGACCTATCAGCCTGCGCCATGTAATTTCACGACAGAACTTTGTATTCTTACACATCCATCAAGTCTTCTATTCAAAACATAAAGGACTATATCTCTTTGTTTTGGTAATACTTTTACTATTTCTTCTCTTGACAGACACTTTGGATGTATGAAGACTAAGCACACAGGGGCTGGGGTTGTCTTGCTAAAAAGACACAATAAGGACTTGCTCTAAAATGTGTGCTTCATTTGCTAAACTCTAGTTTGCTCTCTGAGTAAAAGTCTATTTGATAGATCTGCGACAGCAGTAAAATGCGTTATCATTGAGTTTTATGATTAGTGGAGCTAATGTGTCAGGTTATAGAGGTGAGTAATGAAATGAGTAAGAAGAAAAATAATTTAATTTCAACCATGAGAGAAACCATCCATTACATTAGATGGGTCTCTCTGGGAAGGTTTTATTTACAGACATAAAGTTTGGCATGGAAAATGAGTGCACACTTATTTAAGTGCCTTGTTATGGACACTTACTAATGGACAGTCCCTCTGGAGCAATCTGGAGTTACAAGCATTGGTCAATGGCACTTTAATAAAAGGAGATCTTAGTACTTCTCCATTTCACCTCTTCCAGGGCAGGGTATAAACCTCAGGCCTTTTGGTTTCCATCTCATATCACAATAGTACAACAACCTTATAGGTTCAACATCTCCCTCATGTAAGAACTAGACACAACTTTTGACAAAGCTTTTAAGCATAAGATTGTGTTGAAAATGTTAAAGCTGTTCTGTTAAAAATGTTCTCTGACTCATAAAAGTATTTGGAAAATACATAAGGAGGTTCATACAAATTATGTGAGAACACATTTTCTGTAACTATTTTTGAATTAAAAGTCATTTTTATATTTTTGGGATGTCATTAAGGTCTATATTGCACAACTGTCTCAAAGACTGAAATTCTCAAATATAATTCTAGAAATCCTATGCATGTTTGGCATAATCTTTCCATATTAATTCTTATAATAATGAAAGCTATGAATCAGCTTTGTTATCCACCAAATCGAAGTCAGTGTTGAGTATCTAATACTGTATATTCAAGAGACATGTTGTTGCCATGTGACACATTCTGACAATATAACCCAAAACCTTTATGACTGTGTGTCAAGGAATTAAAAAAAAAAAAATGTAACTAATGTTTATTCACACA
Source organism: Phoxinus phoxinus (assembly GCF_949152265.1). Lineage (NCBI taxonomy): Eukaryota > Metazoa > Chordata > Actinopteri > Cypriniformes > Leuciscidae > Phoxinus > Phoxinus phoxinus. The sequence continues at coordinate 32,916,825 of NC_136878.1, read as the reverse complement.
TTCAAGTGTGAACAAGTCAATGTGCATTCAAGGTTCAAGCAATAAAGTATTATGTTAAGTAGGTTACACCACTCAACATTCTTCAAATACATTTTTGTTATAAACATTGTTAAAAAATATATAAACACCAACATCAATACAGAGATAAAATGTCTATGAACTTTGCGCCTGTCTTTAAAGACAATAGCCTTATGTCTTGAACCTTGTAAGGATGCTATTATTGGCTCCTTTTTATTACCTTACAGTTTATTGAAAATAAAGAAATATTGTATTGTCTTTTAATTTGTATTATTCGTTTGAAATGAATATATTCTCACTGGATGTTAGTATTAGTAGTAGTGAATGTGCTTAGTTAATCTTTGGTTCTTAGGATATATAGTAATTTGAATATGTCATTGTGTTATTAAATAATTACTTTGATTGTTAAAGATGCACTTTAATTCTGCTTGAATGATTTTTCATTCATTTTTTAATTAATTGCACCTAAAAGTGAATGGCCTAATCTAAGCCTTGGTTTTGATTAGTTACAGCTAAATGTTAGAATTCACATAGCATGAAATGTTTGACGTCGATGTGAATGTTTGTGGTGTTTAATTATTTAGTAGCTAGGCTATACATATACCGTAGTTTGAAAGAATTGCACGCGCCTAGATGTCTCTTTGTCGAGGATTTCAGGTGGTCCAGGAGATGGCGATGTAAGCTTTGAAGGGAAGAGAAGAGAGGCTGTACGGATGACTTAGTGGCTTTACCTAACAGATCCAGAGGTGACAGCGTCTCAAATATTTCCCTGCTGCCCTACATCTCGCCTGACGCGCAGCAGTTGCCGTTTTCTTCTCGTGAATCAAGGCTTTGGGCTCACTGGACGCAGAAAGAATCTGAACACGTGAACTTCTAGATGGTTGCACTATGAGATGAGGACAACATATTATCTTGCGTAAATAATAACCAACAGCATCAGCATCTCATAGATGCAAAGTTGAATCGCACGCGACAAAAATAAACAGAGATGTTGAAGGTAGTCTATTGGGAATTTCGCCCAGTGGTGGTCGTCTGTAAGAGGAGGGTTTAATCAGGGTCGTTATACGCCCCTTTAATGCAAGTTTCAATGGAGGACGGATCTATTAGGAGGACATTACCATCGGAAGTCCTTCGCGGACTCTTCGCAGTGGCTTTTGTAAACAATGTGCTGCGCTTTTGTCGCCAGTAACACGGTTATTTACAATGATGGGACCGCGCAGCCAGTCTCAGGCAGGTGAGGACATCATGTCATGTCACGGATGACTAATTCGTGTGTAATCGCGCTGTGCTTCGTACTTTTTACATTTATCATATTGTTTTGTGAAGATTGCTTTGGGGCACAAGTAGTGCTGTTGTTTTGCTTCTGAAAATCAAGCATACATTGCTTTATTATTATTTTATTTTTTTAAACCTATGTTGAGGGGGGAAAAGCAAACCAATTTAAAAAAGTACAAGTAGTTGTTACTGTAAAACATAGCTGGACAAATACTGGATTTTATAACCAGTATCAGTACAGATGATGCTGATGCTTTTGTGTAAGTGTCTTATGATTTTTCATTGTTTTATATGTTTATATTATTTTAATATGTTGTTACCTTAACAAATATAACCTGTTACCTGGACAAATATTTATTATTTGAATGTGTATTACCAATAATAATGATCTTATCAATAATACCAGTACAGGTTATTATTATTAATTATGATGATGATGATACAAATAATAATATTAGCCTACCATTAATGTTAATTATGCAGTGTTTTTAAATGGTGTTATTTTCATCTTTGCTTTTGAGTTGTATAATTTATCATTTAATGAATAAATAAATAGCATAAATATCTGTTATATAAAGGTTGAATAATTGTCCAAACAGTGCATTCAATCTGTCAACTGTGAATATTGTTGAGTGGTATTCTGCAGAGCTCCACCAAATGGTGCTTTTTATTTCGAGACTTGAGCAACCAGTAACCAATTAATTGTGCATATCGCTGAACCGATTATCGGTCTATCATTGCTTTAAAGATCTATTTCTACCTGATTTGACTTTAAAAAGTTACTTTAATATATTTGTGATTGGTTATGCACTGTATTCCTTTTTTTAGTTATTTATTTATAAAACGAATTAGTGTAGATGTTACCATATGAAGTACATTTTTCAGTTGCTTGTCAAAATATTCTGTGGGCATTTTTTTGTGTGTGTCACTGCCATTTTTCGCCTTAGGAATACCCATTTTTTTTATATCCTCAGCACAGTCCTTTTTATTAGCGTCTGAACACTGTATAACCCTTGAGCAAAGGTACATTTTAGTCTGAGTTTTATGCACTGTACTTCACTGTACCCCTTGGCCAGCCAAATAACCCTCCACCCACTCATCAGCGATTTGCACACTAATGCAGTGGCTCACTACTGTCATTACACACTCATATGTCCCTGAGAGTGCTAATAGAAACCAGGGAACATTCTAGATGACAGTTTTCACAGTGTACAAAATGTGACAAGAATGACATAAAAGGTGAAAATCAGTGCGTAGATTGTAGTTCCTCAAGGGTATAATTATGGAAAACGATATACTGGTGAACTATCTGTGAAAGATGTCTTGTTATTGAATCACTGTTAGATTTCCATCTTAGAAGTTATACAGTTATGTGAATTAGCCTAAAGTCATGCATTACTGCTGTAACCCTGCATTAGCCTACAACAGGATTCATTTTATGTTTATGCATATGACTATAACATTTAGCAGTAATCCTTATCATTTCTCTCCATATTGTCAGAGCCAAGCATGACTCCGCCACGATGCTCATCCTCCGCTGCTGACAGGTAAACATGCTAAACATGCAAATATTGCCCACAATCAATTGCCTGGTTGTAGTCCTGAAACTATTTATGAATAATACATTGTGTATACATGCATAATGTATACTATATAATAAATTTACGATTATGTCTGTTTCTTCAGGTTGCCTACGGAGACTGTTCAGAGAAATAACAGCAGTAATACTGGTGTTATTCTGGACATTTCCACCCTGAAAATGGCCGATGTGGACTCTGAGGTTCCTCCTCTACCTCCACGATACCGCTTTAGAGATCTGCTGCTCGGAGATCAATCATTTCAGAATGATGACAGGTAACTTCATACTGTGTGTCCTCAGTGGCTCACTCTCAGGAGGTGTATGCATTCATAAAGCTTTCATAAGGCCCACATTTACAGTACACTGGTATTGCTGTCCACATATAGATGGTTTCTTGCCATTGCTTTTTAATTAAGAGCTGAAAAATTAAGGTAAGGAGGACATTGCAGCATTGTAAAATGCAGACCTGGCATTTACTATTACACTGTAAAAAGGGAAAACATGGAGCTACCTGATCTGATCCCTACAAACTACCTTTGTTGGTGAAACCCAATGTAAATCTGTTAGGCTTTTCAGTTACATATGCCATTGTAGAAATGGACTATGAACTGTCAACCATGTTTAATTTATTCTGCAAGTGAAATTGGTCATGTGATCTTAACATGTCCGCCCTCATGAGGAAACTGCACACTCCACGTACATTGAAACAACTTTAATTAGTCTGCGTATTTGATATCACCTTGTGGGTGTATTATTATTTTAAAACAATATTTAAAAACAGCTATTCATTTTTTATGTGTAAAATGTTTTTAATGAGGGGGAAATAACCAAGTGCACCTTTAAATAATAAATATAATTAAATAATTTGTGTTTTAACTTAAACTAGAAATGATAAATAAATACATATATAAACATTTAGATGCTTCCACATGCAGCACATTTTTGCGTGCGTGCGTGTTGAAAAAGAGACTGCATTCCAGATATTGTTTCATGATTAATTATATCAATACTACTAATGCAAGTGTACAATCAAACTAGTGGACCGACAAACCAGTGGACTGGATTTAACTGTTATATAATATCAGATGTAAAATGCATCTTTGCAAATTGTACATTTGGTGTTTATGTTCTATGTTTGCTTTAAGGACTTGTGAGTGTAAACTGTGCGTTTGTGTGAGAATAACATGAAGTGTGTGTGTGTGTGTGTTTGCTGGGTTATGGGGAGCTGTCCTTCACTGTGGTGCTGAAGTTAAATAGAGGCTGAAATGCAGGGCTGAAGAAACACTGTAAATGTTTTTTTTCTCCGTCTTGCTCAATGACTCAACGCTTTGTGATGGATTCAAGGCCGTAACATGCAGTTCAGTCAAGACTGCCTGCGTATAAGAACCATTGTAACTTATTGAAATAGCTGTGAGCTGTTTCTGATCATGCATACAGAAAAACGCGGAGGTGACGTTCAGGGGAACCTTTATGTTTTCAAGAAAACTTTATCATCCTTGGGCTTTGAGTGGGATTTCTGTTCCTTTAAATGTTTCTTTACAATTGTTTACACAAGAAATGCATAATTTCTGCATCATTTAGCTAACAATAACAGACATAATGGCTGCTCTGAGTCTTCTGTGGTTTTATTGGTGTATTCTTCGGTTTCCCTCTGGTTTGTGAACATTGTGCTCTGATTGTCCCTCTGTGGCGCAAGCCACAAATCATTGATCTGTATTTTTGAAATGCAGCTTCTGTTCTTGTATTATTCCTTCGTTCTGTTGTATATCTCAGCTAGTCAAAGCAGGTAGTCACATTATAAGATTCACTGGCTTGGTTTAATTGCCTTACAATGCTTATGGCAATGGTTGCACACTATTATCTGAGCCCTCTCTGGCAGGTTGTAAGTGGTCCATCTGTCTCAGGGGAGACTGCTGACTTCAAACTTTTCCCTTTCTAAGTTTCTTTTTCAGGCCAGGCCTGGCCAAGTCAATGTAACGAGAACACTACATAATTTATCTTCACACTAAATCTTAACTCTGACTCAAGCTCTTAGAAATGAAGCGCACAGAAAGCAATATCCTGCTGTGTGTGAGTGCTGCAATCATGGACTTATGCCATCACTGATTCGACTTATTTTACTCGCATGTCCTCTCTGTATTCTCAGCATTTGTGAAGATACTTAAGCTTTATATATATATATATGAAGACTTCAGATGCAAAAGCATCTAAGTGCCATCTGAAATTTTCTTCTAGAATGATAATTTTGATCAAGCTTGTATGTTTATGTTCAGTTATTTCACTTTAATGGCAATTAAAATGATCTATTAATTGTCATTAAAGTAAAATTACTGAACTTAAATATACGAGCTTGATAAAAATGCTAATTTTAGAAGAAAATTTCAGATGGCACTTGATGAAGCCTTCATATACATACATATATATATATATATATATATATATATATATATATATATATATATATATATATATATATATATATATATATATATATATATATGCATGTGAAAAAGAAAAGACACCATGTTGAATGCTATGGTTTTATGTATCAGGACATAATAATCTGGTCCTTGGCAGGTCTTAAAATTAGGTAAATACAACCTCAGATGAACAATAACACATGGCATATTACACAGTATAATTATTTATTTAACAAAAACTAGGCCAAAATGGAAAAGTCATGGGTGACTAACTAAGTACACCCTTACTGCTTCCATAGGAAATAAGAGGGTAATTGATTTTGATGAATTGATCATTAGCAAGTGTGATCACCTCTATAAAAGTAGACGTTTTGGCAGTTTGCTGGTCTGGAGCCTTCAGGTGTGTGTTAACACAATGCCAATGAGGAAAGACATCAGTAATGATCTTAGAAAAGCAATTGTTGCTGCCATCAATCTCAGAAGGGTTATATGTCCAAACAATTTGAAGTCCATTATTCTACAGTAAGGAAGAGTATTCACAAGTGGAAAAGACAGTTTCCAATCTTCCCAGGAGTGGACGTCCCAGCAAATATACCCCAAGGTCAGACCGTGCAATGCTCAGAGAAATCGCAAAACAACACTTCAAGAACTACACCTCAAACTTTACAGGCCTTTGTTAACATGGTAAACGTTAAAGTTCATGGCACTACAAGAAAAAGATGGAAAAAGTATGGCATGTTTGGAAGTGTTGCCAGTAAAAGCTTCTTCTCTCTAAAAATAACATGACAGCATGGCTTAGGTTTGCAAAGTTGCATCTGAACAAACCTCAAGACGTCTGGAACAATGTCCCCTGGACAGACAGACAAAGTAGAGATGATGGCCATAATGTACAGCGCCGAGTTAAGCAAAAACTAAACTCAGCTTATCAGCACAAACACCTCATACCTACTGTTCATCATGCCGATGGAAGGTTGATGATTTTTGGCTTGTTTTGCACCCACGGGACCTAGGCCCCTTTCAGTCATTGAGTCGACCATGAACTCCTCAATATACCAAAGTAATCTAAAGTCAAATGTGAGGCCATCTGTCCGACAGCTAAAGCTTGGCCGAAATTGGGTCATTCAACAGGACAAGGATCCCAAGCACACCAGCAAATCTGCAACAGAATGGCTGAAAAGAAAAGAATCAAGGTGTTGCACTGGCCCAGTCAAAGTCCAGATCTCAACCCGACTGAAATGCTGTGGCGGGATCTTAAGAGAGCTATGCATAAACCAATGCCCACAAACCTCAATGAACTGAAGCGTCGTTGTAAAGAAGAGCGGGCCAAAATTCCTCCAGAACGATGAACGATGAGACCGATACTGCCATACAGAAACGATCACTTCAACTTATTTGGTGCTAAAAGTGGCTCTACAAGCAATTGAATAATAGGGTGTACTTAGTTTGTCACCCATGGCTTTTCCATTTTGGCTTTTTATATATATATATATATACAGTATATATTATGTTATAGAAATGTATACAGTATACTGTATGTGTTAGTGTTTTTACTGTATTTTTGGTCAAATAAATGCAGTCTTGATGAACATTCAGTTACAGACAAAAGTTTGGGGTTGGTAAGAATTGTAATGGTTTTGAAAAAAGCCTCTTATGCTCATTAAGGCTCCATTTTTTTGTTCCCTGTCATTTTGTCTCTATGCAAGTCTCACAAGTACAGTTCAATTGAACAATTCATGCCATTTTTATTTATTTGTTTTGAAAGTAGTCATAATGTACATGTCCTTAAAAAATTTAATAATTACTGGCTCTCTGTACATTATCCCTTACTTAATAAAAATGGTCCCTGTCAGTTAATTGTTATGAACTACTATGCAAAAGTGACAGAACTGTAACTAGTAGACAGGAAGATGGTAAATTCACAGTAAAATGTTTCACACTGTAGTTCAGCTCATGCTGTCTGTGCAACACAACAGTTTGGTGCTGATCATCCTTGTTCATTAGGTGTGTGTGTGTGTGTGTGTGTGTGTGTGCGCGCGCGCTTGAGTCATAGGCTAATGCTTTAACGTGGTGTGAAGTCGGGAATCTCCACATGCTGCTGTCATTTCAATGATGAGATTGTGTGCTTGTGTGCATTGTGTGCGAAAGTGTGCTCGTGTCTGTTCTGAACATAGAAATTAAGGCTGTTTGTGTGTGTGTGTGCTTGTAAGTGATTATCTCTAAGGTTGCCCAGAGGTCCTTTCCTCTGACTATTTTGCTTTTCTCTCTCAGTTGCATTACTGTTCCCTCCATTTCAGTTTCTGTCCATCCCAACTCCCATATTTTCACAGTATATGTGCGTGTATATGCACCTATATATTGTGTGTGGGAGTTGAAGAGGACAGAGGACATTTTCTCATGCCAAAATGACAGTACAGAGCATCAGCAGTAGTTTGTCAGCTTCGTTTCAGACAGTCAACTGTGACTTTGCTCCAGTCAATCATATCAATCTCACCTTTTTGTGGTTGTGTCAGTGGAAGCTATTGTATCCTCATCAACAGCAGCAAAAGCAGTGTTGTGTGTCCCCACAAAGATAGTAATACCAGAAATGTTTGACCTTGAGGGGACATTTTAATTTATGATTTATAAATAGCTTATAAATAATACTAAATGATGTTTTTTGAAAATGTAAAAATACAAAGTTTACTGTGAGGGTTGTGTTTAGGGGTAGGGTTAGGGTTAGGGGATAGAATATATAAAGTGTGTGTGTGTGTGTGTGTGTGTGTGTGTGTGTGTGTGTGTGTGTGTGTGTGTGTGTGTGTGTGTGTGTGTGTGTGTGTGTGTTCTTGTATATCTGGTTTATGAGGACACAAATGTAAATAATGCGTACACTGTAAACCTGAATAAGTTGGCAGAACTCAAAAACATTTAAGGCAATCAATTGCCTCAAATCTTTTAAGTTATGAAATTCAAAGTTTAAGTAAGCATAACTAGCAGATTTCTATTTTGTACTTAAACATTTTAAGTTACACTAATTCTTACAATTAACTTAAATCTTTCATGTAATCTCAATGTGAACACTTCTATTAGTATAAACTTAGTTAGCTTTAACAAGCTAATCTACTAACATACTAATTTGCTAACATATTAGTAAAAGTATGTTATACAGAAGCACTTGCTGTATGAGTGCAACAATATAAAGGTATAATTTGCTCTCAAATCAAGCTGCGTGCACCACTTGTCACCATGATGGTAACTATCCTAAAACCAACATTAACAGACATTCTTCTAAATTAGTATAACAAAACATTAATCACTACTAAATCTCCCACTTAACATAATCTTGCACAAAAAATATTGACACTTAATTTTAGCATTTACTCTCCCTTTCGAGTGCCATCGGCAAAGCATGCTGGGGAATAGACATCCCAGCCCAGTTTCAGTTAAACTTAAGTTATTCTAAATTAAAAGAAATAATTTCATAAAACTCAAAACAATGAAACAGTTCAGTTTACTTAAAATATATCAGTTCTGTGAACTTGAAAGAAAAAGAAAGTGCTAAATACTCATAAAAGTTCATTTGACTTTACAGTTTAATTTAAGTTTGTCCTACTCAAACCAATTCATTATTTTGAGCGTTAGGGTTTAGTGTATCACTAATTAGTGTAAGTGGATAATTTGTAACCAGTAACCTGTAATAGTGTAACCTTTAATGTAAGGGGATATAATATACATTACAGCTAGAGAGTCCCCGTAAACCACATATTTAAGTGTGTGTGTGTGCGTCTGTGTGTGTGTGTGTGTGTGTGTGTGTGTGTGTGTGTGTGTGTGTGTGTGTGTGTGTGTGTGTGTGTGTGTGTGTGTGTGTGTGTGTGTGTGTGTGGTGAATATATTCACTTAAGAATTAATTTTCATTTACATAACTGATGTCAAAAGGGTGTCAATAAAGGCCTTAGGATGTTTGTTAGTCTAAACTGATGATGGATAAACTTTCTGGCTAAACTAGCAGCTTGAAGTACCTTATTTCATAATATTGCATCGAACTAATTCCAAAAAGCCCATGAGCACCACAGCTACTTGTTGGATTTGTCACAAAGCATTGTCTATATCTATATCAACTAGTAATATTGGACATAAAATCATTAAATGACGTCAATCTGACTGCATCAGTGTGGAGGTGTTTTGGCAGTGTGCTAATCTGAGCCTGTGCTGGCATGAGTATGAAAGGTGAATGTGCTTTAGGGCTGTTCCTCCTATGCAGTCTAGACTAAAGGCCAAAGTGGCCTCTGCATCACAGTGAGTGGGCGACTGCCATTTATTGTCAGAATATCTGTCTTTCACAAAAGCCACTGGCTGCGCTGAACTGCATTTTCTGAAGTTCTTCGTCATGTTCGTCGAATGTTCTTATCAGTGTGGCAAATGTAGGTTTGTTTCCTGACAGTAATCTATGACTAAATGTCAAGCTTATTCTATACTTCTGCACAGAAACACCCTTGCAACCGCACAGCAACATGTTAGCGGCCATTCAGAACACCTTAGCAACTGCATAGCAACAACCTGGCAACAGTTGCATTGTATCAACTTGTGCACTGACAAGCACCAATCACATGTTCTTCAGATAATGCTAACACATAGCTTGTACTATTGTATTATGTCTACCTAGATTTTGATAGTAAACAGACAAAGCCTCTTATCAAAACCTGGAGAGAGAAAACAACTTTTTGTTTTATAAATGCAATCATCAGTGTGTTTTCCTAAGGATCCATTCTGATATGTTGACACACTTCTCCAAATAAAAGATTGTGGTAGTGCTGCAAATGAGACCTCTGGCTTGACAATTAAATTAGCTGCCATTGTCGAAGCCCTGGCTGTTGAATGTGATAAGCTGTTTTAATGAAGGCAGTGAAAGAAAGCAAAAAGCGCGAGAACATTTGTGTATGTGTGTGTCACACGGCTCAGCGAATGTGAAGAGATGTCTCAGAGGTTAGCCAGAAGAGCTATTCAGTGGAGGGGGAGACATGCTGCTTAGTGGAGGTGGAGATTTCAATCCTCTCATTAGAGCTTGAGTAATTTCCCCAAGACTAGAGAATAAAACCGCTTGCATTTAATCTCATGTTATACTGCCGTCTCATATTACACAGCGCCATCAGATGATTTTATGTTTGTATATAATCTAGTTTCAACATATTAAGTTGGTTCGTCATACTGCATGTCAGTTTTGTAAGAAACAATTCGAGCAACAGGTTTGCTGTTTCTCACAATATATTCTATTAAGTTCCACAAAGAAAATCAGGCAGGTTTGGAATGACATGAGGATGAGAAAATGACATCATTTTACATTTTTGGGTGACTGTTCCTTTAAGGGTGGTGTGCACATCACATTTCAAGACCATATTTTTTTTGCACTGCGATTTATAAAAAATAAAAATGTTTTGATAGACTTCTGTAGTGTGTACTGAAATCAGTGTGAGGCCAGCTACTTTCTTGCTCGATGACCATGAATAAACAATGTTATGGTCACTGAGTGTGTGTTGTGGCCATGACAACTTATATTAGTGAGAACCACTATGATACCCGTTATCTCAGTTTAAACAGGCCGTCTGCCTTGTTTGCCATTTGAATTGCATTCAAAATAGACTGTGATCAATGTAGCAGTGAGACAGTCCTTCTCTGATTGTGTACGTGTTCATTTCAAATCACTGCAAGACAACAGTACAATATCACCTCCCTGATTAATTATACAATCCCCCTTACTGAAAAAATGGAAGCCTATTAAGAGATTAGCCAAGAAATCTCATCGGTATTTTTGGAATATTGAGATGACTGAATAGCAATTACATACAGACATTTCCCTGCTAAAATAACATTCGGTAATAACACGACTGTTTAATATTACATTTAAGATCAGTTTGTATCCATTCATTCTCCTAGAGGTGTTCAATCAAATAATTGATTGCTCTGGTTATGGAATTTAACTTTTCTACCCATTTTAAATACTGAGGAGTTCTTATAAGGACTGGTGTTAATGTCTGTTTCATTTCCTGTTTAAAACAAACAAAAAAACATTAACACAATTAATGCTGCGTCTATTTTTTTTTCAATTCCTGAAGTATGTCAATGTCTTTTCCCCACGTCCTTTGGCTGTAGCATTACAGTATTATGATCAAACTATCTGTTGCTGAGACAGGAACATCACCAAACACACTATTTAAAAGGCACAGCCAAAAGTGACATTTAGTAGGTTTATGTTTAAGTTTTTACAATTAAAAGTTGTTATAATATTTTTAATGTTCTATATTTAGGCCTGGCTTTTAAGTATGCTGAATGGCTATAATTACAAATTGTATCCCCAGAAATAAAAATAAAATAATAAATTTAACAGAGGAATCAGTATCACTGTTAGTATCTGTGATATTGCCCTTCAATAGTTAAAAGATGCCTTTAAACGAATGTTTCACATTAATTTGGGGATTCAATATCTGTGAATAATGTTAAAGTTGTAATCGATTGACAGCCCTACTAATAATACATTATTTATTTGTTGTTTCATTTTTTTGTGAGTGTTTTTGCACATATTCTCTTTTGCTTATTGTTTTCTGCACAGCTGTTTTGTAGAAGTCAATTATTAACGCTTTTCCTTTTGTACTGCTCCTGCCCCCCAATAGGATGCTCGATTTCCTTGTGAAATGTGCCATGAAATCTCGGAATTACAGCCAGCAATGCTTCCTCTCATTTAGATATCTTTTGGACTGTCTCTGTCTTGGTTTTTTATATCTCTGCTTGCCTTTAATGAAGAGCAGTAATGTGGAACCGGTGTAGTGCACAGAACCATGTTCTGAATCATCCGTCTGTAAAATCCATGGGCATTCTCTGCATTGATTCTAGACCCCCCAGACCGAAGCATCTTACACATGCTTCATCAGGACTGGATAAGGATGTCATATATTTTGCTATATCTGTAGAAGAGCGTTAAATGAATTTTCTCTCACAGGCGTGTTTGCTGCTGTATTGTCTGACTGTGCCCAGTGGGGCTCTCGCACTTATTCAGTGCTGCTGCTGTAGAAATCTGGAGCTCTCGGCCTTGTGTTAATGTGTAGTGACAGGAAATCATCTCTACACTCGAGACTTCCATCTGCTGTTCTGAACGGGGAAATGGTTTAGTTATTAGCGGTCTGGTCTGTCAGATGCTTTGGCTGTGAATTCTCTGACTTTGCCGTGTTTTTTTTTAAATTTGTGTAACTTTTGTTTGCTTGCCTTCGGATAATTTGTGGTTAACATCACATAATGAAAAAAGAATAATCCGGAAATAAATAGGTCTACAACATATGTGTTTTATAAGACAAGGCAAGCTACCAATTTAATCTTAATTACGCACCAATATGATTTATGAACAATGTGCTTTTCAAGAATATTAATAATATAGTATAGTCTGACAGAAAATTTGATTTTTTTCAGCTTTTTGTTTAATTAAAAAAAAAAAAAATTATGAATCTTACCCACATTCAAGTGTTGATAAAAAATGATGCATGAAGCTATAGCTAGAGTAAAATGTTTTTTTAAATGGAAAGCGTTAAAGTAGCCTACAGTTAAAGGTATGTACAGGTGAAACTCGAAAAATTAGAATATCGTGCAAAAGTTCATTTATTTCTGTAATTCAACTTAAAAGGTGAAACTAATATATTATATAGATCCATTACATGCAAAGTGAGATATTTCAAGCCTTTTTTTTTGTTATAATTTTGATGATTATGGCTTACAGCTATGCAAACCTTTTCACAATATTCAAATTTTTCGAGTTTCACCTGTATAACTGTAGGCTACTTTAACTCTTTCCATTTAAAAAATGCATCCTTTTTTATCAATACTTGAATGTGGGTAAGTTTCATTAAAAAAAAAAAACTTTTTTTAACCAAAATATATGGTGGAGTATAAGTAGTGGTATACAGTAGTTAAAGTGATATGTAAATAGTAAACTATAAGTATGATGTTATGTTCACCTAAAGAAAACTTGCAAGTAGGCTATACTTGCAGTATAAAATGACTAAACTAGTAGTTTACTGAGAGTGCACTTCACACTTTGTTAGAGTGTACTTTCATAAACTAAAAAATGTGCTACAAGTATTTGACAAGGAAACTATCAGTATACCTAAGTTCACTTAAAGGATTAGTTCACTTTTAAAGTGAAAATTCTGTCATCATATACTCCCCCTTAAGTTGTTTCAAACCTGTATGAATTTCTTTCCTCTGCTGAACACAAAGGAAGATATTTAGAAGAATGTCAGTAACCAGACAGTTTTTGGTTCCCATTGACTTCCATAGTAGGAAAAAAATATACTATGGAAGTCAATGGGAACCAAAAACTGTCTGGTTACTGACATTCTTCTAAATATCTTCCTTTGTGTTCAGCAGAGGAAAGAAATTCATACAGGTTTGAAACTACTTAAGGGTGAGTATATGATGACAGAATTTTCATTTTAAAAGTGAACTAATCCTTTAATATAGTTGCAGTACAAACGAAAAACTTAGTTGTAAACTACTCAGTTTACTATTACACTTGCACAGTTAAGTATATACTTTAAAGTATACTTTTTTTAAACTAGAAAGTGGGCAAATTTAGTCCCAAGTAGTATTGAAACAGTGCACTTACAAGTATACTTTTAGTACATTGACATTAATTTACTTACTACATAAAGTAACAATATACTTTAAGTATTCTTAATACAATCATTTTTTTGTAAGGGTAGCATGATGTTTCTATATGCAGTATGACAAATATGTAAATGTATAAAATGGGGATACTGTACGTGTACACACTTATGTTGTACGGTATTCGATTAGAGGAATTGGAGCAAGAGTTAGAGGTTACCTTTTTTTATGTTGGAGTTACAATACAAAAATGCTCACAAGATGTGTAAAATAAACAGTGTAAAATTTGTGATTTACTCTAGTAACATGTAGGCCTACTGCAGTGCATGAAGCACAATAAAGTACTCCATAAAGAGATCCTTGTTTTAGTGCTACCATCATCTTTTAAGGTCATTGTGAATTTAAAGTCTCTCATGTTAATGGGTGAAAGTTTTCCTACAGTATGTTATAGAAGAAAAAAAGTTAGACATAAGAGAATTATTGTAAATTACGTTTTTGCACTATATTGGCTAATTGATATGGACAATTGACATAAAATCATAAAATCAAAAAGTTTTATCATGGCAAAAAAACATTTAGAACTATTTCTAAATATATTCTCTGAAAGGTCTTATCAACTTCACACAATTTAGATTCACAAGTAAATTTATCTTGTTTTCAGGATATTTTTATATAAAAACATAATATATGATATTGGAAAATAATATTTAGCAGTGAACTGTAAACTTGATTAGCTAAAAAATATTTGGTGTTGCTTTAAAATAAAAAAATCTGATTGGTGGTCTGAATGTCGAATAGATTCAGTTTATTGAGCGTTTTACTCACACCTCTTGAGTTCATACAAATCAATAATACTCAGTAACAGTAACAATAACACGGTCTCAGGGAAGATTGGGAAATATGTGTATTGGTCTTCCTCTGACCACAGGGTGTCACTGTGATATTTCATTGGTGGAATCCCCCTGTCTACTGTTCTCATAATCTAGTGTTACATAATCGTCATCCTTAGTGCAGAGATTGAACAAGAACAGAGACTCCCACTCAGGCAGTGGGCCGTACTCTCTATTCTTGAAGATTTCATGACTGCGTGTTTATGTTTGGTTTCCAGCATGTGCTGTTATAATTTATATCAAAGATGTGTGGTTTCTGGGGGAACAACATGTACTGTAGATATTTGAATATTAGTAAGATTAGATTAGAATATGTGTCATGATTACAAAAAATATGTTCTTTAAATCAGTGTTGAACTGTAATTGAAAAATCAATTGTATTAAAAGGTTAACGACCTTAATGTGCTTCTTATCTAACATGTCTCAATGATTCAGTGTGATCAGTAAGCCTCACAACAACTATACAAATAAACATAATTTCCCTTGACTTGTTGAGGATGTGTGTGATACTATGTTTCGTCATACTAAATGGGATAAACCCCTTACAGCATCCGACACCACCTAGCCAATATAGAAACCACAGCATCACACTAACAACCACCCAGAGCACTTAGGGGGCTTATACACTGGGTTTGTTTGCTGCGGTCCGAGCCCGAGCGTGATTGTTCCCGGCGCCCCCCGCAGCGTTGGTCAGGTTTCACACTCAACTTGATTCTATCGGACCCTGGTGCGTTTGCGTGGATATTATGCAATCGCAAACGTGCACGGCGCATGATAGAAAACAGAACGCGGGTCAATATATTGTGTTTTTATTTATTAATTCGGTGCTATTATGCGCAGCTGAGTGAACAAAGGTTTAGTGTGTGTGTGTGTGTGTGTGTGTGTGTGTGTGTGTGTGTGTCGCATAAGGTCTTCTGCTGCTTGCAAACGGACTCTTTTGAGGAGACAGTGGATTTCCAAATTTGTTTCCCTGATTCCACGCGCTATGCGCGAATAGGCCTACACTGCAGGCTCACTCTCGCTCGTCTTATCCAAGGTAAATCATCAACACTACCATCCCTTACATGCGTTTTATTTAACTAAATACATCATAATTAGCTAAAACGCATTGCCAGGTCATTTTACTTCCTGAACAAGCGCTCACCCGAGTGCGTGTTGCTTTCACATTCATGGGAACCGCGGCAACCGAACTCAGACCACCTCCTCCAGGTAGTCTCGGGTTCGGTACCCCAGTGCGCCGGCTCCGCATGACAGCGTGCACATTAGCGATTTTTAATGCGAACCGTGCCCCGTTCCGAACCAAACTACCAGTGTGAAAGCCCCCTTAGGCAACTGCATAGCAACACCCTGAAAACCAACTAGAGACCAGAATATCTTGCAACATGTAGAAGCTCTACTAACTTTGGCAAGTAGCAGCAACTACACAGAACACCAAAGCAATGCACGAACAATCACTTAAAACAGTTTAACAATTGCATAGCAACACCTTGGCAACCAACTACAGACCAGAATATCTTAGGAACTTGCGGATGGGCTCTATTAACTTTGGCAAGTAGAAACTAACACCATAGCAATGTACTAACAACCACTCAAAACTGTTTAACAACTGCATAGCAACACCTTGGCAACCAACTACAGACCAGAATATCTTAGAAACTTGAGGATGGGCTCTATTAACTTTGGCAAGTAGAAACTAACACCATAGCAATGTACTAACAACCACTCAAAACAGTTTAACAACTGCATAGCAACAACTTGGCAACCAACTACAGACCAGAATATCTTAGAAACTTGAGGATGGGCTCTATTAACTTTGGCAAGTAGCAACTACACAGAACACCATAGCAATGTGCTAACCACCACTCAAAATACTTTAACAATTGCATAGCAACACCTTGGCAACAAACTACACTTCAGACTATCGTAGAAACTTGAGGATGGGCTCTTTTAAATTGGGCAAGAAATCAACTACACAGTACACCATAGCGATACACTATCAACCATTCACAACACCCTAGCGGCAAGCTGAATCATCGTTTTCTTCAAAAAAAATTATTCTGTGCTCATTCTGTAACTTAAATGAACACAAACTGTCCCATTTAAGATACTTTAGTGTAAATCTCAGTTTTTTGCTACAGATTAATTTGAACCCTATATTTAGTCAACAATAAAGAATAAATGCAATTTAATCTAAAAAAAAAAAAAAAAATTAGTAGCCTTTCCTGATTTCCTGTTTAGTTGAGTAAATAGTTTAATTTGTTAAAACATTTCTTAATGCCGATTATGCTGTCCTCTAAAATGCTTAACTTATACAGTCCATTATCTTCACCTTTCATCTCTCCATTGATTTCATACCGGAAAAAGGATGCTATTCAGCAGCATTATTAAAATGTGTGGCTAAGCTTGATGTCTTGGTTTTGATGTGTTAATGTGATTCGGTACAGATACACTTCTGAGCCGGACCTGCGCAGTTGAAGCTGGAGAATCTTGATATTGAGCACTAAAGCACTCCACGCGCCTCTTCAGTCGTGTGATAACCCTCATCGACGTCGTGAGCGTGACACGCGCGTCCGGCAGCAGGTGCATTTACGGATGCGACGCGCGGTAAAGTGAAGCATGAACTCGCGCTGACGGTACCCGTCCATCTCTCCTGCTAGTAACTTGTGAGCCTGAAGAATGGCAGGTGCCAAAAAAACCGAGTCGCCGTCCGAAATCGACCCGGACGGAAAGACCGAAGCCAGGAAATCCTTCGAGCAAATTTGGCTCAATTCGGCGGTGCCTGTTCGGACGATGGGTTCTTTTGAGAGCGATGCTGGCCAAAGGTACCGCAGTCCCGTTTCAGGCAGCGTGTGTGTGACTGTGTGTGTGTGAGAGAACACTGTTTGATAATAAAACTGCAGCATCCTCCAGCACGCGCCACATTCACTGAGAATAATTTAAAACAAATGAGCTAATGACGATGGTAGATTAAACGATCAAACACCATATATTTCGTGTTTATTTGAGCTTGCATGTAAAAGGTAGCGATTTTGTTCTAGTCAGCGAATCACAACAGTGCATCTTTATTCGTTTTGATCATCTGAATGTCATATCTGCCGGATTATGCTGTGGTAATATTAGCCTAATCTGATCCAAAGATTACAAAAGCCACTTAAAACGTTTATAGTTTAATATGACTGACAGGAGGGTGGAGGGTGCTGCATCCAGCAATAGCTCTTTATTACATTAAGAAATGAAACTGATTTTGTATTGTTGTAGCCTAATGCAACCGCAACTCAGAAGGCTGAACTAGCAGAAACTTCTACTAATTTGTGTCAAATTAGCCTACTTGTTTGACAGTCAAATATCATGATTTGTGTGAAGCACATAGACAAATGATTTAACCTGAGCTTGGTGAACAAAGCAAACTGATGTATTTTCATAGTCACATTTGCTCTGTGTGGCCTTATATATTTAATTTGTATTTATTTCATCAATACACATCATCCATTCATTTTCAATGCATGTTCTATTTGACATCTCATTATTAAATGATATTGGATCCAACTGACTGATGAGCAAGCATAAGTGTATTACATTTAAATAATGAAATTTGTATAGGCTTTTCACAATACACATATTTCAAAGCAGCTACACAGAAAATGCACGTGTCTACAAATTAGAGTGATCTGTTTAGAGTGACTGTGTCCAAGTTATGTATTTCAGAAATGTAGGCCTACATATTCACGCAGTTAGCTAACTATATATTATTTTAAACAATGTATTAATTTAAGGCAGAAACAAGCTAATTGACATAATGAATACATGTTAACAAATGATTAGGGATATATAGAAAATTTACTATTGGTGCAATTGACACAAAATATTACAACCACGGTCATATAATTGTTGACTGAATCTCCTTTGACTAACAGACACTTGAGGCTGTCAAGCACATTATCACTTATTAAGGTGTAATAAATCAATATATCAGTCTATATGCAAATCTCATCTCAATATGATGTTTTCATTATGGTTTGGTTAGGCAGATTAATCATTCACAATGCTTTTCTTTATTCTTAGTCCACACCCAGCTCTCATCTCACTATACAGCCGTTCTTTCAATGTGAGTTGAAGCTCGATGGACCTAATGCAGCTTTCCACAGGGCTGGTTTCATATCTGTTCAATGATGTCCTCTAATGTAATCCACTCCAACTACCCATTCAGCCTATTGCCCTATTGTGTACTGTGGTAATGGTGCACAAAGGCACTTGTGTTTGCAGTTGAGCTGATATGAGAGATGAGAAAAGGGAGAGCTGTAGAGTTGTGCAAAAATGTCAAAATAGTTTTTATAAGGAGCACAGAGAAATGATTTTTGGTCTTTTTGATGCTGCTTTGAGTTCCCCAAGATTATTATGTTGTATTGCATGTCAACAATTGTGTATATAATGGAAATATATTTATTTTGGTAACACTTTATTTTACAGTGTCATTGTTAGATTTGTTACATGTAGTTACTAAAGTAATAACTGTTAATGCATGCAACTAACCCCAAACCAAACTAACCCTAAGCACATTGTAGTTACTTAACATTACTCAGTTCTTAAATGTATAATTATATTGTAACAAAGACACTTTTTTAAAAGTGTAACCTTTATTTATTTAATGTAATTGCCATGTTATAATTCCTGCATTATCGTTCGGCAAAGATAAAATTCAAAGTATTTATGACATTTTAATCCTCTCTACTAGACATTGGTCCTCTTGTATTACTTTATTAAAATTCTGACTACAGACTTCTAATTTCAGTCTTGTTGTGATGTCTAAACTAGGGATGCACCGAAATGTTGGCCGCCGAAAATGCCATTTTCTTTTCTTTGGCCGAAAGAGAAAAATGGCTCACACCTCAGTGTTCAGCGCTCAGGTTTCACTTTCGCTCTAGCCGTTATCACTGCACTCAATATTCCGCTTTATGCACATGCTCAGGTTATTTTATTTTATTGGTTTGTATATTTTAAATTCATTATCATTAAAATGACTGAATTTCATTAAAAAGTAAAAAAAAAAGCACATTTAAAATAAGAAATACATTTTTAAAAAGCATTTTCAGTTTCGGCCCAGAATTTTCATTTCAGTGCATCTCTAGTCTAAACCCATCAACCTGTGAACCCCTAAAGGGAAACAGTCCAGAGGTTTTTGGTGGCCAGCAGTTTAATTGGTATTTATTGGTCGTTTAAATGAAATGTGACGTTAATGTAACATTCTTTGAGTCCTCCAGGGCTTGAAAGGAGGAAATATGTCTCTCTGTCTCTCTATTGATCCATTCAGTGAATGCCTCAACAACACTACTTTCTTGGCATTACAGTAGTTACCAAGAGCAGACTATAAATAGGCCAAACGCTTACTCAAGGATGAATAGGAATGTCAAATAACTTTTTTTCTTTCTTACCATCATTACACAATACAGAATAAAATGTGGAAAAAAAAAACATTCTGTTATAGACCCTAAAGTGACATGGTGAAGGATAAAAAATATGAGATGGGAGAAAAAATTATATGTCAATGCTTTTGTGTTCTCTCGTAAAAGGTTTGCGTTCCCTCCAAAAACTTTGCGTTTGCCTGCAAAATTGCGTTTGAACACAAAGTTTCTTGAGAATGCAAAAGTTTTGCGAGGGAATGAAAATGTTTTGCGAGCGAACACAAAATCATTGAAATATATTTTTTCCTCCCATCGTAGATTTTTTTCCATTACCATGTGCCTTTAGGGGGCTCCATAGTTATGCAGTGTATGTTCATGTGGTCATTCAAATTCCAACATCAGGGTGAAATTGCTTGTTACTATACTCCTTAAAACATTAACTCATTTAACTCATCAATTGCATTGGCACTTTCTTGATGTCACATCATATTTTTTCAAACTTTCCAATTTACAATATTTTTTATTTAAATTTTTTTTTAATTAAATTGATTAAATTAATTTATTATTTTTATGAATTCTAATGATTAAGTATGGGAAGATGGTTGGTGCATGTTGAATTTCCAAATGTGCATGTCACATGTTAAAGTTACCCAAACTCAGAGCAGAGATGGAGTTGGAACCAAGCCGCTCTGAGATGCTGGAAACACCATTTTTAGTTTGAAAAGTTTATGTAAGTGCCAATTCCAACGGCGTCACACTAGTTGTGATAATGGTGATACCCACATGTCCATAATCTGAAAAACTGAGTACCAGAATTATGCCTGAATTAGTTTATGACTGGTCTAGTTCAAAATAATTTTTTTAAAGTTTAAATAACTGCACTTTTGATAGTGACTAATGCAAAACGTACCACGACACAAATAGCCACCTCTGCCCTCACAATTCTAAACACCCCAAATATTAAAAACAAAAAACCTGAATGATCTAACGTGACTTCAAAGCTACTTTTTGACTTCATCATAACATGTTTTGATTATACCGAAGGACATTTCTCTGCCCTGTCAGGTCTTTCCATTTCTTATTTCAGCACTTAGTGTAGACAGCAAGGAGTGAAAGCGGAGAAGTAAATTGTTTAAATGGTCAACTCTCTTTAAAAGATCACTCATTGTTTGCCCATCATGCTTTTTGATAATACAGATGACACATTTGTCAGCTTCAGATTGGTTATATATTTAATAAATTCCTGCCAAGATGTAAAACGAGAGGCCTAAGCAAAACCCGTTTCATTTATACAAGATAAGAACAATACCTGAGCAGTCTGCTTCATTTTTAGTTTGACATATATCAAAAAAATGTCCAATTGAGTCATTAAAAAAAAAAAAATTGTCTTACATAAGTGCAGTAAACAGTATATTATTAGCCAAAAAAATAATAATTTACACCAGTTTTCATATAATGACAATGTAATGAATCACGTACAATTGTGCATTAATATGTCAACAACTCCCTTTTTGAGCCTTATATAGATCAGGTTTGTAAAAGAACTAGAGCTTCAGAGCACCTCACAGTGAGAGAATGTTTCTGAGGGAGCTGTGAAATGCTGTGGTGCAGTGCAGGTTTTGTATTTGTACAGTATGTAGGTGTAGCTTTAGACAAGCGAAAAATCATTCAGTCCGACAGCAGGGACTCAAGAGTCTGAAACCATGTTCCTTCCTTTGCACACTCTATTTCATCAGTCATATACATGTTCTTTTTGTAAGTAGATATCTCACATCAGTGTTTCTAAACCTTTCTGACACGTAGACTAGACCTCACTGTCGTTCAAAACAATATTGCCCATAACATATATTTTCTGATGTAATAAGGTGTCATTTCAAATATATATTTTTAATAAAAGCAACTGTATAATCTTATGTTAAATTAATTAATGATTTATTTTGTGATTTTAGAAATTTCATGAACTGTGTTCTTCAATAAAAAACAAAACTTATAGAGGGGAAAGAAAATAAATATGATTTGGCATCTTTATTTTTATTTTGGAATATTATTATATATTTGGATTAAAATTTAGATTATTTGAGTATATTCATAATTGTCATTGTAAATTTTTCTGCCCGTTACATTTTATATACTCTGTAGAAATGTTGTGATGGTTTGGTTTGGGGGTAGAGTTAAGGGATCTAAAATATATTTATAAAATCGTAAAAACATGACTAAACTAATTTACTTAACTTTAAATGTTTTACATTTCTATAACTGTAAATACCTAATAATGTTTAGTGGTAGGGGTTCAACTAACAGGCGGCTGAGCATGCTCAGTTTGATCACTGATGATTGACTCAATTTGTGTGAGCATGAGGAGTTGTTATTTAGAAATAATATGTTACATTTTTAGCCTCATGTAGTGTTTTTTTATTATATTTTGCTGTAAAAGTTGTTTCAAGTCACCACCATGTAGTGTTTTTTTATTATATTTTGCTGTAAAAGTTGTTTAAAGTCACCATTAGAATATAATTAGTGTTCTCTTTAGTGAAGTTTCTTTCATTTCAGTGAGTATCTGCAAATTATTATGCCATATAAAAGTAACTATAACTTTTTCAGTTTGTCCGACAAAAGTTAGACAAAATAAGTACATTTTATGTCACTATTGTATAATATATTAATGCTCAGCTTAGTGTTAAATGCGACCTTATTAAACTTGGATCGACAAGTAAAAACATTATTATTTTTGAGTTGACAGAACTTGTTATATTGTTTGACCAACTTGAATTGTTAAGTTGATACAACATACAGTGTGTTTACATGCACCCTCATAATGTGATTTTGGTAGCCTGACTACGTCAGACTTCCTACTTCCGCTAATTTAATTTCGCTCCTGTAGTCAGTCTGAGATAGCAGCCTATCTTTCAGTTTTCCACCGGCCTTCGGACGGCCGGGCCAATCAACGAACAGAGGGCGGGCTGAGAGCCGTGACGTAGACGCTAAGCGCCGAGTTTTACATTGTAGGTTAGAGAAATCGAAAACCGAAACGAGACACGGGATGCAATTTGCTCTGTTATGGAGAACCAGTGCTGCCGCTCCCACCACGCGCTGTGCGTAGGGAACCAAGAGCTGAGGGGGCACCAAAAATATAGCGTTCCGGGAGTCTCCCGCATATTGATAGCGGCTCTCTGATGCCCGCGAATTAGTTAAAATCTCCGGAATCTAGAGTGATCGCGCCCGCGAGACAGAGACTGTGCTCCAAACCGCGTAGCGCGTGCACGGCAGAGAGGGAGAGCGAGCAAGAGAGGCGTGTGCCTCATGAAGCTTCTCGGGGTAGAGGGCATCATAAAGGAATTATGCTTAGGGCACCGAAATGGCTAGCAGCGGCACTGGCTGTGTTTAAAAGATATAATCCTAAATTTGAGAGTTGGCTACAAATATTTTCTTGTTTCACTCAGTCAAAAATAAGTTTAGAGGCCGTGATTGTACTGTGGATGCGTAGATTAACGACGCATAATCTGCCAAAGTCGTTTACAGCCATTTTCACTCCGGTATTTCGCTCACATCATCATGTGTTTACAGCAGGTTTACAGTGGAAGTTTGATTATAGATTTGAGTTCGATGCATGATGTCTGTGGTTCGATGCGGCTGTACAGGCGCATAACATACGTCCTAACTAAACTTATCTGATTGGCTTACGGGTAACCAATGATTTTAAACTTCAGACAAGCGCCCCCTAGCGTGAGAGAAAACACTTCTCTATTACAGTATGCCATTCCAGACTCTGTCTACGAAGCAAAGTGAAGTAGCAGAGTCTGGTATTACCATGCTATGATTTTGGCAATAATGCTATTAAACTTTACCTCATGTAAACGCAATATTTCTAACAAACTAATGCGATTAAGCTCATAATCGTAGTAACCATATTTGCATTTGACTACGTGGCGTACACTGATTTTAATCGCAATAATCAGGCATGTAAACACCTTAATCACAGTATTACTATTTGTACACAGTATCACAGTATTAGCTCTGACTAAAGTGCGCATGTGCTCGGTTCTATACTGATGGCGTGTGTTGTTTACACAACTTCATGAATAAACTCCGTGACATTATTCTGAAGTTTTCTCTAGTTCTCCAATCGCTAAACTAAACTAAACTAAACTCTGTCAACACAACTCACTGCACACTCTCTGCTCCGTATCTTCATCCACTCTGCGCTACGGCAGCGTATGCAAACCTGGCATTGGGACGTTTATCACTGCACCGAATAATATCCAGTACGTCCATAAAAATATATTTTGAATTTGATGTGAGTAGATTAACATGCATACTGTATGCCTATCTGAGTGTGGTATAACCATACTTATTAGCGAATAATCAGAATAATGAAAATGAAAGAGTGCTGAGTTCTCACAAAGAGTTCTGCTTGTCATGTAAACATCTTACTGTGATTAAGACCTTACTCTGATTATTAGAAATAAACAAATTATTGGTGCACACGTAAACAGTACATTTTTCCTTAAGTTGCATTCCATTTCAAGGCAACTTCGAACGCTGTGTCATGGTGTTGATGATATGGGACACCCAACTTTGACACCCAAATGTCTTTGTCGGCTATGTCGGCCAGTTCCATCTCAAGATCAGGTTGACTCACACCTGCCAATGCAGTCGTATTCAGCAGGGATGGATCGAGGCTTAGGGGAGTGACGGGGAAGGTGTTTTTTTCCCCTCTGAACTCCCAGAATCGTTTCCCAAACGATGTTTGCATTGCGATGATTGCAGATTGTAAATACTCTGAATTTATCATGTGAGCTTCTTTGAACTCTCTCAAATTGGGGAAGTGTGACAGTGTACCTTTCTGTAAATCTCCGGCAAGCACTGTCAACTTGCGCTCGAATGCCAAAACCTCCTCCAACACGTGCAGGGCTGTGCGTCCTTTCCCCTGAAGAGCTGTGTTCAGCGTGTTCAAATGCGCTGTCGTGTCTACCATGAAGTGTAGCTTTTCCAGCCACTCTGGCTGTTCCACCTCAGGAAATGTGAGCCCTTTGCTGCCCAGGAAAGTTTTCACTTCTTCCAGACACATTTCAGCACCTCCTCTCTGGACAGCCACCGGACTTTGTTGTGCAGCAGGAGATCAGAATATGTGCTTTCCAACTCATGCACATTTAAACCTTTTGCCATTATTTTATTGACAATCTGAATGACAACATTCATTACTTCTGTGCATTCCGGAGGAAATGTTTGAGCACACAGTTCCTCTTGGTGCTGGATGCAGTGAAAAGTCAGCAGCTTTCTGTCTAGCGACTTCTGCAGTAAAGCCACAAAGCCCTTGTGCATTATGTGCATATGTGCAAAGCCACTGACATCAGGTGGGTGGTGTTTATTCCTTTGGCTCTTAAACAATTCAAGACAGCCTCACAGATGTCCTCCCCCCGTGGCCTTTTAGTGGTATCAACTCAATAATTTCTTCCTGTGGCCCAGCAGAGTTTACATACCGACAGAACAGCGCTATTTGTTCAATATCACCTTTGTCTTTAGATTCATCGCAGGCAATTGAGTTGGCCACAGCTGAATTGATGCCTTTAATTTGCTGTCTGGTGATGTCTTCTGCCATTTTTATGGTTCTGTCTTTGGCAGTCTTTGCAGAGAGGGGCATATCCCTGATTTTCTGCACAATTGCACTCTTGTTTTTAAAGTCCGTAAATAGATGTTCTGAAATCTTAATGAAATATTATTTTATATATTCTCCATCTGTGAACGGCTTCCTGTGCCTGACTATTTCCTGAGCGGCTAGAAAACTAGCATATGTACTTGGATTTGCAGACCTCATCCACTTCTTGAAGTGATTTTTGCTCAATCAACCATCCGCAGCAGTTCCGAAACTGCTTTTTTCTCTCTCATCTACATCCGGATATTTTTTAGCAAAGGCTGCGTGTTTATTCTGGAAATGTCTTGCGACATTTGACTGTTTGTTGTTTGCTAGTTTTTCATTACATATTAAGCATACTGGTAAAACAATCTCGTCAGCAGTGTAAGCATATGAATGTGTCCACGTAGCATTGAACGTTCTTTTTTCTTCAGACACTTTTTTTTCCTTAGAATTCTCCATAGTTGGCTCATAGACATATACATGAAATATATTCAACACGTTAGAAAAGTTTAAGAAATCGTGCGCTGGCGAGTGTCGCACATTGGCGGTTGTGACACATATTAAGAGAGATAATTTTCAAATTTAGAATTACATTTTAAAAATGAACAAATTAAAATAAAATACATTTTAATCAAATACTCATTTTCAAAAGCCACAGGGAGCCGATATAATATACAGTTTGTACTGTATAAAATGATTATGTCTTTGGAAAGTCCCCATAAAACATGGGAACCCAACGTGTGCGTGCGTGCGTGCGTGGTTAGTACTCAGCTCTGCAGGAAAGTTGAGCTCCAGCAGTAAGATTGAGCACCCCTACAGTAAATTATTCAGCTTGATCTTGAAATATTATTCCGTTGTTTTTAAGAACTCGGGTTTTGTAAAATATGACAGGAATCATCCCGTGTCTAATTTTATCTTTATCAAAGCATACATTTTGTGACACTTTAGATTGGAACAAAGTGTTAGACGTGCTATTTGGATAATGGTTGTGTAAAGCTTTATAAAGATGCCCCAGATGTTACTGTGATTTAGATGATATCGTGGTAACTTTGAACACAAGTGTTTTTAGTGCTAAAAAAGCTTGAAAATCTGCCACCTGGCCAGGCTCACAGCAATCAGTATAATGGAAGTGTGTTTGTTAGGATGGGGGTAGGGTTCATCCACTCAGTTTTTGTAAGACTGTAAAATCATTCTTACTCCTCGTTATTGTGCACAAATGCTACTGTATGTGGTTCCCTGTGTCACTTATTTTGATTGGTCATTTGGTTTCTTCCTGATTTTCTGGGGATGTAAGTGGAAGCAGTTCCCTTTAGAATAAAGTGGTCATTTTGAAGTCTGGAGTTCTGACAGTTTCTAGGATAGAGAAACAGCAAGTTTTTTTAGCCAGTTATTTGCTCTCAAGGATCCATACAGCAAAGTCTGCTGCTTTAAAGGTCTTTGCTAATTTGCTGCTGTGATGTATGTGAACTTGTACTTTCAGAACAGATGTTTCTATCGTGGCTGAGAGAGCTCGACGCTGCAACAGAAGAAAACACATGCAAATAAAAAAAAATCGCTTTATTGGTTGGCGCCTAGCCAATGAAATGGGACTTCTTTTGTACGCGATGACGTCACGAAACCCCCGTCCTCCTCGGTGACGTTCTGAATGTGGCTTAATGCATTAGACAGTGATAATAAAATAAATATATATTATCAAAATCAGTAAACACCATACCTAGTATGTACACATGTTTAATTACTTGTTAAGCATTTAAGTTACCTTCATACACAACGCACATACGAGCAGGATGTTAAAATAAACAAAAAACTCACTTTTATGGTCAACACCAACACATTGAACAATAAAGGCCCAATATACTTTAAGCGAAACCAAAGAACGAACTGATGTGACGTAATTTCGAACAAAATCAGCCCACAACAACCTTTCCAGAAAAGTTTGCTACGAGCTCGTGCAAACTTGGTTGCTATGATCAAATGCTTTTCCTCTGCTTTATTTAAAAAAAATGCTTGCTGTTTTCTCAATTTTATTGAGTGTGTTTATTTTGTTATTGAGAGGAAAGCGTTATGCATATTCACATATGCATATTCATCTACTGTCGCTCTCAGCAGAGTGGGCGGCGCCGGAGGTTGGCTATCAGTATATCGCTGCTCACGTATTACAAACTTAGTTTTACCCCTAAGCGAACAACGAAAAATAACTTCGCTGTGAGTATATCGGGGCCATCACTAGTTGGATTCCCAAACATATCCAATGTGGTTGTGTTCTGATTATTTGCAGCACACATGTTGTCAAACTGATGAAGATGTTTTCTTAATTGGTGTTTTTTCTATTTGCATGTGTTTTCTTCAGTTGCAGCACATTGAGCTGTCTCTGCCAGCGTCTGTTTCACTCCATTTTCTACCCATTAAAGTGATAGATTAAAATGATCCTTCTAAAATTAATTTACTCACCCTCATGTTGTTCTAATCCTCAATAACTTTCTTTCTGCTGTGGAACACAAAATGTTATAGAATGCTTTTTTCAATGTTATGATGGTCTTGTAACAGATTCAGCTCCAGAACCTATTGACTGTAATTTCATGGAAAAGAGCCTCCAGTGCATTATAAAAATTCCTCCTTTTGAGTTTTACGGAAAAGAGAAAGTCATACAGGTTGATATATTATTCCACTCATGCCTGTGTAAACTGCATCTGGGATTGGATGCCTGTTGTTTACGTAGTTAAGCAGGCATTTTGGAAAATAGACTGATCTGGAATAACAGATTTGAACTGCAGTCACCTGTAAATGAGATGGCTCTCTGAAACACTCTTTTCTAATTGGTAAATAATTGCACTGAGACTCAAAGATTTTTTATAAATAATAATAATAACAGTATATTTGAATTTCAGCATAATTTTCACATTTAATGAAATGTGGATTTTACAAAGTCACCCAACTATGAAGAGCTCACTCATTTAAAGTGGCAGATGGCATAACTTTCTGATTAACGGTCAATTGTTTTATTGTTCATCAGCTGGGAAAAAAAGTGTTATTGTTATAGCTGTGGTGTGACTGTGAACTATTCTCAATTAGCACGATTAGTATAAAGTAATAGTTATCATCCTTAGTGTGAACATGAATGACCCCTAAAAAAGTGTAAAGATGCACTTCTTTTTTATCTTTCTGGAAATAATGAAGTGTTAGGTATGAGAGAGAGAGAGAGAGAGAGAGAGAGAGAGAGAGAGAGAGAGAGAGAGAGAGAGAGAGGTTTAACAAGACTTTATTATTTACATAATAAAAACATTATTCACAACATCAAATACTCATCAAATAAAATAAATTAAAAATTAAGAACCAACTGGTCCTCATCAATTACACACAAAACATTTTTAAGACACCAAATATCATCAAAACACCCCTCATTCTTTATAAGATTATAATATACAAACTCTATATTTAACCTTCCAGCTACAAGGTTCTTGAACATTAATTCAGCATCAGTACTAAGAAGATTCAGCCCTTCATTCTTTCTCGTCTTCCAAATTGCTAATTTTGCAGTTCCGATCAAGTAGTTTAACAAACACGCTTTCCTTCTGATTAAGAATCTGTACATCACACCCCCAATAAACACTTCTTCTGAGAATGTTTCATCAAACGCTTGAAACCATCTATCAAGAAGACTAAAAAGACCTTTCAACCTATTACATCTTAAAAACAAATGTTCCAAGTTTTCTACCATTCCACAAAACCTACACTGTTCACCCACTGCCGGATTCAGGTGCGCCACGTGTCTGTCCGTAGCTATCGCCCCGTGAATAAGCCTCCACTGCAGATCAGCCGTGCGCTTCTCTATGGGAGGCTTATACAGGGCTCTCCACCTGTCCCTCAGGAGGAAGTCTGGCTTCAACAAACCTGGCCACTTCGAGGCTTTTTGTCCTTTAAGAGAGTCCTGGTGCAAAACTTTGACTGTAGAGTAATATATTGCTTTTTTGGATGCAGACTCAAAATGTTCCAGCTGCGGGGTTTTAAAAGATAGAATTGACCCCACACCATCATCTTCATTTTCCGTCTTTATGAGATGAGAGATTTTAATTCCTGGGAGTTCCCGTTCATTCGTCATGTCCATCAAAGCTCCTCTCCCAATGTACTCTCTGTAACTACCTGGTAAGGCATTGACAATCTCCTCCAACAACTTTTCTGTCAAGCGTGAAGATCTTAAACCAGTCATTTCTTTAAGTTCCTCCAGCGGCTTCCATCCATCTCTATTCAAGAGGTGTCCCAGCTTGACAATTCCATTTCTCTGTAAGCATGCACTCACACTCACAGAAGACAAAAGTCTTGTTCGAGTCATTGGATTAAAAAACAATGGTTCCTCCAGAACCCAGTTCCCAGGTTCATCAACCTCTCTTTCAACTTTAAAAACAGTTCTCCATGAATGCAACATTGTCCGGTAAAAGTGTGAAAGCTCAGACATGTTTATCTTCTCCAGGTTCATTAAAAATAAATGTCTATCCAATCCAAGACCCCCAGCTTTTTTAAGACTTGCCTTTGCAGTCTGAGACCAAACCAAGTTCTTATGGTAGAGAAGTCTCTGTGCTGCTTGGATTCTGAAAGCACAGATTCTGCTCCTCACGTCCACCAGACCTTGGCCTCCTTCTTGAACTGGAAGATAAAGTGCTGCTGCACGAATCCAGTGTTCTCCACTCCAGAAGAAATTCACAAAAGTCCTTTGTATCCTGCAGATCAAGTCATCAGGTGGCTCCAGTACCACAAGTCTATGCCACAAGGTAGAGGCAGCCAGGTTGTTTACCACCAGAACTCTCCCCCTGTACGACAAATGTGGTAATAGACATTTCCATCTAGACAACCGAGCATTCACCTTTTCCAGCATTCCCTCCCAATTTTTCCCTTTAAATGCTGCATTTCCTAAAAAAACACCTAAAAATTTTAACCCTTCTCTTACCCACAGCAATCCACCCGGTAATATTGGAGGTCCTAACCCTCCCCACTGACCAATAATCAGCCCTTCACTTTTTCCCCAGTTCATTTTTGCTGAAGATGCCCTCTCATATTTTTTTATAATTCCCGTTAAAACGTCAACCTCATTTTGGCTTGTGATAAAGACTGTAATATCGTCCGCATAGGCAGATAATGACACCCTACTAGTACTATTTATGCCAGGAAGTAAAATTCCATTCAGATCTCTCCTTATCCTACACAACAAAGGCTCAATAGCGAGGCTATACAGTTGTCCAGAAAGCGGGCAACCCTGCCTAATACCCCTTGATACCGGTATTGGTGCACTCAATCCTCCACCAGCTTTAACCATCACAAAAACATTTGAATATAACAACTTAATATAAGATATAAAATTCTCTCCAAATCCAAAATGCTTTAAAACCTTAAGAAGATACACATGGTCAACCCGATCGAATGCTTTCTCTTGGTCCAAACAAAGAATACCCAGGTTGAAATGATTAAATTGGTTAAAATCAATTACATCCCTTAATAAAAAGAGGTTATCCATGATTGACCTTTTGGGAATACAATACGTCTGGTCATTTTGAACCAATAATTCTAAATAACACTTTAGCCTATTTGCTAAACACTTTGACAGTATTTTATAGTCCAAACACAATAGAGAAACTGGTCTCCAATTCTTTAGAAGACCTAGATTTCCTTTTTTTGGAAGCAAAGACAGTACAGCTCTTCGGCAGCTTATAGGAAGTGTTCCACTTTTGATGCTTTGAATGAGTACTTCATACAGATCTTGTCCTAATATATTCCAAAAAGCTTGGTAAAACTCAACTGGCAGTCCATCAATTCCCGGAGAACGTCCACAAGATAACTGTTTCATTGCTTCTGTAATCTCCTGAAAAGTTATTTGACTGTCTAGTGATTTTTTCCCCTCATCCTCCACCTGAGGTAAATCACTCAGCAAATCAGAAGCACTCTCAGCTTCACAGTCCTCAGCATCATACAGTTCTTTGTAAAAGTTAACTGCCAGCGTCTTTATTTCCACCGGGTCTGACGTTATAGTCCCATCCGGCCGTTGAAGATGATATATTTGTTTTTGTTGGGAGCTTTTCTTTTCAAGATTGAAAAAGAATGATGTAGGAGCATCCATGTCTTTAATGGAACAGATTCTCGCCCTTACAATTGCTCCTTTCACTTGCTCCTGTAATAACGAGCCAAGTTCTTTCTTTTTCTTATTCAACAGCTCACTCTGCCCAGTTCCATTATTAAAAATAGTACTTTCAATTCTTTGAATGTCTTTCTCCAAGCTTTTTACTGCAAACTTCACCCTTGATGTATTATGTGAGCTGTAATTTTGGCAAAATATTCTTATATTTACTTTGCCAACATCCCACCACTGACACATGTTTTCAAAAGAATCTTTCCGCATTTTCCATTTATTCCAGAATAATTTAAAACTATCACAAAATAAAGCATCTTGTAATAATTTAACATTAAAATGCCAAAAATAATTTGGCTTTGTAATTGTCTTCATGTTTAAATCAAATAAAACCAAGTGGTGATCTGAAAACCCAACAGGTAAAATAACAGCATTCATCACCTTATTATTCCATGTTTTATCAATATAAAATCTGTCTAGTCTTGCCCCACTAACTCTATTCTCAGACGCTTTAAGCCATGTATATTGTCTAATCCCTATATTTCTTTTCCTCCAAATATCAATCAAATTAAGCTCTTTTATGATTTTTGATAATACCACACTTGACTCATTATGAGGTTCTTCCCCATTCCTATCAAGTATAAAATCCACAGTGCAGTTCCAGTCACCTCCAATGATAACACACACCTGATCTCCAATTTTTTGAACAGCATTTTTTAGTTTCATAAAAACCTCCACTCGCTCAGGCCCAATATTTGGTGCATAAACATTTATAAGCACAAACACAGTTCCCTTAAATTCTATATGCATTAGTAATACTCTTCCCTTCACAACTTCTTCTACAACTAAAATATTTACATTTATATTTTTTGAGAATAATATGGCCACACCAGAACTCAAATTTGTCCCATGGCTTAGCACACATTTTCCTTCCCACCATCTATCCCATTCCGACTCATTTTCTGTATTGGAATGTGTCTCTTGTAAAAAAACAATATCCACCTTCTTAATTCTAAATAATTCTGACACCATTGCTAACTTATTTCCATCCCTACCCCCATTTATATTTAAGGAGCCTGCTCTCAAAAACTCCATAAAAAGGGAAAAATATAAAGAGGACAGAAACAGAGTGAAAAGACAAAGAATAGCCGACACCCTGTGTGTTCTAATCATTTTGTGAAGCGTTTGCCCTACTCTTTCTTAACTTCGTTAAGATCTTCCTTAGCCGAAATCTTTTCTGCTTGCTAAGAACATCATGACTAACGTTTCTTTGTAACAAAGTCACCGATACTATAAATTTCCCTATGTCTGGGAAGAAATCTTTGACTTCCACAGTCTTTCCAAAAGTTGTATCAAGAAAGTCATTTATTTCTTGCAGTGTGTATGTGTCCTCCATGATTTGTGAACCAAATTCTGAAATTTCAGGGAAAATATCATCATCTCCCATTTCAGAATCAGTACACATTTCAACACTGTTAGATACTTCCGAATCGTCAATTTGAGCAATTGCAACATTTATTTTTCCTTTGTTGACATCATCAGTCATCACACTACTTTCCCCCATTTTAGATGCATTATTTTGTCCAATAGAACCCTCGTTTTCATCAACATCATCTTTCTGATCATTACTGTCAATCAAATCAGCATTAACAACTTTCCTTCCCTCTGTAATCTGAGTTGTTACTTTCTCAAAATTTGTTTCATCAGTATTATTCTGTACATCGTCATTTTTTTCCTGAACAACCTCAACAGCAGCACCATGTTCAGCTACCTCCTCCTCCTGCCTATCCTGGGCCTTATGTGGGCACGCCATCCTCTTATGCCCAATATCCCCACACTCAAAGCACTTCATGCTACCAGTATTAGCGTAAACCACATAGGTTTTTCCCTCGTGGCCAACTCTAAACGATACATCCAGCTCTGGCTGATTCAAAAACATAAACACTTGCCGCCTGAACGACATAACGTGCTTCAAAGCTTCGTTTCTACACCTCAGTGGAATAGTTCTAATCCCACTTGCAAACTTTCCATATCTCGCCAACGCCCTTTCAATTTCATCATTATGAATGAAAGGGGGGACATTAGACACGGTTATACGGGTCGTTGGCGTTACCAGCGGTGAAACGGTAAGAAAATCTCCACCTACCACAATTCCATCGCTTATCAACCGATTTGCCTGTTCTTCCTTCTTTACAAACACCACTACCGCCTTATTCATCCTCGACGCCGAAGAAATGTTTTCAAATCCGATTAGTTCTCCAACCACCAGTAACACATCTTCCACCGTCACGCCTTGTGCAGGCACACACCTGACGCCTTGACGGAGCGACACAGGTGACGCCAGCACCTCCGCGGCCGCGGGGTGAGACGCCATCTCGATGCCGCCACAAAAGTTTCCAAATAAACAGTCTTTGCTCCTCTAGTCAAAAAGTATTCCCCTTCTAATACATTTTAATTAATGTGCAATAGAAAAAAAGAAATACGAAAAATTCTCCTGCACTCCCCGTGAAACCCTCACGCACAACCCAAACACTCCCAGCATGCACCGAGAGAGAGAGAGAGAGAGAGAGAGAGAGAGAGAGACCTTTAACACACCTTTATTTATACTTTATAGACATTCCTCATAAGCATCTATTTTCTCAGATGTACATTAATAAATACACACTCATCAACTCATAAACGTGACAAAATATTGAATAAAAAATTACAATCATTATTTAGACAATTTTTTTTTTTTTTTTAAGTCACAATAACTCATAAATTTAACACCAGCTCATTTTCATAATCCACTGAGCACAAAACATCATTCAAAGCCCAAATTTCAATAAATCTGTCCATATTATTCATTAGCTTAAAATATGCAAACTCTGCCTTGATTCTAGTTGCTATAAGAGCCTTTAAGACCACCTCAGGACCTACATCCCCCTCTCCTTTCAGTTTCCTTTTCCTCGTTAACCATATTGCCATCTTTGCTCCTCCAACCACAAAATTAATTAACGAGAGTTTTTTCCTGTCTGATGCAACATATTTTGGTCCAAAAATGAAAAATGCATTATTAAAATCTACCCCAAAATCTCTGACCCACCCATCTAAGATCTGAAACAAACCTCTTAACCTCAAACAATTTAAAAACAAATGATCAATTGACTCTTCGGTGCCAAAAAAAAGGACATTCTTTCCCTACAGTGGGGTCAATGTGTGCCACGTGCCTGTTTGTAGCTACCGCCCAATGCACAACCCTCCATTGGAGATCCGCCGTGTGTTTCTCTATAGGAGGTTTGTATAGGGACCTCCAGCATCCTCTAGGGGACGAGTCTGGCCCGAACAAATCTGACCACTTTGTCTCTTTACAGTCTTTGAGCACGTTATAATGGGATACTTTCACGCAAATATTGTACAGTGACTTTTTTGAGACAGTCTCAAAGCCTTCCAGCACAGGAGTCCTGAAATGTAGAAGAGAACCTTCCTCCGGCTCTTCATCCACTGCTGCTGAAACCTCCACTTGAGGAAAAAGACTCCCTCCGTTCTGTTCAGGAACCTCATTTTCCTCTGGGCTTTGTCTGAAGACAGAAGGCAATGCAGAAACAATTCCATCCATGATCCTCTTTATTATCCTTATGGACTTGATGCCTGTCTTGTTGCACATCTCCTCTGGACTTTTCCAGTTTTCACCAGTCTTTAGGTCAGCAATTCTTGTACACCCCGCTCTTGCCATTACGTTCTGAATGCTTCTGGGCTCCAGTGCCGGTGCTGGTATCAGCGGGTTATTAAAAAGAGGTTCCTTCTCTCTCCAGAGTCCAATATTTGTGAGAACCCTCTTGACCTTAAAAGTTGAAGTCCATGCTCTCAAAACTGCCTTGTAGAAAGGGGAAATATTCTTCAAGTCCATGTTGGTCAATTTGATCAAAAACAATTGCACATCATACTTGAAAATGTTCATTGTCCTCAACACAGCACGCGCTGTATCAGCCCAGCACGGCTCCGCATACAGCAATCTTTGTGCTGCTTGAAGTCGGAATGTCTTTATTCTGTTTTTAATGTCCATCAGGCCTTGTCCACCCTCTTGAATAGGTAGGAGAAGTACTGCAGTTTTTTTCCAGTGCTGCCCATCCCAGAAAAAGTCAATTAGCTTTCTTTGCAACTCTTCAACCACACTTTCCGGGGGATCCAGAACGTTCATTTTGTGCCATAATGCAGATGCAGCCAGATTGTTCGTGACCAATACCCTGCCCCTATACGATAGCTGGGGCAGCACCCACGACCATCGAGACAACCGGTCACACATTTTCTCCACCATACCCTCCCAGTTCTTCTGCCTATACTGATCTGTTCCTAAAAACACCCCCAACATCTTCAAACCCCCTCTTCCCCATTTAATTCCCCCTGGAAGCACAGGAGGGGTCCTTCCCTGCCAATCTCCTAATAAATATCCTTCACTCTTTTCCCAATTTACTTTAGCTGATGAAGCCTTTTCGTAAATATTTAAAGCATTTGTTAAATTCATTATATCTGTATCACCTCTTATAAAAACAGTGATGTCATCAGCATAGGCCGAAAGAGTGATTGGCCTGTCTTCACAACCTTTCACTAGAAACCCTTGCAATTTCTCCCTAAGTTTGTATAGTAAGGGTTCAATTGCTAGAGAGTACAGCTGTCCTGACAAAGGACAGCCTTGTCTTATACCTCTCTGAACTAAAACTGGACAACTTAGCCCACCTCCAACTTTTAACAATGCAGAGGCTCCAGTGTGTAACAGTTTGATCCAAGAGATAAAATTCTCACCAAAACCAAAAGCTTTAAGAGTTTTAAATAAATAAAAATGCCAGCATTTGCTAAATTCATTATATCACGCACAAGAAAAAGATTGTCCATTATTGTTCTTTTTGGCACACAATACGTTTGAAAATCATTGATGACATACTCTAAATATTGTTTCAATCTATTTGCAAGACATTTGGCTAGAATTTTATAATCGGTACACAGTAAAGCTACTGGTCTCCAGTTCTTTAACAGTCCAAGGTCACCTTTTTTTGGCAATAAAGATAAAGCCGCTCTTCTACAACTAGTCAGCAGTTAATTTTTTCTATGAGAAAATCTAAAAACATCAAGCATATCATCTTTTAAAAGAGTCCAGAATTGCTTGTAGAATTCAGAAGGGAGTCCATCAATGCCAGGGGACCGGCCATTGGAAAGTTTCTTTACCGCCTCTGATATTTCGTCCAATTGAATATCGGCATCAAGCCATTGTCTCTGATCATCGGTGAGCTTTGGCAAATCTCTTAGTAGGTCGTCCATGCAGTTATTGTCACAGTCTCTTGCTTTGAATAAATCAGTATAAAAGTTACTTGCATGGTTTCTCATTTCTTTTGGATTAGTTGTTAAAGTCCCATCTGGTAGTTTCAAGTGTAACATAAGTTTTCTGTCTCCTTCTTTCCGCTCCAAGTTGAAAAAAAAAAGAGCTCGGAGCATCTATTTCTCGTATTGAGGAAAAACGGGCTCTTATCAAAGCACCTTTTGCTCTTTCATTGAACAGGGACGCCAAAACAGTCTTTTTTTCTCTTAATTGATCCACTTCTTCTGAATTTTCTTCAATAATTCCTTCTTCAATTTCAGTTATTTCTCTCTCAAGTAATTTAATAGTGTTCTTTACAAGTCTATTTGAGTGGGCTGTATAGTTCTGGCAAAAAATTCTTATTTGTGCTTTTCCAATCTCCCACCATTGCACTAAGTCTTCGTAGTCACTTTTTTGCTCTTGCCACTTAGACCAAAATAACCCAAACTTTTCACAAAATATAGAGTCATGTAATAGTTTCAAATTAAAATGCCAATAATAGCTAGAACGCTGTGACTTTTTTAAACTCATTTCAATCATGCACAAATGATGATCAGTAAAACCGTTTGGAAAGATGTTAGCTTTTAAAACTCTATTGGAATTATTTTTACTTGCATAAAACCTATCCAACCTCGCAGCACTAATATGATCATGAGAAGCTTTAACCCATGTATATTGTTTTACTGTTGGGTGTTTCTCCCTCCATACATCAGATAAGTCATATTTTCTCATAATACTGCTTAATGAATTAGCAGACTGAGGATACGGTTCCTCACCATTTCGGTCTAGTGTAAAATCTAAGGTGCAATTCCAGTCACCCCCAAGAACCATATACGAGTTATCAAAACATTTTAATTCACTAGATAATTTTTTTTTAAACTCTAGCCTTTCTGCTCCATTATTTGGCGAGTAAACATTTATGAAAAAAAATGGAAATCCCATTAACTCCACCTGTACAATCAAAATTCTGCCCGTATCTATCTCATAGGAAGATATATTAGTCATATTAAGCTTCTTTGAGAACAGAATTGCAACACCACCACTTAGATTAGAGCCATGACTTAAAAAAATCTTGCCCTCCCACCACATTTTCCATTCCACTTCATCACCTAAATCGCTATGGGTTTCTTGCAAAAAAATTATATCCATATGTTTGTTTTGAATCAATTCATACAAAGCGGCTCTCTTACTATAATTCCTTCCTCCATTAATATTAATTGTCCCTATTTTTATGCTCTCCATGAAAAGAGAAAAAAGAGAAAGACAAACATTCAGAAGGAAACAAAAAGAAAAAAGCACCCTTTGTGACCTAACCATTACGTATATTGCTTTTTAACCAATTCTTTCCTTTTCCGTATATTTGTCACAATTTTTTTCAGTCTAAATCTTTTCCTTCGGCTCAATTCTTCAAATCCTACACTCTTCTGTATTTTAATACCGATCTCACAAATCTTTCAACATCAGGAAAAAAACTCTTGACATCAAAAGTCTTTCCAAAAGTTTCATCTCCCATCTCCTCCGTTTCGTCATCCCTGTCATCAACCTCACCAGCACCTTCATGATCATTCCTGTGTCCAGTTTCATCTTCACATTGAGAAACATTCACCTCAGTTTCCTCAACTCTCTCACCACCAGTACCACAATTTTTTGCAACTATTTCTTCACAGCTTACTTCCTGATTAATCTGTGTTTCGTTCCTTTCTAATTCATCTCCCTTCTTTTCAGTGTCATCTAAATTCCCTCCTACACTATCCTTCTCACCATCATTCTTTTTTGACCCACTCGGTCCAGCTTTTTCAGTTGACCAACTCGGTCCAGCTTTCTCTTTTGACCCACTCGGTCCAGCTTTTTCAGTTGACCAACTCAGTCCAGCTTTCTCTTTTGACCCACTCGGTCCAACTTTTTCAGTTGACCAACTCGGTCCTGCTTTTTCCGTTGACCCACTCGGTCCTGCTTTTTCATTGTCCAACTCATTATTTTCAGTGTTCGTTTTATGGGGGCGCGCATTTTTTTTGTGTCCTAATTCACCGCATTCAAAACATTTTAAACTCCCAGTACTTGCATAAAGCATGTAGGACTTGCCTTCATACAGGACTCGAAAGGAAATGTCAAGCGCCGTTGAATCTAAAAACATAAACACTTGTCGTCTAAAAGACGTGACATGTTTCAGCGACTCGTTTTTACATCCTAGTGGAACCGTTTTAATTCCACTAGCTATTTTCCCAAATCTCAACAATTCCTTTTCTATGTCATGATTTGGTATGAAAGGGGGACAATTCGAGATTGTTATACGGCTCGATTGAGACACCAGCGGAGAAATGACTGTATAAACGCCACTTACCCAAATGTCGCTCTCAACCAACCGACTGGTTAAGTTCCGTTCCTTCAGAAAGACCACAACGGCCTTATTCATCCGTGAAGCTGAAACCACGTTATCATACCCCACCTGTTCGCCTATCGCCACGAGCACTTCTTCCACTGAAACGCCGGCCTCAGGTACGCATCTAACTCCATGGCGGAGTGAGAGAGAGGAGTCACACCCTCTCGGGTGAGCCTCCATCTCAAACACCCGCCAACAGGTCAAACAAAGAAAAAATACTCACCTAATGCTATCTCAATGCTATCTTACACTTGCGAACAGAAAAGGAAAAACTTATATCAGAAAAGTTTTGAACCAAAAACTAGAAAAGAAACAAGAAAAGAGGAATAAAAACCCCATTTAAATCGCTCCTCTCACCCGTGAGAAAACTCACACACCCCAAACTCCCAGAGAGAGAGAGAGAGACTTGACTTTGAAGATCCTTTAATTAATTATTTAAAAAACAAGATTACATAAGAACACAAATATACACACAATTGTATAATACCAATAAATAAATTAAAAATAACTACACCGAATTTAAAAAAAAATCCAGTACATCTTTATGTTTGTTTAAAAGATTTAAAACACAATTAGACATACATTTGCAGAGAACCATCAATGTCATTTTCTGACAAATACTGGTTGACTCCCCAAGTATAGTTAAAAAGTGTCTAGATCTTTGACCAGGTGATAATAAGCATATTTCACCTTTAACCTTACCATTTCATTTGACCCTTTAAAATGGACACAAAACCCTTTAAAATCGAAACATTTATGGATTAGTTGACCCCACACCACTGAGTTTACCTTTGCGTGATAGCCAGATTGACATTTTTGCCTGATGCCTGAACAAAGATTTAAGCAACACATGGATCTGCTTTCTATTTTTGTTATTCTTAGGCCCATAAATAAAAAGTATATGAGAACACTTCTCCTAAAATCTTACACCAATCTTTTAATGTGGACAACAAAGCTTCAAGTTTCCCACACTGAAACAATAAATGAAAAAACATTTGAGGAAAAAAAGTGGTTCCTTTTTCTTTCTTTTTTTTAGAAAATTAATTTTTTAGACAGAATTTTTACTTTTAAGGCTGGAGAAAAAAATACAAATCTCTTGCACTCAAGTTAGTTCCATGATTAAGAACACTCATTCCCCCACCAAAGTTTCACGGTTTCTTGCAAGAAAATCACATCTAGATGTATTTTAACCTGATAAATTCTATAATGGCATTCCCTCATCTCATCATTAACATTAAGGGATCCCACCCATAAGGCCTAAAAAAGAGAGATTAGTGAGAAAACAGTCAATAAGTTGTTCTTTTTGAAGATGTTAGCCATAGTGTTTACTTAGTTTTTTTTTTCCCCTCTTTGGCCTCTCTTTTCTAGTGCTATTTCTTTGTCGAATTGCAGTGATGTTTTTCTTTATTCTAAGCATTTCTGCTGTGAAAGCTCTTCATAACTGCTAACTCTTGCCCAAATTGCAGATGCTGTAAACTTGTCCAATTCTGGAAAAAAAATCACTTACTTCAAGACTTTTACCCTTAGTTTCATCAAGAAAAATTCATTCATTTGAGCTACAGTATACAATTCTCCTTTAATCACTTTTGACATCTCTTTCCCTTCAGACCATCGTTCATCATCTCTCATATAATTTATCATCATTACAGTGAAAGCCTTTTAACTCATCTACTGAGCCTTCCTCTATTGACTGTACATATGAGTCACATTCTTACTATTATCCACATCCTCAACTTCATCGCTTAAATGCCTGACAACAGCAGAACTACATCCCGCTTGCTCACTGCTCTTTCACTCACCTCATTGTGCCTGATGACCTTCTCTGAAGGCCTTTCGCTTTTATTCTGTCGCTTGTGTCCGC
Organism: Phoxinus phoxinus; assembly: GCF_949152265.1. NCBI lineage: Eukaryota > Metazoa > Chordata > Actinopteri > Cypriniformes > Leuciscidae > Phoxinus > Phoxinus phoxinus. Next base: position 32,875,299 of record NC_136878.1, on the reverse strand, counting down.
GGTATCGGTATTGTTGATATATTTATAAGATCCGCTCTCAGCTGAACCAACAGGCAACTGCTATTCATTATCCACTTTCTTATGCGGGCAAGAGAAACGTTTGTGGCCTAAATCTTCACATTCAAAGCACTTGAGGTTGTGGAACGAGCGCACTTAGAAACATCAGTACCTGCTGTCTGAATAAAAGAACGTGTTTCAATGCAGTGATTTTACATCCTACTGGGACCATTCTAACAGGACTTGTGATTTTTCTGTATCGTGTCAGTTCTTTAATAATGAAACATTAATTACATTTGATATACATAAACATTTGTAAATTGTGACTTTAGTTACCAGGTCCGCTAAAGGAGTCACGGGAACAAACATTTATTTAATCCAAATTACCTGTACAAGGTCAAATACTATCCTAAAGGGTTAGTTCACCCAAACATGACATTTATGTCAGTAGTTACTCACCCTCATGTCGTTCCAAACCTGTAAGACCTTCGTTCATCTTCGGAACACAGATTAAGATATTTTTGATGAAATCCGAGAGGTTTCTAAACCAACCATGGGCAGCAACATGATTGCAACAGGTCCAGAAAGGTAGTAAAGAAGACATTGTTAAAATAGTCCATCGTCTGCCAATAATGAGCCGCTGTTCTGACGTAGAACCCAGAGGCTCTGCACTGTGTTTACTATGTAATCAGCTTAAAGCTGACACGGAAGAGAAGAAATTGTTAGCACAAAAAGTATTCTCGTCGGAAATGTAAATTTTGGGTGAAAAAAAACCTTTAAAGTATACAAGAGAGAGAGAGAAAGAGAACGTGCTGAAATAGAGTCATTTTTATCTATAGTGTGTATGTAATTTCAGTGAAAGGTGTTTCGCAATGTCTTTTATCTACTTAAATTTTTGCACCACTTAAAGGTTACTGGGAGATAACATAACACTAATAATATCAGCAGAGCACTTACTGTACGCTTGACTAGCCTTTACTGGAATGGAGTGAATACATTTATATAGACTAACGCCCGTTTCACACATACTCCGTTTGCAGTGTGTTTGCGGTGCGTGTTGCAGTGCGTGTGCGGTACTGGAGCAGCACGCACTATAGTACTTTCACATGCTGCGTGCGTTTGCAGTGCGCTACTGAATGAATTCAGATATAGGCTACAACTACATATTCTGATGTTCATTTACATTTAATAAATTCGCATGACATGAAGGTTGAATGTGACAATAAACAAAATAAACAAAAAGGGCAACACATATTCATGTTTAAATAGAACAACATGCAGCAATAATATATATTTATATTCTCGTTTAAAACCAATAATCATATAAATAACTTTTTGTATTCATTAGTCAACTAAAGGCCTATAAACATCGCACTTGAAACAAACATTTTAAAACTTACCATCGACACCAATAGCCGAGGAAATTGCTTCCCATGCCCTTTCTTTGGCATTTAAATCTTTATACAACATATTCTGTGGATCATACAGAATTGTGTATTTTTCCACCTCCACAATGAGACGATTGTCATCCATGTCACTGTCACCTTGTTTTTGAGTTATGCTACTTTTCTCTCCACCAGCCTCTCACGTGATTGTCTGCTGTGATGCTAGTGCCCCCCTCCCCTCCCCCATTTCATGTATTTCTTGACGGGGAAAAGTCATATTTGATCACATTTTGCAACTCTTGGGACTATACTGTTTTTATTTTTTTTAATCCTGTAATTTAGTAAATGTAGAACACATTAACTGTAATTATGAGTATATGATCAAATTATTACAGTTTCTTGTCAATCTATGTGTATTTCAATGTGAACAATACGCTGCAGTGCGGTGCAGCACAGCAGAAAATAGACTCTGCGTAAACGATCGCTGCACTTGCTGTATACGGGTCATTGACGAATAAGGTTTTTAAAAGTGTAAAAAAATATAATGGAGATATAACTAATTTTGAAACCATTTTTTTGTTTACCTAGGTGTTAACAATAATATTATGTGGTTTGTACAATCAATTAACACTGCTTTTGTAATTTTTTACAGGACTGACAAAATTTGTAACCAAAAAAAGTCATTCGGTTTAACCATGAATATATTTAAAATTATTAATTTGCAGATAATTATTCATGAACAAACCTGATTAGACATTGATGTTGAGATGGTATATAGTGTGTACCATGGAAGAAATATAAAATAAAATTATCACTTATCTCATAAATGTAATAATTTTATTGGACTACTCTAAACCCTCCTACATATTCAAGTAAAACTTTGCACAGGGAAATGAGAAAAGGGTAAATGTAGGAAAAAAGCCTAATCTGCTTTATATTTATATAATTGTAGTTCCTTTAGTTATTAAAAACAATATTATTCGATTTAAATATTTACTATATATCGGTTTTACCGAATGACCAAGGCTGGTTATACCGAATGACTATGTCTGCTGCCCTTGACATTATGAATATTTAAGACAATACACAGACAAAAATAGTTACAAAAGCACATTTTATTTTTTATATAATATTATATTAATGTAAAAAAGTACATGAAACATGAAAACATTTCTGTCAGAACCACTATCATCAATTACGATTGACAATTTGCATACAGTTTGGATTGGCTCTGTTCTGGGCAGCCTAGCATGGATAAGAGCAGGAAGAGTAGCAATAACCCTCCTTAGGGTAAACAGAACAGAGCCTACATTAATGTATTGCAGATGTCATTAATTTAATATTTTAATGTACAACATAATTTGAGAATTTAGTCTTGATTCAAAGGGGAATCAGAATGCCAAATCCTGACTGATGAGAGGTGGAGCTGGGGAGGGAGATGGGTAATAAGCTCCTGGGAAACGCGATCGCTGCTGATAATACTGAAGGAGCTTATAATGTATACGGTGATAGGCGTCGTATTCCTATAGGTGGACGTGGATCAGATGAGAGTCACTGATGAGAGCTTGACTAACGTGACCTGCCAGAACTGACGCTACGCTTGATTTCATTGTTATTGGAACGAACATATTTACATATAACTCATATTGTTAATGATATTAAAGTAATTAAAACATTTAAGCAATTAAGTGTTCTTGGAACAAATATTTAAATTGTTAAACATTTAGATTAGATTGTTAGATGCTATATATTCATGAAAGTCGTTCAGTATTTGGAGCATAATCTTGAGGTTCTGGCTCACTAATTGTTGTAAAGTAGAAGATTTTTTCTGGTTCTGATGCCAAAGGGGGGTTCCTGTGGTACCTCATCCACTGGGATGTCAGGTGTAAACAAATTATACTTTTCTCTTTTGGCAAGTATCTCTTCTTTTTTAACAGCATCAGCTTTGATCGCAAACTGCTGTTTCCTTATTTGATAAAGGCATCTGCAAAAGTAAAATTCAGTCAAAATGATGTAATAATATACATATATAATAAAATGTTGTATTTATTTATTCCAGATATGTACAAATATGACCTACATACATTGCTGTCATTCGGTACAACCAGTAAGTCATTCGGTATAACCACATTTTCGGTATTACCGAATGACATTTTTGGTAATACCGAATTACAATATTTTCAAACAATGCTAACAGGCGGATATCTAGCTAGATAGCCAGTTAGCTGGCTATCCAGCTAGCAAAAAGACAATCAGACATTTTATATTTAATTCAAGTTTTGAAAATATTACAAAATTTTCCATGTTTTATAGCGGTTGTACCGAATGACCTGATATTTCGGGACATGCGTATAAGCAAGTGAAAACATGAATTTTTCAAATAGTTAAGAGTGAGTTACTTACTTTGCTTCACGACCGTGTGGTCCTTTGCAGGTGTCTGAATGATGTCACATCCTGTCACATGATATTGAGCGCATGGGGTGCACATAACTGGTACGCAGGTACGCATGCGCGACAAAAATCAGGAATGCGTAATGCCACTTGTGTTACTACGTGCCTTTGCGTACTGTCGCCAAAATGCAACCTAGGCAGTGTTCATTTAATTTTTTCACAGATGAAAACGAGACGATAACTAAATAAAAACCTTGTTTTAAATGACGACCACTATGACGAATAAAAACTAGACGGAAATGTAAGGGAGGGACGATTGGGGAAGTGATCCAGTCAGAACTGATTTGCGTTTGTGGAAGATGCGAACATTTGAATTGTAACGTGCTGATCTACTGAGTCGGCATGCGCTTCATGCATGTCTCAAATCGTTAAAAAATGTAAACGTCTGGGAGAAAGAGAAGAGCAGACATATGGATATATCTGAATAAGAGTGACGACCCGTAAGACAGCTTTATTCTGTATGTTTTTCTGTGCGAACACACACACACACACACACGACCCGAAGCGTGCAGCCCTGCACATAGACACAGCGCGCTGCGCGCAAGGACTGAATCGAGCTCTCTTTCGCGTCTGAATGGACAAATACACACAACATTATGTCTAAATGTCCGTTTTGGAGAGTATTCACGTAAACACAGTCGGTTATGTCTTTACAGAACGTACCGTGCATCAGTGCAATTGGATCTGCACACTCTTAAAGTGACAGTGCGTAATAAACCTAATGCCTTCTGTACACTTAATATTGATCAAACAACAAAATAAAAAGAGAAAATTCACTGCTCTTTATTATCTTTAATAAGGATTAATTATATTTAATTTATACAAATAAATATATCTGAACAATCAAATTACACTTCAAATTATTTTTTTCCAAAGGTGTTTTCTATCATTTTAGGTCGTTCTTTTGCACGCTGATGTAAATTTAAGTGTTCGTTTATTTATTTTTTATAAGTTTGGTTTTAGTTAGTTATTTTATGCTATAAAAACGAAAATGTGACGTCATGTTTGACAGCTGTGGCAACGCTACATATGGGGTGAGGACCAAACACCATCTCCTGGTCCTCATCTGAGTAACTCACTGAAAAAGTTATGTGCACCCCTGCGCATGACTTTATCTAAAATGGTGCCTTTATATTGGTTACTCCGAATGAAATCAATGAAATTCATTTTTCCGGACATTCTTTCTCATAACAAAGCAATGACTTCTACACATAATTTTAATACCAATTTGCACTATGTTGATATATAATGTTATAAAATCATGCCAGAATAAAAAATATATAAATTTATTACATTTTAAGATATTTTAATAACAAATGAAATGGCTGTATTGGCCTTCGGACGGTTAAACCGAATGACCTTTTGACACTTCAAAATCTTTAAAATACCTTTATATGTAGTAAAATATAATTAAAACTTTTTGGATTCAATAGAAGAGATCAAGTTGTACTACCTTACATACTTTGGATGTATTATCTTTGTTTTTTATTATAATTAAGGCCTTCGGACAAAAAAATGACGCGTCACGTCATTGACCCATACGCACCGCAACTGGAACGGATTGCCGGACCGCATCCGTGTGCAGTGTGAAAGCTCTAACCTGTTAACATGGGTACGGGAAAAAATACGCACCGCAAACCAAACGCACTGCAAACGGAGTATGTGTGAAACGGGCGTAATGTTTGAGTAACACATGAAGGGTACAATCAGTAATTAAATCAATTGTGTCATGTTAGTGACCCTAACTATGTAGTTAGGTGATAAAAAAATTATTAAGATAATAGGTTTTTGAATTTGTGATTTCAGTTCAGTTTGCACTGAACACACAAGATATGTCCCATGAAAAAACACAGCAGTCTTTTTGAGTTTGGGGTTATTTGGGGTTATTGCCTCCTGCCTTTGGACTCTTAATATAAATTTCTGCCAGCATTGATCAGCATTGCTTGTGCCAGTGAGATGGTGCTACAGCGTAATGAACCCTTCACAGCCCTGTGGTTGTTCAGCTGAAATACTGCACTCCTCACCACACCACACAGAGGGAATATTTAATGTAATCCATTCACAGAGAATATTTGGCCCATAAATTCAGATAGAATATGCAGTTCATTCGACATGGATATTCACTCAGCCCGTTCCTTCAGGAATGTCTGTTACCATTGCTTATATTAGTATAATAGTTGTTTTTGCATTTTCTGTTGTATTGCAGTTGCACCTACTTGACAGTTGTACACACCAATATTTGGTGCAATATTTGTGTACATCAATCATTAAAAGCAATATTGCTCTCAATTTATCAAGTTGTTTGTGATAATGCAGTCATCATCTAACCTCCATGTGATCCATATCATGATCATCCATTTTTGTGTCAAATAAATAGCCACACAGAGCAAACCTGGGGCAATGAAAACTCCATTTTAATCCAGATTATGGATCCAGCTCAGAGCTTTCAAATGGCACTTCAAAAAATCATAACCTAAACACATTGTGAAAATGCAGTGTGTCACAGCACAATGACACACATTTGACAAAGATGTCTGTCAGATATTCTTTTGCAGTGCTTTTCATAAGGACTGTGGCCAACCCAGCCTTTTCCAGCATGTTTTTGCATGTTTATAATTTGCATGTGTCCTTTATTGAAAACTCTCTCTCCCCTTTTGTGTCACCCATGTCTGCTTTATCCAGGTACACAGAAGAGTACAGTATGGATTCAACCAACGCACAGTAAGTCAGAGCGGAACCGTGGTATCCGTGTAGCCTTCCGTGGCAAGTGAAATCTGTCTTTATTGGTGTTGTTGTCACCTCTCTTTGGACTACAGACTAATGACTCATTTACATTTAGCAGATGCTCTTATCCAGAATGACTTATTTAGCTACAGAAATTAGTTAAATGCAATTAAATGCTTCCTTTGCATATAACGAAGTACTAACTAAACCTAATAAACCTAATAAAAATACAGTACAATAAAACCTAGCGCAAATAACTGATAAAAGAGGAGTCTTGATCCTGTGCCAAGAGTTTGGGAGAGATTTTGCTATTTGAACTAGAGGTCGACTGATATTTGATTTTACAGATACCGATAACTAAGTTGGGCAGTACTTGCCGATAACCGATTAATTGATCAATAGTTTCTAAAACGTATACTGAATCAAAACATAACTCTGAAAGTAAAATAGTGCTGAACTTTATTACAAAAATAAACAGTATTGACCGAACCATCAAATTGTATTGTACTTTTAATTAAAATCTATAAATTAACTTTGCAGCATGTACGTGGCCGTTGGTCCTCTTAGCAGCATGAAAAACAAAACTTTAATTCAAATCATGCATGGATTATATATGCAGCGCTAAAAAAAAATGCTTTCTTTATAATCACTAAAAAGCTGATTTCATCTCAGTTATGATCAATGAAGCTGTCTACACTACACAATTAATCTCTTTTTTGCATGATCTATTTTGTTATAATGAGATGATTTGCGAGGATGCAGATCTCTTTGGAGAACTATTCATTTTGTACCTAATATTCTATGATTAGAGTAAACTTTATAGTTACCTATGCAATGTGTGGAATATCGGATATCAACTGTTTTGAACGGTACGTGTATTCTGACTAGCTTAAACACCTCTAATTGGCTATTGCATTCAAGAGATCAACATACATGTCTGTGATTGGCTGCATTGCTCAACGCTCCAAATAACATGTTGTAAATAAAAACCTTTCATGCTCTCCAGAAAGCAAACCCGAATACGCACTGAGCGTTAGCCGAATCTGTTCGCCAATATGATACCCTAGCAACCTGTCATCATTGTGGATTACAGTGTCTTAATATTCAACAATATTATTGATCTGCCTGCATTAATACCATTATATGAGAACTGAACTGAGCTGAACGAGGACATCACTGTTTTCTCCAGAGCGGCCATTTATATCAATGAACTAAATTAATAACTTTTTTACAACAGAAATTAACAATCACTGAATTTACTTAAGTTGGACTATGACCCTATTTTCTTCTAGAGCTGCTGTACAGCCGAAACAAACTTTGTTGCATTTTTTTTTGTTATCACTGTAAAGCTGCTATTAAAACAATCTGTATTGTAAAAGCACTATATAAATAAAGGTGACTTGACTTGGCTACTGCCGATAACTGATAGTTATCAGTGCAGAATCTGCAGATGAATCAGCAAAAACGGTACATCAGTCGACCTCTAGTTTGTATCATACTTGATACATACATTTCTAAAGCACTGTGCTGTGAAGCCTGTTATACGCAGTCTTCAACAGGCCTTCTGTCATCCGATTTATTTATTTATTTAAAATCATTTTAGTATAATGCTGATAGGATCCCCAGAGCCTATTTGTCTGCAGAAGCCGTGCAGGCATCCGTGAAGAATGGCAAATAGACAATGTGTCTTGTTCCCTTCTCAGGGAACCTGTTCCCTTACGAGGGAACTTTGACGCTGTGTCATGATGTTGACCTAGGGGAATGTTACAGGTTTTCTGAATTGCTAAAACATATTTCTCGAAACCATCACCAACTTTCTCAAATCCTTAAACACAAAACCAAATCTTCAAACTACATTCAGAAAACCTCTGACTCATCTGGCAAAATCAAACAATTGCCTCAAAACTATTTTATCTGTGCTCAAAATCAAATAATTTTTTCAGATCATTCATTAAACACTACATAAAAAAATGGAAACCGGTTACAGGCAAAATCAAGATCAATGAGAGATTCATTCTGCCTCAGCTTACGTCTTCTTGCTGGGTCCAGGACTTTGTCCACATCACAGGTAATGTCTTCTCTTGTCAGGGGAAAAACAACAACTGGTGTGCCAGATCCAGCCTTGACATCATTCTCCATAACTTGCTCTTTCTCGTCTGCATCATCTTCCTCATTGTTCACCACCTTACATGCACTCTTCCTCCTCTCCCTCTTATATTGTTTCCATCCATTGTTGGTATCAAAAATCAGTGCAACGGTTTGATTCAATTTTGGCAACTGACTTGTATTATGTTGGCTTGGTCACATCATTAGAAATAAGTGGATTTTACAAATATTTAACCAATGAAAAGGATTTAAAATAGCTTGTGACTAAACCTCGTAATTCAGTTGGATCCTCAAACTGTCAGTCAAACCTCATAACTCCACCCTGCCTCTATCGTGAATGAAGTGCAGCACGCAGTTTGGAGATCTCTGCTTCTTTGCTATGCAAAGGTTAAAAAAATAACTGATGTTTGAATAAGTACAGTGTTTTCTTTCCTCAAGAATCACTATGTCTATAAAGGCTAATGTTTTTTGTATTTGAAGAGAGGAGTCTTAGTATTTGCCGCCTAGTTATAGACATTATACTGTTTTAAATATCCCGCTTCATCTATATCATACTGGAGTACCGAATCTTCTCTAGTGCAAGATGATACATAAGATTTCTAATCCAATAGTGTTGGGTCCGAGTCCACCTTTGTCGAGTCCGAGTCGAGTCCAAGTCCTTAACAACCGAGTACAAGTCCAAGTCCGAGTCCAAAAAGGGCCGAGTCGGACTTGAGTCCGAGTCCTTAACATCCGAGTCCGAGTCGAGTCCGGCCGAGTCCACAAAGATTTAAATTATTTGAAATTGACCTTTCACAAAGACCCGCCCCTCTTGGTTACTGTTGCTACGTCCGACAAGCCATTCCTCTCTCACTCCACATGTTCTCGGTCGGAGCAAAGAGGACACTAACAATGTGCCAACAGACAAGACAGAGCAGGGTACTTTTGGTATGAAATAAAGTCTCAGCTTTCAAATTTTGTATGATTTTATGAAGCAATAAATACTGTTTTGTGGTGCTTTAATGTGTAGGCCTCAGTTCAAGCAGCACGTGAACTGATAATCTCTTCTAGTTATAGCACAAACTAAACATAAATGAACATCAGAACTGCAAAAAGAAATCAATACACAGCATTTTTCAAGTTCAAGTCCACTGACTTTAATCTACTAACTGGTTTGGTTTGTCTGTCGAACAAAAATGGCGTGTATCTGCATTATAATTGGTCAGATCACCTGTCAATCAAATTCCGGCGAAATGTCTCAACACTGAGCTCTTAAATTAATATTTTAAACCTTACAAAATGATTGCAATGTGTAGTTACAGTTTGTTTATTGTACATTACCTATTGTACATATTTTAGAATATGTAAGATAATGCTTAATAATGCAACACGATAAGAGTCAGGGGCAAGACTTTTGAGCAAGATGATGTTTACATTTTTCTTATTTTGTTTTACATGCTAATATCTTATTTATCCTCTGAAGGGTTGGACTAAATTAATGAATGCATTTTTAAACAAATAAGAACAATTTACACCAATGATCCAGTTCAAAAGTTTACAACCCTTGGCTCTTAACGGATGCTTCCTTCTTGTGCATCACTAAATGTTTGCAGGGTTTGTAATAGTTGTGTATGAGTCCCTCAGTTGTCACCAGTGTGGAAATATGGATCTTACAATCATAGTCACTGCTAGTAAGGAGTCAAATATGCAGAAGATGCTGGAAAAGCAAAGAATGTAAGGAGCTGGAGGATTTTTCCTCATGAACAACCATTAAAAAAAAAAAAAAAGTTGTGGATCATTCAGGTAATGACACAATATTAATATTAATATGTAATATGTAATCTGTCTTTATTTTGTGTTTGTATTTTATTTAGGCTATTAAACATCTGTTATGTGAAAAAGATTTTTCAGGGCAGTAGGCTAGGGGAGAACCGGGGCGAAAGTAACACGGGACGAAAGTAACAAAGCGATTTTCTCTGAGCCCCGATTACATTTGCGTTTCAAGCTATGACAGCAGATTCAGCACGCAGCCAGTGACGGAGCCGCTAAATATCACGTGATTTCATCATTGTTTCCCGCGGATAGATCCGGAAAGCTGTTTTCGAGTACGATAAGTAAATACTGAAGCGGTACTTTTTTTTAAATTACAAGTTGTGTTTTTCGTTTCATGTGTCACACAGTAATGATCAATCTACAGGTTATTTAGTGCTGTAACACATCCTGAAGTTTGCCTTGTCAGAGTTTTTCAGTATAAAAGTAAATTGGGTTTAAATGTCAGGAGTTCCTGTCGGGACGAAAGTAACACTTGTTACTTTTGTCCCGCTACAGTGAAAACAAGTGTTTCTTTTGTCCCTCTGCTAATGTGGTGACTTTCTGTGTGTTGCAGCATTCATTAAAACATGTTTATGTCATATTATACCAACAGAATATAACAGATGTTTATGAGAGGGCGTTTAAAGCTTAAGTCACATTTAAATCAGCTGATTTCTGTGTCACTATTTATTTTCACTCAATCTGTTTCCATTTACCTAGTCACATTTAGGTTTTAGCCATACCTTATAGCTTTCCACCTCCACCTATGAAGTTGCAGGGTTTCCATCCAGATGTTTTTATGCACATTTTAAATGTATGCATAAAAACAGCTGGATGGAAATATGACTATTGTTATGTTGAGAATTGATATTATGCTAATTTAATTTAATTTTCATATTTTTCATGTTGAAAAAACATTTTATAAAATGCATTGACATTGCCAATACCAAAATATTCTAAACAATTCAAGTTTGTACTGTTTTGTTACTTTTGAAACATTTGATGAAACTGTTAACTTACATTTTCATTTAATTTTTTTTTTTTTTGCAAAGATAAAGGCCAAAATATGTTTGCATGTTTGATGTTACATGTTAACAAGGTCATACTCAAGTATATTTAGGCTAATAAATAAAAAAACAAGAGTAACACAAAAAATCTACCTTGTATATTGTTGTGTTACTTTTGACCCACCTGTGTGTTACTTTCGTCCCAACTGACGGGGTCGAAAGTAACATGAGCAGTCTTAAGTTCAAAGTGAAATTATACTGAAGTCATTCTACATTTTTACAAAATACCACCTGGTATTGATAGACCACACTTGTGAGTGACTGAGCACAGCAAAAATATATCTCTGTCTAAACCATCATCTTTTAAAATTATGTTTTTCTGAAAAATGGTACTTTCGCCCCCGCTCTCCCCTACTAAATAGAAACAATGTGTGTATGATCCGTCTTATTAAAAAAATTATAAAAATAACATTTAGGAGATTCTGCAAGGTGTAAACTTATGACTAAAGTGAAAATGTAAAAAAAATTACAACATTATTAGACGCCAAAATGTTGCTATGGTTATCAAGTTTCTTATGTTGCTATGTGTCAAATCATCGCAATTTCATGACTCAAACGACACAAATTAAGTGGATTAAATCCCACATTTAAATGCAGTTATCACTCTTTATAATTTACAGTGTGAACGTAACCACTGGTCCTCTAGAAGTATGAAAAAAAACTATTTAGATTGTCAATAGCGCTCCCTTTAAGCCATCACTTACCGCGTTCTGCACTCTCCCTAAAACTCTCGTCATAAACACTGACTGAAGTTGTCCGCACTGCACAGTGAATATCTTATATTGCGTCTAGAGAGACTTTGTCTTTTATGAGGGGATTTGCGAAAGGATACAGCTCGTGCTGATTCTGAACATACATTTTGAGCGAATTCTTCGCATGCTGACTCTAAAATGCCTCTGATTTGCCACTGTGTTTATGCACTTAACTGTGATTGGCTACAATATGCTCAACGCTGAAACAACGTCGTTTCGTTTTTGAATAATATTGTGTCATCCAGTGCCCGGACTCGACTGGACTCGGACATTTTTCCGAGTCTAAAATGTCTCGAGTCCGTGTCAAGTCCGAGTACAAATTCATCCGAGTGCGTGACAAGTCCGAGTTCATTCAAAATTGGACTCGAGACCGGACTCGAGTCCGAGTCCGAGTTCGAGTACCCCAACTCTATAATCCAATGACTAAAAGTAGGAAATCTGTCCTTCCATTTAAGCAATATAAAGCTACTAAAGTCAAGAAACGCTACTGAAGCTACTAAAGTCGAGAAAGCGATCATGTTTCTAGCATTTTTATCTAAACAGAGTTCTGTAGTCATACCAAATATTGCAAGAATGGGGGAAGGATTAATAGATACATCCAGAACTCCTGAAAGAAAATGAATTATGAATTGCCAACAGTTAACAAGCTTAGGACATAACCAAAACCAGTTGTGTATGATTAGCGATCTCAACTCTATACCTATACACAAGGAATCTATATTTGGTGAAAATTTAGCTATTTTTGCTTTTGTCCAGTGGGGGCGGTGAACTACTTTGAATTGAATAACAGATTGAGGTTGAATGAATCTTATTTATAATATCTTGCCATGCTTCTTCTGAAAATTACAAATCAAGTTCACTTTCCCATTGTTGCTTTGATTTTGTTAAAGATGTTCAATTTTATGAATAAATCAAAGAGAATATCAAATCTATGTTATTCTTGGAGAGTGGGCAGATTTTAAAAGAAGTGATTTAGAAGGTAGAGCTGGAAAGTTACTAGTATTAGAAGTCATAAAACTGCGTTTGAATGTGCTCCTTCCAAACTTTGTTAATGAAACATCATTAAATGTGAGTAATACTTTTAATATAAAATCCAGTTTTAATATGCCATTTGGCATAATCCGTGGGGTTTTCTGAGGGTCAAAACTGTGCCGTGGCAACAAAAAAAGGTTGAGAAACATTGCTCTAGTGGCTCAAAAGGGGTCCTGACCAGTCCTTCAAGAACTACGGCTAAGTCCCACCAGGGAACTTTCACTCTGTATGGAGGCCTCAGCTCCACAAATGAAGTGAGCGATCAGAGGGTGTTTCCCCATTGAATGTCTGTCAATAAGAGCATGGCAAGCCAATATGGCGGCCACAAATACCCTGAGAATAGCAGGACATGTGCCTGTTGACAACTGTTCTTGCAGAAACTCCTGCACTGAAACAATCTGGCAGTGAACTGCCACCTTTCAAAGATGCACCATTTAAGGGCATAAATTATTCTAGTGGAGGGAGCCCTGTCACTCAGAATAGTCTCTACTACGTCAGCTGGAAGCCCAGCATCTCTTAGTTGGTCCCCCTCAGGGCCCAAACGTGAAGATTCCAAAGCTCAGGCCGGGGATGAAACATTGTCCCCTGCTACTGAGACAGAAGGTCTCCCCTGACCGGAATCGCCCAAGAAGAGGCCATCAAGGAGGTTTATCAAGGTCTGGTCGGCCAACCAGGTGCTATCAATAAGATCAAGACCCTTGTTGACCGACCATGGCCAAGACTCCCGGGAGCAGAGTGGTCGGTGGAAATGCATTAAGACGCAGTCTGGGACACACAAATGAAGTGGTGCTATACCCAGGGGGGCTGGGTGATTCAAAGAGAAGAAAAGGGCCCACCTCAGATGCCAAGGAATGTAAATCTGAGGGACTTGTCCTGAGTGCAGAACCTGTTGCCGTCCGCCTTGGTGATTTTTGTAGGTGACTACCGTAGTAGGACCCGATGTTGGTAAGCTTCACCCCCGAAAGCAAACCTCAGGAACTTCCTGTGTTGTGGCAGAATTTCTATGAAAATAGACATATTTGAGATCGCTTGTGACAAACCAATCTATGCATTTCAATACATCATCTTGTTGGGGGATATTAAATGTTCTGTGTTCTGGGACAGGAAGCAACTGAACATTTAACACCGAAGGTGGTGGGGATGGAACAGCGGTGTCGTGAGGGTGTCGGAAAGGAGCTACATTTTGATATAAAATGTATACAAATATAAAGGTTTGTGCCCCTTTCTCCTCCTAGGCTGCTGAGAATAGCAAGCTGGTCCCCAATATCTACGAGGGGGAGCATGGCTCACTATTCACTACTTCTGGCTTTCTCTCCACTTAGGAGCCAGACCGGGTTGGGGCTGAGTGACTGGCAGCCCTTGAGCTCGGAGAAACTTATCAAATGCCTCCTCGTGCCTGTTTGCCTCCTGGAAGCTGCTGGAAACCGCTCGTGCTTAAATAATTTAGCAGGTCAGCCTGGTATGCCTGTAACACTACTATAGTGTACAGGGGAGGTCAGCCTGGTATGCCTGTAACACTACTATAATGTACAGGGGAGGTCAGCCTGGTATGCCTGTAACACTACTATGGTGTACAGGGGAGAACCAACCTGACTCGCTGCTTGAAGCGACTTCCCCCCCAGCATGGATGTTGTTCTGTACGGCTTGGTGTGGAGCGCTGGCTGATGATGTACTTCCAGGGGAGAGATAGCCTGCGAGCATCTCAGGCTCAGAAATCTGTCATCTAACTTTGAGCGCTTTGGTGTCTCCTGCTCCTGTGGCCAGTCCAGTTTTAATCTGGCCACTGCATGAACTTTGGAAGTGGGCTCAAGGACCTCTCTATCTGGAGAGAGCACGAAAGAAAGAGAAGGACCCGTCCCTCGCTCCTCAGCCAGATCAACCCGCGAGCCCCACTATCTTAATGTGTTGGGCTTGCCCTTGGATCAAAAGCACACACAATGTGGTCTCTGAAGACAAAGAAACCTGAAGGCACATCTGTTTCACGTCTATTTATAGCCTCTCACAAGTGACATCTTTGTCAGAGGTTATTTAAGCCAAGTTCTTGGCATGTTTGCCACACATGCTTCACAACCGGTTGAACAAAGAATGTACTCGTTAGTGTATGAAACAGCATGGAGAGTAGCTTTTGATTGGGAACTAAGCATTTAAATATCACCCTACTAAGACATACAGTTTTATTGGGAGATATAAAGTGACGACTGACTTTATATGCATTATATGTAAGGTCTGCTATACTATTCAAAAGATCTCAATGATTTACATTACAAGATGTCAAATGGCCATATACATATCAACGGCTGCACCAAATTGTATATTTTTGGGCCTCTTTGAGAAAATTTTGGTGTTTTTTTCCATATTCTTCTATATCATAATATGAGCCACAAAAGACAGATGTATCAAATATGATATTCAACAAAAACACATATGTAACTTTATTATTTATTTATTTGATTTGTCTAAAAGTTCAATAAACTGTTCCATTAAAAAAAAAAGATTTTTTTTTCAAACTCTTATTGCATATGCTTACCGTGTTACTGTAACTTGTATGGGGAAGTTGATTCCACCATTTGAGTGTGAGGACAGTGAAATAACAGGAGTTGCAGTAGTGAATACTAGAGCAGAATAGCACCTATGGCTATACCTGAATAGTTGCAATGGTGAAATCATTTCTGAGGTGGAGGATGTTGTGCAACTATACCCTGCTGATTGTGGTTAGTATGTAGGCTGCAAACGTCACATTGCTGTCTAGTTTTCGGCTTCCTGACTCAAGTGGCTTTCAGTTTGCTCTATATTTATTTGCTGAATGTGGACATTCTGAAAATTCTCTTGTGAGTTGTGAGTGCTCTTTGAACCATCAAGAGGAGGATGTTCAAACGAGGGCCCAGGTGCTCTTTTAAAGCAAATTTTTTACACAACACATCTTCAGTCTCTGAAAGTCATGTCAGTCTTCGAGTGTGAGTGAGTACAACATTATTTGTGTGGCTTATCGTGTTTAATAACTCTTTTTAACATTAAGCACGCCCCCTGCTTCATTTTCTCATTCATACACAATTTTTTCACTCTAACATGTCATTAACTTTAAGCAGTCCTGAGCTGCATGTATTTACACACTGCAATAGGCATAATATAACAAAGTCTCCATCAATAGACATTTATATCGTCACCCCAATATATATTGTTCACACATTTGACATAATCATTAATATCAAACCGTTTGTGATGTGCCTTGATTCAAAGTTTGAATATGCACACGTATAATATAAATTTGAGAGATACAGTGAAGTGCAACAATGTCAGTTTTCAGAATTTTGAGGTGAACTCCTTTCTACCTAAAATGCTATGCTGATGCAGCATTTTTAAGATTTTAAATATAGCTTTTAAATATAGGTTAGTAGCTGCTTTTCCACCACCAGACCAAAACCGTTCTCGTTGCTGTCCCATTCCATGCCGATCCGGAACAGCCGGTATACGGATATTGTTTCATTTTCCACTGTGGCACTGATAACATATCTTTTGAATCTAATACAAATGCATCAGTCATTACCTTGTTAACGCAAGAGTTTACAGACGGAATGAGATGTAAATAGCGACCACGTTATGGATATTTAAGTTTTATTATTAACTTGTGTTTACGTCGTTCGAATAAAGAAACTGGTAGTCAGGCAACAGACAGGTGGCCAATCCTGAAAGCGACGTCACACGCCTTGGTACTCACAGGTGACCCCAATAAAAACAAACAAACATGCATATATAAATACAAGTAAAAATAATAATACCAGTATCACCCAGAAGGACAAAGAAAGGCAAAGGAAAAATACAAAAAAAAAATGCATACTACATGTGAAAGTCAAATTAAACATACAAAATTAATATCAATTTAAATAGTGATACCTGCATAAACCTAGCCTGGTTGACACCAGACCCTTCTCATTTGTAGCCTAACTGTGAGTGGGTCTGGGGAAGGTTCAATCACAGCCTATTTCCAAAGGGGCGTCACCAACGGACGTCGCTCAAATGCCTCTGGGCGCAATTGGATAGACCTAAAACCAATCAGAGCGATCGTCATCGTGTAAAGCCGCCTCAACATTTGTGATTGGTGCCTCGATTTGGAAAAATTGGAAATGGGCTTGAATGGTCTCTTGGCCAGACGGACTTGCAGGGCAAATCTCAAATTTGGCAAAAGTTCGTCAGGGTTTCCCCAGCATAAACCAAAAAACAAAACAAAATCAAGAGAAAATCTTACAGAAACGGATGAATATCAAATTCTTAATTGAATCCCCTAGGTGCCATAATGTGTAAACCCAGAAGGTTTTGCATCTTAGAAGTAAATGATTGATGTCGCCTCCGCGCCGTGGACACTTCACTGATTCTATCTCTAAGTGTTGTAAGGTAGAAACAGAATGTCTAAAAGTAGCAAAATGCTGAGCGACCGGACTTTTAAAATCTCGATTTCTGATAGCGCAACAATGTTCTGAAATGTGGGTTTCATCTACCTAAAAGGAGAACAGTTGATGCTCAGTTTCTACACTTACTGTGGTTGTGTCTGTCTTACTTTAATGGATGATTTGATTTTGTTACTCCAATTTAAAGAAAACGCTTGCTTCACACAGTGATGTGAATGTCCGCATGCTAACTTTTAATGATTGTTCCCATAGGAAGCTCTGTAAAATATAGGCTGACATGAGCACACAGGCTCTGAGTCTTCAATATTAATGCTCCTTGCACTATAAATAGAGTATCTGTCTGTTGGAGAGCTATTGTACGTGGGTGGAGTGATGGTATATTTGGAGCTACTCAAATCACAAGAATAAAGATTTTTACAGAGACTAAATTATCTAAAGAATCAGTTCAGCTATTATTGACCAGCCCTATTGTTCCATGTTGGCACGAAGTGTTATGGATTTCCTTGCAATTATAATTTCAGTCCTTTCTAATGTGAGAAACAGTTTGACAGTCAGGCAGAGCAATTATTTCTGGCGCAGTGAAGACTTGCGGACAAGTTTGGAATGTGTGTGTGAGCTTGTTTCTGTTGGTTCGTGCTTGTGCGCACATCCAAATACGTGGGTGCAAATCACAGTTACACACATCCATATAAAATCTGGAAGTGAAAATCAGTCTGGGACTATTTCAAGAAGCTGGTTTTGCTAATATGTCACAATGGTCGACATTTTATGTAAACTCTTTTTGTTTTGTTTTTTTGCCTGACACAAAACAGCCCTCAGCTTTGTAAATATATACCGTATATGTGTCACCACAGCCTGTTTTAAAGGCATCACCATGGAGACAGAGCCGGGTAAGCTGGAAACAATGGCTTTTCTCTAGGATCTCTCTCTCTTTCTCTGCTGAATATGTTGCTCATAATCACTGCCTGCAATATACATCATGTCATGCCCTCAACAGATGTAAAGGACTGTGGGAAGCTCTAGCCTACCATTAGTATGATGCCTGTGACATCACAAATATCAAACATACTCCGAACAATTATTCGCAAAGTGAACGCATAGTGATTTTAGTTTGTAAGGCCAAATGAAATTATTACTGTGAAAATCATGTATTATTCAAGTTTTATGATATGATCTGGCTTATATCCCCTATAAATGTGAGTGTAGTTAGAATAAATATTTTGAGAAATATTGAGTATTTCAGATGTCTATACCTGACCGATATCACTGAAATACAGGTTAGTGTCCTGGGAGAATGGTATGTCGTGACAGTCATGAACACTGTATACCAGCAAGGGGAATTGTATGTCTGCTATTGTATGTCAAGGGGGATTGTCTGCTGTGAATCATTAGCTGTGTCCGAAATCACATACTGTCAAGTATATACAGCATTTGATAATGAACTTACAGTACTTCTTGACCATAAATTACTTTCTATAAGTATGAATGTGTATAGTGTGAACATGGCTTAGTGGGATTTCAGAATCTCATTAGAAGGAGTGGGAATTGTTTACCTTGTGTTTTAGTAAATGGCTATTCAGACATGCAGTACTACTTATTTGACGAACTGTAGTGCTTTTTGCATTCTATACATACAAGGGAAGTATGTATATTCAGATGCTGTGATTTTGTGTGGCATCGGGCTAGATTCAGAGATGCTGGATTTTGGATCATGGTGGATTTTGCTGCAATATGATATAGAAATTCAAGCTATAGACATGTTTAGTGATATGCTTAGTGAAACATTCATGGATGGGAGAGGCTGACATCGACTGAGAGTTCATCTGAAACACCACCGTTGCTAATGTTTCCTGTCAGATGTCATGATAGATTTGAAACGCTTGCATACATCTCAGAGATGGATCTGGAGATTAAGAGAAGTTATTTACCCAATAGTTTTAGCTGCTTGAAGTTTTTAATACTGAATTATGGGATTGCTTTGTGAATGTTGCACAATGCAGAGACATAATAAACTACATTAATTAAAATGATTTAGAATTTTAATTATAAAATGATTTTGGACACGTAACAATGTGTGAATGTCATTCCATTAGATAAAGTGTGATTAAGTGTCCACATGTTTTTGTAAATTCACCTTACATTTACTACTGTATGTAAACAATGAATTTAAAGAATTGTATTAAACATCATTTTATTCCCTTTCCACAGGGTGCAGGTGGAATTTTATGTAAATGAAAACACATTCAAGGAGAGGTTGAAGCTCTTTTTCATCAAAAACCAAAGGTCAAGTAAGTAAAATCTTTTGACCTTTTGAGCCATTTACAACCACTGAGAAACCAACAAAGCAAAATCCATTACTGCAAGCATAAACCATTTTTATGGATGAGCTCAATATCACTATCGTGTACATGTTCAAGGCCTCCAAATATAGTCTATCACAGGCTTAATCATCCTAACAGAGAAGGTACTGTTTTAACTGTTTGTTTGGATTTATAAAGGTGCTGTAAGTTTGCAGGTTTGCCAGACTGCTGAATTATTTCTAATACCTTTTCCAAATGAGTTTTAAATTGTATGAATCTCCATTTTATAATGTACTTGCAGGTCTCAGAATACGCCTCTTCAACCTCTCCTTGAAGTTGTTAACATGTCTCCTCTATATAATCAGAGTCTCACTAGATGATCCAACTAACCAGGTCACATGTGCACGGTGAGTAAACATGAACTACTTAAAAGGATAATTCACCAAAATATGAAAATTCTGCCATCTTTTACTCGCATCCACTACTATTCAAATGTTTGATTTTTTTAAAAATGTTTTTGATTAATCAAAAAGGAAAACTTGATTTTTAAAAAAAATTCGCTGATGAATAGAAAGTATTAAGAATTTATTTGAAATAGATTTTTGGTCACGCTTTATATTATGTGTTGTTAACTACTATGTACTTACACCAAAAAATAAGTACAATGTACTTATTGTATTTATATTGTACTGGAAAACACTTTTGTGTTTACGGGTAAGGTTAGGGACAGGTTTGGTAGTATGGGAAGGTTTAAGGGTGGGTTAAGATGTAAGGAAAGACACCTAATATAAAGTGGGACCGTTTTTTTTTTCTTTTCTTTTTTTTACATGAACTGCCGTATTATATGACTGCACTCTGGTTTGTGTATAAATTGCTTTTGTTCAGCCTGGTCCAGCTCCACTTCAGGTTTCATCCTGGCTGGTGAGATAAATCATTAGGTTATTTGCATAACCCAGGTTCTCTGAGAACAGAGCTAAGTATCTCACTATGGGAAATGCATCATGCGTGATAGACTATGGAAGCACCACATCTTTGTACCACGTTCCACTACGTCTGTCTAAAAGGCGGACCAATCACAGCTCATGACAAGGAGCCCACCCCCTCCCTATATATGCCGTTGTGATCCCCAAAACGGCTGCTCTTCCCCAGTGTTATGCGAGTTGGGAAGCTTGGTGAGATACCTCACAAGTAACCTATTCTCTTTCAAACAAATTCAAATTCAAACAAATCAAATTTCTCTGTATCTTACTATGCAAAGGATTTGTCCAATGCGCATGCTTTCCAAAGCCGCCGAACAGACCCGGCAAGAATAAAAGATAACCTCTCATATCTCCAAAAAGCCAACTTCAACAACTGCATGAGCCATAGTGACATCCAGACAGTAAAATATGATAAATGAGTGGGGAAGCCCTGTTTGCAGTTGCACAAATATCTCCTATTAAAATCCCCTTAAACAATGCCCATGAGCTAGCCATACCTTTCATAGAATGGGCCCTTAAGGCCATTGGGGAATAAAGACCCATAGATGTATTGGTGAATTCAATCTTTTCCACCATCCAATGGGAAAGGTGCTGCGAGGAGAATGGCTTACCGGTACATTGAGTTTCCCACAAAACGAATAACTGATCATTCTTCTTGAACGGCCATGTCATGGTTTCATAATAGCGTAACGCTCATAAAGGACACAAAGTGTGCAATTTCCACTCCTCCTCCCTTGACAAGATCAACTGCTTTGACGCTGGTCACCAACGTTTCACTCCCTTCCTAAAATGGCATATAAGAAGATGTCGTCCCACCGAAGCTCCTTCGTTTCGAACGCCACGCCTACGTGGCAAGCCGAAATAGCAGCCAGATAAAGTTTAATAGTAGAAAACACACACTGAAAATTAATATGTAATTTGAAGGGGCTATAGCACTCTGGATAGTGTTTATAGCTTCCTGGGGAAGCCCGTGCACATTCAAATTTTACTCCTCACTGGTCAGACCCAAAGATTGACCCATTCTGAGTGGGGGTGAAAAATCTGCCCACTCGCTTGTGACAGCAGGTCCCGGTGCAATGGCAGTGGCCAGGGCTCTCCCTGAAGGAGCAGAACAATCTCTGCCAACCACAACCTTCCCATGCCAATGAGGGGCCATCAGAAATAGAGAGAATCCATTTTTCTCTTACTCTGTTCAGGGTGGTTGAAATTTGACTCAGCGGTGGGGATGCATGTTGCAACACGTTTGGCCACATTTGTGCCAGCGCATCCAAACCCAAAGGTGTATTTTTGACCTTGAGAGAGAAATACAGTGGAACTTTGTGTTTGCCTGTGAGGTGAACAGATCTACAGCGGCCTCTTCCAAATCTGATCTACCACTTGTGGGTGAAGTGCCCATTCTCTGTATAACGGATTGCCCTTTGAAAGGAGATCCGCTCTTACATTCAGGACTCCTGGGACGTGTGTCGTGCTAAGCGAGCTGAAGTGAACTGTGCTTCAGACAATCAGCTTGTGAGCTAAATTATGCAGTTTCAACAAATATGTCCCCCCATTGCGATTAATATATGCCACCAGCATCGTGTTTTTTGTGCTGACCAAAATCCCTTTACAAATAGCAGGTAATGTTTCAGGGCCACTGCATATTTATATGAAGTTTATGAAGCTGGGGCATCCAGTGATCGTTTACAGATCTGCCATAAATAAAACAGCCCCCCAACCCATCAGGGATGCATTCACTGTCACTATTTTTCCAGAGAAATGCCTCCCAACGGAGCCACTATCTGGAATACACAGGGGTCTCTACACTGATGAAGAGCCTTCACGTATACGCCGCTGATATTCTCACCGGCAAGAGCCATACCAAGCCGTACCACACCACGTGAGGTGCATAGATTGAGGTCTGTTAAATTACAGATTTCATCCTAGACCACCAGGTTTGAATTGTCGGAGTTCAGCTGAGCTCCCAGCTCTTCCAATAACTTGGCTTGATAGGCCATCAACAATAAAGTTGCCTTAAGTGTCCGCACAAATAGCACACATGATTTATATATCTTCTGGTACATGGAAGCAGTGAAGCATTCCATTTTCCCAGGGAGGGACTGGCAGTCTGTCTGTTTGGATGCCGGTGGTGAGCCACTGACTGTTTGACCATGGGAGGGTTAGAGAGCCCAAGCTCCTCCATCTCTCTCATATCAATTTAAGAGTAGCCCTTGGTGGGAAGAGTGTTTTTCCCATCATAAATATCCTGTTTAACTCCTTGGTCCCCAGGAGTTACTGCCCAAGCAATGTTAAGCTTAGCTGCAACATGTTTACAAACCTCCACTAGGTCACAATCCACCACTGTTGATGCTTAATCGCCACTTGGCACGCTCATGGGCCTGGATGCTTGGGCCGCAGACAGGATAGCTTCATCCTCCTTATCATACGGCTCATCCCGGTGTAGGCGAGCTAACATCTCCTCATCCCCCTCATCATCTCCCTCCACCTCAGCTGTTGGTCAAAATGCGGCGTAAGCTCAGGGGACTCAGCATCCATGATATCCCTCCATGACGATAGGTCCTGCAGGGGAGAGGGTTGAGCCTAGAGCCCGACCGATATGGATTTTTGGGGGCCGAAGCCGATAGAGATATTAGGTAGTAAAAAAAAGCCAGATATCGATATATCGCCCGATATTATTAATGTGTATATTATAGTACAGGACCAGTCAAAAGTTTGGACACAATTTACAATCTCCCATTCGTGTGTCCAAACTGTATATAGAATACAGTATACATAAACAGAATAAATATACGTAAACACATTTTTTGCAATGATCACTGAAATGTGGTGATCAAACACTTATAATGATAATACAAAGATATGTAATGGAGGCAGGGTGAATGATTGAATGAGAATGATACATTTGAGCTGGAACTAGTTTGCATTGCGCGTTCTATTCTATATTCTATTCTAAATACTGTAGCATAATCCTCATTAATGACTTTGTCTTTTTATTTAGTAACGTTATATAAAAAATAACTTAATGTAATGAGTGTCACTGGCAAAAACCTTATTATCTTCTATTATTAGTCTTATTTCCTCTACCAGTGGTGGAAGAAGTTCTTAGATCTTTTACTACAGTAAAAGTAATAATATCATAATGAAAACATGTTCAATTACATATGTACTTTTACTTTAATAAGATTTTAAATAAGTAAGTAGTCAGCAAAATGTACTAAACGTGAAAGTAGTACATATTATGCAAAATCTCCCTCTATAAAGTGTAATAATTATATCAATGATTGGATACTGCTTGATGTTTCAACGTAGCATTATAGGCAGAATGGGCTGACACCTTGTAGCGTGCTCCATTGTTCGCTACTGGCGACCCAGGTTACTGTAGTGACACCAGCTAACCCTTTCACTTCCGAGGTCTCTTCAGACAGTAAGATGTGCACACATTAGCTTCAACTCCACTGACAAGGTATGAAACGTGGATAGCTAGCTAATGTAGCAAACGTGTATGGACTGAGAATGCTTGCAATGCATATTGGATTTAATCCACATGCTGCCAGACATCACCGGGAAGTGGGAATCTTTCCCTTTCTCCGTTGGTATCTTTGACACAGACATGGTGAGTTAAAAAACTCAGAAACTTAACTCGCCTTGAAGCGTTAGCTAGGCTAGGACACAACTCTATTAAAAAGTGAAGCAGAAAAGCTCAGTAACAAGCAGAGAAACCCACAACTGATAGTATCTGCCCTACTTGGGCAATGTCAACATTAACGTTACATTTGTGAACTGCAGCAGCATTTCCCATAGTGAGATACCAAGCAATTGTTTGAAAGAACCCACTCTGTGTGATCCTGGAGCGAGAAAAAACAAAGACATTCTGACTTTATTTAAAAATGACCTTTGTTCAATGCTAAATAAGACAACCCCGTTTCACAAAACAGCAGATTGATACAAACAACTAAATGGCATGCAAAGTATCAGCAATCTTTGAACACTGCATGTCCCATGATCTTAGAGGACCTAAACTAACGTATAATGATTTTTCTTCAACTCTTCCATGAAACAACAACAGCAGCTCACCGAAACAAAACACATTACAGTACATCTCAAAAGCATCGTTTAAATTCCTCTCAGGATAAACCCAGACTACTTTGTCTGAAGTGTCCATTAGAGTTGTCTCTATGCAAGCACCAAAAAACGTTAAGAGACAATGAGGCAGTGTGTGTGTGTGTGTGTGTGTGTGTGTGTGTGTGTGTGTGTGTGTGTGTGTGTGTGTGTGTGTGTGTGTGTGTGTGTGTGTGTGTGTGTGTGTTAGTGTTAGTAAGTGACAGAAAGAGAGAGCTGTGGTGGGAGAGGAGAGGGAGCCCTACTAGCAGCAATCAAATAAGAGAGAGGCAATCTTACGCTGTTATGTACTGTATGTCAGAGCCAGCAGGCACGATCCCTCAGCTTTACAACCCTGATGTCTTTCACTTTTATGTCCGTTGTGTATTAACTGCCTGTTATCATGATTATAGGAAACACTGCACAAACATCACAGATGCCCTTTGCAACAAAGCCTGTGCAAACTACACAACAAACCTGACCACAGATCCCCCGCAAATAAACTGGTGAGACCTGTCTGAACTTACACGAAGATCACAAATCAGATCACAAATCAACTTAACCAAATAAAGTGTGTTTGTTCTTGAATATTTTCTCTAATTGTCTCATATCTGTTTGTGTTTCTTGTGCTGTGTTTCTTGAAGGGAGTTAATATTTTGGGTGAATAGGAGAGTTCCTGTATGGGCAATACAGGTAGATTGAGATTTGTTTTTTATAAACCACACTCTTAAAAATAAGGTTTCCAGGTGGAACCAAAATAATTTTACAGTGTGACCTATTATGCCCCTTTTTACAAGATGTAATATAAACTAGAACTAATTGACTAGAACCGCTAGCTGCCGTTGCACACCTAAAACCGCCAGCTGGTAAAATTTACCCATGCACATGTTTATTGTTTTGATATGGCTAAAAATGCATTATGTCACTGTATTATGCCACTTTCTTCACAAAATAATGTCTAGAGTCATGAAATTATAATTTTTTGTCATCAACTATTTTTTATCCTGTTGTTTTATGTTCAAGGCTATTTTAATCAAGCTACACTAATCACTTTTTTCTTAACGGTGAATATAGGCTAAACCAGCCTGCAATGACAACGAGAATTGGTTAAAATGATAATAAAATGTCATTAATCACATATTAAGATAACCCATGTTTTTTAATTACTAAAATACCCTAAATAGACAATAAAGAGCAATAGTAATTCACTGCACTGCATATGATGTATGCTGCATTGACAAATTCAAGTGCACAGTTTAACCTAATTAATTCATTTTGTTAAGTTATATCATTTATAATTTGAATAAGAGAATAACACCAATAAATTTGGGGTAGCCATACAAAAAAAAAATCATTATATCATAAAAAAATGGGCAGACTTGAATAAATAGCAACACAGTAGTGAACAATAAACGATAAAATTGCACACACAAAAAATAAAATAATAATTAATCTAAAGTTTTAACATTTATGAGTAGGCTAAATCATCTTCATTTGAATGTACGTTGTATGACTGATTACAGTAAGCCTATACTCAAACACAGCGTGAAAATGAAGGCATTATATATTGGGCTATAATATAATATAATAGACAGAATATATATATATATAATTTAGATATAAATGCCCCGTTTTTAATTGGTTTTATCTAAACAATTTTTTATCAACAGGGGATTGTAAATAACACAATTTTAGTAAAAGTCATGACTGGGAGACTTGGATATTTTATTGTAAATCTGTTATGTATATTTGAAAAACAGCCGTGGGTAAATCTAAATTCATAATATCAGACTAAACTTCGGATACAGTATATGGTTTTCTGAGTGCACACACCCGAAGCACCCGCACAGAAAGCTGGCTGTCAGACGGAGCGTCCCGTGAGTAATTAAACTAAGTTCTCTTTCATGTGTTATTGACCTTAAACTGTCAAATACACAGTGAATTTAAACAGCAAGTAAAGAAATTGCATGTGTATTTTAGATCTGTAAAGTGAAAGCAGCATAATATACAGTACTGCTATGCTGTTAATATGAATAATAATATTAATAATAATAAATAAATAAACAGAAAATCACTCACTGCTCTTGATTTAATTAACTTTAGTAGCTTTAATAAGAACACATGTCTTACTTGAATGCTGCTGTAAAATGCTCTGGCGAGGAGATAAAGTGTGTACAGCTCACTCAGAGCGGGGTAATAATAATAGGGCAAAGTCCGCCTAACTAAGCATATTTGACGTCACGTATGCTAGAATCTGCAAACGGTTAATTATGGGGATTACAAAAAGAGAAGTGGGTGGATTTTTACCATTTATAGGGTGGTTGTCTACACACATTTATAATCAAACACCATGTAAAAGTGAATTTTGCATAATAGGTCCCCTTTAAAGAACATTTTTACATTGTAAAACAAACCTTTTGTAACTCCTTTAAAAAAAACAATGTTTTAGTGGTTTAGAATCAGAATCAGAAAAGCCGTCTCAGGTTACGTATGTAACCCTGGTTCCCTGAGAGGGAACGAGACGCTGCGTTGAGACGCGGTGGGAACGCCTTGCGTGATTGCGTCGTGAAGCACATGTAAACTCAGTCCAATGGAAACGGGAGACGTCATGGGCGGGTGACGTCACCGACCAGGAAGCTATAAAGCACTCCCGCGATCAGAAAACACTAGCTTTGAAAAAGCCTGAAGCAAGATGATCACAGGTATGCAGGGAGTATGGCAAAGCAACGCAGCGTCTCGTTCCCTCTCAGGGAACCAGGGTTACATACGTAACCTGAGACGTTCCCTTTCAAGGGAACTCGAGCTGCGTTGAGACGCGGTGGGAACCCTATACCCACGACGCCATATGACAAATGCCTGTACTGTATGAAGACCATGCGCACACTAAGAAACAAGCCCCCTAGACCCTGGAGAGGAGTCTAGGTCCAAGTCATAAAAATAGACAAATGTATGCGGTAAGGACCAGCCTGCCGCATTACAGATGTCGTGGAGAGAAACTCCTGAATGTATAGCCATACTCCTAGTAGAGTGGGCCCGGACAGCCAAAGGTGAAGGCTGTCCAGCCCCTACATAAGCAAGTGAGATAGCCTCAACTACTCGCTTGCTCAATATCTGTCTTTAGCTTTTCCTGATTAAGGTGGAGGACAGAAGGCCTGCAGCACAAATGACCCGCAAATTGAGTAGGGACCTAGGAATACAACCCGGCCTGGGGTGAAGAAAGACTACCACCATACCAGGTGCAAATCCAAGTACGTGCAGGCCTCAGCCTCATGTACCACGGAGAAGATGAAATAAGGATCTCTCCTCAGAGATAACCCAGCAAAGAAACATTCATTGCAGAAATCAAGTACTGTACCATAGGGCAGAAAGCAAGATTCAGAAGGTGTTCTCCGCACCCGCCAGAGAACAGTTTACATTTCAATGCATATTCAGTCTTCTCGTGGAGGGAGCTCTAGACTGGAGTATGGTCTCCACGACCTCAGTCGAGAGACCTGAATCTATGAACTGGGCCCCCTCAGAGGCCGAGACCACAGTATCCATGACTCCAGATGAGGGTAACTCCCGGGAGCAAAGATATCGGGAAATGCGTACAGGTGTAGCCTCGACCACACCTAATACATCACATCCAGTCCAAGCGGAGCTGGATGCGTCAGGGATAACCACAAAGGCAAAGTTTTAACCGAAGTTCTCCCAAAGCAGCTCCACCACCTCGGGGTGAAGTCTCCATTCCCCGGGCCTCAGCCCCTGCCTCAACAGGATATCTGCTCTGATATACGAGACCATCAGTGTGCTGTCCAGAAGGACAGGCACATGGTGACCTCTCGGTTCTGACAGGAAGTATTGAGATTCTCGGAATACCGCCATCACTTCTAGCCAATTATGTGCCAAAAGGAGATGGTCCTGCCAAAGACCCTTCGCCGAGTGACCACTCATGATCACCCCCCACTTGTGAGGGAAGCATCCGTCGATAGCATAAGCGTCAACAAGAAGCCCCCAACACTGGGCCTGGGCGAGAAACCAAGGTTCTTTCACATGACCGAGGCACGTAAGCATAGCCGCGTGACCTTGATCATGCGAAAACGGATTACCCCTCGGAGAAAACCCCTTGGTCCTGAGCCACCACTGCAGGGGTCTCATGTACAGAAGGCCAAAGGTAATTACGTTGGACGCAGCTGCAATAAGACCCAACAGTCTGAAACTGTTCCACAGTGAGTGACTGGCCTAGTTTTACCTCATTTACAGCGAATCATTTATAACACCTGGAAAAGTGGTCCTCTGATCTGGGAGGAGCACACTCTTCTTGGCGTTGAGTCGCAACCCCAACATCTTTAAGTGGGACAGAACGACATCTCGATGCCGAACTGCCATATGCTCAGATTGAGCTAGGATCAACCAATCGTTGATAGTATAATACGCAAATGCACTGGAGTCTCAGAGGAGCCAGAGCTGCATCCACGCATATTGTAAAGGTTTGGGGTGATAAACCTAGGCCGAATAGAATAACCCGATACTGCTATGCTTCGCCCCCGAAAGCAAACCTCAGGAACCTCCTGTGTTGAGGATGGATAGATAAGCGTCCTTCAAGTCTATTGTGACAGACCAGTCCTCGGGCTGAATCTGTGACACAATCATATCAGCGTAAGCATACTATGAACATGAGATTCTGAAACCTGCCGTTTAATTGACGCAGGTCTAGAATAGGACGCAACCCCTCATCCTCTTTTGGAACAATGAAGTAGCGGCTGTAAAACCCTGACTGTCTGCTGGGAGGAGGAACCCCTTCTATAGCTCCTTTTAGCAAAAGTGTCAGCACTTCCTGCTCCATAACCAGAGCCTGCTCGAGGTCCACCACTGTGGGGAGGACCCCTAGAAATCTGGGCGGACGAGAACCGAACTGAATTCTGAACCCTTTTCTATAGTGTGCAGGACCCACTGAGAAATATGTGGCAGTAGTTTCCACGCTGCCAGAAATTCTGCTAAGGGCACCAGTCTCTAGAGACTGGCCTCTGGATTTGGTTGAACAGTCACTTCAGTGCCCTGAAGCGGCGAACCGGCAGGGAACAACCGAACTGACCGTTTTACGACCTCCTCGGAGGATCGTTTGGGGACGCTGACACCTCGGTGCCCTGAACGGAGGACCGGCAGGGAACAACCGAACTGGCAGCGCTGCGACCCTCCTCAAAGAGTCGCACCCCAGAGATCGCCGAGGAGAAGCGATTTCTCAAAACCGTCCCTGCCCCGGAGGAACCTTCAGAAGCCTGATAGCCTCAGCGTCAGGACTTCTTGTCTAAGTTTTATTAGAGATAACGACAGTCCTCAGATCTTGCCTACCTCTAACTATCTTAGCTCCAACGACCCTCCTCGGAGGATCGTTGGAAAGAGCAGGCACCTCGGTGCCCTGAAACGGCGAACCGGCAGGGAAACCGAACTGACTGCTCTACGACCCTCCTCGGAGGATCGTTTGGGGACGCTGTCACCTCGGTGCCCTGAACGGAGGACCGGCAGGGAACAACCGAACTGGCAGCGCTGCGACCCTCCTCAGAGAGTCGCACCCCAGAGGGCGCCGAGGAGAAACGATTTCTCAAAACCGTTCCTGCCCCGGAGGAACCCTCAGAAGCCTGATAGCCTCAGCGTCAGGACTTCTCTTTTAAGTTTCATTAGAGATAACGACAGTCCTCAGATCTTGCCTACCTCTAACTATCTTAGTTCCAACGACCCTCCTCGGAGGATCGTGGGAAAAAGCAGGCACCTCGGCGCCCTGAAACGGCGAACCGGCCGGGAAACCGAACTGACTGCTCTACGACCCTCCTCGGAGGATCGTTTGGGGACGCTGACACCTCGGTGTCCTGAAACGGCGAACCGGCAGGAGAACCGAACTGGTAGCGTTGTGACCGTCCTCAGAGAGTCGCACCCCAGAGGGCGCCGAGGAGAAACGATTTCTCAAAACCGTCCCTACCCTGGAGGGGACCACCCTCAGAAGCCTGCAGCCTCGGCGTCAGGGCTTCTTCTTCCAAGCTATATTAGAGATAAAACAGTTCTCAGATCTTGCATATCTCTAACTGGCTAGACAGCGACCACCACCCAGGTCCCTCTCGATTGTGGATGAGCCCGAATGGCGACGCTCTAATTTGCAGCACTTTAAGCTGCGAGGAGCTTTAGTATGCTGAGACTGCTCCCGCCCAGCAGTCTCAGGAACATTAGATCGGTGAGGAAGACACCTCTGGAACGCCGCTGGATAGAATATATCTTCATTTTGTTGAAAGCGAAGCGTTCAGAGAACAGACATATATATATATTATCTTTATTTATTTATTTTTTCCTTTATTTTTCTTTACATCAGAAAAACTTATATATATCACTCCGTGGCCACCAGCAGGAAAACAACCGAACTGGCAGCGCTGCGACCCTCCTCAGAGAGTCGCCCCTCACATACATCCATGTCCTTATATAGTTTACCCACCAATGCTGCCTAATAATATTTATCTATTATTTATGATGGCTGGTGGATAACGTCGGGGAAATGATGACGCCGACTCGGGAGAGAGATAGCTAGTAGTAAGCGTCTCTTTAACCCGAGGCACTGTCATACTATGACATTTAATACTCAAAACATTACTTTAGTAGAAGTTTTGGGGATAAACACATAAAATAGAAACCGGTTTATTCCACGATCTCAACTCCTCAGTGTGGAGATAGGAAAAAACGGCAATCCCCGACGAGGAGGCTGAGATATAGAGATTTAATTATATTCTCACTCTCATAATGTTCAGCTGGCCAGAAAACATTTAACTTGGCAATCAGCACAAAATAAAACCTTTTATAAGCTCCTCTTTATACAACAGAGTTATGAGCTGACTTATTTATTTATTCATTGAAAACTCACACACATCTGCTTTATTCATATATATAGGCTATACACATGTATATATCTTTTTTTTAAACACTAACGATCACCAATTCCTCGAAACTGGAGATCGCAGCACGAGAGTCTCATCCCGGGGAAAAGAAACCGCAGCGCGTGCTTCTCCCCGAGATAAGCCACTGGTGTGAAGGCAGAGATAGGGCGCGCCCGTCTCAAACCTCGCTGTTAGATCCATTTGCGCTCCCCAAGATGCGCGTCGCCGTTGTGCCTCGGCAGCAGCGGGACTCGCGCCTCGGGAAGCGCTCACCGAATCGTCCTCCTCGAAGAACGCCCGGCGGGAGCGAGGTGAAACAGACAACCTCTCGCAACTCAGTCAGCCCCCTCAAGAACTGACTGGGTATGCTCTACTCCCAAACAAGCAACGCAAAGCTGATGCGCGTCCCCACCCGAGATAACACGAGGGAAGGGAACAACACAACGTTTTGAATTCTTGTTTCTTCATAATATATATCTAGATACTGAGACAGACAACAATAAATAGA
The DNA here is from genome assembly GCF_949152265.1 of Phoxinus phoxinus. Lineage (NCBI taxonomy): Eukaryota > Metazoa > Chordata > Actinopteri > Cypriniformes > Leuciscidae > Phoxinus > Phoxinus phoxinus. The sequence continues at coordinate 32,842,812 of NC_136878.1, read as the reverse complement.
CATGGACAGACAGAGAGCACTTGCTGAAGGCAACAAAGCTAGTGTTTTCTGATCGTGGGAGTGCTTTATAGCTTCCTGGTCGGTGACGTCACCCCGCCCATGACGTCTCCCGTTTCCATTGGACTGATTTTACATGTGCTTCACGACGCAATCACGCTAGGCGTTCCCACCGCGTCTCAACGCAGCTCGAGTTCCCTTGAAAGGGAACTTATCACTACTGTGGGTGTAACATTGCTTTTATACATCAGTTCAATAAACAATAAGTTAATATTGAGTTATATTTGAGACACAATATTGCCAGGCTATTTGTCTGTTTTTGCTCCTCCATCAAAATAATTCAATAATACATATCTAAAAACAGTAACTTGTTTCATTCCTGAAAGAATCAGGTGCTTTGAATGAATCAGCTGAATGAATGACTCATCGCATTTGGACTAATCGGTTTAGTGAGTAATTCAAAGAATATACATCATAAAATCAGTCACTTATTTGGATCTTTAATAAATCAGTGTGCTTTGAATGAATCAGTTGAGTGAATTAATGACTCTCTTATAAAGACTGTTTCATCTCTCTATTAATTGGCATAATGGAATAACCTGCATACAAAAAATTTAATACCCACCACTACATAGACTGACAGTCTGTCTGGAACACAGATTAAATTATGATATAAGCTTTATATAAAGTTCACCAATTACTCTCTCAGTCTGTCCGTTGCAATCTTCTTTCGTCCTGTTTGCTGCCTGAGCTAAACCAGACAGTTCTAGAGGACAGACCCTAGAAGGGTTTTGCATTAAAGAACCTTTTCTTTTTAAGAGTGTACGTCACTGTTCACATTTCTTTATGACAACTAATTACATCTCTCTCTCTGACGGAGCTCAGACTGTGATAAGAGTTATTTCTCATTAGACTCCGATATTGATACTCTGCTAATCAAACTGATGATTGTTTCCTGCACCACAGGTGACAGTGGCCTTAATTAGCTTCTTGCAAGCAATGCTTCTGGTGTATCTCAGCTATAAGGTAAGATTATTGTCATTATTATTCTGCCCTTGTGAGCTTTCTAACCACTGATCTAAATTACATCTGACCATTTCAGCTCCTCTTGGGCTGCTTAAGGGTCCCTTTGTTTCTTTAGTTTCCCTATAATGGAAAGTATTCCTTGCTTTTAACAGAAAAAAAACTTGTTTTTCTCTTTCTTCATTGATTTATCAAGACAAGGCGTTTTTTTTCTGTTGTTGGGAGATGAAAGTAATCTTTGTTGTAATTAAAGGCTGCATCCCAGTTTGCCCACTTAATGTATATTATGCTTAGGTAGTATACACTTTTCTGGGAAGTCAATAAGGTGTCTGACATATACATACATAGTTGTCTCTGCACATACAGTAATAGTGGGATATAAGACAACTTGTACACACTTCGCCTATAAACTGACATACTTTTAAAATATGTTAAAATCCCCACACAGCAAACTATTTACAATACAAGTACGTTTGACTATTATCACACTGTAATTTGGGATGCACTTTTTCCAATTTGTCAAATACTGTTTATGACAGATATGCAGTAGTGAATTAGGATGCAGACCGTTTTGTGTTCTCTTTTTTTTTAATGTGCATTTTAGTACTCTTGGATTCTTCTGCGGTGTAACTTATATCTATTTCATTTCTAGGGGAACATTTGGGAGCAAATTTTCCAAATCTCCTTCATCATTGAGATGATCAATACAGTGCCATTTATAATTACAGTAAGTAATGAAGGTTCTGGTGGACACAGAAGCACGTATCAATTGTAATTGTTGAGTACTGTTATATTGTTGTGATTGAGTGTAATTATATAAGTAGCCATTGATACCTGAAAGTCAGTCGTGAGAAGGAATAATAATTACTAAAATGTAAGGTAACACTTTACTTGAAGGGGTGTGCATAAAACTGACATGACACCTTCATAATCATGATATGACACATGTCATGAATATGAAGGAGGTTTTATGCATGTTTATGACAACTGTCATTAAGTGTCATTCGCTCAATTATGCCATTTATAATGCAAATATGACATTGTTTGAGATGTCTTTGTTATGACACCTTGACATAAACCAATACATCATAACCTGTCAGTGTCTTTGTCATGACAACTTGACATAACTAAGACAACATAAATTGTCATAAATATGTCAAACATGACATAGCAGATTCATTATCAAACTTAAGCAACCACTTAGCTTTATGGGTTAACATTACAATATTTTTCATTTTGATGACAAATTCAATGTGTACCACTGTAGTTGAGGTCAAGAAAAGTACACATGACACTGTTATACAATTGTTTGACAGAGTATTAACACTTAATGACATTTTAATGACAAATTAAATGTGTACCATTGTAGTTGAGGTCAAGAAATATATTCCTGACACAGTTATAATGGCCAATGTCAAAACCAACCATATGACAGTTTAATGTAATGTTAACCTATAAAGTGGGTTTTAAGTTTGATCATTAATCATTTTCAGACATATTCATGACAGGTTATGTTGTCTTGGTATTGTCAAGTTGTCATGACAAAGACACTGACAGGTTATGATGTATTGGTTTATGTCAAGTTGTCATAACAAAGACATCTCAAACAATGTCATATTTGATTTATAAATGTCATAATTGAGCGAATGACACTTAATGGCAGTTGTCATAACCATGCATAAAACCTCCGATATTCATGACATGTGTTATGTCATGATTATGAAGGTGTCATGTCAGTCTTATGCACACCCCTTCAAGTAAAGTGTTACCAAATGAGACAATTAGCCAAGTAACAAATAGCCATTTTTTGACCTGCAGTCATTGGGAAAAAATATAGGTTGTTTAATTATTTTGTGCTAATGGCATTACATATGGAAAAGCTATGGAAAAGCACACAGCTTTTCTATTATAATTATAATTATTTGTATTTTTTTTGCAGATCTTTTGGCATCCGCTTAGAAACATATTTGTTCCTGTGTTTCTTAATTGTTGGCTTGCCAAATCAGCGCTGGAGAACATGATTGTAAGTAGCCTGTGCAGCTGTGTAGTGCATTTTACATGCCTTGAGGACATCTTATTAGGTGTCTTAGCAGAATCACATTGGTATTGTTTGATGATATTGCTGTGCTGGGAAGCTTTACTTCATTATGCACTTGACAAATGAAAATGCATCATCAATGAGCAAAATCTGAGATGGTGCCAGCGTTCCCTTCCCTGCCAGATGGTCAGGTCAAATGGCCAGAGAAAACCTGGCAGGGGTAATGTCCTTTTGCAAATGCTTTAAGCAAAGATATTAGTAAAAGAGAATGCTTACAACCACTAAAATGTGACACTGCCTTGAAGATTTCTCTGTTTTACCCCCCATACTTTCTTACAATATATTTTCCTAGAGAGATGATAATTACCAAACTGAATAAAGGAGCCATTTAAGTCCTGATCCCTTGGTCACGGCACTGTAATTAAAGGTAGGGTAGGCATTCTTGGAGAGACTAGCAATAACAAGCTAGCTTTGAAAGCAATAGATCCCACCTTCTCCTCAGAGCGTCTCCAAACCCACGACTCCTCCAAAACACATTGGGCCCTATTTTAACGATCTGAAACGCAAGTGTCAAAGCGCAAAGCGCAAGTAACTTTGTGGGCGGATCCCGGCGCTGTTGCTATTTTCCCGGCGGGATAAATAACTCTTGCGCCTGACGCAAATCTAAAAGGGGTTGGTCTGAAGTAGCTTCATTATTCATAGGTGTGGTTTGGGCGTAACGTGAAATAAACCAATCAGAGCGTCCTCTCACATTCCCTTTAAGAGCCGGCGCGCTTGTTCCATGGTGGATCGCTATTATAATGGCGGATTTGCCGGCGCACACCAGGAGCGGTTCACAGCCGAGGAAACCGACGTTCTCGTCAGGGCCGTAAAACACAGAGAAGTGACATTGGGGATGATGGGAGAAACCATTTTTTTTTACTCTAGATAGATCTTTTTCACATCTTCACGGACACAACAATGATTTCCCTCGTGTGTTAATATTTTTCCTTGTAATAATGTATGATTTGCAAAAATGAAAACTGCTGCATCTGTTTATATTAGAGAATCAAAATGGATGCGCGTTAACACACTACATTATGGCCAAGTACGCGCCCTTAAAATACCAAATCACTAACGTGCAACGCGCCACTGTCTTTAGACTGTTTTTTTTCCTGGTCAGTGGCGCAATTGCTTTCTAAAACTGGAAAATAGCACCAGGGGAGTTTTGCGCCGGAACACGCCTCCTCTTTGCGCTGAACCGCCCCCGCGAGCGCAAGTTCATTCCCTAATTTACCGACGTGCGTCTGTGGAGGGAAAAGTCCGCTGTGCGCGGGTGCAAAATACGAATGATACATGCGTCTGTGTTCAAAGTCAATTGCGCTGGGTGCAAGATAGGGCCCATTAACTCACACAGCAGAGTTTGCAAAGAGTCAGAGACGAGAGATGCCGTTAAATCACCTCTTGTCTCAAACCACATAACAATTTTAATAATAATGAATCTAAACAACTTACAGAGCTCTGACTGCTGCAGATTCATGTCGGCGTTAATGGTGTTGACACTCGTGTTGACATGAACAGCTCCGGGTACAACATCACGTTTTGCCATCTCGTAATTACGGATACGATGACGTGAACGCAGCATTGGCCCGTTGTTTTAGTTCAGGAAGAACTGTAAAGGCGGCTGCTGTTTGTCAAAGATGATGTGTGATGTCTGTTGACAGGCAGGTAGGACATCGTATCATAGCATTCGGTCACTGCATTGGACGTGTTTTTTTTTTTTTGTCCTAAAACTTCCACAGGAGATATACATGTTTTAACATTAAGACCAATTCTATTTTTTGGTTGCTATCAGGATGTGAAGAGAGTTTTAACATACTCTACCACCTTTAACATACATGTAGCCTATATCTCATATATACGTAGCTGAGCAGTACAGTTATTAAAGAGCATTTACATTTCCTTGTATATTTTGCTCTATTAAGGTCAGTGGAATAGAATATTTAATTGTGTGAGGAACACTAGACCTGATAATGAAGCACCAGCCCTGGAAGATAATGAGGGTTATTAAGTTCTTTTTAAAGCAGGCTCTTAAATAGGCAGACTTCTTTCAGAACTGGGCTTTTACAGATAGCTCACGTCGCCTGCATTGTGTGTGTGTGTTATTCTTGTATTCTTGTCTTTGCTTAGTCTCTTGACGAAAGAGATCTCTCTCACTTATCTCTGTTACTTTCTAGAATGATCTCCATCGTGCCATTCAGCGCACACACTCTGCCATGTTCAACCAGGTCCTCATTCTGATCTGTACACTGCTCTGTCTGGTCTTCACTGGGTAAAGCTCTTTGATCTCTGATATGATATCCCTGATGGGGCTTCAGCCTTTTGCAGGCTTGTATCTAATGCTGCGGATCTGAAACAGTCACACGGTTATGAATTAACCGTCCTGATCACTAATGTACATCATTTAATCCAAATTAACTTTTTTAAATAGTGTCAAAACAAGATGCTACCATTTTTTAGCAATATTGAACGAAATCTACTGAGTATTTAATATAGCACAACAGTCACAGCTCCCCTTTTTCAGAAGTCTGGGTTCTGGAAGTATTTTCCCATTCATTTTCTCTGTAGGGATTTACAAAAAATCCTTCATAAAGAGAGGTAAGCCATAAAGCACCCATCTCTGAGATGAATCATAATATCACAAACTTTGTTTTAAACAAAATGTCTGAGAAAAAAATGTGGGTCACCAAGCACATGACGTATATGCAAATAATCGTTTATTGCAAAATAGTCAAATTAATGATATAAATATATAATTGTATACATACATAAATATATATATAAACCGAAACCAAAGAATCCCAAAATGAATCTACACGTATTCCATATTCCATAAAAATATTAAGCAGCAGAACTTTGATAATATTTGAATTATTTCTGAAGGATCATGTGTTCACTGAAGACTTGAGTAATGGCTACTGAAAATGTTATGTAACATGTAAAAATGTTAATTAAAATAATATTAAAATTGAAAACTAATCTTTTAAATTGTAAATAAAATGTCAATAAAATGTATATATTATGTTTTTTATTTAAGTCTGTCTTGAACAAGAACTTTTTATGTTTAAATAAAACACTTTCTCTATGGAGAATGTAAATGGTAGGACTATTTTGGAACCCAGCTGTTGCACTCTATTTTAGTGCATAGGAAATGATTGAAACTCTTAAAACGTGAAGTCAAATTTTGTTGCTTTTCAACAAAGAAAGGTCCTTTCTTTGGGCTTTTACAGGTCCTTAATTAACCTCATGTTATTATCCTCATTAGCCTATGTTTTATTCTGTTTTAGCATATATTTGCATTTATATTTGATTCCCTTTTACCAATATAAAGGGACATGTTAGAATAAAGTTCTTACCTAAGAATGCGAGTTTACATGATGAATCAGGTAACTTTTATAGTCCTTACGTATTTACATGATTGAATAAATTGGTTTTAAAATTCCCTTTTGAGGTATGACTCTGTGTCAATTTGTTGTGTAGAACAAAATGGGAAAGTCTCTTGAAATAATGCTACCCACAGACCTCATTTTACTCAAATCGAAAACCGCTATTTTAAAAACCCATTCGAAATTCCTGAGGGAGCCCATGGTGGAATGGCCTTCTGGGCAAGCCTACAAATAGACATCGTGACTGAGCAGCTCTACTGAATTCTATTCATGGAATGTCTTTCCAACTATAAAAGTCCCATGATGCCGAATTTATTTCAAGTGATGTATATATTTTCGAAATTGTTTCCTGAAATGTTTTGTAATGCTCTTTAGGGCTTGTGGGATTCAGCATCTCGAGCGGGCAGGAAAGAGTCTCACCCTCTTCGACTCTTTATATTTCTGCATCGTCACCTTCTCGACCGTTGGTTATGGAGACGTCACACCCAAAATCTGGCCCTCTCAGCTACTGGTGGTCATCATGATCTGTGTGGCTCTGGTGGTGCTGCCATTACAGGTGCCACGATCATCCCACGAACAGTACAATCAGCAGCTTCCGTATTAATGTTCTCTTTAACTATGTATTTTGCCTAAATAAACTCCTAATTACTGCTTATTTATGAGTACATTTACACAGCTGAATGGATGGAGATCCAACCTCGCTGAGCACTTTTTTCTTTTCATTTTTTAGATGATTGAATTTACACAGTACTTGCTTTCTGTCTCTCATTTCAACACCAGTTTGAGGAGTTGGCGTATCTTTGGATGGAGAGGCAGAAGTCAGGTGGAAACTACAGCAGACACCGGGCTCAGACAGAGAAACATGTGGTTCTCTGTGTCACTTCACTCAAAATAGACTTGCTCATGGATTTCCTCAATGAGTTCTATGCCCACCCGAGACTACAGGTACATGCATAAACCCGTGTATGTGAGTGTTTATTGTTGTTCTGTGTATTGCTAATATGCTAAGCTAGCTCAGTGTATGATGGTGGTGTTATTCTCAAATGTCTAGGATTATTATGTGGTGATACTCTGTCCCACGGAGATGGACATCCAGGTGCGGCGTATTCTGCAGATCCCGCTGTGGTCTCAACGGGTCATCTACCTCCAAGGCTCTGCACTGAAGGACCAAGATCTGATGAGGGCCAAGTAGGTTTTTCATTCTGTCACACTTTTGTTTAGGGTCCAATTCTCATTATTAACTGTGACTTGTGCCTCAATAAACTCCTAATTACTGCTTAAGAATAGGTAGTAAGGTAGTAGTTTAGTTTAAGTATTGGGTAGGATTAAGGAATGTAGAATATTGGGTCATGCAGAATAACAGCCAATATCTTACTATTACGCATGCTTATAAACAACTGTTTATAAACCAGTGATGATTGGACCCTAAACTAAAGTGTTACCATTTATTTTTTCCTAAAAAAGTCCCTTGCTTATATGTGGATGCATTTTGCTCATGATTAAACTAAGATATAAGAGCTAAGAAATGAAAACAATTATAATTTGGATAGGCTTTTGTAGAAGTGTCATGTCCATTTACATGACCATTCAGATAAAAAATTCCAGTGTATTTTAAATGCAGCTTCGAAACAAACATTTTCCTTGAAAATGATGTTTAACAATTATTGTTGGTTAAAAAAGGCTGTTTAATTATTCAGTTCAGTCATGGAACTCTAGATGGTGCTGGCAAACTGCAAGCAATCACACCTTTACCACATGGCGCAAGACGATTGGCCTCTGCTGAGTCTGCAGCCAATGAGATTGCTTGCTCATCCTTTACTGTAAATAGTCTGATTCAGCACGCTATCAGAGTTACTCTGAAACCCACCACCTCCCCAGCTCCACCTGTCTAGATCTACTTTGGTATTTATATATGTCTATTTATGCTGGAGCAGCATATCTTACGTACTGTACTCACATCAGCGATTCTGTGTATCTATTGGCAGAAGCAAGTCCATACTTGCTCTGCAGCAGCAGCAGCAATCTGGTTCGCAGATCTACTCCACCAAGACCAAATACATTAACATTCCCATTTTCATTAACATGGCAAAACTACTCAAAGAGTTGTAATGATTTAAATGTATTCAATGTAATCCCATCACTTCTTCCACAGGTCATTTGATTTACCGTAAGCTGATTGAATATCTAACCTTGTGTTGCACAAAAATATATATGTCAAAATGTCAAATATTGTCCTCTTTCACACTAAACAAAAACTGTATTTTTATTTTATTTAAAAAAATGAGTAATGGCACTTAGTGACCCAGGATTGAGACCGATGACGAATTATGCATGTAAACCCTGGCCTTAAAGTGTACTTTTTAAAATCAAAGTTACCTTGCAGTTAGTTCGATTTGATGTTCTGACTCTGTGTCTGATTCTATGAGAGAGCCATTAAGTTGACAGAGAGATCAGTCTAATATATCTGCAAATTGATCTATATAGCTGCAAGTGATTTCATCCTTTCAAGTCCTTTTAAATACATTAATACATAATACTATGACTAAATTACTGAGAACATTGAGAAATGACTTCCGAATCAATAGTGTCAGAGACCTTAATTTCTCATGTTTCCTGTCAGCGAGAGCTCTTGTACATTCATCAGTATGTTAAAGGGTAACTGTCGCCAAAATTGAATCTAGGCTCTTTTTGTTAATCTACCCGAGTCAAACTTTCGTGTAAAAGCATAATTAGAATGGAAACGCCACTTTTAAGATTTACCGTATTGTCGTTTTTAGCTTAAAATGCCTTTTGAATGGGAGTTCTAGAGGCACTTCTGTGGCAGCATCAAAATCACTATTTTTAAAACACTAAGTGTTTTAACACTCGACACAACATAAAACTGTGCGTGAAGTATCACCAGGGGCAATGCACAGGACCTTGAGCACACTACATTGTTTGTGTTCACAAAGTTTACTAAAAAGAAAGGTTTTGTACGACTCACTTTATCAGTTAGTGTTTCCGGTGGCTGGAATTTTGTCAGTCAAAAGTAGTCGATCTTCGAATACAATGTAATGAACTGACTCCATATGAAGAAATTTCATGAACTTGTAAGTCCAATGAAAAGCATGATAACTTAGACAGTTAGAATTTATATGGAAACAAGCTTTAGGATCTTTCCATCTTTACTCTCCTCATGTTACGTTGCATTTGGAGATCGACTACTTTTGACTGACAAAATCCCAGCTACCGATGATAAACACTGATAAAGTGAGTCGTACAAAACCTTTCTTTTTAGTAAACTTTGTGTACACAAACAATGTAGTCAATGCTCGAGTTCATGTGTAGAACCCCTGGTGATACTTCAAGCACAGTTTCATGTTGTGTCGAGCCTCCTTAGTGTTTTAAAAATAGAGATTTTGATGCTATCATAGAAGTGCCTCTAGCACTCCCATTCAAAAGGCATTGCGAGCTAAAACGAAAATACGGTCAATCTTAAAAGTGGCATTTTCATTTTAATTATGCTTTTACACAAAATTTTGACTCGGGTAGATTAACAAAAAGAGCCTATAGGTTAAATTTTGGCAACAGTTACCCTTTAAGAGTTGTATTCACCAAAATATTTAAGGACAGAAGAAGATATTGTGTGTTTTTCTGCTTTAATTGAACAGTTTTAGTATATTGAGCAAGATGACTTGCAACCCCGTTGCCTATCAAATGTATAGACATCAATAGTACAACTTGCTAGAACGGTACTTAAAACAGCATTTGTGGCAGACGGATTTATGTCTCACTTTAAAGTGCACAGCAATGCTTCACCGGTAAGGTTTGGCCTAATGGCAAGCTAAGCAGTTTAGCTAATTAAATGAGCAAAATCTCATTATTCTCTGTGAAAGACAACTTGTGTTTCCGGCTTTTCAGAGTCTAAGAGTGAAAGAGCTGTTAGTAAACTTAAGTCATAAGTATGATGTCATATTTTAACAGTGATATACAGTACTGTACATCAATGTGTCATTTCTATAATTTAAACTAGCGTAGGGCTACTGATTAACTGTTTCCAAATGGAAGCTTTGGACAGGCTCCCAAAAAACGAAATTAGTCTGTGTGGAAAATTGAAGAGTAAACCTGCAAGCTCCACCATCAGAGCCAAATCTGACACCAGTCTCAAGCCCATCTGTTCCTTATTAAAGCAGCCTTGAAATTTAAGGATAATATATGTGCTTTTTCTTGCAATGTAACTGCATTTAAAATCCACCATATTCCTTCATTATAAATGCAGCAAATCTGTCTCAATATGCCTGCTTCATATTCCAGTGCATGAATTTCTCATAAAACTCAGTCTGTCTAAAGTTTCCTGGCCAGTTATGTAATCTCTGTGTTGTAATTGGAAGGTTGGAAATTAAAAGACTTCATAAGGAGATTGCCTTTTTTGGTTAAAAGTCTTTCTGTAGAAAAAAAAAAGGCTTTCTAATTGTTTTATTGGTGGATGAATTATGCATGTTGTGAGTGCTTTAATTTATTTTTGCCAATAGGAATTCCTCACAGAACAGTATGTCTTTCATCTTTAAATGTTTGGGGTTTTAAACCAGCTCTATCGAAAGCATCTGTGACTTGTCCACATGTCGATGTCGATTTGTTTCATAGCAGTAATTCACTCAGTTGAAGTCTAAATACTGCAGCTCATATTTTTAAAGCACTTGTATTAAAGTGCCATTAAACTTGCCGTTTCAGCACAGGTCAGTTGTCACCAAGGAGTTATGGTTTTGCAGCTTAGAACTGTATTTCAGTTTGCCCCTACTGCTAAACTTTAACTACACCAGCTGCTTCCCCCCAAAAAAACAATTCTGCTTTGATGACCATTCAAAACTACTATAAATACTACACTATATGTAAAACTGATGATATATCTACACATGGTGTACATCGCTAATATTTTATTGTAGCATAGTCGATTTTTCCTTTGCCTGGTTATTGTTTGTAGGGCTCTTAAAATCAGGACATGGACTTATAATTTTCCTGTCTGCTGCTTCACAATCACTGTTGTCATTATATAATTTCCCTGGAGCTCCAGAGAGATTATTCTCATCACAGTTGTATTTGCTTTAAAGGACTTAACAGTATCAAAGATTCTCTCAAATGCATGCTGCAGTTCATGCTCACAAATGCAAAAGTACTTTTTTAGTAATCTCACAATACTTTACACAAACACACACAGGTCATTTTTGTAACTGTAATTTAATTCACCAATGGCGGTTACATTTGCACTCTGTGTGAATGTGTGATTTAGCATTTTTAGTAATTTGGGAGTCTGTTAATTCACAATGTGGATTTACAAATATAAGTGGTCTGATCTGTTTACACAGTAACAGGAAGGATAGTGTTTGTGATGCTGAATTTAGCAGTCTCTTGTGGCTGTACTTTAGAAGATGTGTGTATGTTATTACATCAGTATTATTGCTACGGCGTACAACACAGACTTCCATTGTCAGAGCATTACACACAATTTGTGCTTGTTTTTACAAACTAAGGGAAGTCAAAAAGATTTACTAAGGCTACTGACAGCATGTCACAGATTCTGTTTACTTGGAACCTTAAACACGTCCAGAAAACATTAGGAGTGGGAAAACCGGCAGAATGTTAATGACACCTTTGTCAATGAGAAAGAACTTATTGCTAGTGAGGCTAGTATACCGTGAAATTGACCCTCAGTACTGACTGTGAGAAACATGGCAATGATTACCTATCACCAGCACATTCATACACATATGTGCAGTCGCATAGTGACGTGTCCTTTCTGAGTGACACTGGTGTGTCGTGATGTTGTGTGTTCTGCAGGATGGACGATGCAGAGGCGTGCTTCATCCTCAGCAGCAGAAATGAAGTGGACCGCACCGCAGCCGTAAATACAGACTTTTTATACAGCTCCTTGCCAAAAGTATTAAAGTTATTAGTCAATGACAACAAGTCAATAAATAAATACATTTCCCCAACCACAAGACAAGAAACCCAATTATTTTGATCAAAACAGTATTCACTTTTTAAATTAATCGTAATAGAAACGTAAAGTAATCTTAAAGAGAGAGAAACTTGAAGCCTATATGGTAATGTTATTCATACTTTATAAAAAATTTCACTGTCTTCATCTTTCAAAGTAAATTTTTTGTTTTAGTTTTATCATATTGTTGGCTTACCCATTATAAATTATGTAAGGACACTTATTGCATGAATTTTAGTCTGACTATCTACAGTGTTTTTATTGTTTCTCTTCATATATACAAATACATTAACTCATTTTCCTGAACTTGATCTACTATTAATGGTATAATGTAAGTTTGCACATCATCACACTGTAAGAAGGCTGTCTGTTCTTATAGGATCATCAAACCATTCTGCGAGCCTGGGCTGTGAAGGACTTTGCTCCAAACTGTCCTCTATATGTCCAGATTCTCAAACCTGAGAACAAATTCCATGTCAAATTTGCAGGTGAGTCTTTTGCCATCCTGATGTCAAATCATTTCATATGCAGTTTAACAAGCATTCATCATCTCTCCTTCACAAATCTAATTTGGATATTTTTTCATAGTCATATTTTGTGACCAATATGTCCTTTAAATTTATTTTTATTTTATATAGTCCATTTCACTTTTTTTACTGAAAAAGCGACAATTTTTTAAAACATTTAAATGTATTTTGATTTATAAACACAAAATACGTCAATTAAAGTGTGAAATGTAAAAACTGTCCTGACGATTAGACATGGGTGTATGTGTATCAGCCATCTGTTAGCAATTATTGTGGTATATATGGTTGTAGCCTGTGTGTGTTTGCTGTATGAATAATAAATATAGATCCTTTGAGATTCTACACTCTCCGCCTCCCAAGTCATACATCCTCATTGAAGTCTTTCATGGTTATGAGTATTCGCTTTGTAAGTGTAGCACTGCCTCCACCTCTCGGGTCACTGCATTTGCATTTTCATGTTCATTTAGCAGAAGAAGTGATGAAGTGTTAGAGGGATTAATATGCCCCTTTGTGTGCTACAAAACCATGTGTTCATTCAAACAGAAAGGTAAATAATGGAGAAAAAAAATACTTTTTACCCGTACAGTATATTTTTGTGTTTTAGATGAAAATGGTCTTGACAAATTAGTCAGAAGTTAGTACTGGGTTACTAGTTAGTACTAGTATTAAGATCAGTATTTAGTAAATGTAAGAATATGCTTTTAAAGGATCTTTTTGGGATCTGAAAACAGTGTTATATGATGGTAATAATGGTTAGGGTTTTATATATTCTTAGCGTCACTAAAAAAAAAGTCCAGTTAACTCTGTCAACTGCTTTTTCTGCATCTAAAGCTAAGAAAATGATTTGTTTTCCTAGATATATGTATTACATTAAAGGGATAATGTCTCTCATTTGATGAGGGTCTGCCAGTAATGGAACCAATTTGGTCAGTGACATGGAGTGGCAACGTTGGATTTTTTCTTTTCTTTTTTTTCAGCTTTAGAAGTTCTGAGATTAGTTCACAAGTGTGGTGGAATTGAGGTGTTTTTAATTTCATAATGTTTCCAATGGAAGTGTATATATAATTCAGTAGGAAGTCAATCTGTGCTTGGTGCTTTATTATTTTTTAATATTGTTTGTTGAAATTCATTTATTTTTGAGAGAACATCAAGTGTTTCAACCTGATCATTCTGTAATATTGAAAGTGAGTACACTTTGCTGTCATATCAATCAGTGCATATTATATTATATTATATTATATTATATTATATTATATTATATTATATTATATTATATTATATTATATTGTATTATATTGTATTGTATTGTATTATATTATTCTCACATAGATTATGTGTAGGTATGTTTTGTTTTCTAGATCATGTGGTGTGTGAAGAGGAGTTCAAGTATGCCATGCTGGCCCTCAACTGTGTGTGTCCAGCCACCTCTACACTGGTCACACTGCTGGTGCACACGTCTCGTGGACAGTGAGTACTGATGTCTTTCCTCTTTCATTTGACGGCTGATGTACGAGAAGTGTTTCCTGAAATGCTGTTTAGTTTATTGAAGGATTTAGTAATGAATAATGGCTCCTCGCGTAACCTTTCCAATTCCGTGATCCCTAACAATTACAAATAATAGTGTCACAAATAATTAGTCAGAGCAGATTTGCCAGGAGAGCCGATCAATGGCATTAAACTTTATGTGATCATTTGTCAGAGGGAGCCTGACTATGCGGTCACCTGAACTTGCTGGGGTAAACCATTTTAATAAAGAAAACTCAAATGATCCCACAGTAGTTTCCCACTGTTTTTTTGTTGTTGTTTTTTTGGAGTGTTGTCTTAGCGCGTGCGTTTTAACTGTCTGTGTGGGGTTTCAGGGAGGGACAGGCTTCTCCAGAACAGTGGCAGAGGACGTATGGCCGGTGCTCGGGGAATGAAGTTTACCACATCCGTTTGATGGACAGCAAGTTCTTTGGCGAATATGACGGGAAGAGTTTCACTTACGCCTCCTTCCATGCACATAAAAAGTGAGTGATTGTTGAGCATTTAACATTTATTTAGATGCACGATTCACTATTCGGATGTATGTGAAATTATTCTTTCATAAACCCTCCAAAAAATATGACATTTTTTGTGCCTGTTGATAAATGTGCTTTAATAAACTCATCAATCAATTTGACTGATCAACTGATCAACTTTCCTGTTCCCCTGTTTTGCACACCACTGTTTGCAATTACATTTTTAATCAACATTCATACTTACACCACCATTCAATATTTTTTTTATTTTTGAAGAAGTCTCATATGCAGGGCTGCAATTATTTGATAAAAAATACACTGTAAAAATATTTTAGTAAACTAAACTTAATTGACTGTATTTATCCAATTGATTTGTCTGATGTATTTAAACTGACAAAATAAAAATAAAGTTCTCTCAACCTTTGGAAGTAAGTTTTTTTTTTTTAAATACAGTGTACAGTAATAACAATAATTTTGTGAAATATTATTACAATTTTAAAATTATTTTCAAATGTTAATAATTCCTGTGATGCAAAGCAGACTTTTCAGCATCATTACTCAGTCTTCAGTGTCACAGGATCCTTCACAAATCATTCTAATATGCTGATTTGCTGCTCAAAAAAAACATTATTATTATTAGAAAGTACAAAAGAACAGGATATATTTGAAATGGAAATCTTTTGTAGCAACATAAAAGTCTTTACTGCCGCTTTTGATAAATTTAATGCATCCTTGCTAAGTATAAATTTATCTAAATAAAAATCTTACAGACACATGATATATGCAATCTTACATTATATATACATTAGTGTGCATATCATGTAATTTGCACTTTGTTGCTCAGTCTGATATGGCTCATACTGTACTAATCTCACTTGCACTATAATGGTCAACTGCACTTTACAACCATGTGTATACTTCATTTGCCATTTGTAACGTAATGGTTTTATTCACATGATATATTACTATCTGCACTTCTTTTTAGATGCTTTATAGATGATGATGATTATTGGCTCACTATTGGATTATTGACAATAAAGTTGAATGTAATATATTTTAAAAAAAGCAGGAACAGGATGTAGATCCTCCCAAAATAAAGATGAGTTACAACTGTCTTAAAACACACTAATACTAAATATATACTAAACACACACATATATCGTCTTTTCCGTAGGTACGGCGTCTGCCTAATTGGCACGAAGAGAGAAGAGAATAAGAGCATACTTCTGAACCCCGGCCCTCGCCACATCATGTCCGCCACAGACACATGCTACTACATCAACATCACCAAGGAGGAGAACTCTGCGTTCATCTTCAAACAGGAGGAGAAGCACAGCAAAGGGCTGTCGGCCACCGGCGTGTATGACGCTCCCTCTCGTCTCCCGGTGCAAAGCATCATCGCAAGCATGGGTGAGGGAACACGTCTGAGCGTCATGTCACTAACAGAAGCCTCTGACCTTTTAATAATCAAACTGGGTGGGATTTTAAGTTTATTTAAAGCTGCAGTCTGTCATTTCTGCGCCACTAGCAGCACCAAACGGTTATTGTGTTGTTATTGTTACATAACATCCGAAACAAATGAAGCACAAGTTTTAATTTGTTTACATCAGTGCAGCCTCAGGCTTGGTTTAATGCGATTTCCATATGGTTAGCATATGCCAGTTAGTGGTTTAAGAGTAGCACTCAGAAGCAGGGTAAATCTATATAAATATGCTCATGATAAAATATACTTTCTTTTATTGTTTTTCCTTTGTTGAAGTTGATCAGTCTGCTTCATATGGTAAGTCTGAGCATGTGGTTTTCATAGCATTAGTTAAAATCACAGTTAAATCATAAGACATCATTGGTGGATGTCTGTGTAAATGTTAACATTTACAGAAACCTTTCTCTCCCGTTCATTCCCGTTAGGAATTCACAGGTTAAG
This sequence comes from Phoxinus phoxinus, assembly GCF_949152265.1. Taxonomy (NCBI): domain Eukaryota; kingdom Metazoa; phylum Chordata; class Actinopteri; order Cypriniformes; family Leuciscidae; genus Phoxinus; species Phoxinus phoxinus. The sequence goes on along the minus strand of NC_136878.1, from coordinate 32,825,904 downwards.
TCTTTTGTTCTGCAAGCTGTTTTAATGAAGATTTGTTTTTTTCTAATTAGGCTTGGTAACTGCACTTGCATGTGTAAAATATCCCCGGACTACTCTCTAACATAATTACAGTATATAAAAAAGCATTTAGTCCATTATGTTTCTTCACAGGTTTTTTTTTGTTTGTTTCTACACTTAACATTTTGCAGCAGAACATTCTTCTACATAACAGCAGAATTTCCCTTCAGAACATTTTCTTTCCCTCACCATTTTGAAATTCAACCTCACTGTGCTTTTAGATTTTGGTTGCAAAGCACTGATTTGAAATGTGCAAATCAGTGTTTATTCATAAAAAGCAATAAATCAGGGTTGAGGTCAACTTCAGTGCGTTTAAGAAATGCTATAATTAAACATTAATATCACCTACTCTGTATGTAGGCCAATTGTCCTAGTAATTTAGACACATTTTTCAGCTTTTAATCATGCGCTGGTGGAAATGAACTGGAATTGACCTAAATTCTGAGTCATGTTGGCTAAAATTGATGATATTTCTTTGGCAGTTTTCATTGCACTCAAATTTGCACAAAAGCAGCTGAGATATCAGATCAGACAACAGATTTTAGATAAGTTTGTTTAACCGGTGAACACATCTATATGAATTTCCTCATTCTGCATCTTCCCAAAAACTGAAAAGGAAAACCTCCACTCTCATGGCTGATTTGTGTTGTATTGCAGGAACTGTGGCCATTGACCTGCAGAATCCCGATCCGCCAGCTGACAGCAGTAAACTGGCTCTGCCCACGGAGAACGGAGCTGGGAGTCGGAGACCCAGCATTGCCCCTGTGCTGGAGATCGCAGATTCCTCTGCCATCCTGCCCTGTGATCTCCTCAGTGACCCCTCTGAAGATGAGACCAACCAGTCCGATGAGGAAGGAGCACCGGCCATAGAGTAAATAATGTTGTCAAAAGTACTAAATGAATAAGGTTTTTAAGGGGAACGGCAATAGAGTAGTTTGTCTTCGACTTTTTTAACAGCCAGCAGATGTTATAGAAATGAGCTTTAAATCATGAGGCTTGTTGTGTAGACCTGTGCTTTTACTTCACTAAACAGAACTTTTAAAAAATGCTAATGGCCAGTGGATGATAAAAGGGCAAATAAAAACCAATACACTCACACTTCTGTATGAGTTTAGATTTTAAAAGATTTTGAAATGGTTTTAAAAGAAGTCTCTTATGCTCAGAAAGGCTGCATTGATTTGATCAAAAATACAGTAAAACAGTAATATTATGAAATAGTATTACAATTTAAAATACATGTTTTCTATTTTGATATATTTTCAAATGTAATTTATTCCTGTGATGGCAGAGCTGAATTTTCAGCATCATCACTTCATGATCCTTCAGAAATCATTAGAATATATGGATCTGCTGCTCAATAAACATTTCTAGTCACATTTCTAGTGCTGCTTAATATTTTTGTAGAAATCGTGATGCATTTTTTCAGGAATATTTGATGAATAAAAAGAACAGCATTTATTTTAAGTAGAAATCTTTTGTAATTTTAGAAATCTCTTTACTACTATTTTTGACCAATTTAATGCATTTTACTGAATAAAACTATTATTTACTGATCCCAATTACTTCTAGTTATTTCCTTACTGTACTCTTTCCAGTGCGATTGTTGAATTACATGTAATAGCTTTCAGGAAGATCAGATGAACTTTAAACATATTAGTTGCTAACAGAGCCTTTCAGCGGTCATGCTGCAGAATAATTACAGCGTTTGCTTATGTCAGTCAGAGTTCTCTCTCTCACACACACACACACACACACACACACACACACACACACACACACACACACACACACACACACACACACACACACACACATTAAGTTTTAATGTTTTATAGGGCTTTTCATAGACATAATGATTTGTATACTGTACAAACAATATATTCTATCCACTGACCCTAACCCTACTCCTAACACAACCCTCACGTATGATTTCCTCATGTCCCCAGAAGGTCAAAGATATCTGGTTTTACCATCCTTCCACAATGTAGGGTTGACCAAGACCACACACACACCACTGAAAAAAGACTTTAGAGTTAAATCTCTTACAGAACAGCATTGAGACTTTCTCGCCGCAGGACTCTGTTCTGCTCCTGTGTCTCCTAACGCTTCCTCTGGTGAACAGAATGAGCTGGTGAAGATTCAGTGCACTCACAGTGCCCTCTACTGATCATTTACATGCAATGCTTTCAAAAATAAAGCCTTTGCAGATTGATTGATGTCAGTCAGGGCAGGGGTTCATGTACTGTATATTCTGTGCATTTTTAAACGGAAGAATTCATTGTAATGCACTCTCAGACCGTTGACATTTTATATCATTCTACTTTTTCAAGGTGTATTAAAGGCTACCCTCCAAACTCCCCTTACATTGGAAGCTCCCCAACTCTTTGCCACCTTCTGCAACAAAAGGCGCCATTTTGTTGTTTACGGCTTGACAAGGTGCGTGTACAACTCTTAATTCACCCTGAAATACTGATATTCCGATTCAGTTTAATTCATTGTTATGTGGTAATTTAATGAAAGTGTTTACTGAAAGTTTTTTTGTGTGTACAGTGTGTGTACTAGTTGTGCTAATGCATTTATATGGAGGGATTTAACAGTCTAAATTAAATTATTAAAGGTCTCTTTTAATTTTACATAAATACATTTCACATTCTATTTATTTATGTTTACTCCCTTTTCGTTATGGTTATATTTATTGATTGCAACATTTCGTGATGCATTCAGTTCCATATTATATTTATTTTCTTTACTTCACATTCTGTTTAAGGTATTTCAGTTCATATTGTATTTTATTTCTAGACATATTTAACATGGTATTTCACTTTTGCATTTGACATAAAAAATAAATAAGCTTATTTCATGGCTTGTTTATTTATTAATGCTTTCATTTCATTGTACTTTTATTGAAACATAGCGTGTAACAATATTCTATGTTTAAATATTAATATTTAAACCTATCAGTGCCTTTTATATGTTCATTTAGTTTAGCCTGCCTAAATCCCTCAATGCATTTTCAATCTGATCCCTCTTATCATCATTTATTCCAGTCCATCATTTATTTAATTGTGTTTGATTCAAGGGTTGTCGGCACAATAGTTTTGAAGATGCCAAGGCGTATGGTTTCAAGAACAAGTTGATTATTGTTTCGGCTGAGACAGCAGGAAACGGCTTGTACAACTTCATAGTGCCGCTGCGTGCCTATTACCGACCCCGGAAGGAGCTGAATCCCATTGTGTTGCTGTTGGATAACCCGTGAGCAAGCTGCCTCATCACTTTTCCCACCGCATGTTACTGTTCATAGTGATGACTTTAGACTTTTGATAGGCAGGCATATCCCGACTTTACCACTTGAAAATACGTCCAGGCATATCTGCATAAAACACATTTCTTTATCGACTTTTCACATTCTAAAGTGCGTTAAATTGAAATGATAGCTTAATGTATTATCTTGCTCTCTAATGCTATGCACTTTCAGAAGTGTTATGTTCATTATGCTCCACACTCTCTTCCTTTCAGTAATGCAAAATTGTGTACACAATTGTCGTCAGATTGTAGATTCTTCCTCAGAGTTTCCATGGCGACCCGGATATGTGTCAAAATCCTTTTTGCAATTACCTGCTCATACATTTTGCACAAGCTTTTACTCCGTTAATAAATTTTTATAAGGTTGTTTGCCCGTGCCAAACATTTAAGAACTTTAAAACTGCATCTGTGAGTGGATTAGCATTGTCGAACTGCTCTTCTCCTCCATTTCCAGGCCTGATAATCATTTTCTTGAGGCCATCTGCTGTTTCCCTATGGTGTACTACATGGCTGGTACCATAGACAAGTAGGTCTTTAAAGATTTCAGTAAACGTGCACATCCTGAAATGGGCTTTAGTCCTGTCTGAATGGTGGGTTTGTGCTGTTTTCTGTCGTAGTTTGGATAACTTACTGCAGTGTGGCATCATCTACGCTGATAACCTGGTGGTGGTGGATAAGGAGAGTACTATGAGTGCAGAGGAAGACTACATGGCAGACGCTAAAACCATAGTCAACGTGCAGACCATGTTCAGGTACTAACATTAATAACTTTAGCAAATTGGTTGTTATTAGTTTTTTTCTTTAAGCTGGTGTCTTTGTCAGCATCAGCTGGAAACATGATGGCATTGGGTACTAATTACTTTTCCCCGCAAAACGTCATTTTTGTCTTTGTTCTGCTGTTATTGTGTCCTCTACTAGGTTGTTTCCTAGCCTCAGCATAATCACTGAGCTAACCCATCCTTCTAATATGAGATTCATGCAGTTTCGTGCCAAAGACTGCTACTCCCTGGCTCTCTCCAAACTTGAAAAGGTCTCATATCTTAACAGCCACGCCATTTGACTTTCATTGGGGTCCAAACACCTGAGACGTACTTTTGATTTATGCAAATTATAATAGCAATTATAGTTTGAGTGAAAAGTTGAATTGCAAAATGAATATGAATTTCAGGATGATTAAATTCAAGCTGCATGAGCTCCATGAGTTTGTGTAAAACCTCATATGATATGAAATTATCTAAATTATTTTTATATTCAGATTTAAATTACATTTTGAGTCCCATATTGTCAATGTGATCTCAGACTTTTGGACTAAGAATTTATCATTTTTCTTCCTTGCCACTAGACAACTACTCTAACCAGGCCTACCATTAACAATATCATTTCAAACTTTTCTATGATACAAAATAACTTTGATTGAATTCTACGAATTTATTATGACATGTTTCATTAGGAATCTGTCAAGTGGTTATTAAGTATGATTTATTTGTGGTAATCGCATGCTTCAAAAGGCTGAAAATACTGAAACTAATATAATACTGTGTCACAGATTTCCAGATGGTCTCAAAATCTGAGATCATCAGCGGCGGAAAGTTCCATCAATCTTTTGTTCTGATGTTTTTCCCCTTTCTCCAGATAGAGAGAGATAAGGGCTCGAATCTGGCATTCATGTTCCGCCTCCCATTCGCTGCAGGCAGAGTGTTCAGTATTAGTATGCTGGACACTCTACTTTACCAGGTGAGTAATAGATCAGATGCAAATTCTGCTAATTCTGTACAAAAGGTATTCTAATAATACATTACCATTCAAAAGTGTGGGGTCAGTACGAAGAAATTAATGCTTTTATTCGGCAAGGACACATTAAATCGATCAAAAGTGGCTGTAAAGACATTTATAAAGTTACAAAAGATTTCTTTTTCAAATAAATTCTGTTCTTTTGAACTTTCTTTTCATCAAATAATATATATATATATATATATAGAGAGAGAGAGAGAGAGAGAGAGAGTGAGAGAGAGAGACAGAGAGAGATAGAGAGAGAGAGAGAGAGAGAGAGAGAGAGAGGTATTAGTAATGCGTACATGACTCTGTATATCAATAATGATTATTTTAATAGCTTAGTGTAAGCATCATAGAAACGTATATACATTCATTAATTTGGTAATATGCATGTTTTAGCCATAGAGGCACAGAAAACAAATATGTACGAAACATAACTTTATGAGCAGTCAGTCATAAGCTGTGTTTATAGCTTATTTTATAATACAGCTCTATACCCTCATTCACTATTCCCTACGTTACTCCACTAATATAGTTCACTTGAAGGAGTGAGTGAATTTGGACACTGAATGCGCTGCAAGGGCTTCCGCCTTTTCACAGTTTGTTGCTGTTTAATAACCATTTGAAAATAAACTGTTTAAACCTTATTAAACCTTATTAAACAATTGAATCAAAAGTTGATTCAACCGTGGGCGCCATCTTCTGGTGAGACGCGGGAATTCATTCAGCACGACCCTCACAGTGCATTATGAGTATTATCTAGCCGTCGAGTGTACATCAGTTTATTGCAGTTTATTTTTGTATCTCTACACATTTGATACTCATGAAGGCTGATACCTTTCTGTGAGGCAGATAGAAGCAGAGAACATTGAGTGGCATTTGCAGTAGGTTTATCTCCCCTCAGGCATCGAGTCTCTATGGAGCCTTTATTGATTGTGTGAGGTCTGGAGATCATCTGTGTGCTTTCTGGGGACTGTTTCTGTGTTTATATATCGTTTCTGTTTATCTTCTAGTCTTTTGTGAAGGACTACATGATTCTCATCGCAAGACTTCTGCTGGGTCTAGACACCACCCCGGGCTCTGGCTACCTGTGTGCTGTAAGTGTAACCGCTAACTAAAACGCACCCACACACCCTCAGCAAGCCAGAACGTCTAGCATCAGTGCGTGATGTATTATGCAAGCCATTGTTTGAGTTAAAATGCACAAAGCTGGTTATTTGAACTTGCCCACCCACAAATCTGTTGGCGCTGACAGGAGTGTTGAATTGAAACAGACGGTGTAAAAATAACATCACAAGTTTTAAAGGCAGATTAGTATGTGACATGATGGACGACTCTCATGAAAACTCCCACGAAATGTTATATTTCAGGCCAAAATCAGCTTATACTATACATATATATTATTATATTATTTTGTTTAGCTTAATTTAGTTTAGTTTAGTTAAATTTGACCTGCTTGTTAATGAGCTTCACCCTTCTCTTTTGAAACAGATGAAGGTATCGGAAGAGGACTTATGGATCCGGACGTATGGAAGACTATTCCAGAAGCTGTGTTCATCTAGTGCAGAAATCCCCATTGGGATTTACCGCACTGAAGCTCACATGTTCTCTACCTCGGAGGTAAGATGAGACTAAGAGGAAGAGATCAGAGCATTCAGACACGGATAAATGCGCTTTTCACGGTCCATGCAGCTCCAGACGCTTGCACAGCAGATACGATCTGTCACTGTGCCTTTACTCGATCTTGTGCAGTGTGGAAGATTTACAGCTTCATTTTGGGCTAAATCATGGCTTTGCTGGCTGCCTTATTAACTGTGTTGTGACTTGAAGCTTGTGAAATCCTTGTGCTAATCATTTCTCATTTTGATCATTCACAACTATTGCTTTTTCAAGTATAAGGAGATGTGTAAAGAGGTAAGAATGCAGACTTCACCCCATTTCTCAACCACATTCTCATATGTTAATGGCATTGTGCTATGTTTCAATGGCTCATTGTCTGTCCTGTGTCATTTACTCTTTATATGTTACTGGTAATCTATATAATTAGTTTAAAAAAATAATTTAGTAATGTGAGTGAGGTTATTTAAATGTACATTAAGTCGTTTTCTTAACAAAAAAAAGCAACATTACAATGTTTTTCCATATTATTTTTTCATTATAACTACTGAAGTCAAATCAAATAATTAAAATTATTATTAATAAAAAAATATCTGGAAAATTAATTAATTAAAGCTATAAAAATATATATATTTTTATTCTAAAACACCAGATTGACTTTCACTACAAGTTTGGGATTAGTAAAATTTGTTTATGTTTTATGTAGTCTCTTATCCTCACCAAGGCTGCAATTTGGTTTAAAAAAAATCAGTATTGCGAATTTGCGATATAACTTGAAGTGAATTAACTTTCACAGATTATTTAATTAATAATTTATTAAGCAAAACCATTATTATTATCAATATTTTTGGTGGAAACCAGGATACTTTTTTCTGGATTTTTTGAGGAATATAAAGTTCAAGCAAATAGAAAGAAAATAGAAATAGAAATATTTTTCAACCATGTAAATGTCATTACTGTCAACATTGATCAGTTTAATGCGTCCTTGCTGTATAAAAGTATTAATAAAAAATATACCTTAAATGTAGACAAAGCTCATATCACACTGTAAAAAATATATTGTTTGCTTAACTTAAAAAAATAGGTTACCTGGTTGCCTGACAACTTTGAGTTTGTTGAAATTAAAAAGATTTAGTTAATACAAGGAGATTGGTTTAATCAACAGAAATGATTATGTTATCTGAACCACAATCATTATCTAAGTTAATTTGACAAAATAATTTTTTTTGAATTAGAGACAGCTAAAATATGTCATTACTTGGTGCACCTTTACAGAGTAAAGTGGTTCAACTGCTAATAAACTGATAAAAAAAAGTACAACATAATGACTTCAGCCCTCAGACAATGAAACCATCAGCCCAGCACTTAAACACTGTTAACCTATTGACAACCTGTTGCCATGCTGACCAGTCTCAGGTGTCTATGGGGGACTGTGAGGACCCGCGGGACCGCAGGGAATCCTGGAAAGAGAAAACCGCCCACAGAAACTCCACAGGGAGCGACCAATCAGAGCACCCACTCCTGCGGAAGAAGAGCATGCAGTGGGCGAGACGGCTGAGCAGGAAAAACACTAAACCACCCAGTCGAGCCGAACGCATCAATCAACAGCGCCTGAACCTGTACCGGCGCTCCGAGAGACAGGAGCTGTCAGAGCTGGTGAAGAACCGCATGAAGCACTTAGGGCTGCCCACTGTGGGATACGGTGAGTTTGACAAGGGGAAGTGAGTATTTCCATTTGTGCCTACTAAAACACTGAAGGAAGAACCCCTTGCATTGATGTCTTCTTGATACATTGTGTCATTATAAATGTACTATGGCGGAGATCTGTTTTCACAGTGTTTCTCTTTGTAAATCATTTAATGGTGTCCCCTTGTGTCCCCTGCATCAATCATTCTTCTTATGAAACATCCTTTATCAGGCGTCACAGGAAAACTACAAACAGAAAGAGGAGTGAAATATAGTTTACATTAATCATTGCAGGGAATATTTTTAATGTTCAAATGTTACTACAGCGGAGTCCAATGGTCTTAAACCATTAGTGAATAAATATAAAATATTCCTTTTATGTAATCGACATATCACTTCTTTGAGCACGATTATTTTATTTTTTTATGATTATCTGAATTTACGACCTAATGATCATGTTCTCCAGCATGTTTTGAGATGATCTATAGAATGTCTTGAACTTCAATGAAAGAACATCAGACCATCTACTTTTATTTAATGTTTTATTAAAAAATATATTTCTCAGTAGTCTCAAACTGTTGGACCTCACCGTATATCATAGATGGCCCCATATTATAGCGTCATGATGAATATGATTGATTGTTGAAGGATAGGTGGTCATTTGAATGGCCAGAACTAACCATCGACAACTTCTGTTTTGTGTGTCCTGCCTGGTCTTTTATTCTATATTCACCTTTCTAGAAACTTCTCACTACTCACTTTCCATCCTCCATGTTGCAAAAAATCATTCTCTGATTTTCACTAATCAACTCTGAGAAATACTGTTGAAAACTGAAGGCGAAGTGTGTAATTTTTTTTATGTTAAAACTAGTGCTGTCAGATTGATTAATCGCATCCAACATAAGTTTCCGTTTACATAAAACATGTGTGTGTATATATACACACACATGTGTATTAGGGCTCTCTAAAGATCTGAACTGATCTGTGTGTGTGTATATCTGATCTGATCTGTGTGTGTGTGTGTGTGTGTGAATATATGTGTGTGTACTGTATATAATTATTATGTATAAATATACACACATTCATGTATATATTTAAGAAATATTTGCATTTATATACTGTATATACATTTATATAATTTATATTATATATAAATATTTGATATATAAATATAACCAATTTTTCTTAAATATATACATGATTGTGTGTGTTTTTATATAATATATAAATAATTATACACAGTACACACACATATATTATGCAAACACAAACTTTTATTTTGGATGCGATTAATCACGATGAATTTTTTGACAGCCCTAATATGTATATGTATATATATATATATATATATATATATATATATACATGCATATATACTGTATATTGTTTAAACTAGATATCATTACACACTTCATCTTTAAAAATGATATGTAAACCATAGTGTTCTGTTAGTAATGACATTTTATAGTCCAATAACTAATATAACCCATAATAGTATAAAGTAATATTAATGATATTTTGAGAATGTGTTTTTTGCATGATGAATTTTTCTTGATCTTTCTCTTTAAAAAGTGCTGCTTTCTGAGCTGCTTGCTTGACCTTTTCTTTCTTATCTCTTTCTACTTTGGCCTTTCCCCTGCACGCTGTAGAGGACGTAGCTAATTTAACCGCAAGTGATGTGATGAACCGAGTAAATCTAGGATATTTGCAAGGTAAATCCACTCAACAACACTGTCCCTGTAGTATAGGATCGTTCCTGTAGAACAAGTCACTTGATTCATGAGCTGAATGAAACCTGATGTTCTGGAGACCAGTGACATTAATTGGAACAGCATCAGCAGTCTGTATTTAATAGGATAAGCACCAATAGGCCTTCTTGTTTCGTTTTCTTTTAGATTCAAAAGTCATATATGCACATTTTTAAAGTACGTTAAATTTTCCTGGTAGACAGTTTCTAACTAAAGCTCCATGAATATGTCTGAAGCCTTCTGCCTGCAGTCCTCCTGTTTTTACATTTTTTCCAGATGACATCAGTAGGCTAGTCTGTGTCCCATGAGCCTTCCTCTTATCCTATTAAAAACAGACTACAGGAAACTGCTGGCTATTGACATTATAATGACGCTGGACAAAACCAGTATGGTTTAGAAACGACCCTTGCGCTTATCTGTAAAGCCAACTGATGTTATTTCTTATATTCAAATTTGCATTTATGTACAATTATTATTACACAGCACACTGGAATACTTGATTCTAAATGGTCATGTACAATGAAAACATTTCAAGTCGTTTCAACTGAAATTAATGTTTCACATCCATTTTTTAAAAGTAGCTGTGTAATAAACTGTATAATGCACAGTCATTATTGCTAAATAAAAGCCTTTAGCTTTTTGTCGCCCGCCCTGATCACAATTTGTGACAAATCACAAATCGCACAATTTGCGATCATGGCTGTACATTATTCCGTACATATACATAAATGCAAAAAAGTGTAGCGTTTTATTCTGAATTAAATACAATAAATAAAGTCTGTAACTTCATCCTGCATAGACTATGTGTCGATGTAGTATACAGCATTTACATTGTATTTTTCACATGGCTATTAGTCACAATTTTTATGTTAAAATGCATTTTTTTTTATACCCAAATAAGCAGTATTGCACCTAACATTGTCTCATTATGCTTGCAAAAACAATGTCATTTGACAGCAGTGCTGACCTGTTTTATGAAATAATGAAGTCTGATTTAATAGTTAAATCAGTGATGTAGTTGTCTTTTTCTCCTCTGGTACGAACTGAAGAGGGTACTTACATGACAGAGGGTACTGCAGGTACTCACTGGCATATGAGCATTGACATAAGACATGATGAGTGAGGGCTTTTGATTCCAGGATGTTTGGACAGAGTGGAGTAGAAAGCATTCAGTCTTTGTCGGAAGGGTCCACCTAGTGCAGGTATTTAGGTGCACACTTATAAGTCGGCTTGCACTGATCTACAGCACTGTTTTTCTTTTTAACGGGGTGATACTGGGAGAAGTAAGAAGTATTTGGGTTTCCCATTGGTGCAATTATTAGCATTTGACTATTGACTCCTCCCAATCCCACACTACTAATGTTTTTTGCTTCACTCTGATTGGTCGAGCCTTGGCTTGGTGGGCCTGACAGATCTTCTAAGCATGCTTATATCTGTGTGTGTCAGTCTCACTGTTTGATGACTTTGGGCTGCGTGTTAGCATGGCATCCGAGCAACGTTTATGGGGTCAGCTGTGATTATGATGCAGTATATGGATGGATGGAAATATTGAATTCGTGGGTGGATGCGGACCCTGTCTGCATGTGTCCACGCATGCGGTTGCATGGGCGTTCCGTAAATGCAGCCATGCCCTGTCAGTAACGGTTAGCCCTTCTCTCTCTTTTACCTGGCCTGGCACTATAAGTGGCTCAAACAGGTGGGTTTGGAGAAGCAGAGACACTTTGTCCCAGTCTTGAGTCTCCTTATTTCCAGAACTGCAAAGGTTCACACTTCTCAGTCATTTACAAGCAGGTAAAATACAACAAAGCCTCAGAAACCCAGCCTACAACATCGTAACACTGTGGGGTTACACAACAACTGCCTCCCCTTTTGACATTTTATTGAATATATTTCCCTACTTTTGTTGGCTATTCTGACTCAACAGTATAGAGAAGTTTCATTATTTATAATAGGGAGTAGGGATAGAGATAAACGTTAAAGATAATTGATCAGAACTGTTACATGAATGTTTTTGGTTATTTATTATGAACTGATACAGGTTAAGTACGACGGTGATGTTGTGTTTTGTTTCTCTTGCAGATGAAATGAATGACAATCAGAACACGTTGTCGTATGTGCTGATAAACCCTCCTCCGGACACCATTCTAGAGCTCAATGATATTGTGTAAGTGTCAGATATTAAAGCTGATTTGGGATTGCAATAGGGAGAAGAATGGGATCAACAAAAAAAGTATTCAAACTCAGGTCGGCTAAATCGACTATCCTCACTCTCCTGCACGTCCTGATTTTGCCGAGTTAGATACGTTCCTGGGGCAACGAATTTTCTTGATCCTAAAAGACATTCCTGTCTGAAAATGTAATCATAACCCTATCCCTACTCCTAAACTAAACCCTAACCATAAGTTATCCAAACAATCAGAGGGAAATTATAAGCGAACAACACTGAGGTAGAAGCACTTCCCCTGGTTGTAAGCCTAAACTTGACAAACTGTAAACTTGATTAAATCTGATTGGTTGATTGGAATCTTGTTCCTGGAACATGTTGTACTTGGTGAAATCAGGTTCACACCACTGTTCTTGTTACCGGATTGGTTTCTTTTAGTAATTTTGGTCTGGCGGAGTTAATATAAAAAGCCTTCGCGAAGAGGAAGACGGGACATTTGCCCTTGGAAAAAATGCACAGTGTGTTTTTACACTATGCTTTTTTCCCATCATATTACCTTCTTGCATGAGTTTGGGTTTTTATATTGGTATATTGTCCCAAATAATTTGTGTAACAAAACATGAAAAATACCTTAAATTGTCCGGCTTATTGAGCCATCACAGCTCAAAGTGATCATAAAACCCTAGCAACCATCCAGAACCTTATCAATATGGCAACACGCTAACACTGTGATGGTGAGTTTTGCATTGCTAAGCATATCCGTTTTCTACAGAACATATACAACTCTAGTTATTTTGCAATTCCACTTTGAAGTTGGTTTTTATTACATTTTTTCAACATTTTGTGATGGACCTGGCTTTCATTATGAATCGCCATTTGATTTGAAACCGTGTGCTGGGTCTAGCTGGCTGGTTTTTAACCGTACAATTTGATTTCCACCTTTCCGTAGCTATATCATCCGCTCTGATCCGCTGGCGCACGTCCCTGACAATCTCCCAGGGGCTCCAGCAGGAGCGAAGCTACGGCAAGACTATGGAGCTGAAACGAGGGACGAGACCCATCTGTAGGAACCGGAAGTTCTCTTTAACCCTACGTCCTTCCCTCCTTCGCCTTGAGCTGCTACAGTCTGCATGAAGAGTATCAGGACACACAACCAACCAACCAACCACACAGATAGATACGACCCATGTGCCAACACACTGACAACCCAAGCTGCCCAACCACGCCAAACGGCTTTAACTGTTCCATTGAAACAATTTACAGATTCCTCTTTTCTACCACACAGACATTTAGAATCTCGTGGCACATTTCAGACTTCTCTGAGTGTGGCTGGTTATTACATTTTTGTATTTGAGACATGGCTCAGTGCGAATCACTTCGGACCAAACAGGCTGTCCAAGCACTTTGGATTTATAGGGCAGTATATATCAGAAACAGTAGGTAAAGCAGAACTGAAGAGGGCAGCTAAAGACGGCAGAAAGAAACAACGATTACATCAGTCAGCTGACCTGAGTGGACCAGAACACTGGATACTGCCCTGTAATACATGTGAGGGGTTTCAGTATGATATTGAACAGAATTAGTTTACATCAGTGCTATTTTTTTGAACATATATAGCACATATATCGTACACATATATTTGTACATATATAAGTTAGTCACTTATTCTTTTACATGCTCAGTGACCTCTTAGTATTCACAGTATTTTGTTGTGATTTCGTCCTCAAAGCACAGTTTTACGTTTGAAAAGCTAATCCCAAGCTGAAGCTTTTACGTGTAACTAAACGCCACGATTATTTACTGTCCGTTATCCCTACAAGTGTGATCATATACCAGTTTACATGGGCCGAGAACAGAGCGTAAAGTTCATCGCCATATGATTTTAAGTTTACAGCAAAAGATGGAACCTCTTCAACAGCAAACATGAAGATTTGCGGGAACTGGTGCATCATACATATTGCATGGATCTTGATCTTGATTAGGTGTAATTGAAGAGATGCCAAATGGTATCACACAATCAGTGTTGAAAAAGGTTTGATGTCAAACTGAGTTTATTTTTGGGTTATACAAAAGATAATAGTAGATGCAATAGAAGACATTAGTTTTCAGTGACATTTCTCAAAAGCTACCAAGTGTTTTTTTTACCCCGTTTGATTTCTTTTTACAACAGCACCTGTATATATATATATATATATATATATATATATATAATATATATTAAAAAAAAACATTACATTGAAATGACTTGGGAAAAGTGTCCCAATCAACCTGAATTAACCCCTACATGATTTGGAGTTGACGATTTTATTGCACAAAGCTCTGTTGACAGAGCAGTACATAGTAACCCTTTAAACTACATAAGAAAACATTTTTTAAATTTGCATTTCACAATACATTTTACATAAATGAAACCAATTTAAAAGGTGAAATAATGGCTTGAAAAAGTTATTTATATTGTATTTTTTTTGGATTATATTGATATATTTTTCTTTGCCCTCTGTATCAAGACGTGCTTCTGTATTCCATTGCTATTTTTAGCAGAATATATGGAGCTGACATTAATTTATCATGAAAAGCTGCTTTTGTTTTTAATCCGTCTATTCTTTCAACAGACATACGTATTAATCTTTCATTATACAGAAGATGTGAATGCCCACTTTGCTCAAAGTAGCCAAGTTTGAAAACCTCTCATATAACTCGTACCTGTCTGTCTCCATAAGGAAATGTGAGACGACAATGAAAGTGACGAAACAGGGAAATCATTGTAGCTATTGTTTAAAATATTTCAGAATTGTGTATTTATGATGTTTTCTGCCTTATTTTGCTTCCATTGATCTAGCATATCAGTGTATTTATTGCTAATAGCATAGCTCCAAGACCTGTCAGTAGTTTATAGGGGTGTTACTAAGGGTCGGTTTTACCATCCCTTGATATGTTCCTCGGAATACTGTACAGTAAATCAGACTATGTTCATGTTTTACTGCTTGTGTTAAGATGTCACCTACATTCTATCCACCGGTCACTGTTTTTAAAAATATATATATTTGTTCCCTAAATTTCCAACCATCATTTGGAAAGGATATGCATAATGTGCATGTTCAAAATAACAGCTTGCAGATTTCTTCTATTTTTACTAGTTCCCTCCCATTTAAATATATCTTGACCGGCTGATCACAGCTGTTGTAATTTACAAAGTTTCTTTCTTTTATTTTTCAGTAGTTATAGAAAACATGGACCATGCATGTCCTAATCTTGCCAAATGTGTCAGAGACCCATGTTTACATTTGCTGGCTCCCGTTTTTGGATTGTACTGAACAATACATAAACTTCTAAATTTTGTACAAGTTCTTAAATGAAGTCTGTACTAACAATGTAAGAATGAATCAATAAATGCTGCATGCAGCCAGAGACGTGACAGTTTTTCCAACCAATGGATATTATAACTCTATTGATGTATAGAACACAGTATAAACCTGATTTAACACATTTTACTTTATATTTAATGATGCAGTAAAAATTCCAAATGTGTGTACTAGTGTTATAAAAAAAATACTATTGCAGTTGATATTTTTTACATACCATATCCAACAGTGTGTCATATTTAGCATATTCTACAGTATTTTTGTAGTATACCGGTTTCGCCTACAGAGCTGAAGAACAGATTATTATTTTAATATCATCATAATATGTCATTTTTGAAAATATAAATGTACTTATTTTTCCAAATGTGGTACAGACACCAGATCAGCTTGGGGGGGGGGAAATCGTGTGAAATCAATGATGTTTTTAAACTATATCTTCCCAGCGCCTACCGACTCTGTTTGAGCTTGAGTTTGTTTTTTTGTGTTTGTCTCCATCGGTCTCGAGTCCAGCGCCCATGATTTTCCACCACCTCATGTAGCAGGTCTATAAAGGTGTACTCATTCCCCATCAACAGGCTGTCATCTTTTGGAGAACCTCCTGAAGGGGGCGCTCTTGAGTCAGAGCCGTTACACACCTGACCCCGCCGCTGGTCTCTATGAGCTCTTGGTGCCGCTTTCTCAACTCTCCTGGACTGCTTCTGGAATTCTGATGCAACCTGCTCACTCTGGTGATCTCGGTGTGTCCTTTTCTTCCCGCTCTGCATTTCCTCCATGTAATCCTTGTTGTTCATCTCCTCTCCGACAGCAGGCTTTGACTTGCTGCCACCAAATGATGGATTAAAAATGCTGAACAATTCAGAGCAGACCTCACTTTCTTCGATAGGCGTGTTTTTAAAAGATAAGTCGGAGAAGATGGTCGACTCCAGATCTGACCTCCACGTTTCCTCATTTGTAAAAATTCTGCCATCTTCCCTCAGTGATTTATTAGTATTAGTGAAGTGTTCTTGTGAAGTGAAATGCTGAACTTTTTGAGTGGATGTCTCAAGACTTGCCCTGTAAGTGTCCTCATCAATAGCGACTCTGACATCTTCCATTGGGCCTGTGATTTCTGGCAGAAACTCCAGTGCATTGAAATGTGGGGCGGTTGGGAGGGTTGCAGGAGAAATCGTGGGATGAAACGGTCTGATTTCGTGCCTGCAACCGGTTATATATATTAGTTTAGGGAACACGTTGAGGACTTGTTGATTTTGAGCCCACTGCTTCTTCCACTGGACCGCGGTCGGAGGCCAGGTCAGTACCCGCCGAATGGGTCTCGAAGGTCCAGATGTACCTTTAGCAGTGTTCTGATCGACCACAGAAGTCTGGTTTTCTGGATCAGCACCAATCGTGAGGTAAGGCAGTTTCTCAGCAGTCTCCTCAGACTGGGATGTCACATGATTTACCTGGAGAATATCTTGACTGCTTCCTGTTCCAACAGTCAACTCATTCAGGTCTTCCAACACGTCAATCTCCACACTATTCTGAGGAACATCTTTGTCTACACTTGTTCCAGCTTTAACACTCTTTTCAGCATCTTCCTTTTCCTCTCGAAGGCTTTCCATGTGTGATTCCAGAGTGTCTGTGGTGTTACTGAACTCATCAGTGAATCCATCACTCAACTCGTTTGCAGTGTTTTTTCCTTCAGCCAACTTTTCCGCCTCTTCAATATTCATATTCAGATTGTCTTTTTCTTTTTCTGAGGTCATCCATCCATTGAAATACTCATCATTCATCACCCCAACTTCCTCAGTGGCCACTTCTGCTTCAATCTGTTTAGCAAACATCTCTGTCCTGCAGAGGATCGGCCCGGCGGAGCTCACCCGTTTAATGGGTTCTCTGGTTTCATATGTCCTTGATGAATAAATATGGTAAATCTGTGATATCTTCTCATCTCCAACCAACATCTGGTTTGTCCTCAGTAAGACCTTTCTTGTGGCAATTTGCGTTTTATCAGCAATTTCAGATTTCACTTTTCTGTTTTCCTCTCGGTTGCTCTTTGCAGTTGTTTCACCGGCCTGTATAATCTCTGATCTCTCTGAAGAAGGTTTTACAGCCTGTAGATGTTTCCTTTCTCGTTTCCTGTGGTACAGTACTGAAAGGACACAAATGACAAGTACCAGGGCACACAGTACCACTGGTTAATAATAAAAGGTTAGTCATTCACAACTTAACATACTGTAAGCCAACAGAAGCTACAGTACATGAAAGTTATGCAACTGGGGGCTAAGGTAAGGCATAATGAAGGCATAATCTACATACCAATTAAAATGATTAAAGTTGAGTGTTCAATTGTGAGAGGTTTGGTTGTCATTACAGTGGCAGGACTTCCAGTGGTAAGGCTTGCATTAATACAACTCGTAGTGCTGGGGCCCATGGTTGTGAGAGTTTCACACTCTGGTACCCGCCATACTGGCACACCTTTCAGTGCAGGAGGGTTGTTACAACACACCAACATCTCATTCTCCAGCAGCGAGGCATTCTGCAGACCTGCATACATGTTTGAAAGTCATTTAAAATCCAGTTTCAAACGAAAATTAAAATGATCTATCATAAGCCTCATGTACACTATTCATGTAGAGTTTGGAGTCTGTAAGATTATGGTTTTTGAAATGTCTCATGCTCACCAAGGATCACCCAAAAAATGGAATGAGGATGAGGTCATGCGTTTTTTCTTTGCTTATAGTGTTATATTGGATACTTCTGCTGCATTAGATTAAGTATGATATGGAAATGAATGTATACCTCTCAGGTATTTGGCAAAGTCCTTCACAGAGCAGGAGCAGTCCCAGGGATTTCCATCCAAACGGATCTTTGTGCCATTGAGTGGAAGAAACAAATCCGCACTCAAATATGTCAATTGATTGTTAGACAGGTTTAACTGCCTCAGTTTACGAAGACTGAGGAAACTTTTCTGGGTTATAGTGTGAATCTGGTTCTGAGACAAATCCAGCGTGAGCAGGTTTGACAGCCCTTCAAGGGAATTGTGATCCAGTGTAGTGATTTTATTATTTGACAGTCTGAGCGTCTCAAGTGCAGAATGAGGGCTAAACCAGTCTGACGAGACTTGGGAAAGAGGATTACCGTCCAAATTAAGAGTTTTGAGGTTCTGAAACTTATTAAAGGTTTGCGGCCCTATTGCTGTGACACGTTCGCGTGCCATAGTCAGACTGTTCACAGAGGTCAGATTTGTGCTGTTAAACATGGACAAGTTGATTTCTCCTAAACTAGTCGTAAACATAATCACAGAGGTCAAGCCAGCAGGATAACCTAGAAAAAAAAATAGAAATGTGTTAATCTGAAACTCCTGTTAAAGGGATAGTTCATCTAAAAAATAATAATAACTTTTCCAAATAATGAAAGTCAATGGTGACCAGGGCTCAAGCAGGATTTCCAGTGAATAAACCACTTTTAGTCGTAAAACTGTATGGCTTCAGAAGACTTGGAATATAGCGCATGAGTCGTATGGATCACTTCTGTGGGTGGTACTTATTTTTGTGTGTCCTTTCAGGAGCTTATCATTGGTCATTTCACAAATAATCACTATGAAATATCAAGTAACATTGAATTAAAAATGACATTTTGAAGTAAAAAGACTAAAATAATATTTTCTTGTAAAAATAAAATTATAAAAAGAAAAAAGGTCCTCCAATAATCTTTATTTAAAACTTTGAAAATAGTGTGTTGACAATTATCTGACATACTTGACTTGTATTCTCTGGCAGATAACACTATATTTTGATGGTCCCCTTTAGACATTCTGTTGAGTGTAAGTAACGTTGCACTTCCATGTAAGCTAACTCTCATTCGAATATTAGTAGACTGTCTGCTTAATATCTGCTAACACTGATTATTGTGATGGTCCCCCCAAAATACATTCAACTGAATATAGTAATGCAAGAAACATGTCAACTTATTCTACTAAACCTAACCCTACCCCTGAACATCTACTAATACTCTAATGAGAGTTAGCTGACACGTAGATGTAAGATTACTTCTAGTCAACAGAATGTCTGAAGGGGACCATCAAAATAAAGTGTAACCGCACATTCTTTTTATAAACATCAAGTGACTTCAGACCATCCTACCTTTTGGAATCTCCTTGCAAACATAGTCTGTATCTGTTAGTATACAGGACTGACAGCATGCTTCATGTATGCACTGGAACACCACAAAAATAAAGAGAGCTGGGCAGAAGGAAAAGGAAGCATCTGTTTATATCACAATTTGGTTAATTTTGAAGCCAACATTAAATCGAAGTGCAATAATACTCACCGTGCATGCTGAAAAACAGCAAATAACAATGTCTTCAGAGTTCCCGTCTAATGACCATCAGTCCACCGAATGCCTGACCTGAGTCCCCCGCTGTGGATAAACTGCCAGTTGCCACGATACAAATGTCATCAGTGGACTGTCAAGGATACAGTTCCTGTCGATGAAGCACGGCCTGCGGTGTTCCAGTTCGCAGAAGTTGAGACGTCCATCACGAGACCCCCAGTAATTAAACTAACATCTTTTTTTTGCAATCACCCAATGACAATAAAGCTGTTGATATCAAAGTTTATCAACTGCCAAAAATAATTACATGAAAAATCATGTAAAAGTAAATGTTGTACAATGTTTAACACTTTATACTAATATTCATTACTGTATGAGGCAAAGTGTAATTACTGTATAAAGCAATATGTTAAAAAATAAAGTGGAAGAAAGATGAGAATGTCAACAATTAAAAGGAAAAAAAAAATGAGAATGAATGTATTGACTTGAAATATTTATTAATTCTCAGTCTTATTTAAAATAAATAGTATGATAAATGAAGCAAAATGACCAAGAATAAGTAGTAGTGTTTAAAAAACAAAAAACAAAACAAAAACAGGTGATCAACATCAATACAATCTTTTAGTTAAGATATAAAAACACATATAATATACAAAACTGCAATTAAAAATTAAACAAAATGCAGCGACGTATAGACAAGTCTAACCCCTATTATTTGGATACAGTAGTTTAAGAGTCATTAAGGTTGTCAGTGTGCTCTTTTCGGTGTTAGTGTTTCTCAGTGTATAGTCCCTTCTCTTTTCAACAAATAGCTTAAGGAGCAAAAAAATGGTTAAGTAAGCCCTTTGAAATTCTACCCCAGCTATACACCTTCATGAGCAAAAAAATATATAAAGTGCATGTGCAACACTCAATTGATCTTGACACCAAACACGGCTTCTGTGAGTGTTCTCGAACGTCTAGACACAAGGATGTCGGCAGTGTTGACACTTTTCGCTCTGGAATGTTTTCAACCTTGGTAAATAAGTAGACAGCGACTGCAAGGGAAGTAACCGATTATGAATATATTAAATACTGTCATTCAAATCGTTTACAGCGACACTCTTCATAACAGAGCATGCTGCTCTTCGCATGAGAAAAAGCTCCAGTGCCAACATCAACATGGTTACATTGCATGATAATAAAAGCACTAAAACATGATCATAAGTGCACCATAGTAAAGACTGACCAGTGGAGAGGCCGCTACAGAGTAGAACAGAAGAGAAGAGAACTGCGTCTGACACGTATCAAGATCTGTTTGATTCCCTATCGAAAGGACCATCGAGTTAAAAAAAAAAAAAGGGCTACAGCTGAGCTGCTTTTTTAAAGCACTGAATAAACAGACATAGTACCACAACGCATGAAGGCCAAAAGTACGCAGACGTGGGATTGTCCCAGCGACAACAAAGGAGCAGCATGTTTCGGAGGCAAAAAAAGTTTGTTTGATAGGCAAGTCAGTTTTTTTTGTTTTTTTTTACATGAATTCGAGTTGGCAATCCTCAGAGGCAGCAGACATGTTTTGAAGATGGTAAAAGGAATACTCATATCCCTAGCAAAGAGAGAGGGAAACAAAGCAAACGAAAACAATCATGGGGGAAGCGTTTCGCTATTCAGTGCCAAACTAATAAATACTTCAAGTAGCAAAAAAAATTAATCGGATAAAAAGACCACAGGATTGTGGGGTAAAGGACTACTTCAACCCAAAACACATTCAAATGAAGTGCATGTTGAGTCATGCCTGTTTGTTTGTCCAGCGAGCCTCTTCCATCCAAACTCTGACGGAAGCAGATAGTGATTACTGGCCTCGATGTAAAAGTGCAGATCTTACGAGTGCCACCTGACTTCACTTTCCACTTTTTTTTGGTCCTGCGGGTCTTTTGGCTTGCCACAAGTGGTTATGGATAGTCAGCGCATCAACACTAACGGACACGGTCTTGGCGGGGATTACAGTGAACTGCTTGCGGTCCGAGTTGTACTTGTAGAGTTTGTCGATCATCTTCTTAGTGATGCTCTTGGGCCCTGTGCCGGTGAGCTTGTGGATATCCTCTGTGTCGGGGAAGTAGGAGTAAAGGGCTCTGAACTGGCACCCACTGTCCCGGAAGAGAATCATCAAGTGGTTGGAGTCACACTTCTCCAGCTCCTACAGGTCAAAAAAGGAGGCAATTAAATTGCTATAGTTCATTATCAAAATGTATTGCAGCATCACAATATTATTTGCATGCCATGAACCTCCAAACTGGTCACACACCTCAAGAATGGAGTTCTTCTGTGGTTCATTTACTTTTCCTGCTAAGCAGCAATGAGAGATGGCGTTGTGGATTATTGGCTTGTTGGACTTCGAGCTTGGCTCCTTGAAAAGCTTGGGTCCTACAGTGACAAAATATTGATATAAAAAAATATTAAAATTTCAATATAACACTTAAGGAAAAGCATGAATGTCCTATAGGACACTATTGCTGAAAGTTTGGGGTCAGTAAGATTTTTTAAATGTAAAAAAAACAAAACAAAGTATCTTATGATCACCAAGATAAATGTTGGCAATCGAAAATTGGAAATCAGACACTTACGGCCAGGAATCGGATACTTGTTATAAAATTAAAATATTATCGATTCCTTTGGTGCATTTTAATATGACTGCGCAGTGCGCACACATCCAAAACGTGCACACAGAAAGTAGCCTCTCATACTGTATAGTGTGCTTCCGTGTCTTTTTGCACTTGAACGGTCAAATACACACAAAACATGTCAAAATATTAATATATCATCATCAATGTTGAAAACAGTTGTGCTGAATATTTTTGTGGAAACTGATTTTATTTAAAAAGGTAACATTTTACAATAAGGTCACATTAGTTAAAATGAACTAAGATTAATACATGTTGTAGAAGTTTTGTTCATTCTTAGTTCAAGTTAACCTCAACATTTACGAATATATTATTAAAATCCAAAGTTGTATCTGTTCACATTAGTTAATGCACTGTGAACTAACATGATCATTATTATTAACTAACATTAACAAAAGGTAATAATTGCTGTACAAATATATTGATTGATCATTGTTAGTTCATGTTAGTTAACAATACATTAAGGTCTCATTTTTTAACATTAATATGTAAAGGGTTACCATTAAAAAGAAAAATTTATTTGAAATATAAATATTTTGAAACATCATAAATTGCTTTGCTGTGAATTTCCTTGCTGGATAAAACAACTTTCAATACGAGAAGAAAAAAGGGACTTCTGTAGTGGACAATAATACCACAATCGTTACTTAGATTTGATCATATGCAGCAGACTGCATTTTTCAGAGCAATTTTCTTTTCTTTATTTTTCTCTCCACAATGAAAGTGGAAAAAAAAGCTTTTACGACATGAGAAAAATCACTTAAACAGAACATATTTAATGTTTATAATTCAACTTATGTGGAGCAACTTGCGTTTATCGCTTGTCAATTTGTTATGTCACTTGGATAGGACATGGTGTCCCTCTCTGAACCCTATATACAGCTCTCATTGATGCGTACAGGAGATTCTCAGTCTCCATGATTAAAAGCTAAACTACCTCATCCATCATTCTGGCACCCAACTAATGCCACAAACCTGTCTATTGTCCTTCTAAACAATCCATTGCCTTGCATGCTTCAAAGGTTCTCTGTGGTGAATGTTAAGATAAAATTCATCAATGGTAATGTAACAACGAAATTATGAGCATTACCCAAATAACTGACATGAAGCCAAGCATTTTTGCAGAGCAAACAAGTGAAACACTTCAGAGTTCAGGCTTAAAGGACAAATTCATCCACTAATGTCTGCACAAGCAAAACATGTATGTGCTCAAGCACAAAGACAAACATACTGGCTAATGCATGGTCGAGATGATATCAGCAGCATGCTGTGGTTTTTAACGCAGGATGTTGTCCTGGTGCAGAGGAATCTAAAGAAGTTTAAATAATTTAGTGCATGAGACCAACACGTGGTACCCACAGCTATTGAGCATCAACACAAATTTAAACCACTTGCTTCCAACAGAAAGTGAAAAACTCACCGGTGTATTCTGCCATGGATGTTGATGTAACGGAAGACGCGGTGGAACCGTTGTCCCAGTCTCTCTCTGTAGTCCGACTGGAGTTGCGACTGAGGCCTGGAAATGACTCCACTGATTCCCCTCTGTTTGTGGAAAGAACGAACGAACAGCAACATTAATGCGCTCTGGAGGTCACAGTCTGAACACATTCAATTGATTCTGAAACAAATTAATGAAATGTAAGCACACACACCCTGCAGGACAGTGGGAAGGACTTACCGTTGAGATCCCGCCCCTCCTGAAGTGACACTGTCTGGTTCAGTGGTGGCCACAGATGCCAGTGATAGACTAGAACCAGACTGGGCACTGATGAGATTCTCATCTGGTGAGGGACAGTTTCATTATTTCAGTTTAAATGCCATCAAATGTTTATTAGCAAAAATGTAACTTAGCAATAATGCAATAACAGAAGGCATGATTTAAAACTCACTGGCAGCATGGCACTTGGAAAGCATATGAATTGAAGGTTCTTCTTTCAGCACAGACTTAGGCCTTAGTTTTTTAGCCTTGGTCTTCGGTTTGGATTGAGGCTGTTCTTGCTCCTCACATATCTCTTGCTGTTTCTTTCGAAGATACTCCTGCTTTATCAACTCTCTCCTAGCCTTCTCCTCCTCTTTTCTGATTCTATCCTCTTCAGCTTTTCTCCTGGAATTGGGAGAGAAGAGAGGCTTTAAACATATCCTTTAAACATTCCTGGAGGATGTCACTTCAGGGGTTGTCAATACCTGGCTTCATCTCTTTTCAGCTCACTTTCGGCCTCTATCTGCTGCTTGCGGAGCCGTGCCTCCTCTGCCTTCCTCTGTTGTTTCAGCAGAAATGCTGCTCGCTTTTTGGCCAATTCATCCTCTGCTTTTTGCTCATCCTGCAGACAACAAAACTTTTTAAATTTTCACATTTTCTGAAACACTAGGGTTTTCTGGGCTGTTTCCCCAGGGTGTTGTTATATGTTTGCTATAGCGTTCTGAGAGTGTTTTGTTTGTTTGTTTTTGCTAGGGTGTTGCTCTGTGTGGTTTGCTTACAGGTCCAGGTGAAAGTGGAAGTAGGATAAATTACATGTCATTTAATACTTTGGGTTAGTTAGGGGATTCCACTAATAAAATGTTAGCAGTACATAAAATAAACACTTTGCCAGAACAATACAACCTATTTTCCTTCAGATAAATATTTTTCTAATGTCTTGTTCACTGCACTGACTTTACCTTGAAAAAGAAGCCCATGCCAGACTTCTTTTCCCCATCACTTCCATCAGTGGTGACATCCAAAACATCTGTGCTTTCTTCATCTGGGTTGGAAGCCAAATCAGACAAGTCTACTTCAATAAGATTGACTTTGCCTCTAGAAATGTCCTCTGAGGAGATATTATCCCTCGCTGGCCCATCATCAAATGTAGCCTCAGTGTCCTGTAAGGTACTGGACATAGATTCTTCGAAAGTAACACCAAGCGCCACAGAACTTGGTTCCCTAGAGACCATCCTCAAGTTAGCTTCATCATCAAGGTGGAATGTAGTGATTTTTGGATTCCCTTTTTCTTTGTTAAAAGAGCTTTGCACAATGTCCTCAGGCTCTGTTTTGGGGGGTCTGGCTCCTTGAATGCACCTGGCAGAGGAGCTGTCAGTAGGTGTAGGAGTAGTGCTTTTCTGCCCTTTGCTGTGCTCCTTAAGCAACAGCTCTGATGGTTTGGAACGGGACCGTGCTGAACTTAGTTTGGGCATCTTTCGTATCACAGGGCTGCCACTTGGTTCAACGAAATGTATAGAAGCTCTGATCCTGGCTTCAGATTCATTACTTTGGTCACTGCTAGGTGGTTGAGCAGCACCTGTTGGAGACTGGAGATTCTGCTTCATAAGCACTTCCTGCTGGAGTGAAAGTTGCATCATTTTCTGCTGAATGCTTCCTATGGCCTCGTTCAGCAACTCAATGGAGCGGTTGCATTCATTAAGATCTATCTCTTCATCCATATCTAAGGCACTAGGGGGCACAGGTCCCCCACCTGCCCACTCGAGAGATGCCTTCTCTGGCTCTTCAACCGCTTTCGGCCCATCTCTCGAATCAGCACAGGTATCATCTTTTGATGACTTCTCTTGATTGAGTTTTTGGCCATCTTTCAAGTAGTACTCCGACTTTGTAGGCTGAGGGAGAGTGTCACTCTTCCCTTTTTTTACTATGTGTAGGAAGGCTGCTTTTCCAAGCTTAAGCCTTTGTCTTGCCGTGAAGACCTCCATCTTCTTCTTTTGGGATTCAATTGCACGTCTCTTTTCTTCAAGTTGCATGTGAAGTTGAACAAGTTCAGAGGCCAGCATGTTGGTACTGTCCTTGTTCTGCGGTGTGGGACTCTGGTCTCTTTTTATCCTCCAGGTGGTCAGAG
Source organism: Phoxinus phoxinus (assembly GCF_949152265.1). Lineage (NCBI taxonomy): Eukaryota > Metazoa > Chordata > Actinopteri > Cypriniformes > Leuciscidae > Phoxinus > Phoxinus phoxinus. The sequence continues at coordinate 32,799,393 of NC_136878.1, read as the reverse complement.
GAAGGGGGCAACTCTCTGAGCCATCAGGTGTTGTGCGCTGTGAGCTACTTGTGCTGGACCGAATGTCTTGGTTGCTACCAAACTTTAGCATCTTTCGTTCTGCAAAACTGGTCATACGCACACTGCCACTAGCCACACTGCTGACTTGGGACTGCTGGCCAGGGCTAGAGCACCTGCTCCCACCATCCTTATCCACATGTTCCTTTACATTCATATCCTCGCGCAGTTTGGCCGACTCTTCATCCTCCTCATAGAACTGTTTCTTGTCTGGATGAAGCTCTTTGGTGAGCTCTGCATCCTGCTCCTCAATGGTCTCCACGGTCTCTATATCAGACCCTGGATGGATGTCCCATGCTTGGACAGGGCTCTTGTCCTCAGGCACAGATGAATGAAGGTAAAACCCAGGTGACCGCTCAGCAGAAGGCTGCTCAACGCTACTTGTCACCAGTGGTTTGAAAGCTTGCGTTTGCCCAGGGGCTAGAGGCACAAGTTCACTGGATTTGTGCTCGATAGTGGTCTCAAACTCAGAGCTAGTGTTGGGGGTAAAGGTCCGGTTAATGGTGTGTGGATTTCTCCGCCTGGAAGATGAAAGAGCACTTTCTGCTCCTGCCACTCTTCGTGCTGACCCTCGATGAAGAAGAGTCCGCCCTTCTCCTGACTCTTCTTCCTTATTCAGGCTTACGGACCTCTCTTTGGCAGGCCTGAGAACTGCAGGCATCAAAGGTTCCATGAAGAAACTGGCGTTTCGGGATTCTGAGGATGCTTCCTCCGGTCTTCCCCAAATGCATGTTTTAGCACCAGGGGAAGCACTCTGTCGCTCTGCATCCTCAGAGTTTAACAGGGTGGTGTCGTCCTTAAATGAATCGGCCATGGCAATGGTTACCAGCTCATCCTCTTCATCCATGTTGACGTTGCCCAGTAGAGCATGGCCATTCACCCGTTTAACACTGCCGTGACCCGGATGGCTCTGGTGCTTGGGTGTGACAGTGGAAGCCAGGCTGTCCTCACTGATAGAGCAAGCCAGACTAACGCTGTCGCCCGATGCCAAGTCTGCATCGCTGTCCGTAGCAGAGTGGAGAACATACCGATTCAGCTGAGACAGTGGCCTGATTATTATAATAAGACAAGAATTACCAAACTAAATATAAAATCAATGTAATATCTTAAAATATATGTTTTACTTATATTTAGCAATAGTGTTGTACCTCTGCCGTTTATCTGACCAAGCCACAGATCCTCTGGAGTGAGCTTCTTGCGTCAAAGAATTGGAGCAATTTCGACAGGCTAATAAGAAAAGCACAAGTCGGAGTATTTGATTACCTGATTCTACATCACACACTAAAACAACTGCTGACTTGACACATCTATATCTACCCCCCACATTTTTAACTAGTAAAAATTCTTACAATACAACAGTTTATGTAAATCAGCATAAATTGAGTGAAACAAATTGCAAGTATATATCTCACAATTTATGCATTAATTTACATAACAATAATGCAGGGAAAAAAATTTACTAAAAAAAAACCGAATGACAACTGTGGAAAGGGTGGCAAAAAGGGCCACCCTTAACAGTCAAAAAAATAATGGGGTGGAAGGGTCATCATGGGGCTAAAACCAACTTCATTTTCTTTAAGCCAAATATCATATTACTCAAACATTCTGGTTAAGAACTTTGTTCTAAATAACTAGTATTCTAGTAAACCCCAGTATTCTGCCTAAACCACTTAAATGACAGATTCCATTTAAACTTTAAGTTTATAATAATAAACAAATGGACAGAATATCCAGCTTCCAGAGTTTAAGCAAAGGAGCTTTAAAAAAAATAATAATAATTTAACTACATCTGAGACTCAACATTTTAGGGGGCCTATCATGTGAGCATGAAAACAACAACAACGACAAAACTAGTTAAAGAGTTTTTCTATGAATGGCAGCAGAAGCTTGATGCCATACCCGTGCTTTCCTCTCCTGGCTGAGCCTTCTTTTGTCTTTGTCTCAGTGGCAGAAGTGGATGGGAGGGGCTGAAGCTGGAACTCCCCTTATTACTGAAACAGCAAGCAGAGAACATGGTTGGCAAACCACCAGCACAAAAAAAATTAAATAGGACGAATGATCTCCAGGCCCCCAGAGGTCTATCCAGCCAAAATCTAATCGTAACTGACACTAAATATTTTCCATGTGGATGGACAAATATAGACAAGCAGCACTGCTCTGTTCAGGACCTTAAAAAGACTAACTTCATCTAAAACAGTCTGAATATTACAATTACAGAGCACTAGCATGACATTAAAATGTCTTTTATTTCTGAGTAGCTTGTATTTTTACTTTGCCTGTGAAATAAAAGTAAGCAAAGTGAACTTATTAAAATTAATTTAAGTTAGGCAGAGCAGTGCAGTACTGTCTCAGCATGCAGAAAAAACACAGGCACAACATGACAAGGCAAAAGACGCTATGAGACAATATATGATTCAAGCGTGATTCATAATCATGCAAGCAACGTTCCCTCTAAAGTGCATGCATGAATGCAAAAGCAATATTTCCCAACATATGGAAGCCCACAGAGGTCCTACGTTATTATTAATCTATCTTGTAATGCTCACATGACTAGGGATGTGCAAAACTATGTGATGCGATGCAATCTGCTTGTGCTTTAAAGGGGGATGCGATGCAGCTACAGATTAAACTTGTTAGCAAGTTTAATTAAAGCACAAACAAAAAAATATCTAAATCTAACCTCGACCTCACTAATTGACTAGTAGGGTGTTGGACCTATTCCTAATTACAACATAGACTAATCTTAACAAGGTTATCTTGGGGTATTTTTATTTTTATTTTTTTTCAGAAAACGAAGAAAAATGACAGTAATATCTCTAGATAACCAAGTAACTACCATTTTGAAACAGTTTTTTGCTGCTTTTAGTTACTGTGTAAAATGAAACACCCTCTAAGGTGGCCTACTAAAATGTTAAACATAGCCTAATAGAGAAATGAACTCTTCTGCATTAGAAGTTTTATCATTTTACTTTGTCAAAAATGTCATAGTGAACACTCAGCCGGTGCATGGTGTTTTTTACTCTGGTAGCTGAAGTAGTAGGGGTCTGCCTGGTAAAAATAGTTTTAGTTTAGCAAGAAGGGAATGTTAGTTAAGTTTATTTAGAAAGAAATTTGCGAATTACCAAGGCATATTTTTACATTGAAACAGTGTTAGACCAGATCACTGACATTTACGCCAACAACTACCACAACGAATGATTTTACACATGGAACAGAGACAAAACCATGAAGCACTTACAGAGGCTCAGATTCTTCAGGGTGCAGGAAGTACCTGTTACAAACTTCCGGGCTGCACGGGACAGGAAGAGCTGGATCAACCACACCAGGAGACACCAGGAAGCTCCGTTTGGTGGCATTGGAGATGGGCACAGTAGGCCTGGCACTCTTGGGCTGAGTCATTGCTCTTGCTGCAATGATAATATTAAGTCAAATTATTAGTACAATAGCCAACTTTTGAGGACGTTGGTTGAGGCTTCATGTAAACTTTATTGGTTTCAAAAAATGTATGTCAGCAAAAAAGGCAGAAAACACAAATCAACAACTTTAGGCGCTTAACACAATATGACAAATGCAGTTAAAAAAAAAAAACTCTTCACCATCTTTTAATTCCTGAACATCTCTTGGCTGGACAAACTCAGGCTTGACAATCTCAAACCACCAGAAGAGCTCCGCTATAAATACCATGACGTTGTGCTGCAGAAGAAAACCAGTGAATAAATCAAGAACAGATCCATAGGGAAATGAAACGTCCTGTTAATGATGAGATGCATTATACATAACTGAATAACTTACCTTGAGCACAGGAGGTGCATACAACATGTCTTCTAAAGTCAAATAGAAGCTTTTGTTAAGGTACTCATTGGCAAACTCTTTCAGCAGCTGGATATTATAAAGGCTGTCTGCTATTGAGGTCACCTCTTTCAAGCAGATGTCTGCAGATAACAAAACACAAAGTTAGCAAACAAGCTATCCTGAGGCATGCAGGCTCTGACATTCATGAACGCTAAACCAAGGGCTGAATACAAACGAGGTCAATATTAGCTAGCAAGTTGAAGTATCAAAAAATAACATTTCAGAGAACTGTTACGAGGTACAGCACCAGGGGAATAAAACTACAGAAAATCAACATTAAGAAAAAGCAAACCAACAAACTTCAAGATACCTACTGTATCATATTTGATATGCAATTTCCTAAGGCCTCTAAATTATCAACAATCAAAACGTCGCTGAAAAACATACTAAATACCTTCTGTCGTCTGATTGATAGTTTTTACTTTTTTAGTACTTAAATACTAAAAGGCCTTTTTAGTATAATTCTTCAAATGTGCCCTTTCAGGTACTGGGAACATGCGTCTTTTTGCTTTGTATTGTTTTCTGATTGTTTTACTGGACCGAAGCAACTTAGGTTTATTTGATTATCCATACATAATTTTTTTTTTAGAGAGATCGGTTCAAATTAGAGTATCAAATATGATACATCTGACTTTTGAGGAATATTTATTTGTAAATGTCTCAATCATCATTGTATTGCATTGCATTATATGTTTTGCCCCCCACAATTAAAAACTACAGAGCTTAAATCATACCAAGACATATTATTGGAAAAAATAGTGTGACAATTTATTTACATTGCAAGTAGTCTGCTACACCATTATATAATCTGGTTGAATTTCATCTAACTTTTTAGCCATATAAATATCATTAATTGCACCCAATTGCATATTTTTGCTCAGTTTTGGGCCTTCATGTGTTTCTTTCCTCCTTGTACTATACAAATCCTACTGTGAGCCATAAAAGCATGGGCCTGGTTTCACAGACAGGGTTTAGATTAACCCAGGAATAAGCCTTAGTTCAATCAGGACATTTAAGTAGTTTTTATAAAGATTCCTTAGAAGAAGAAAAAACATTACTGCTGTGCATCTTGAGAAAAACAAATGGCACTGACATGTCTATAAAGGCTCAATCAACATTTCATATGTAAAGATTTACAAGATTAAAATGAAGTGCAGCACCAATCTTGAAGGGACAGTGTGTTAAAATACTTTCTCCTTTCCCAGCTGAATGTGCAGTAAATAACTGAGGGCCCATCTTGATTTTCCAAAAAAGTAAGCTCTGTGGCGCCATCAAAACATGTTCTGTTTGTTTAAGCTGCCTGACATAGCAACAACTGTCTCAACCAATGGCGTAACTGGAGGGGTCTACTTAATAAACAGTTTATGGGAGGAAGTAGGGGGCAGGGTGGAGGAGGCAGTAGGAGTGTTTGGGAGACTGGATTAGATTTGGTGCCACTAGCGGTGCAGAGATTACACGCAGGTCTGAAATTCCTCTAGGAATAGTAAGACTGGTTAACTAGTCTGTTATTTCACTCTACCATCAAGCTTCATCAGGTCTGGGCAGTAGTAATGGACCACAGTCAGCAGTGCAGCACCGTCACACACGTCCCTGATCAGGTCCTCCAGCAGGGGGAAGAAGGGCAGCTGTCTACCTGAGGCATGATCCCGCCGATACCGTACCTAGAGGTGACATGAGAGGAGGCCAAACTGTCAAAACCACCTACAACAACAGGCTTTTTTCAACAAAGTAACCTTTGGTATATGGCACTGGTATCATGTAGGCAAGAGGCACTTTTTCTAGAGGAACATATTTGATCCTTGAGGCTAAATATAAGAGTATTTGTCGGTCTAACAAAACTAGATAGCCACTAGACACAAGTGACTAAGACGAACAGACAAGTTAAAGGATTAGTTCATTAAAAACAAAAAAAATCCGAGAGAGACAAAAAGAGATGTTTAGCAGAATGTCAAAGTTGCTCTTCTCCATATTACGAAAGTGAATAGGGACTGGGGCTGTCCTAAAAAAAAAATAAAAAAAAAGTTTTTTTTTTTTTACTAATCACACATTTTTCTGTAATTAATTGCACCTAACATTAAACGTTTTAAATATATTTTTCAGGGCTCAATGCATCAGGGCTCAATGCTAAGGTTATTTTCTACTCATTTGATCTAATTAGGCCTGTAAATTGAATATAGATTAATCCCTATTAAAGCTACAAAAGTTATTCAGTCAAGAGCAGTGTGATTTTCTCTCTTTTTGTTGTTCTTTGATCAACATTAATAACACAAACAGCAGCAGGTTTATTAAAACATTTAAGACCTGACGGGGATCTGACACATCTTATTTTTTTCTTTATGTTCATTTACCACTTTTTTTTAAGATTGTGCTTACGAGGATTCTTGACAAAATGGGAATTGACCAGGCCCAGTTCTCATTCACTTTTGTTGTGCGGAAAAGATCAGCTTGGAAATTCTTCTCAACTACTCATTTTATGTTCCATTAATAAAGCAACACCATAAGCAGTTTGGAACAACAGGAGGGTGAATAAATGATGGCACTTTTAATTTTTGGGTAAATTGCTCCTTTACGCAACAATACAGCAAAACAGTGACTGGTAACAAAATAGTTTATAACAACAAAAAACTTAATTCAACAACTAATAATATGAATCATAAGAGCGCGAAACATTAAAACAATGTTGATACATATAGGACTACAACTATACTTATTAATGGTTGCATTAAACACCCGTGTAAACCAAGCAAAAAGCCAAGAACCCAAAATACGAACAATCCGCAAATGTAGTGGTCGACTGATGTGGATTGTTTGCTGGCCAATGCAAATCTCAACTCCAGTCCTCTGCTCTGCACATGTTGTATGTCGTCTTTATTTAACACCTGATTCAGATCATCAGCTTGTTAGAAAAGAGCTCCATAAACTGAACTAAGTGTGTCAGATAAGGGAGACATACAAAATGTGCAGAGAGATGGGTCGGCAGGCTTAGAGAGCAGGGAAGCAGATGGCTGATATAAAGCCAATATGCATGATATCACATTTTAAAGAAAGTAAATAATACATTAATAATTTCTGTAATGAAATATATATTTATTTGACATATTTACTGAAATAATTCCGTCATGCACAGAGGTATATGTATACGGAAAAAGTATTATAGCATTTCGATTTATATCAGACAGATCTGTTAGCAGGCACTGGGGTTCTCAGTGCATTCAAAATAAAAGTCCCTCTTCTCTGACTCTTATCAGACACACTGAAAAAAGAAATTTATCAGCCAATTGCGATAATTAAAATAAAAGCCAGATATCGCCCTACATATTGGTCGACCACTACAGCATCTACACATTTATCACAGCAGCCATAATCATAATCGTGTAAATCAGTGGTTCTCAATCCTGGTCCTGGGGACCCACAGCTCTGCACAGTTTGTATGTCTCCCTCATTTAAAGGGACATGCTGACTTTTTGGGACTTTAGCTTATTCCCTGTATCCCCCAGAGTTAGATAAGTCCATACATACCCTTTTCATCTCCATGCGTGCCTTAACTCTGTCTGACGCATCCACCGCTAGCCTAGCTTAGCACATAGACTGGAGGTAAATGGCTCCAGCTAGCATTCTACTCCCAATAAGTGTAAAATAACGCCAACATTTTCCTATTTACATTTTGTGATTTGTAGTCACAGCGTATACAAATACTCACCACGGGGCTTCTGCGAGCAAATCACTCCGCAGAAGTAGCAGTGCTTCGCCTGAATATAGTTCCTAGTATGTATACGGTTAGAAGATAGCTGTGTCTCATGTGACCATGTTATTTGTACACGCTGTGACTATACAAATCACAACATGTAAATAGGAAAATGTTGCCGTTATTTTGTCCCTTATTGGGAGCAGTATGCTAGCTGGAGCCGTTTACCTCCAGTCTTTGTGCTAAGCTAGGCTAGCGGTGGGTGCGTCAGAGAGTTACGGCACGCACGGAGATGAAAAGGGTATGTATGGACTTATCTAACTCTGGAGGATACGGTGAATAAGCTAAAGTCCCAAAAAGTCAGTGTGTTTCCTTTAACACACCTGATTCAGATAATCAGTTCGTTAGAAAAGAGCTCTATGAACTGAACTGGGTGTGTCAGATAAAGGAGACATAAAATGTGCGGAGCTGTGGGTCCCCAGGACCAGGATTGAGAATCACTGGTGTAAATGTATTCAAGTGTTCAGGCCTAACAGACACCAAGTCTAGGTTTCAAACAGGACACAGTGAAAGCTAGACAGATCTAAAGGTAAAGGTAGCAGAATGGAGACAGAGGATCTCTGTGCCACTCATGAAACCCCCACAAGATCCAGCATGCAATAGGCAGGTACAAACATAAGATCAGCAAAAAGGACAGACACAGCCGAGAGACAGACAGAACAAGAAATAGACAGATGAAGATGGAAATGACTGCAAAATATGAGAAGACGAAAGCTGAATTTAGAGACTCTATGACACAGACTCTATCTCACACACACACACACACACAAGTAGGCTCAGCGACATGTGTTAGCTCATAACTGCATGTGCTCAAAGGGTGAAAGGCAGATCATTTTGTGCGATTACAGCGTGAGCCACTGCACAGCAGCGTCTCCCAGTGTGCACTGATTAGATAAAAGCGTGACCTGAGTGGTGATGGCGTATGCCGGGACTGACACATACTACGCGTGCAGTGGAGAGGAAGCACTCACAGCAAACTTACAGGTACTAGTTTCCAATACCATTTTGAGGGAGACTATCCCAGTAGCGAGGGAGGAGGTTAGAGGGAAAGAGACGGGAAGAGGAGAAGAGAAGATGTAAAGTCAGGGAAGAAAAGAGCAGACAGATGTGACCCTGCTATGAGGTTAGAGGAGAAACAGAAGGAGTGATGCCACCGAAGATATTAGATCATTTCCACAAGCCTGTTGTTGTTACATTAGTATTATGCATTCAGATGAGTCTTGACATATCAGTTGACACCTGAGGTCCTGTTTACACCTGGTATTAACAACAGTTGCGTTTGATACGATCAAGTGGTCAGACGATTGTATGTCTCAAACACTCAAACAGAGACTAGGGGCAGCATTATTTGGGGAGAATTTTTTTCTTCTAATTGTTAGATTTCCAATTAAAATTGCAATTATTTACGAAACCAAACTAAACCTCTTTCCCCCTAACATTTCCTTCAATGCAGTTTGAATAATGTTTTGTAGACACATACAACCCTGTTTACACGATGTTCACTTGTGAATGGATTCCTCAAGACATATGTTAAAACCAGGTCTAAACAGCGCCTGAGAATTAGAGAGTTTTTACAATCTATGAGTGAAACACTTGTGCTGGGATGTCTGGTACCTTCTGATGACTTGGAGAATCCAGCAGATGCTGTTTGGATTTGTGCTCCATCTCTGTGATCTCCCTCATTTTCAGGTTCACCTGCAGCACAAAGAAGGGAAGTGCTATGATACATATAAAAGAATTCCAAATAAACATCTGAAGTTTCTAAAGCCTTCTTTTAAAAGTGCTGGCAGAGGTCTTCATGCTTGCACGAATGGACATGATCTGGCCAAGCACTGAAAGGCCCCCTAAGCGACTAGACAAATGCAGGTAAGCTATGTGTACATGTAACACAATATGTCTATTCAAACAGAAATTTCACCATTTAAACTGTGTTCAGTTAAAAAGCAAGTTAATCTGATACATCAAGGACAGTCCCAATACAAACATGACTTGACTAAGGGCCACACCCTTAGAAAAAAACACACACCTTGTTGATCCAGAAGATCATAGCATCCTCAAGGTCAAAGGGGAGCTCTTTGGAGGCACTGAATGTGGAGAAGCGCTTCACGCAGGACACAACCTTCTCAATGCTGATCATCTCCACAGTGTAGGCCATCATCAAAGCATCAATCATGGGGATGTGAGAACTCTGTGCCACAAAACAGGACAAAGAAGTGTCACATTACTGCACTTTCATGCAGCACAATGCATTTTATCAACTGACTTTCTAAAAATAAAATCAGTTTTCACTATTAAGTTCATAAACAGCATAAAGCACATTTGTAAATGTTGTACTATTATAGGGATATTCATTTCATTTTTTAACAAAGCTCTTTAACCGATCTTTAACCGACAAGATTGTTAAATTAGAATGGATAAGTGTCTCTGACACATTAGATAGATTGTTTTATTTAATGCCATGTCAAGATCTATTTTAGAAAATAGAAGCCTTATAGAAAATAGCCTTTCTATAAGGCTATTTTCACAGCAAAAATGTAATTCTAAAATACAAATATCATATAAATACAATCAAACCAAGCAAACAAACAAGTTATATTATAAACAAATGTTTTAATTAATATAACAAAAACCTTTTCAGGCATAATCTTACTAAATAAGTCTGACCCATTCAAAATAACAAGTGTGTATTATGTTTGTAAATATTTTGCTTTATTTACCAGTATTTTACGTTATTTGCCAATTTAATAATAAAATGCAACTTGTACGAGATTTATCCCCTTCTTTTCTCTATCAAAAATGCAAATGTATACGTGTAGTGTATTTTTAACAATGCAGAAAACATTTTAAAATATCTTGAAAAATCACCTTTACCTTTTAAACCATTTAACTAATAATAATAATCGGTCAAAATCCTTACTGTCGGTTAGCCCAGTTAATTATGAGCAAGTACTATGATACTCAAAAACTTTGTTTCACACCAGCATCATGCAAAACAATTAAAATAAATGAATAATTTATAACAAATATAATGCATATGAAGTAAAATGTTTCTTTCACAGGACATTGACAAAACTGGTAATTTGTTATAACCTAATAAAAGAAACGTCTCTATACTCAGAAAGTCCAAATGTTTAAGGGTGCTGCTCTTCATCAGACTAAGAAAGGAAAAAAAATGTGCACAAAGCTTTGAGGAAACAATCTCCTATTTAGCCCAAAGAAGGTCATACTGCTCTAGCTAATAAAAACACTGAGTCCAGTTAATCTGCCAAAAAGCAGTCAAGATGAAGTAGGTAACATGAGATTTCACATTTCTCATGAAATGTAAAAAACCTTTATGTAACATTCCTCATGCTGGCTACAACCGTGTACACTACCTCATGATTTGAATAACCGATTACAAAATACACCAAGCACTTGAACATTCAGTCTTAGTTTGAGACTATGAAAAAAGCACATCCAGTTACCATGGCAACCCCAACAGCAGTCAACCACTGACTAGTTCATACGCCAGCACAATCTCAGCGGACTGATCCGTGACTCACGGCAAAAGTGTCAGCGAACTTTCACAGTCTTTTTCTCAGATAGCATGTCAGACGACTGACAAGTATAAACCAGAAGATTGGCGCGTGATGGACTTTGGACTCAGATAAACGTTGTACTAAAGCAGAAAAGCACCCTATCGCACTATTTGTACCATCTCTGCAGTATGTGTACTGCGCACAGTATGACGTTTGCATTTTAAAAAAACAAGATGACCAACTAGGCTACATTTGCCAATACGTGCCATATAACCAGAGCACACTGTGTGTCCCAATAAAATACTGTCAGCTTGACTAAATCAGCCATTATTTTTTAAATCTCATTAGTTGATCAGACAACCAAGATATTTGACACCGTTTAAAATTGCAAAACAACTGCAATCATTAAAGCATACGCTACCATTTAAAGGTCTTGAGTTTGTAAGATTATGTCATGTTTTTGAAAGAAGTAGCCTATCTTATGCTCACCAATGCTGCATTTATTAAATCAAAAAATGATTGCATTATTTGGTGCTCAAGAAACTTTTTTTAAAATTTTTTTTATTTTTTTTAATCAAAGTTGAAAATAGTTGTGCTGCTTAAGATTTTTTGGAAACCATGATACTTTTTATTCAGGATCCTTTGATCAATAGAGTTTTAAAAAACTGCATTTATTTGAAATTGAATTTTATAACAATTTAAAAGTCTTTACTGTATCTTTTGATCAATTTAATCCATCCTTAAAAAATAAATGTATAGGCTACATTCTCTGACCCTCAACCTTTGAATGGTAATGTACCGTGCAGTAAGCAATACACATTGTAATTATTAGAATCCTATTCCAAGTTTTGCCAATGTGTCAAGCTACACAACATGATTTAGTGGTCAACCAAATTTAGTGGGCAGGCAGATATCCATTAAACATTAATCAGAGAATAAAAAGGACTTTATAAACTCTGGGACTTCAAAAACAGTATATCCCTTAGGGCCACATTAACACAGTATAGCATTTAAAGCAGGGCTATGCAGTTTCGGGAATTTCTTCGCTGTATTCTCGCTTTTTGCTTGCAGGTTTCTCTATAGAGCTCCCCCTACAGCTTCGGAATAGATATTTGACAACACTGTCAATGTTGGCGACTCTCAGATACCAGAGGCTAGTAGATCAACGACATCAAAGCAGACGGGACATTCTTTACAAAGTCTTCTTCATTTGGGTTCGAACAGCGTGAGGGAGCGCAATAATGACATCATTTTAGCAGATTTTTTTTTTCCCGTAAAGCAATTCGTTACATCGCGCGACACAATACTTTCTGACCCGCCGGCCCAAAGTTGCAAGGGTGCTTTTTCCACTCACATGCGATAGGGGGGTGCGAGACGACCACCATTCAACCCGAAAAAAGTTACATAACCATTCCAATGACTCCGCAGCTGTTCGGTTAAGGTAAAAAACCTGCACAGTTTACCTTTAAGCCAGACGTCAGCTAAACAGAATGGTAAACAAGCTTTTTTGCCGTACACAAATAATTCACATGTCGCATATCAATTAAACCAGATTTAAAAAATAGCACTTCATGTCATAAAGTTTGTAAATCCCTGTTGTGACTTTTACTACTGAGGGTAGTCCATTCTGACAACTTGATGCCAGGTATTTATGTAGCACTGATGCTATAACACCGGTTCAAAGCACACAAATGATGCCTATACCTCTTTAAAAGTCATCAAGCTGTACCTACACAGTCCACACCCCACAAAACCATTCTGTTCGGTCTAACAGGTTTGTGCGGATCAGACTGTATTAGGCTCTGCACAGGGTGTGGGCTCGACCACAAAGATTTGAATTTGAAGTGATAAAAGCACGGCTGAGTGTACAATGCTGATTCACCAACATCAGTGATTGCCATTCACTGGAGAAAGCACATCACTGACTGAAAAAAATACAGCTGTGAATCAATGAAATCCACTCCACTCTGAGCTACTTTAGCTCAAGTACTGATCACACTAATTGTTTGGACAGGTGATTGTAGTGGTTATACGTGAAAGGAAAAACACAAGCTGGATATGCAAACAATAGCAGCTTTCTCCTGTCAGTGCAGAGATATCTACAACAGGAAGATCTCTGCAAACCACAGTTTCCATATCACATTTGCTTTTTCTTTGTCTGGTTCTGGACTGTAATTAGTGCTTGCTAAGGCAACCATCACGATTATCGTTTCTTCCTCCAGACAGAATGCTGGTGCGTGTGCTATGGATGAGAATAATCCTTCAAATTATGCTGTTACTGCTTTATACAAGAAATATAAATTGAAAAGGGGTCATATGGATCATATCGAGGAATGTCTTTTATCTTGGGGCTGTAAAAAAAAAAAAAAACACCTAAAACACCCAAGCAAACCAAAACTAATATTACCCAGCCATATCTTGGCAGCAGAATATCAGAGGGCTGGGGATGGGCTTTTTTGACCTGGGGCTGGGTACAAAGGTCCATACGGGACCCCTGCCATATCTTGGCAGTAGAATATCGGAGATATGGGGGAAGGGTTCTTTTGACTAACGGCAGTGTACACTACAGTAACAAAAATCAAACACGCTGGCGGTGACTTTTGCGCATACACATGCACAGAGATGGGAGATCACACTGCGCACACACACAATACATTCAATAGCACAACAGAAAGTTGTTGTCAACATGATTTTTATTAATAAATTAACTTCTCTACTGAATCTCTACATTATATTACTCAGCAATAAGGTGGTAACGTCGCTGTTTTTGAAGTGATTAAACCAAGGGCGTAGTTTTGGTTTTAACATTGGGGGGTTGAAGTGTGAACCGTTTTAGGGGGGGCGGGGGGGGGGGGGGGGGGGTCGCATGCTAATTTAACGGTTTGTAGCTGACAAAACGCTTTGCGTCAGGTGTTTTTTTTTTTTTTGCCTTCACATCTCTTCACATCCTCACATCCATGCATGGATTATCCTTATACTTATTTTAAATATATAAAAATGTAAATCAATTATTAATAAATATATTAGGGCTGTAATGGAACTCTAGATAATCGCATTTGATTCGCAGATTACTAGCAAAGTTTTATCATCACAGACTGAAAGTTGTGTTTTGTCTTACCAATTTACACATTCAAATGACTTTAAATCATTCAAGCGAAGGGACAAAGGAGAACTCACTTCCATACTCAAACACTGAATTGATCCGTCACCTCTCCTTGCACTTAAATGGACAAATGTACCCATCTCTGCAAGTATTCTCCGAAACACAGTAGGTTATGAATCTGTGTATCATTCGTTCTTTTATTTAATATTGAAAGTAGAAAAATTAGAAAACAGTTCCTTTTTCGTTTTTTTTTTTTTACTTGATTTTTGGTTCTGAGGTAGAAAAATTAATTAACAGCTTGAATATTCGATTTCTACACGTGGGCGGGAATATAACACCCATTTCCTCTGATTTGTCAGCCGAAGATCAAACGGTCTAGGCTCTTCTTCCTATTACATACGGGTTGTGTCGAACGATTTGTTAGTCTGGTTGTTTGATGAGAAAAATATTAAATGTAGTTGCAATAAACAAGATAAGAATCCCCACATGCTGCAGCAGCGGAGGACTTTTATTCTGCTGTGCGGAACTGAGGAAGAACTGATGACGGAACAGTTTGATCTTCGGCTGACAACAGTTTTGTGATCTGTTACACCACTAAATTTATATATATATTTTATATATTATATCCTCTGGCATGACAAACACCAATATAATAAAAAAATAGTGTATATTTGATGTACATTGATAAATATAAATGTTATACAAAAAATATTTATTAATGTCACTTTATATTATATTCAATAATAAATGTACATCATGCATATTATTAAATATATACAATCACGTCTTATACAAACTCACATTATACATTCAGCATAGGGCTGTGCAATATTGAAGAAAAATGCGATATGCGATAACTCCTTAAATAATGCGATATTCGATATGCGATACGATAATGCTTAAAGTGTGTAAAATAAACTTAAATTATCTTTAAAATATATTTTAAATGATATAACCTACATGTGTTTCACATTCTTTTTATGACAAGAAAACATCCTTATAACTTCTGAAAGTGAACATCAGCGTTTTACTGTAGCATAAGAAGTGTTATTTTAACATCAGTGTAAACCACAGGGTTTCAGGTTATCCTACATTAGGTTTATTTAATAAAAGATACTGAATCATAAAATATAAAAATAAAACATTGCTTAGTTTTCACTGTATGAATTAAATACATCCTGATACTTATTAAAGCTAAAAAAAAAGTATTTTGTTTATGACCACATTTATTGCAAGCTGTTGCGATATGGATATTGCGATATATACATTTGCGATATTTCGATAAATTCGATATATTGCGCAGCCCTAATTCAGCATACTGTAAAAAAAATGAGTAGTACTATATTCCAAACACATCCAAAGATACAAAATGACCAAATACATATGAATGCAACGCACCATTTTGATTGGTTGGCAGGACAGATCTGAATCTGTGACAGGCGTGTCATCGCCCTCCATGACATAGATGCCTTTGCGAGACATGGCCTGGATGACTGACTGGTGGGACTGCAGCGAGGCCACCTGGTCTCCTTTGAGAATGAGGGCGCACACGCGACAGTACAGCTCACAGGACAGCAGTAACCGGATCACTGGGGGTTTAATGTGTTCCTGGTCATACTGATCTGTGTAGAAAGGGTCTTGCAGGTCCTCTGGGATGTGATCTGACAGGATGAGAAAACAATCAATTAGGATATAAACAAATCTTATTGATGCTGAGATACTGATGAAATACTTGGGATGTTTTCAACTGTTACTGCCGCTAGTTTCTGTCTGGTATCAGATGCATTCAACTGTTACTGCCACTACAGTTTCTATGTCTGGTATCAGATGCATTCTGCCGGCGAACCCCTTTGCTTTGTTGCCATCTACGGCACTATGTGCTAGACAATAGCGTGATGGTGTGAAAAGCAAGACATAGCCCTAGTCTCATCACGAAATCTCCTCTGCAGACGCAGATGTGCGGTGGCAGCTGGGGGTCTGGCTGCAACCATGAGGCTCAAACACTGGCAAGAAAGGCCAGACATGTCCTAGTCTGGGCAGCCATTGCTCCATCCACACCAACCACAAATACTTCGACGCCCTCTGCACCGGCATCCCCCAGGAGAACCATATCATTAAATGTGAAGGCACTGGGTCCTATCATCCATCGTGCATTTATGCACACACACCTGCCCCCCTCTGATGAACCACGAGGAGCTGTCTGCTTTGTTCCAAACCAGTCCGTCTGCCACATGCACGGGTTGTTTAAAGACTGAAAAATTACAGTGAGCATGTCTTGTGTTTTAATACAGCAGAGTATTACACAGGAGAATGATTTTAGAATTGCATTAATGTGCACAGGGATACAAACTTATTGTTTAAACATTTTAGGTATTTATAAGAATATATAATGTAAAGAGTCAACCATAGGTCCTGTACCATTTCTTTACATTTATTTGGCATACTATTATTAAATACCTTGTGCCTTTAACTAGTTCAATTTAAATTATATATATATATATATTATTATTAGTAAATCAGCTCAAATAAATCAAACTAAGTTATAAATATGGATATTTTTCTTACAAAAACACATCACTTTGCTTTAGGCAGCCTTTATTAACCCCCTGGAGCCGTATGGATTACTTTTATAATGAATGGATGCTCTTTTTGGAGCTTCAAAATCTCAGGCGCTACTCACTCCCATTATAAAGTTAAAGGGTATTTTTATAATATCATATAACTCAAATTGTGTTTGGCTGAAAGAAGAATGTCATATAGCCTACACACCTAGGATGGCTTGAGGGGGAATCAATTATGTGATCATTTCCATTATGTGGTTAACTAACCCTTTAACTTTGTCAAATGTTATAAATATAAAAACTCCACATTTAAAGCACAGTATGCTAACTGAGTTTCTTTGTGTGTGCTGTGCACATTTATTTAGATTTCACTTAGGCTGAGCGAGCCTCAACAGGGCAACCTTGTCACAATCAGTACATTATATATTATCCACCACCATCAATCAACACTTACACTAAATAAAATAAAATCTGAATCACTTGGTAGTCACAAGGTAATTCCCTTGCTATTTTTTGTTATTGACATTTTAATCAGGTTATTTGTCAGGTCGGGCAAGTAAAATGAGCTTTCACTTGTCCCGGACAAGTGTTAATGTCGAGCCCTGCATATATGTAATATAAAAAATTAAAAACAATGTCTAAATTTTTTTTATAAATAATGCACTTGTAAAATATCTACACCAAAGTACAAGCAGCAGAAGGAGAGAATATGACAGCCTTAAATAAGGGCCCCAGTTTCAAGCATTTGGACATTCAAAAGGACATTCAAAGCAGTAATCATCAGAATGCAAAAAAGAAACCCTTCAAATCTGGCCCACTTCTGTTCTGACAGTAAAGATGCACATGGCCTTCATCTCCATTTAGGCCAATTACTGGGCTGAAACAACTCCGCTTTAACCACAGCTTTACTGAAGGGAATATCCTGAATAACAGAAGAGCCGAGGGGGAGGACAAAGAACTCCACAATAATGCTGGAATAAACGTGTGTTTGAACCTCAACCCACAGACCAGCACATATCGAACCCCTTCAGTAATTAAATAACTCCCACGTTAATATCATTATTGACAGCCATGTTATTATTTTTACCCATCACTGTTATGGTAAACTGGACACACCCTGCAAAAACAGTTCAGATAATTAAACATTCAACAGCAGAGAGACAGTTTCCTCAGCTTTAAAATGAGGTCAGGAGTCTTACACACCACTTTTGTGTCACCCAGCGATGATGGCAGATTGGGGTGCTTTTTTGTTAGAGGGGGTACAGGCTACATATCAGAGCATGCTTGAATACATCCTCCAATAGGATCCCTTTCCACTGTGCCAGTCTTATGAGATGATCTAATAGGAGCCATATGCTCAAGACAGATTTTGTGTGCCACTCTTCTGGTACCACCATGAATCAATACTAAATCTCTACAATTAATTAATTAATGCATGTCATATAACAAATTTATGTGAAAAAAGTCCACCCCACTATTAGTTTGATCATATTTGTGCACACACTGCAGTGCTCATATGTAACAGTCTTTAGTGACTGATACTAGAGCAGAGGCTAAAAATATACCTGGAGCAAATTATGTCTGCTGGTCATTGCTTTTTCCATATGCAGGCACTCAAACAGTTAACCCTGATTGACAACAGAAATTAATAACAATGCCTCATTATCGAAATGTAGTAGAGTCCATATGTAGTACTAATGTGTATATTTGTTCATTATCCACAGTTCAAAGAAATAGGAAACTTTTATTTTTATGTATAAAATGTGCATCAAGATGCATTGCACTTGCACCAGGAAAATAATGTCTTAACGTGCCATAATTTAGTATATTGAAACCTATCATATGGCTGCACGAGCTGTATGGACATCTTTTATGATACTCTTCTGATGCTTAAACTTTTTTTTCAAAACTTGACAGCCTCTCTCCCATTCACCTTTACATGCAAAATAGAAGAGACAGAGAAATTCTGAATCAAGGGCGGGTATTATTCATTTAACGGATGTCTGAAAGCTTGACTTTTTAAAAAACTTAACATAGATTACATACATAAAATACAAAACAGACTCTTGGTGCCCCACATTCAGCCTGCACTCTATATCTGCTGACAGGGAGTTGGTGGCATTAGGAAAACCCTTCCTGTTCATCCACAACATTTCAATTGTGCAAGCACTGCAGAAGGGACAAATGCTTTTGATCCTGACTGTCAAAACCACAACAGAGGACTCCGACTGCTGCACTCCAAGCCAAAACATTTGTAGGCCATATATAAGTTAGAGCTGCACAATTCTGGATCCTCTCGCGATTCTGGATGGACAACTAAACAAAATAATATGTCATTAACTAGAGGTTCTGACAAAATGTTAATTGCTGAAGTGTGTTTGAAAAATATGTAGGCCTAGTTAATTTGAATTAATTATTATTTAGAAATTTTATTTGAATTAGCCAGAATGATTCAATGAATCACTCAAAGACTTCACTCATTTCATTGCTGGATGAAAAAGCATTTTTGAACGAATCTCTTGAATGAATGATTCAATAAATACATTTTTAACAGTCACTTGTCACCACCTTCTGGTGTAATGATTTAATTGATAGACTCTTTACTTGAAGACAAAACTGAATCATTGTCATTTAGGAATAAGATTGCATGGGTATTTGAATCTATTATTCGATTGAATTTGATTATTTGTATTATTATTGAAACGATTAATCGTGCAGCTCTAATTTGATTATTTGTATTATTATTGAAACGATTAATCGTGCAGCTCTAATATATGTACATACTATTTCTTGACCTGTTGAGCAGTATTTTGTGCACTGCTTAAAATCAATCCACTGTGAATAATAACAATAGCAACACCATGTTGTTGTTTTTCTGGACATGTACATGGCAAAACCAGTTTTTTGGGTGTTACGTCAAGATCATGATACTGTCTATATGTGAATAAAAGCTTGCACAGTCCGTTATGCTGCTTGATATTGCAAACTGGTATTTGTTTTTGTATTATTTTCACATATTATCATAATAATAGTCACACTGGTTCGTAGCTTTCAGTGCACATTGTTATTATTCTAGTTATTTTCCTATAACGTCAAATTAATTGGAAGTCTCTGAAGAAAATCACTTCCGTATTTCAAAATAAGGTGGATACTGTTATCGTGAAATTAGATTTCGGTCATAACACCCACCTCTAGCTCACACTTGCAAAAAAAAATGGAAAACGTACCATGCCGCTACCATGTTTTTTCAGACATGTACCATTAACTCTTGGGAATACCTTGGCTTGGAGTACTATGTAAATACCCTGGTACATGAATTTCAGTAGCATCTGATACCAGACCAGTGCGATCCAATGTTTCTGCCACTGGATGATTTTGCTGTGGTACATATAGCATTGACACATTTTAAGTAGCCTACCATGTAAAGACCATAGTGTGTGTATGGAAATACCATTTTTGGACATGCACCACGGCAACGCCTAACTATGAATATGCTTTATCATTATAAATAAATTGCCCAGTATCAAGGTACAGTGATGATGGCAGGTGATAATATCACAGTAAGGGGAGCAGCACATTTTTCTGGCTGTCTAGCCAACTTGTCTTTGATTACATATCACACAGAGTCGGTTAATAAATACAAGTCTTGCTTTTCGGTCCTGTTTTCATTCATAAAGTTAAATCAACTCACCGATACCGAAGGCTTTGGCGAACAGCCATCGCAGGTTAGCCGCTATTTTGGCTCGGGCTGAATCATACATCTCCAGCGGCACGATCTCCAGCGCCTCGCCCGCCGCCTCCATCTTTCTGCGGGCGCAGTCAGCACCCAGCTCCGCGTCCATCCCGCAACCACCGTCTGCAAACACACAAGCAAAACACACTTTCAAACAACCTTACAGTCTATCTTATGGGTGCATGTGGTGTTTCCTAAGCTGCATGGCAATGTGTCAGGAGCTTTGGAGCAGTAATTCAGTTTTTTTTAGCCGTCCAAGCTAGCTAGCACACGAGTGGCTTTTATTCCAACACTACCCTCTCAAAATATGTAATAATATTAATCCCAGACATAGACGACATGTACATTTGTTAAGTTACAGCTACTGAACAAAACAAACCTAACCGCCTCCTGACAAAACAAGATAAGCTAACGTTAGTCTGTCTGTGATTAGTTTATATGCAAAGTAACTAGCTAGCCATCGCCCAGGTAGCTAACGTTAATAAACACCAATGTAATATGTTAAATGTTCAAACACTCACACTGGGAGGTAGATTTAACCATCTGTGAGAGCTGCTGTCCTGAGCGTAAACTGGTTTGCATGTTTTGACTGAAACAGTTACCAGCGGCTAACAGCTAATGCTGCTTTAATGAGATGAGGACTAGCAACCCGCTGCTAAACTACAGCCCCTTTGTCAGCAATTAATGAAAACAGCCACATTTACCGCAACGTACCTTCCATATGATGTGCTATCAACAATCCACTGTGACAAATCTGTGGGTGAGAAATGAAAGAAAAGGGTAAAAGGCTCCGGTGGGAATCATGAGGCCACGTTTAGTCCGAGCAGATACGAGTTGTTGGTGGATGAATGACAAACCCCTGTGAGTGTGTTGTTACAGCCTTCATTACTAACACAGTTCAAAATATCCGCAACCAGTCTAAGTTAAAAATTTCAATTATTCAAGATATGCTGTTGTGGATGAGAGTTATAACGTTAGCCTAGACAGAAATATATTAGGCCTGATATTGTGTTTGGTTATAAGAAAAGCACAGTGATGTTTTATGTGCGTTTAAAAGATAATAATTAATGCCTCTAGGATAAGGCTAAATTCTTATGGAAGTGAGGTGAAATGATGGTTAATCTTTCTTAATTATATTACAGTAATTTCCTGTATTATTATTTTTTGTAAAGTTAAGTTTAATGGCATATTCCCGCCATATCTACACGTACAGTCAGTGGCATGAAATCAGTGCAGATTAATGATATGATTGTTTACTGGGGGTCTTTATTGTCCTGTCTGTAGGTTGTGATATAGCCAATTAACAATGCATTATTTGCAGATGCTTTTTATTAATTTATAGGAAAATACAAAGGTAACAGGCAAACACAAGTGATTTTTTTTAATGCTCCCTGATGATTATAAACTATACACTGCCATTTGGTCCATCTGATATTTAATTGTTCTCATTTTCTTGCAGTCTTTCAAGTAGGCTACAATAAATAAACAAATGTATAAACTTTGCTGATTGTGCTTGGTAGATTACTTTAACTACAATTTTCATCATGTAATTTGTATGGATTGTAGTTTGTTACGCAATCTATATTTTAGGTAATGCAATCTCACTGATCTGATTCTTTTTTGATTAATTTGGACCGAACTCATTTATCACGTTGATTTAAATAGAATAATATTGTAGCATATGATATCTATATAAAAATGAAAACTTTTCATTTGTTTTAACCATGTTTCTGATAGAGATAAATGTGCCCATGTGTTCTAGTATGTGGTGTAATGTGGTTGTACAGTGTTGTCTGATGTATCTGTTTTTTAAGTCAGTGTTAAAGATGAGTTTCTGTCCAGTAAATCTGAACAGACAATAAAGTCAAACAAAACAAACAAAAGAAGAAAAAGAAAATGTATTTTAATGCATGAAGTGCATTAAACATATGTCAGGCTTTCTCAAACTGGGGTTTCTGCAGGGGTTTGTAAATTGATGAAAAGCTAATAATAAAATTAGAAAAAATTTAATTACAATCAAATATGATAAAATAAAAACAATCAAAAATAAAACGGTTACTAAAAATATTGCCTCTTAATTTTGCATGTAATTATAAGTGGCAGTTATTTGTGTGTGCAATTCCACAAAACTTGTCAGAAGAATATATAAGCAATAAGGTTTTTTTTTTTTTTTTTTTTTTTTAGAAAGGAAGACTAGGGCAAAATTAGGGCAAATCATTGAATTGTGATTACTAAGTAATCATGTAATCAATAACTGAATAACCTCAGCAACTGATTATACTACTTTAAAATGTAATATAATCTAATTATAATATAACAAGTATTTAATTTTGGGAACCTGATGAAGTAATCCAGATTAAATACTGTATAATCAGTTATAATAACTCAAGTACTCCTCAACGCTGATTCATCCTGAAAAGCAAACATTCACCTCCCTGCACTGCCCTGCTCTGAGTCTTACAGGCAAGGCAAACACACAACATGCCTTTGACTTTTTTTATTAATGTGTAGAAGACATACATCTTTGCCCAAAGTATTATGTAAAAACATGTTGCAGAATGCAGACACAGAGGTGCGGTCATTGTGGAATGGATTATGTAACTTCATGCTGGTATGATTTATGGCAAATGATGCAAATGATAATATATATAAAAATATATAAATTCATGGCATGAGGGTATTGTGAACTTAATTGTGAACTTAATAATAATAAAATTACTTTCACAATACCATCATGCCATGAATTTATATATATATATATATATATATATATATATATATATATATATATATATATATATATATATATTAGTAAATTGTTTATTTGGATTGTTTTTATTTTAAAATGATTTATTTAAATTTAACATTTTTATGACTGTGTGTGATCTAGGTGGCATCTAGTGGTGAGATTTGCGAATTGCAAACAGAAAGTCACTTACGGCCTATCCCTCCCTTTTCAAACTCGATGGAGAAGGTGGCCGACGTAACCAGCACATTTCTCCCCACATAGCAAACTCTGCAGCGCTGTTTGTTCGCTGTTGGCTATGGTAAAAACATAACGTCACAATATGTCGACCTTCATTTAAAGGTGCTGTATGGAGTTTTCAGCGGCATCTAGCGGTGATATTTCAGATTGCAACCAATACGTTTACAAGCGAGTGCTCGTGCGCGTGCTTTCTTTTGTTTATTATTATGTGGAGTTTGTGTTGGAGTCTGTGTTGTGCTAGTCGTTTCCTAGTATTAGCAGACTCCATGTCATAAAGTTGCAGTGTCGTCGCTGTTGAGTGCAAAGTCAGTAGACGAGGCGAGAGGCGAGACTCTCGGGAGCGCGCATGCAGGTCTCAGTCACGTCACTGGATTACGCGGCAAATCCGACCCGGGGCATCACATAGAAATAGGAATACTTGCTTTCAGAGGTAATAGCAAAACCCGCCAAGTGGATCATTTTATTGTGAGATTACAACCCCTTCACACACAGTTAATAAAAAATGGATTCATTTTAGTAGAAAAACTCCATACAGCACCTTTAAGGGGGTGCCCGCGCTTATGTAGATATAAATGACTCATTCTAAGGTAATAAAAACATAACGGTTCATTAACTAAGGTCTTTATACACCACTGAAAACATAGTTATGGATCTTATATTGCATTTATGTCAATAGATCCTCAGAAATAATACACATTGCATCTTTAATAGCTTTTCGTTAAACTCACGAACCCCCTGCAATTCCATCATGAACCCCAATCTGGGAAACCCTGATGTAATATTTAATGCACTTCATTGTTGTTGATTACAAAGAATGGAATAGATTTTCTCTCTCTTTGTATTTTGTATATCAATATGGCATAAGATTATCCTATTCAAATCAATGTGATAAACGAGTTAGGTCATGAAACAGGAGATGAGACACAGAGGTAAACATAATAGGTTGGAAGCAGTTCAACAGATAGTCACACTTAACTGACAAGTCTTTCTTCTTGCAGGTTTAAAGACAAGCATGATGAGGATTGAGGAATAGTAGTTCGAAGGAACAAGTAGACGGTGAAGGTATAGGAAGGTGAGTAGTCGGGAAAGTTATTCTCTTGTTGAGACTGATGAGACCGGACAATGAGTGAGTGTGAGCTGTGTGTCTATTAGTATTCTGGTAATTGGGAACAAGTATAGGTGGAGCTGAAGGACCTTGTGCTGATGGCGTGTTGGTTGAATCTGTGACACTTACACCATTTTTTGTCATGTAATTTGGAATCAGTAGCTGACTACAATCATATCCACCACTGTACAAGATATGGTACAAGATTTTCTTCAAAAGGTCAAAAGTAATCTAAAAATTACCTAAATTACCTACATTACCTAAAATGAGTGCCGGTAATGTAATGGATTACATTACTAACTAATTTTTTTGTCATGCAATTTGGAATCAGTAACTACATTTTGTAAGTAATTTACCAAGCACTGCTGGTTGTCATATGGGATGGGAACAAATAGATAAAGAAACAAGAGTGTCTGAAAAAACGAAAAGAGTGAACACACGGCAGTTAATTACATAGATGACATTTGACATTTGATTTTGAGGCCTGCATTGCAGATAGTTTTGCAGAAGAGTTATGTAACATGTTGTATAAATCACTTTACGGTTGCACAGAATCAGTTTCTATTCCATATTTATGTTGTTTTTATGTGAATTTTCTGCATTAGCTGTACCTCAAAAGGTGTTATCTAATTTTATTCAAAATGACCACCATGTTACAACACTTAACCCATGTGCAATTCATCACGAGTACAGTGCAGTTTGACGCTTCACTCCACAGAGTTCAATGCGTTGGGGAACACTGGCATCAATCAAGTTGAAGGGCCTGAATTGTTGAAAGCCAGACGTTGTTAAAAACACCATGAAATTAAAATTGACACTATTTAATTTTTTTTAATGGAATATTGCAGTATTTATATGCAGGACTATAAATTATTTGTCTGTGCACTTAAAAAAAAAAAAAACATGTCTCATCATAAACTTTAATCAAAAATGAATTCCCCTCCCTCTTGCAACGGCATCTTTTCCTGCCGTGAGCGCAAGGACGACCTGACACTCACATGAGATCACAGCAATAACAAACCACAACAATCCAACGATCCAACCAATGATGGACAAAAACAAGTCATACACTACGGCTGCATCCGAAATGGCATACTATTCAACCCTCATTGCAAATCAGGTTTATTGGCTAAATTTACATACTTTCTGCTGTTTGCAATGAACAAATCAAACAAAAGTAATTCAAATAGCTCAACACAACAAATGTTTCAAGTGCAAATTCAACTGAAAATGTAACTTCTAATGACTTCTGCTGTCTAAAAATTATTCAAACCCTTCATGGCAATCATCTTTAGTACTAGAACACCCTTTTGCTGTAATGACCTGCTGCAAACGAGATGTATAACCAGACACCAGCTTCTGGCAGTGTTTCTGAGGAATCTAAGCCCATTCCTCATGAGCAATGGCCTCCAGTTCAGTAATATTTTTAGGTTTGCGTACTGCATCCGCCTTCTTCAAATCCCCCCAGAAATTTTCTATGGGGTTCAAGTCAGGTGACTGTGATGGCCTCTGTAGAATCTTCCAGGACTTCTTCTGCAACCAAGCCTTGGTGGAATTTGAGGTATGCTTGGGATCATCGTCCTGTTGGAAGGTCCAAGCTTCAGCTTCCTCACTGACGGCATGACCTAGGATTTCTCCTAGGATTTCCTGATACTTCAATGAATCCATCTTGCCTTCCACACGCTGCAGGTTTCCAGTGCCAGAGGATGCAAAGCAGTCTCAGAGCATCACTGAGCTCCACCATGCTTAATGTAGGCAGAGTGTTCTTTTTAGCATATGCTTCATTCTTCTTCATCTAGACATACCGCTGATCCATAGGGCTGGAAAGTTCCTTCTCAGAAATCTGGTTGCAGCCATTTATACAGTATACTGCCTTTTTCTGCCCCGTCCAAGTGTAACCACTGTTCCTTTAACTTTGCGAGTTAAAGGAACAGTGACTCTGCTTGACTCTATTTAGTGCCTTCACTGTCTTTTTGTATCCTGTTTCTTGTTTGTGAAGGGTGATGATAACTTTTTGGACCATTCTCTTGACTCTTCTTGAGCCAAATTTCTAACATGCAGTCAAACGTGACACTCAACAAACCTAGCCAGTTCTACCGGAAAGACTTGGAAGGCAAGATAATATCACAATGACATTTATTAATTAATAGACCAGCAAATGAAAGCAAAAATATTGAATGATAAAGTTTGGTAACACTTTATTTTACGATGTTCGTGATACAGAGTAATTAATTAATTACTTACTTAGTAATAGACGTTGTAATAACATGTAATAAAATGTAATTAACATGTAACTAAGTTATGGAACAGCCTGTACTTACAGATTGTTATTATGCACATGTAATAGGCAGCTACTGTTATACATATGTAACAAGGGGAGCAGCCGACCCCCTGGGAGGTATGGGAAGGGAGGATGGAGGTGAATGTAGGCATCAGCATCTGCGAACTCAGACATGTGTAAGTAAGTATTAGAACACGATTGGATAGATGAGAAGTTAATAAGTGACGTAACTATGAGTCTTCCCGGCAGAACTTACGCTAAAGCTTTCATTTGAGATACTTCATGAGTTCTAGCACCAAACCTGGATAAATGAAGCCCTTGATTAGTTGAATCAGGTGTACTTGAAACAAATGTGACAAAAGAATGTCTAAATTCCCAGTACACATAAAGGAGTAGGCAAAAAGTACCCGCATGACCTGAGATTCTGAAGTGCGAGAACATACTTTTTTTTTTTTAGAAGTCGTTAAGTAATTACTTATTCAAAATAAGGCTACCTACTCAAAAGAGTATGCGATTGCAGACGCAGCCAACATTTTTCCTTGTTCAAGAAGCCATTTTACTCGGATACACGTCACAATAGGGTAGAAAAGACTATCACAACTTCCGTTTCAAGCGGACTTTTAAGTGGCGGTATAATCAGAAAAACAATTAATCAAATTTTAGTACTGTGAAGAGTTGCCTCAAGAATATTGAGAGGATGGTCCCAAAGGTTTAGAATCATCAGCATACATTTTTATCAGTATCAATTCATTAATATTCTGCTATTTTTGTATTTGAATTCATCAATTCTTCTTGTGACATCATAACGAACCCGGCTATCCCCCAACTGCAAGGTCTGTGTGATCCCTCATTAGATTTGAAGGATTTTGAATAATTCAATGCAGAAATAATTCAATGTAAATGTAACAAAATGTTTATAGCTGAGCCTCACAAAATTAGTACAGATTTAAAGTAGACATTTGAAGGCTGGTTGGCAAGAGCCCCGCTTTTCAGCTCTCAGCAGCAGATGGCGCTGTTGACAGGCCAATGAAATAAAACCATTTGCAGCCCCTAGTATGCCGTAAATATTATCAAAATACAAGAAGAAAAAAATAAACCTTTTTCTTTGATATTCAAACCCAACTTTTTATTGCAATGATAACTTTGTCGATATATATCTGTTTTGAGTTGCTGTCTATAAAGGCTTTGACCTTTGATATAAATCAAGCTAAAGTGTGAAAGAAATACACGTGATAAATAGAATAAATAAAGTAAAAAAGTTAAATAGGCCATAACAAATTTTTTTTAGAAGAAAGACATAAATACAACAAAGGAGACTGAAATATGAATACACATAGGTATCTTTTATTATGCAAAGAAACTTGTACAGACAGTAGAACTGACAGAAAATACTCTGCATGTAAACTACACATTTGCAGATATGTAACATTTACAGAAATTGTATACTCAGTGCGGTTCAAAGCTGATGAACACTTAAGTACTGATGGCTTAAAGAGGATACATGACACAGCCCGTTATTGGGACCTTTTAACTTGTCTTTGTGATTTTGTGGAAAACTATTGGTGGTCAATAGTGAGTCATAAATCATCTAATTGTGTTATTTTATATGGCACATCCTCTAGTGATTTGTGTGTATAGCCTACATTTATTATATTTGTCTCTACCCCAGTGATACTGAGAAAAAAATATATAGATGTTCTGCGTATAGAAAACATAACTACGTAGCATTAAAATATTTCAAATTTCCATGGCACACTTAAGATTTCTGAAACAAAATCCTGTTTACATGACAAACGCATACAATATATCTATTTACATTAGCCATAGGCTCAAACGAAGATACAAAACTGGAAGTACAGTAAAGAGAAGTTCAATTTGAAACACCTCCATAAAACCCCAGACACTTTTGGCCACGTGACCAGTTCTACAAAATTGGGAGGAAAGATACAGAGCACTTGATATTGGCGCCTGTTTCATACAAGGCAATATTAAGTATTTCCTGTAAGTAGCTCAGATCCTCGCTTTCACATCCACATTCACAGTGGACATTAAGAAATCTGCGTTTTGCAGGAATTTAATATACAAGAAAGAGAGAAAGAAAGAGCAAAATCACTTTGAACTATACAAATGTTCAGTTATAAAACCACTACTTATTTGTAGTATAAACCTTGTAACACACACACACAAATGAGAACCTAACCAAAACAAATATCAGACGACATAACACGTAAGAAATTCAATCATAACGGAAAAGCAGCTTGTTTCAGACAACATAAATCTACTTTAACACTGAAGTTTGATGTATAAAAACGTGCTCTCTAAAATGCCCGCACAAGAACTTTACAAATTTATACAATATTAGGTGTAAATCAAATTTAAAAAATGACAGATTAACTAAAAAAAAAAAAAAACAGGCAAGTGTGTACATTTGAGTACAGTGTATCGCGGTCATTGCATTGCATTATAAAAATTTACCTTCTTCTTCAAGATAATTTATTTTGCCCAAATGTAAAAATAAATGGTGAAAAAAAAGTATAAATAACAAAATATCAATAAATTAAAAAAAATATGGTTAGTACAAGAGGCATTTTAATGACCCTTCAGTCAGCAGGCTTATGGAGTGTTCCTTAATTTGATTTTTCAATTTATTGTTCTATTTGAATTGCTCCGGTATGTGTCCGATTTGCGACTGCATGCTGGTGGGAGGACTGGAAATGCCCTCCGACCAGTCAGACATGTTGGAATGGGGCGACGAGCTGGACCACTGGTCCGGTGAACCTGGAGACGGCGTGAGGAACGGGTGGTCAGGCACTTGGAGTTGGTGGCTGGGGGTGTTGGCGTCCATGGCGTTTGAGTAACTGTGCTGGGAAGGTGGCGTCAGGAACTGCGTGCCCGCCATGCTGGGGCCCAGAGAGGACGGGTTTAGCAACTGGGTCTCCTGGGGGATTATGGTGTGGATGGGCATGCTGTTCCCTGCGCTCTGCTGGAGCTCCGGGCCACCCAGCTCACCGCCGATGAAGTTCTGGCTCACGCCACTGGGTGGATTGGTGCTCTGGTGCTGCAGCTGGACGCCTGTCTGCTGCGCTCTCTGTTGCATGTTCTGCATCTGCTGCATTAGATGCGGCTGAGCGGTGAGGTGCGCGTTCTGCAGGCTTTGATAGTTCAAAATCTGAGACAGGGTAGCGGGGCGGCCATTGTGGAGAGACGTCATCAGGCCGGATTGGTGAAGGTTGGCCTGACCTGAGGCGTTCCTCATGGCTGCGAATTGATTTTGAGGACCCATACTACCGTGCATCCGTCCAAGCCATTCGCATTGGCCGTTCATGACGTTTGAGCCGTTAGAACCGCCCACTGGCAGATGGGTGAGACGTGGGGGTAACGGATCGAACTGTATGTGGGCCAGGTCCTGCTTGTTGCCCATGCCTAGATGGTTGACGCTCATGTGGGTCTCTGCGATGCCTTGTAAGTGATTAAGCGACATGGAGGGCGATTGCTGGAAGGGTGATGTCATTAGGGGTGGGGAGGCGACATCAGATATGTACCCGTGGGGCGACTCCAAGGAATCCACCGGCGAGAGCACGGCCGAGCTGTCTAGCAAATGTCCCTTTCCGTCCTGTGTCTTCTTCTTCTTGACTTTCATGTCTTTGCCATCCTTGCAACCGATGCCTTTAGCGCTGGGCTTGCGGGGCTTCTTACTTTGTAAGGGCTTCATGCTGCCCATGAAGGCGTTGGGAGAGCAGAGAGGTGGGGAGAGGGTGGTGCAGAGGGGGGCGCTGTGCATGGGAGGGCTGCGGACCAGGTTATATTCGTCGATGAGCCGCACTATGTCGTGATGCATTCTGTCCTGAGCGATATCCCGTGGGAGCCGATCCATATGGTCGGTGATCTCACGATTGGCAAAATGCTCGAGCAGAACTTTAGCAGTCTCGTAACTTCCTTCTCTTGCTGCCAAGAATAGAGGAGTCTCCTCCTGAACGTGGGGGGAAAAGCATTTTGAAAATGACAATGGTTTTGTGCTATAATGTTAATCTGAGTATAATGCAAATGTCTACAATAACACAAATAATTATTTGTGATTAAAGAAAAGTGATGCTTACCTTATTGTTCTGCATATCTTTATTTGCTCCGTTCTTGAGCAACACCATCGCCGCTTCTACGTTGTTCACAGCGGCTGCCCAGTGAAGAGCAGATTTACCTGCAGCACAAACAGAAAGTGCTTTAGCATGTGAAAAACAACATACAATAGTGATAAATCTGACATTTATCTTGCCATAGTATATACAGTACATTAACAGTCAAATGTTTGGACTCAATTTGAATTATTATCATTTTTCATTCTCTTGGCCTTTGGAATTAAAATAGCCCCACATCATCACATACCTGTGAGATTGGCATTGGGTACTTTCCATTAGATCATCTCTCAATGCAAATCAAACCAGCTACTGTATTAGGCTAACTGAAATAAAACCATGCCAATCTCTAGATATGGTGAAGGGTATGTGATGATGTGGGGCTATTTTAATTTCAAAGGCCAAAGGGAACTTTATCAGGATGCATAGTATCCTGGATCCATGAAATAACTGGCCTTTAAAAATAAAAATCTGCATGCCTCTATGGGAATTTAGCATAGGTGTGTCCTGACTTATGCACCCTGTATTTTAAGGAAGAACATTTATTTATTTACGATACATTATTCGTTCACAAAGGAAATTGGTGTCCTTAAAGGTTGGATTTTTCCAAAAAAAATTAATTAAGGCATTAAGATCAATTTCCAAAAGATAATTTTTTTTATTCCTCTTTTTAGGCAACTTTAGCATGGGTGTCTTCACTTATGCATAGCACTGTAAATATATTTAGCAATTCAATGCAGTCAAAAATGATTTCATAAAAATCTTAATGACCCATATTTTCTAAACTGGTATATCTTAGATATAGCCTACATGTATCTTATCTTATCTCAAGCAACTTCATGAGGTGCAGCTAGCCTTTGTTGGATCACTTTTTTTACCTGGGCTGTTTTCTGATTTACATTACATTAATTATTATTAATCATTTATCTATTTATTTATAAATTCATTAGCACAATTGTTCTTAGTCAGCAAAATAATTTACAAGCATTTTAAAATGAACCGTTAGATCAGATAATTAAGACAAGTGTAATTTTTTTAGACAAGTGAATTAATTAAGGCAGTGTAATAGTCATACCAAAATCATCAATGGCATTGACATCAGCATGGCAGTTGATGAGTTCCTCCACCATGCCCTCGACCGCCAGTCTTGCTGCCAGTATCAGAGGTGTGGTGCCATCATGCATGCGGGCATCTAAGTCTGTGGCACGGTTCCGTATCAAAATCTGCATAAGGGACAAAGGTTAACATGCTTAGGGATCATCAGTCGATGGAAATACAGAATATTAAACCTCCTTCATTAATACAGTATTCCTTTATGCAGTCCTGGTTCACATACCTGGAAGACTCCCTGTGCATCTGCAGCCACAGCAGCATGTAATGGAGTCCGCCCCATATTGTCCTGGATGTTGGCGTCTGCACTGGCCTCCAGGAGCCTTTTGGCAGCATCCGAGCGGGCATAGCGGGCAGCCAGGTGTAGAGCTGTCTCACCCGTACGGTCTGTCTGGTTGTGCAGGTTGGCGCCTTGGTAGATGAAGTCATTGATAACGTTTGCTGAAGCATCCTCCTCTTCCTCGCTGTTCCCTGTTTCTAGCCCTCCTCCACTACAGGATGCGATCATGAGAGGAGTAAAGCCATCTAGAGAGGAAAAAGAGAGTGAAGGTCTGTTACCTTTACATTATATAGCTGATGCTTCATACTAAGGGCCAAAAACTTTCCTTTGAGTAGGACTAGTCTGACGGCAATCTAAAGAAATGTTTTCCTTAAAGTGATGGACCAAAGCAACGGCGAAGAAACAAACAAATCGAAGTAGGATTTGACGCGCTGCCTTTCTCAATCACCCCAGATCGCTTCGATAACGGATTGTAATCAAGCGCGGCGGTTTGGTAAAGCTCAGAGACGCGGGCCACACTTTGAAATTTCAACCGCTGGTAAAACTGAGTATTATCACCTCTGAGAAGCTGCTTTCTTTTCTGACTTCGACAGGGGCTTCACGGCTTCAAAAGAATAGCTATTCCCAAATCAGGCCTGATTTGGTCGATTTAAAAACATCAATCCACACAAAGAGGAAAAAAGGGAAAACAACTTGCAAAGAGATACCAAAAGAATGTTGCCTTTGACTATCTTAAAGTGTTGTCAGGGGTATATTGGTGCTTATAGAAAGAGAAGAGCATTTCATAAAGAGTTTTAATTAGCAAAACACATGTAAGCAGAATATCACAGGATGAATCGTTAAGACTGGTAAAAATGTGCTCAGTCCCCCGGGGTTTACATCTTTCAGTCAGAGCCTTTGAAGTGGATTCCTTTTCCCACAGGGCCCTGAGCATTAACTCCTACTTAGAGCTCAATTCAGTTCCTCATCCCAGCACTCGACAGCGTGCGCACACACACTATGTGCAAACCGAGGAACAGGTGTAATCCACAATCGAGAATTTTAAGCAGGTTGAGTTCTCATACAAAATGAAAATGAATATCTCCATATCTGTGTAAGCTAAATAACATGATTTCCCTGCATAGATATGTGATTGTAGAAATCAACAAAAATCAGATTTTTTTCTAAAATCGTAATAATCTGATCAATGAGGCCACATTTTGTGTGTGTGTGTGTGTGTGTGTGTGTGTGTGATTAGGGTCCAGTTCTGACTATTAACTATGACTTTTGCCTCCGTTAACTCCTAATTATTGCATATTAATAGTTAGTAAGGTAGTAAGGTAATGCAGAATGAGCCATTAATATGTGCTTTATACGTACTAATAAACAGCCAATATCCTAGTAATATGCATGTTTATAAGCAACTAGTTAATAGTGACAATTGGACCCGAGACTAAAGTGTTACCATGTATATGTATGTATCTACAGTGTGTATATACTATATATATATATATATATATATATATATATACTGTATGTGTGTGTAGGTGTGTGTGTGTGTGTGTGTGTGTGTGTGTGTGTGTGTGTGTGTGTGTGTGTGTGTGTGTGTGTGTGTGTGTGTGTGTGTGTGTGTGTGTATATGTATATATATATATACAGTACTGGTATATATTATAACCAAATTGTTTAATAATAAATGTTATAGAAAGATATAATTAAAAATATATATATATATATATTATGTAATTTAAAAATGTTACATTAAATTTGAATGAATTAACAACATTTTATTCTAAATAAATCTAAACATATTAAAATATAATTCTAATTAAATTCACATTATAATTACTGTTCTCTTGTTATTGAAAATCAGCAAACCCAATAACAAAATCATTATTACATGGGGGATTTATTTAAAAAAAAAAAAAAATACAACAATGGCTAACCTGGTCCTCGGGCATTGACGTCCATGCAGTCGCTCTCTATCTCGCCCTGAGGGGGTGTGGGAGCGATGGATGGGATTCGCAGATCGGCTGCGTCCAAGTGCTGCTGCGTCCACTGCCTGTGATCTGGCTGATCATCTAAATCCAGAATCGCCTGCTCTTCAGACTAAAAGAGGAGAATGAGTGATTGAAAAATGTAATTAATTGTATTAATTAATGCAAGAATATTAATTGTAAGAGGCTTTTTAAATTCACTTCTATGTAAATGTTAGCGCTTTCTGTTGCTCTGCTCACCCTGAAGCGTTTGGTGTCAGATGGTTCCTCCTCTCCCCATTCATTCTGGTTGTCATCCATTAATGAAATGTCTGAACAGTTCTTAAGTGGCCTGTTTTCAGAAAAATAACCCATTAGACATTCTGAAATAACTTTTTTTTGCACTTTACTACATCTCAGCAAAACTAATTTAAAGGCTGTGCTCTAACACCAAAAAGCTCCGATTATCAGCCTCCACTTTCTTCCTAAAACTAGTCAATTCAATTAAACTCAACAAATAATAAAAAAACTTCAAAATGAAAAAGTTGTCCTCCATCATAATTTGTCCCTTCAAACTTAAAATACCATCATAACTCAAAATATCGGAAGATGACGCAGCGAACCCACCTCAGACCAACAGAGTCTTCGCCGACTGGCTCCCTCCTCTTCTTCTTGCTGGGCTCGCTAGTCTTGAAACCCTCCGGAAACCAAAGTTGACCATGTTCACGGCGGCGTTTACGGGAAGCGACCATTCCCACGCCGACAAAGGCCAGCAGCGCCAGTCCTGCCAGAACCACGTAGACCGGATAGAGCTCTATGGGCGAGGGTCCATCAATCTTACCTGCCACAGGAAGCACAGTTGACATGTCAGACCCACAGAAGGGACACGAATATGTTCCTCACGCAACGATGAGGCACAAATCGGTGGAGATGGACAGACAAACTAGAGCGAGGCACGCGTTCGTGTTAATCAGAATTGCTAACCGCTTCTCATCAAAAAGAAGGAGCTGGCAAATAAGAAAAGGAGGAGGATAGAAAAAAGAGAAAAGAAAGAACACCTCCTCTCCCCTTTCTCAGCCCAGGGTACCAGGAGACAACTTTACCCGTTCTTCTTTAAGGGAAAAAAAGGGAGGGATTAATGAACTTCAAATTACCGCGCACACTTTAAGCTGTAAAGACGAAGGATTTATTAGGATTTTCGAGATAACAAAGACTCCCAACTTCTAGCACACTCCCGATCAATTTTTCTCCTCTCTTTTTTCAAGCTCTCTCCACTAACGATTTTGAAATGATAAACTCTGCTCACCTAAACCCTTGGAGATGCATTAAGTCTGGTACATTCAACAAGGTTAAGGTTGCAGCAGCCCCCCATCATTTTAGATTCATGCCATGTATGGGTGATATGCATATCACCCATACAAGAGAGTGTCTTGTTGGGCCAAATGAGTTGACATGATTTGCATCAATTAGCTATTTTCGGTGCCTGGAGCCAGTGGATCTGCCCTCAGACTGCCGCATTGATTGCTTAGTCTGTCTAATGCACAAAGAACATTTGCTTCATTGTTATAAGGAAGAAACGCACAAACTTCAAAGTGATCCCTGTAATCCGCGGTAGGAGGCGGTGGGGTTAAAGGTTGGGGAGGGGGGGGTTGCTACTGAATACATGCAGTAAGATGTGAGGCCTAGTCTTGATTAAGGGCATTATGGGAAGACGTGAGGCACACGACAATACTCGTGCCAAACACTCACTTGTGACGGCCTCGATGACGTAAGGCATATTCAGATTGCCGCTGGAAGCCAGGGCTCCGAGGAAAGCAGCCACATCGTTCGCATTCTGGAAGCACTCGGAGGTTTGCTGGTAGCACTGGCGGTTGTCTATCTCCAAGTATACCACCGAGCTGATGGAAATCAAAAGCACGATTTTTATTGATTTATATTCAAACATATTTTTAAAGCAGATGAGGGCTCAGTTGTAGCATACGCACCCTTTGATCTGCATCTCGTCCAGTTCTCTGCGTTTTCTCCCTCCTTCCACTACTATATTGTAAATACCGCTTTTTACCGAGCTCATGACGTTGCTAGAAGCACCGTTCCAGCCATCTAGTGACCGCTTGATGTTGTGCTTCCTCAGCTCCTGCTCGTTGCCGTAATACGGGTAGATCATTTCCTCTCCCTTGCTGTCGTGCCGGAAAACGACGTTGGTGTGGAGCACTCTGCTGAGCTCTCGCAGAAATCCAAAGGAGTTGTTTCGGAGCTGCTCGGGCATAATGTGGACCACCACAACCAGGAGTCCAGCAGCTAACTTTTCGGGGATGTTGTTGGCACAGTCCAGCCCGTCCCATTCGCACTCTGCGTTATTGCAGCCCTGGTCACAGTGACCATCTGAATAGTGGTCTTTGCAATACTGGTCGTAGAGTGGACTATGAGAGAGGAGAGCAGAGTTTAGAAATGGCATGGAAAACAGAGATAAAAAGCGTATGATGGCCATCTATGGCTATTAGCTTTCCCAAACTGGTCTTGATGGCTGGAATACAAGCTTGTGCCAAGCGCAACCACACACTACACATCAGAGCACTGCCCCAATTTTTTTCTTTTCTTTTTTTAATAGCCATTTTAATAGCCAAAACAACATAGTTGACTCTTGTTCCTGCTGATAATACTGAACCATATTTATACACACATACTTAAGCACTATATTCTTTTTTATTTTCTTTCTTTCTTTCTCTCTCTCTTTGCTGTCTACTTTTTATTTATTTTTATTGCCTGTTCTATGTGTTATGTGAATGATTATGTACAGTATGTTTCTATTTATTCCTGTAGCCTCTTGGCCAGGTCATGTTTGTAAATGAGAAGATGTTCTCAAACAGTTTACCTGGATAAATAAAGGTTAAATAAATAAATAAAAAAAATAAAAAAACACTGGCTAAGTCTGGATTTTAAAAATCATTTAATAAAAAATAGAAGAAAAAAAAATGTCCCCAGACCTGCAATCACAATTTTAAACCTCCCTGACAAATTCTCTTCAGCGTGATCATTTTAACAAGAAACAAGAAACCTTGCACTGAAACTTGTGTAAAAATGGTGTTACAAATTCTCAGATAACACTTACTTGCACTGGCCCTCCAGTCTCTGGCAGTCAAATCCATCATAGAGGCATCCAGCGTTGTGACATTGTTCGTCACACTTCCCGTTATTAAAATAGCGCCAGCACTGCAGCGCGGCCGAACAGTTCTGCCACGGGTCATTGAAGTTCAGTGAGCAGTCCCCACCATCCCAATCGCAGGCATAATTATTGCATGCGCTGTCACAGATCTTATTGCCCTTCTTGTTTTCACACTCTGCTATCTCGCAGCTCGCCGTCACTTCTGGAGCTGGTGTGATGTCTCGACCAGAGCCGCCTGGGAAGCTGTAGTCCAAGATGTGGCAGAAGAGGCCATTGAAGCCAGTAGGACAGATGCAGTGGTAGTATGGGGCCTCTGAGATATACTCGCACGTGCCTCCGTTGTAGCAGGGATTGGTGGTGCAGTGACCCTCGGTGGGATACTGGCACTCAGGACCAGTGAAGGCAGGGATGCACAGACATTTGGGGCTCTTGTGACCAGAAACGCATGTACCGCCATTTTTGCAGTGGAGGCTCCCACAAGCATGAGCGTCATACTCACAGGTTGAGCCTGTAAAACCCTAAACGAGACGTACACAAATTGCCAAATACATTTATTAGAGTTTAGTGACATTTTCTTTTAGCAAAGCTATGGTAATATGCAGGCTAGAGTACCATTTAAACGTTTGGGCTCTGTAAGATTTTTTTTTAAGTTTATTTAATAAAAAATTCTGTAAAAACTGTAATATTGTAAAATATTACTACAATTTTAAATATAATATAAACAACTGTTTTTTATTTAAATATATCTTCAAATGTAATTCATCCGTTTAATTGTAAAGTTGAATTTTCAGCGTCTTTAGTGACATAATTATTTAGAATTATTTTAATATGCTGATTTGGTGCTCAAGAAACATTTATTATTATCAATGTTGAAAACTGTTGTGCTGCTTAATATTTTTGTGGAAACTGTGTACAATACAACAATAAAAAAAAATCAGGATTATTTGATTTAATACAAAAATTAAAAAGCATTTTTATTCAATAGTAAAGATTTACATTGTTACAAAACAGTATTGTTCCTTTTTATCAATTTAATGCATCCTTGCTCAATAAAAGTATTAATTTCTTTAAATAAATAAAAAATGTAGTGGCCCTTTTGAACAATAGTGTATGATTGTAGAGAATGAAATTAACTTTAGAAAATTATATTAGAATGAATCTGTGGCCTTCTGACTAAAATGGAACAAGTTAAAGTTAACTATTACATTTAATTAATTATTTTATGCCACATTTATGTAAATTATGTGTATAGGATCTGCACAATTAGTTCATATCCAATGTAATGGATATGAAATAATAAAGACAGAATTTGAGAACAGGATCGAAATGACGCAAATCAGGTTCAAAATGTATCAGAGAATGTGACCAACCGGTGGACATTTGCAGATGAAGCCATGAGGAGTGTTGCTAGCCACAGCGCAGGTGCCTCCATTACGACAAGGTTTCCCCTTACAGCCATCAAACACTTTGTCACAGCGCTGACCTGTAGGGATACACAAGCAAGGTTATTACACATTTTGACACCAGGATCAGAGAGTAGCATTCCTCTCTAAATCGAAGAAGAAATGGTCCACAGTAGCCCGTGCTGTACCTGTGTATCCTGTGCGACACTCGCAGCGGTAGTTGTTTGTGAGCTGGATGCAGCTGTGCGTGCCACGGGGGTCACAAGGGTTGGACAAGCATTCGTTGACGTCACCCTCACAGCGTTCCCCCACGTATCCGGCCAGGCAGATGCAGTGGTACCCGCCCACACGGTCCACACAGCGGCCCTGGTTGAAGCATTTGGGCTCATGGGTGATGGGGTCGGTGAAGGGTGTGCAGTCGTCAATGTTGATCTCGCAGTGCACACCTGAGAGAGGAGCGGAGGGCAAAGGTGTAAAAAGCTGCTCTAACACACTCTAGCGGAGATGTAAATATAGGCTCTGTTGCTCCTTGCTGTACACTGCCTATGTATCAGCTGTCCTCTAAGGCAGAATAACAGTCATTACTGACTGATCTGGAATATAGAGGCAGAGTGCAACAGTCGGGTTCTGGAAGTCAAAACCCCATTCCTTTTTCTCCATAGGGACATGGAGATTATTATTATTATCTATATACATAATCGATATCTTTAAAACTACAGGTCCATATTTATACATCGTTTGTATTCTGATTTTCATTCGGGATTCATGAGATTGTACTTTTGTGCTGTTGTCTGATTTTTCAAATACTTATATTGTGAATCACCCTAGAGTTAAATGTTATATTTTGATGTTAGCATGTTGCTAAGCTAACAATGTGATATTCTAAGCCTAAAAATAAAACTGTAAACTGAAAAAAAATTATTAAACTGATTTTAGAAAATGATAAATTAATTATAGGTTTATAATATCACATTGTTCTAATATTCTAAGCCTAAAAATAAAACTGTAAACTGAAAAAAAAATTATTAAACTGATTTTAGAAAATGATAAATTAATTATAGGTTTATAAAATGATGGAAAATTAAATACCGGTATACATAAATTATTATCTTATATGTATATTATATATACATTTTATTTATAAATATTATTAGTATAATTATGTTAATATAAAGAAAAATTAAGATCAATATATATATTAATATTGGTGTTTCTCTTGTTTTGAGTGTTGCTATGATGCCTTAAAATCACAGAGCTAGAGACGAAGAGAAAGGACAATTCACTTTAATAACTTTAGCCGTTTGAGAAGTTTCTGTCAATTTTATGAAATAAAACATCTATGAGATGTAATTAAGCATGACTGATAACGGTTAAGACCTAATTAATGAAGTATGGAATGGGCAAAAAGAGCAAAACAGAGGAAGTGATATCCGACCTTGTGTTCCCCGGGGACAGGAGCATTTGTAGGTATTGATCAGGTCGATGCATGTGCCCCCGTTCTGGCAGGGCTGAGACAGACACTCATTGATCTCATCAGAGCAGTTCACTCCATGATAACCTGGCACGCACTTCAAGAAACCAGAGAAAGAGCGAGGCGAATTAATGGCAAACATAAAACAAGCCTGTTTCTGTTTACTTGGCGCTTTCTTCCATCTTTGCCAAACAAGCAATTATTTTACAAAGAAGGGTGATTTAGCGGGCATTAACCTAAAGTGTCTTCTTCTACAGTCATTCCTCTCCCTAACCACCAGATTTTCTTTACTTACTTCACAAGAATAGCCACCCAGATAGTCTGTGCAGGTTGCTCCGTTCTGGCAAGGATTGGGAATGCATTCATCCACCTGCTCCTCACAGTAGCTGCCTGTGTATCCGGCCTGACAGTGACAGTAGTGTGTGTTTCCAGCATCCAGACACTGGCCAGAGTTACGACACAGCCGCACCACCTCTACACCTAAAAGTGGGAGAAGCAAACATCACAGCAGATTGGTTAAACGCTGAACAGCCTCGACAAAATGTGTGGTAAGTGGCAAAGATATTTTATTTTATACAAACAAATCTACCTTGCTGTTTGGCGGCCACCTCGCAAGAAACGCTGGGGACGTCACAGTATAAACCAGTCCAGCCTGTCTGACACTGGCAGCTGTACCTAGTGCCGCTCTGTCTGCAGATACCTCCATTCTTACAGGGAGACGGCTTACACCAGTTCACCAGCTCCTGCAAGACGAGAATTCATCCAGTGTTCACATTTTAACATGCGTCCATGAGTTCAAATCTCTTTTATCTTATCTTAACTTATTTTATTGTTAAAGTTAAAAATAGGTGCTGATATGAATTAAGGATAGATCGGTTTACACTTTACCTCTCATTTGTTAACATTAGTTAATGCATTAACTAACATGAACTAATAATGAGCAATATAGTTTTACAATATTTATAAACAAGTTAATGTTGATTAGTAAAAAAAAAAAAAAAATTCATGTTAGTTCACAGTGCATTAAACAACTAATCTAGTTAACTAGATGGATTAGACCAGTTGTTAGTCATTTGTGAA
Organism: Phoxinus phoxinus; assembly: GCF_949152265.1. Classification (NCBI taxonomy): domain Eukaryota; kingdom Metazoa; phylum Chordata; class Actinopteri; order Cypriniformes; family Leuciscidae; genus Phoxinus; species Phoxinus phoxinus. The sequence continues at coordinate 32,757,860 of NC_136878.1, read as the reverse complement.
CTTATCCTAACAAATGAAAAAGTTAATAGATCAATCAGTTTTTAAGTTACTGGGACCGACTACTTAAAACAAGTGCAATTAACAGAATATATAATAATGTTTATTTGTATTTTATCTTACTATTTTTAAGTGAATATTGTGTAACATAAAATGTTCATTTAATTTGAGCAATTTTCAGTCATTTTTTAAGTTATACTACAGAAAATATTTTAACTTAACTTATATTATAACTTAACAACTATTAGCTACGTTTTCATAGACACCTTTTGTTTAAATTGATGAATCCGAACATAGTGTTTACATGAACGCTAAATAAAGTCAATCAGATCTAGTGTTAACATGTCCAATCAAAGGGATTTAAAAAAGGTTTGAGCCACCATTTACAATCCAAATTATACGGATTTGCCAATTCATTCCGATTGACGTGGTTACATGTGACTTTTTTATTCCGACTGTGCAACTATTCTGATTACAATTCGATTAGGGTCCATGTAAACGCAGCTAGTGGAACACTGCGAAAGCAATGAATGTAAGATGAGTGCATACTAAGCTTTTGTCCATATCTGTGATTTGTTACCTGACAATTGAGGCCATGGTATCCCTGAGGGCAGGTGCACTTGTATGTGCCATAGCTGTCCTGACAGGTGCCTCCATTCATGCAGGGTCTGGAGTCACACTCGTTGATGTCATGCTGGCAGTAGTTACCGGTGAACCCAGCTGGGCACAGGCAAGTGAAGCTGTTGATGCCATCCACGCATGTGCCACCATTAAAACAAGAGCTGTTTAGGAGGGAGGGAGGGAGGGGGGGGAGAGAGTCATGATTATCAGTCATATTTATTACATTAATTTAACATAATTTCGTTTCTCAGGTAATTTATAATGGGCTGTGGTGCTGCTCTGGTTGCATTGTCATTTGTTCACCAGAGGGGGCGCTAATGGACAACAGAGGAAGAAGGAGAGCTACAGCCTTTTTTTGGAACACCTTATCATGAGGCAGATCAGTTTTCTGACTTTAACAATCAGGTTCTGAAAACTGAGCTGAGATCAGTGGTTTCCTGAGAGCCATGTATGGAGGCATAATATTGAATTTTCTTTGCATGTCAGAATGACAGTACAATGTACACTACCATTCAAAAGTGTGGGGTCCAGTAGATTTTGTTTAAAAGTAGTCTCTTATGCTCACTAAGGCTGCATTGATTTGATCAAAAACACAGCAACACCAGTAATGTTGTGAAATAATATCACTATTTAAAATAACTGTAGTCTATTTTAATTTAAAAAAGAAATTTATTTTATTTTTACTCGGATGGCAAAAGCTGAATTTCTCCAGACTTAAATTTGTCACATGATCCTTCAGAAATCATTCTAATATGCTGATTTGCTGCTCAAGAAATATTTCTTATTTTTATCAATGTTGAAAACAGTCGTGCTGGTTAATATATGTGTAAAAAAAAAAAAAATCATTTGAAAAAGAAAACTTTTGTAACATTATAAATGTCTTTCCTGTCACTGTTGATCAATTTAATGTCCTTGCTGAATAAAATATTAATTTCTTCAAAACAAATTATAAGTATTTTCCTTTCGTGATATTGACATATTGGTCAAATTGGTCAGGTATGTTGCCATGTTGCAGTCTACATTATATTAGGGGGGAAAAAATTATCCAGTGAATTTACCAGTAGTATTTTTATTATGCATTTTGTATGAAACATCTTAGGTTTTATATATATATTTAGAGTAATAGGATAAATACACATTTTAGTTAGTTATTAGTCTAATGCTAATTACGTTCTACAAGTGATTTTTTTTTTTTCATGTTTATCCGACAGTTCTTGTTTTGTGATTTTGCACAAGACATCACATTGTTGAGCAGAATGCCATACAGGGTTTGCATTTTATATTGGCCAATTGTTCTTTGGTGTGTATCTACTACTGCTTTGTTGATATGATTCTAAAAAAGTGAAGATGGGTTTGACTTGTTGCCTCTTGACACAAACATTGTCATGTTGGCAAAGGTCAGTATTTATGCTTGAAAACTTATACACATGCCACAAATGAGTGCAGTTGTTACCTCTCAGTACAGTCAGGTGTGTTGTTCTCACAGTGAATCCCACTAAATCCAGGTGGACAGGTACATGTGTAACTGTTCACACAATCAGTGCAGTTCGCACCATTTTTACACGGGTTACTATCACATTCATTAATGTCCTCCTCGCATCTGCTGCCCCGGAAACCTGGTAGGCAGGTGCAAGTGAAGGCATTCACTGCGTCTTTGCAGAAGCCACCGTTGCTGCAAGGGTCTAGAGTGAAAAGACGAGGTTAGACATCAAGTCAAGTCAAGTCGCCTTTATTTATATAGCGCTTTTTATAATACAGATTGTTTCAAGGCAGCTTTACAGTGACAACAGGAAAATAATGCAACAAAGACTGTTTTGGCTGTACAGCAGCTCAAGAAGTAAGTCATTGTCCAGTTTAAGTAAGTTCAGCGTTGATTCATTTCCGTTGTAAAAATCATTAGTTATTAATTTAGGGGGCATTTACACGACACCGTTTTCAACTGAAAACCGAAAACTTTTAATGATTTATTGCCATTAATTTTCATGACAATGGCGTTTTGGTGGCGCAAACGTTAAAACGGGTTTTTAAAAATGACACCGATTATATCTCCATGTAAACTTCAAAAACGTGAATGGAAAATGAAAGCGGTGACGGCATGAACATGCGCATTACATGTTTAGTCTATAGGTATGCGCGTTTGAATGCGTATGTCTTTTTTTAGAAAGCGACATTGCCAATTACTTGTCTGGCATGCATAATATCATTTTCGTGGATCCGTGTGGACGGGAATCATTTTGATAAAGTTGTCATCTGTACAGAGGAAGAAAAAAAAAACGTTTCGGTTTGTAGTACATCGTTGTCGTGTAAACATACCCTTAGTTCATTTATCTGTACAGCAGCTCTGGAGAAAACAGTCATGTCATCGTCCAGCTCAGTTAAAGTTTCATACAATGTAGTCAAAGCTTATCAATATTATTAAGAATAATAAGTGTCCCCATGACAAAATACACTAGATCACGTGTCAAACTCGGCTCCAGAAGGGCCACTGCCCTGCAAAATGTAGTTCCAACCAGCTCCAAAACACCTGAAGTTTCTAGTAATCCTGAAGACCTTGATTTCCTGGTTTAGGTTTGGAGCAGTGGCCCTCCAGGAATCTGAGCTTGACACCCCTGCACTAGATCGAAATAAGGATGAAACAAGACACTAACTGGGCTTGCAGTCGTCAATGTCCGTCTCACAGTTGCGGCCAGTGTAGCCCGATTTGCAACTGCATTTGTAGCTGCCAATGGAGTTTTGACAGATGGCGTCATTTCGACAAGGGTTTTTGACACATTCGTTAATGTCCACCTCACACGTTTGGCCTACAAGAGGGAGAGCGCAAAATATGAATACAGTTATGCATGGTATTGACGCTAGGACAGATTTTCCTGTTAGGTTTGTGAAGTTTGTACCTTGCCACCCCTCAGGGCACACACAAGAGAAGCTCTCGTAGTCTTCAGACTCCTTGCATGCACCTCCATTCTTACAAGGTTTAGGGCTGCACGGGGCCAACAGGGTCTCACAGTTCCCACCTGGAAGATTATATCAAAATACAAAGCATTAAAACACATTCCATTCAGATTGGATATGTTGTTTTTCTATGCATAAATCTGTCTTTCAAGGTGTTTTCTTTTAGCATTTAAGAGGTGACGTTCTTCCGTTAAGAAGGCCTAAATTTAGAAGGTGACACTAGCACAGGTTCTGTCTCGACTCCTCTTTTCTCTGTTGGAGATTAGCCTGTCAGTCCTAGCAAAGCAAAGCACGTTTGGCCTATCTGTTTCCACGACGGCCGGACCCTGCAGGAAGCCAGCAGGTTTTCCTGCCATTGTCTGGCCATTTGCGTTTCTGTGAGAGAGGAAGTAGGGCAAACAGGAAACATGACAGGCTACTGTTCCCACCCTGGTACGGACAGATTCTTGTTATTCTTGATATGATGCTGTGTGGATTTTTCCAAAAAAGAAAGTCACTGGGAATTAATATAATTTCTGTTCCAAAGGCAGAACATCATTTTCTGTTTTGTCAAATAACACAGCGAGAGGAAAGAATGTATCGTCTGCTGAAATCAAATTTTCCTGTATTGTCAACAGAGATACTTGTAAGGCTCACGACGGGCCATTGTCAACAAACAGGGACTGGATTGATGGAGGGGGGTCATTTGTTCCTGACATTGAAATTGTAGCTTCACAAGCTACAAACTACACATCAGTTAAGGTGGTATGACAAACAAAATAATGATAGGTGAAGTTTTTAGTTTTTCAGGCTTTTAATTATTCAACTAATAAATAACTACAACCACTTTTTATGTAAACTTGTTTTTTTTTTTATATATATAGCTTTGAGATTTTAAAATGTGACTTTTAAAATGGAAATCTTGCACACTCAGGTGTATCTCAAATTGTGTTTAATAAAATTATTCTAGAATGAAAATATCCCCTTCTCACTAGCAAATCATTGATCACAGCTGTGTCTTAAATTAAAGGCTATTGGCTGTTTAGAAGAAAACAGCCCACTCCAACTTCCTGTTTCAAAGGGAAATACAATCAACACAGGAAAAAAGCTAATTGTCTATTGCTAAAAGCAATATCTTTTTTTTTATATATATTTGTCAGTACTTAAAAAAAACAGTATAAATCAGGGATTTTGATGTAAAATATTTACTTGAAGTACCCCTTGAGATGTCACGTTACTTTTCAACAATTAAACAATACATTTGATGTTCTCTGATGTGGAGTCACATGACATACAGGTAAACTAAAAACTATTTTTCTATATCTATTTTTTTTAAGATTTTATTTGGTTTATATATATATTTTTTTTTTATTACTTTCATTTAAAAAATGTATTAAAACTCAATTAAATTTTAATTAACTTAATTATTTGTTTGCTTTCATCAACTCCTGAACCCCCAGGGGTTCGCAAAACACAATTTAGGAAACCCTTGTTAAAACAGCTAAACAGTCAAAGCTACATACTGATCAAATGATCCTGAATAAAGCTAAACTCATACCAGTGTAAGGCAGCAAACAGTTGCATTTATATCCGGCCACGTCATCAATACAGGTTCCTTGATTCAAGCAAGGGTTGGAGGCGCATTCATTGATATTAGTTTGGCAGTTGGGACCTGTAATCAAATGTTAGGAAGAGTTTGATTTGGGGGTCAAAGGGCATCCCACATAGTTACAGTACATTAGCAGAATGAATGATACGAACCACTGAAGCCGGCGCGGCATGTGCAGACGTAGCCACTGGTCATGTCCTTACAGGTGCCTCCATTCATACAGGGGTTGGACTCACACTCATTGTTATTTATGTCACAGTTGATACCACTCCATCCCGAGTCGCAAATACAGTTATATCTGTAAGAAACAAGATCTGGATTTTACATTTGGCTAAAGGGATTTTTTTCTTCTTACATATTTGGACCTGTGATCTTCCACTGTTGGAAAATCCAGCAGTTAAAGCCAGCTTAAAGTGATTTTATAGTATATGGTATAGTATATTTATAGTATATCATATATAATGAACAAAACATCACATCTTAAACTGAGTTGAGCTGGTTTGCTGGTCTTAGCTGGTGTCAACTAAGTCTCACAGCCTGGTCACGATAGTTTGCAGCTGGTTTAACAAGCTTGTCTCCCAGACTAACCAGCTGGAAAGTGCCAAATCCACTCTAAAACCAGCCAACAAACTTAGGCTGGTTTATGCTGGTTTTTTTGTGTTTTTTTGGATCATGTTAAACTGGTATGACTTGGTTTTTCAAGCAAGGTTGTGAAACATTGTTTAGTAGGTTTAATAAAAAACTATGATTTGTACAACTTTTAGCTGCTTATATGTTTGTTTATTAAATTTGATATACACTACCTTTCAAAAGTTTGGGGTCAGTACATTTTTTAAAATGTTTTTGGAAGAAGTCTTACGCTCACAAAAATACGGTAAAACATTAATATTGTGGAAAATTATTACAATTTAAAACAACTTTTTTCTATTTTTGTATATTTTAAAATGTAATTTATTCCGGTGATGTCAAAGCTGAATTTTCAGCATCATTACTCCAGTCTTCAGTGTCACATGACCCTTCAGAAATCAATATAATATGCTGATTTGCTGCTCGAGAAACAAAACCATAATCTATTCAAAATCTTTGGTAACAATATAAATGTCTCTACTGTCACTTTTGATCAATTCAATGCATCCTTGCTGAATAAAAGTAAAAAAAAAAATGTTTTATTACTGACACAAAACTTTTGAATGGTAATGTATGTAAATAATACAAACCCATTGACTTTGTCTTCACAGTGTCCATGGATACAGGGGTTGCTAAGGCATTCGTTGAGCTGTGATTGGCAGGTAGTGTCGTGATACCCCTCTCTGCACAGACACTTAAAGCCATTGACTCCATCAATGCAGGTTCCACCATTGTGACAGGGGTTGATGGCACATTCATCAATATTGATGTTACACATTTTCCCTACAAAAAAAGAAAGAATTATGAAAACGGTTAGTGTGTCACGTCATTTGGTAGTCAAAATAACTTCTGAATCGACCGCATTCATTAAGGCCATTCCTTGTTTTTCCTGAAATCCTAGGCTTAAGGTCTAGCTTTTAGACTCCACTTCAGGCAGCACCACTATTCACCGAACGCAATGCCCAGCATAAAGGCAGAGGTTTCATTTGTCACTTGTCTTTAAAGCAATGGCCAACTTCCCCCTTTTAAAAGATCGACTTTCACAAATCTTTTGCAAATCTTTTCTCCTTTCAAACTCCCAGATGTCCTGGAGATCTCTGGCTGAATGGGGGAGCGGGCTGGCTTGCGTGTTTGCTCGGCAGGCGGGGGATTGGGCGAGACTGTAAGCCAACACCACGGCCCGGGCCGAGTGTCTGCTCGCTGGCCAGCTGTCTCTCCCCACCCTGCTTTGTTGCCTGTCTCACCTGTTGAACTCTTTGTTGACTCCCCATCTCTTCTACACTGATAAAGACCTGAGCTCAGTATACCACCTTGACTGCCTTTTCACCACATACTTTTCCAGAGCTCAAAAGACATAGTGGGGTACGTTTCATTTAAGTACCAACTTTGTCGCAAATGTTTCTACTAAAAGACTAAAATAAGACATTTGTTGACATGCAATTTAGAGTTATGCAATCCACATAATATAATGGCTAATATAGCTCAGATAATTGAATATAGCTCAGGAAGAATTTGATGTTTGAGTTCATACTGAAATCTCTTTGGTATCTTGGCAAATCAGAGCACAGGTTGAGACATTGTTTAGATCTCTTATGAAATTCTAGAGGGGGCACGTAGGAGTACAAGAAATCAAAATAAAAAAGACTTTAGCAAAAGTCTCCATTTGATCTTTTATTTTCTAACCTCTGCTAGACTGCACACTAGACCACACATCCTCTCTCCAACAACCTGCCCTCCCAAGACATGTCAGCCAATCAGGTGTTGGCAAACCCCAAAATGTAAAAAGGCATTGATGATTGTCTGAAAAACTGCTGTTTATATTTGTTTATAAAGTCAGGACACTTATTTTAGTGGCTTAATTCCCAAATACTATTCCTTAATCCTAACCTTAACCTTAGTGTACTTTCTGAACTTTACTTGACAGATGAATGAATGATTGAGTTGACCATTTGCGCCTAACTGGCTTGGAAATAGAGATAATTGATGTGTATTTTCATTGCTTGGTAAATTATTATATTAAACTCTCATTTCACATGAATATTACTATTTTTATATTTCAGCACTTGCCGTTTATTGGTGTATGAAGCACATGATCTGATACCACTCACCAGTGTATCCTGGTTCACAGGCACACTCGTAACCATTTATTTTGTCAATGCATCTTCCATAATCGCAGGGATTGCTCTGACAGTCATCTAGGTTAACCTCGCAGTTAGCACCTGTTAAAACACAACAGAATTAAAGTAAATGACCAAAAGAGCTTTTTGACAGGTAGGAATTTACTCATTTTTGGTAGTTACAGCAAAAGTGGCACCTGCGGTTCCTTTTGGGCAGATGCATAAGTAGGCATTCTCACGGTCCTGGCAGGTGCCTCCATTTTGGCACGGCTGACTGAGACACTCATTAATGTTGATCTCACACAGACGACCCGTGAAACCTGCACGGCAGGAACAGGTGAAGGATGCCAGGCCGTCTTTACAGGTGCCATAGTGACATGGGTTGGATAGACATTCATCTACATCTGTCTCACAGTGCTGCCCTGTGTAACCTATAAAGAAAACAGATTCATTTATTATATTTATTATGACAGCATTTTCTCACATTCTGGCCCTAAAATGTACATGTTTTTCCACACTTCCAGAAAAAAGATACCAAAGCTGTCACTGGGATGGTACCTTTTTAAAAGGTAAATCTATATACCACCTTATATTAACTTCAAAGACTTTTGTTTTTGTAATCAGGCTCTCAAAAATTATATACAAATTTGGATTTAGATTTATTGGCCATCATATCGGTTATCGGCTTTCAAATATTACGAATTATCGGTAACGGCCAACATTTTCATGCATATGTTTCATGCATATTATTACATTTTAGTACACAGTGACCGCTTTTGTACATTTTGTTCTGGGTGCATGACTTTTAGAGCAATTTATAGCAAAATGCACTTTATTTTACAGTATGTGTACTTACAGTGTAGTTACCTAAGAAAATACTGGGTAATATAAGGTAACTACAGGGGTTAAGGTTAGGTTTAGGAGTAGGTCTAGGGTTAGTAACTAGTTATTACCCAGTTATTGTAATTACTGTAATAAGTATGTACATGGGGAACAGGACTGTAAAATAAAGTGCTACAAAATATTTTAGAGCTACACAAAATATTGACAACAGAAATACAACAAGGGATGCACCGCACCGCACCGATAAGAAAATGTTGGCCGTTACCGATAATTCGTAATATTTGAAAGCCGATAACCGATATATTGGCCAATAAATCTAAATCCAAATTTGTATATAATTTTTGAGAGCCTGATTACAAAAACAAAAGTCGAACCATTAAAAGGCATGTCATAAGCACACAATTACATATTATCTCATTATAATTTTATCAGCCAAAAGAAATAATCACTATTTATCGGCTGTAATATATTGACAAAATGTTCTTATCAGGCCGATAACGATAAGATAAAAAAATACCGATATGGTGGCCGATATGTCGTACATCCCTAAATTCAACCTTTCCATGATGTTTTATGTGTTTAATATTTTTCATGACTTTTTCAGGCTTTAAAAAACTGAAACAAGCAGACGGTGTCTTCGTACCTTCAGTGCACTGGCAGGTGTACATGTTGGGCCCATCAATACACTTGGCCCCATTTTTACAGGGGGTGCTAGCACACTCATCGATGTCGAACTGGCATTGGCTACCCGAGAATCCTGAGAGGGAGGTAAGAGGAAAGAGTTGTGGGTCATCATTACAATCATTCCTCTAGTTTGCACTCACTTCATTCCTTCACACTCGTCTATACAACTATAAGCCAGTGTTCATTAATACACGGCAGCAAGCTTTACCCCTCTCTCTCTTTCTCTCATGTTTTCAAGCTGCTTTTCAACAAAACCATCACGGTGAGAGGGGGAGAAGGGGGTAAAATGGCGGTAAAAACCTTCCAAGGCCTCCTGACCAAGGGCACCAGACAAAGAGGAACTGTCTATTCAGTGGAACGCCAAGCCATGCCGGTTGCCTCCTTTGTCCCTTAGAAGTTTTCCATCACAATGTGCATTCTCCCATCCAGCCTTTGCCCCCCTCTCTGAACCTGTCTCACCAAAAGAGCCCCACGCAACCCCTGACCTAATGCTATTCAGCAACCCTGCCGCTCAGGAACCCCCAACATTTGTGCTTTCTCCCTCAGTTATTTTAATCCCTCGCTAAAGACGTCTGCTGTTCAAATATACAGTCTGAACACATTAAGGGCTACAAATCCATCAGTGCAGAGACTTATGGGACACAGTTGGAGACTAAAGTTCTTCAACAATAAATCTTTTTTTTTTTTTTTTTTTTTTAAGAAAGTTGTTGCTATGGAGTTCTTAAGGTGTTTGGTAAATCTAATGAATTTTTCTGGGCTGTTTATTGTATGCCTGGTTAAAATAGTAAGTCTGATCACATTTAAAACTTAATCACACATTTTGTTTAATACTGATAATCCTGATAACAAATTCTTAACTTGCTCATGCCATTCCCGTAGAGTAGACCCCCTGGTATCTGTAATCAAGTTATGTCTCATCCCTCTTCAGAAAAACTGGAATTTCTTCTGAGCTGCTAAAATGCCACATTACAAAAAGCGTCCATTGTAGTTGCTATGGATTCAGTGTGTAAACTACTGAAAAGAATCCCTGCGCCGCATGCTAAAAAGGATCTCTGATTTCCATCTGAAACAGCGAAGAGGCCTAGCTTCCACTTCTTCAGCTTACCGCCTTCCAAACTCCTCTACACCCCTCTATAGTCCCCGTAGGCCCCTTTCCTTGCACAACCTCATCATGCCTAATATTGTACCTCCGCTCTACCCCTTTTTATTTATGCATGAATTCCTCTACATCCTAAATGTGCCGTTTTCCTACAAGAAGAGCCTTTTTCATAAACCTACATTTCAACTAAATTGTTTTCGCATCATTGAAGCTGGACAAAGTATCAAAGTAGAGTAGAATAATAATAAAAGTTATATATCTACTGTGAACAACATTCAAAACTTTTAATATGTAGTCATTAAATCATTAATTGAAAGAAAACGTTAAAATATTTAGAATTTCTAAATGAATAAAATTAAAATGAAACAAATTTCTCAGATTTTAAACATATTTTTAGTTTTCTATTTAAAATTAAATTAATATAAAAATATAAAATGTATAAAATATTTATATAAAAATGTTTATATAACAAATAAGTGTTCTTATTTTGTAAATATATATAGTTTTATATTCACAATTTAATATCTGACTAATTTCAGAACGATTCAAATTTAAAACACTGACAGACTTATGAACACTAAATGCCATAACTCAACACACAAATGAAATGCAGTACTGTGCAAAAGTCTTAGGCATGTAAGTATCTTCACCAAAAAAAAAAAAAATGTTTTAAGCCACATAAGAACTGTGGCAACGTCTCCAAGATGTGAGGATGCTTTCAAATAGATGTCATAAATAGAGGTTATTTATCAATTAACTTCTATTAACTAAATTAAATCAATATTTGGTGTGACCACCCTTTGCCTTTAAAACAGCTTTTGTCCTAAGCACACTTTGCAGGTCAGGTAGGTTTCTTTAGTCTGTCTCAGTTTTTTCTGTATCTTCGTGTAATCCCAGACAGACTCGATGATGGTGAGATCATATCGGATGTTGTGAGACAAAAATCTCACTGCATTATTACAATTAATGGCAAAACAAGGAATGTTTGGAAATGTAAACTGATATTTCCAACTGGGACACTACAGCAAAATATTCAAATAACTGGCTTAAAACCTTTTTTTAGGGGGGGGGGTTAAAATACTAATACTGAAGACTTTTGCACAGTACTGTACATCAACTTATTCAAAGCCAAAACTGTCTAAAAATTCTAACTTTCCAAAAGCTTTCGTATGGATTATTCGGAGCATTTTAGCCCTGGCTGTGTAAGCCTGCCTCAGGGCAGGGATTAGTGTTCTCCTCTCTGTTCTGTCCTGGGAGGTGATTGACCCCTGCATGCTCACCTGTGGGGCATTCGCATTGGTAGTTGTTGATCTTGTCGATGCACTTCCCATTGTTGAGGCAGGGCATGCTGGAGCACTCATCAGTATTGATCTGGCAGAAGACTCCCTCGTACCCTGCCAATTAGCATAGGGGAATTAGCACCAGATTTAGCAAGAGAATTCAGCCTGCCTTAGTGATGCTATTAGTGTTTCTTTTGTCTATAATAAACACAATATATCAGCTTTATGTAGACAGGCATCAGTATCATTAGAGCTACAGCCAAAAAAAGCTATTTATTGGATCACAGGTTGGTCATGTGAGGTAATGACATCACCAGTATGGGGTAATATATATGCAGCAGGTTTTTTGGATTACCTGGCATACAGATGCAATGGAAGCCTCCGATTTGATCCAAACAGGTAGCATCATTCTGGCATGGGTTGGACATGCACTCGTTTATGTCCAGTTCACATCGAGCTCCCACATATCCCTGCAGACATTTACACTGGAAGGAACCTTTTGTGTTTATACACTTTCCAGCATGTTCACAAGGGTTTGCACCTAAAAAAGAGACACAAAATGCCTTTTTTTAAATCCATCATTCCATCACTAATACATTCAGGTTGGCAGGGTGTTTTAAGTGGTTGCTAGAGTGTTCTGGGTGGTTGCTGTGTTGTTCAAGTGTTAATTTTATTCAGGTGGGGTTTTTTTTAAAGAAGCCATTACTCACCCAGTGAGCATTCGTCAACGTCTTGGTCACAGGCTGGGCCAACATAACCCAGAGGACAGGTACAGATGGCCTTGCCGTTGACTGGGTTGGTGTCACAGTTCGAGCCTTTCTGACATGGGTTACTAATGCAAGCATCATCCAGGTGACACAGCAGACCTAAGACATCGATACACACAATCAAAATGAGCTTGTACAGAAATGTACGACAATAAAAATTTGTGAATGTCTCCTATTTAAACAGCATGGCAGGTTTTAAAGACCTCATGAAATCAGAACAAATGTTGGTTACACTTTATTTTAAGGTGTCTGTGTTACAGTGTAATTATAGATTTCAGTACTGAGTAATAATAACTGTACTGACTATAGGGTTAGGTTCCGGGCTTGACATTAACTTTTTTGTTCACCAGCCACTGTGGCTAGTGGTTTTCCAAAGTTACTAGCTACTCAGCATTTCCACTGGCCACAATGTTGACATCAAATACCATTGGGAAAAACTGTCATATAGATATTTTTTAATATTATCTCATAATTTGGCAGCAGGTGTATTAGGCTGCTGTTACTTTAAGACCTGATGCACAGATCCATTATACTGTTACACATGCATTTTCTTTCTCAACTGTTTATGTTTACGTGCACTTAAAACATAACTGACTGTGTTAACATGAATACTTGCCAAAACCAGCATTTTTTGACATTATTGTGTGCTTTTGACTGTTTAAGTGCAATGAGCAGCGAAAAAGAACTAAATTTAGTACTGAGAGGCGGCTTTATGTGTGCGAACTTTGGGTGTTTTTGGGTGTCTGCAGATTTTGGGCAGAAAATCTGCAGGAATGAGTAAAATTATGCAAAATATGTGCAATCCTATGCCGGGGCAATTCATTCTAAGCAAATGAGACGAGTGAGAGAGGGGAGGAAGGTTTGTGTGTCAACTCTCTGTCAGAGAAAATAGAAAGCACAGCTGGTATCATATATCAATTCTGTGGAAAATTAGTATTGGAAGCGTTATTTATCGAAAAATCTAAATTTTTGACAACACTAAATTGCACTTATTTTATTATTTCAGATGATTTTTAAAAAAACTACAATTGAAACATGCATATATTATAATTCAATCTGCCAAATTGGTTAGTAGGAGTGACTGCGTTACACACCACTGCTGAAATCCACACACATTTGGTGGGTGTTAATACCAAACCCTGATTAGGATTAAGGTGTGGTTTAGGTTATCTGCATGCAATTATGAACAATTTATAGTAATTACTATAGCAACTACAAGTAAGATGTGTAACAAGAACACTGTCAAATAAAGTGTTACACATAATGCCATGACATAAATTCATTTTAGCAGATTAAAAAAGCAAATTGATATGTCCCATCTTAACTTGTTTTTCAATAGAAAATAAGTAAAATAAGTGGTTCATTAAAATAGGGTCTTTAAATTATCTTCAGTGGTTTTGCTCAAAGCTTTCATAAAGCTTATGCTCCAATAATTAAAAAATGAGTGCCTCAAACCAAGATTCAGTTGCATGTGAAAAAACAATGCACACCTGTGCGCCCGTGAGGACATTCACAGAGGAAGGAGGCCACCCGATCATGACATGTGGCTCCTGTGTGGCAGGCAGCATCTGCGCAGTCATCGATGTTCTCGCTGCAGTCATCCCCTGTCCAGCCGTTCACACACACACAGTTGTATCCACCCTGCGTGTTCAAGCATGTACCACCGTTCTGGCAGGAATTGGGCATCAAATCGCACTCGTTGACGTCTTCGGTACAGAACTGACCTGAGGAATTCATATATAAATATAAATAGCCGTTAATTTCACTGCAAAATACAGCATGTACCTTTGATAGGTACAGATAAAACGCCAATAAAAAAGAGATTCTACCCAATGCAACCTTGTTAGCCTTACTGATTCAAAAAATGCCTTTAGCTGTAATTGAAGTCTAGGGTTTGAGTAGTCAGTTGGTACCTGTCCACTCTGGCTTGCATTGGCAATTGTAGGTGTTAACTCCATCCACACAGGTCCCTCCGTTAAGGCAGCGATGGTCTGGACAGTCATCAATGTTCTCCTCACAGTTCTGACCACTAAAGCCTGGAAAGAAAGAAGCGATTTCATCAAAAATGTTCTTAAAAAACTGGTTTCAAAAGCCAGAAGCAACAAGATTGTTTACATGCCCATATCAGGCACTGCCCATATTTTTGAGCAGCAAATCAGCATATTAGAATGATTTCAGGAGGATCATGTGACACTGAAGACTGGAGTAATGATGCTGAAAATTCAGCTTCGCATCACAGGAATAAATTACATTTTCAAAAAACTGAACAAAACCCTAATCCTAACTCTATAGTAAGTACATGTTAATAATATAACTCAATACATAAATGAACAATTGCATTGTAACAAGGATACCTTAAAATAAAGTGTAACCAAAACTGCAATAATATTTTACAATATTATTATTTTTACAATATCACTGTTTTTTGATCAAATAAAGTCAGCCTTGCTGAGCATAAGAGACTTCTTTCAGTATCATCCAAAACACGTGAACATAGCCTGAATTAAAAAATCAGCACTAAACACATAACCCATGAATTCAAATATACTAGACATGGATAAATATTTGAGCAACTGTTTTCTGACAGAATTCATGTCGCCTTGCAAAGAACTAAATATTTATATCAGATTGCACAGCACAGATCCTTTAACACAAACATGAAAATTTGATTGTTTCCCAGTATAAACAGAGGGATAAAATGTTGTGAAACTCCCTATTACATTCGAAAACAGTCGTTACTGTTGTTGCGGTCAACAGTCTTCCTTTTCTGAGAAGGCTGGCAGTACCAGGGCTCTGTTAGAGGCACCAACGACAACGACTTAACCGACTCTAACCACAATTTCCTACGATTTAACTCCAAAACGTTCAGTTAGGATATATTTAATAACTGATCACATTATATAAAATGAATTCCTTTTTCAAAACCCATGAATGCATGGAATAAAAATAGTGAGAAATTACTTTAGTGATGTTTCCTCACAGCAGAGGTTTAGGTTATGTTTGTCTGACATGATACGAGTTTCATTCAGGTCCAAAGTAGTGACAGGAGACAAGCACACACACACACACACACACACACATTCTCCCAACGCTGACTCTGGCCTAGGGACACCAGCATAAGGATGTTGTCGTTCAGACATTTCCTCACGATAAGCGCAAATATTTTCCTGCCGGCCTGTTCACACACACACACACACACACACACACACACACACACACACACACACACACACACACACACACACACACACACACACACACACACACACACACACACACACACACACACACAGAGCTGCAGTGGAGGTGCAGATACTATGACTATGACTGGGTTTAAATGAGGCTGAGAGAAGGGCATGCTGGAAAATGTAGCCTATCCCATGTTCCAAAGTTGTGGGAAACACTGATACTGCTTTGTTATTGCAAACTCACTGAGCTCATCTAAAATATCTGCCTTCAGTGTTGACCCGGATAGAAGCCCGATATCATTTGTCTTGCCACTGAAACTGATGTCGTCAACAGGACACTTATGAGTCAAAATAAGCTGAGTGGATTTCCTCTGAGTGATCAAAGTTAAGAGGCTGTCATTGATTCACCATTTAATGAACTCATTTGTTATGTAACTAATGTCATTAAAAAGATTCAAGATTCAAGCCATATACCCCATAATCATGAGGGGTATTTAAGACATCATGGCTTTGAATTGTTAGCATGGTAAACAGCTGTTAAGCCAGGAAATGGTATATGCCAGAACAAGTCTGCTAAATACATAATCACATAAGTATTAGACCCAGGCAATATTTCAAATATTCACAATATATTCATGGTGATTCAGCTGGCCATATAAAATAAGGCAACACTATGAATATTGCAATTATTTTAAAGCTTTTTATTTTGACCAATAAGTTCCCATGTCATGTGGCTTTGTTTTGTCACTACTTTCTGCCACGAAGCCAAACTGCATTGTAACTGTAATTTTTATTTACGTATTTTTTATATTCATTCAATTTTATTATTTATTTTTAAATTATGTGTTTGTGTTTTGATATACTATCCGGTTGATTCATTTATTTATTTTGTAGGGATGCACTGATATGAACGTTGTGGCCGATACGATAACCGATAATTATTTATATTTGAAAGCCGATAACCGATATATTGGCCGAAAAATCTAAATCCAAATTGTTATATGATTTTTGATTGCCTGATTACAAAAACAAAAGTCTCACAATTAAAAGCCATGTCCTAAGCACAAAATTATATATTATGTCTATAATTCCATGTAGCCAATATGACAGACTTGCGCTGCACATGTTGCACTCCAATCATATTTTAAGCAATTCAAAACCATTATGGCGTCTGGTGTGCGTCTGAAGCGTCTCAGCCGAAGGAAATAATATTTATTTATCAGCTGTAATATATCGACCAAATTTGCTTATCAGGCCAATAACATAAAAAATTAACATAACCGGCTGATACCGTTATGGTGGCCGATATATTGTGCATCCCTATTATTTTGCCAGGCATTTTATGTTACTGCTATATTAAATGTAATTGGTAGAGGTTTTGTTGATTGTGGTAATAATATTTAGGAATTTCAATTTGAACTAGATTTACTTTATACATTTCATTAAATGATTCCAGAGAAAGTACATAAACATTGAGAAAAGAATATCATTAAAAGATGGAAAGATGGACTCTTATTATTTCAGAAAGGAACCTGAACGAGTTCCTTTGCTTTGCCAGTTTGGGTGAAGCATGTGTAGCATGATTAGTTCAATGCTATCACTTGTAACTAATGGTAATGGTTATGAAATAATTAAGAATGCCTACCTGGCAAACAGGAGCACTCGTAGCTCGTCTCTCCCTTCTGTACGCAGGTGCCCCCGTGGTAGCATGGCGAGGGGTTACAGGGCTGATAGAGGGTCTCGCAGTGTTTCCCGGTGTACTCCGCAGGGCAGTTGCAGCGATACGTGCCCACCTCGTTCTCACACACGCCACCGTTCTTGCAAGGAGAGGGACTCTGGGCGCACTCATTGACGTCTTGTTTGCAGGTTTGGCCTGAGAAGAAGGGTGTGCAGTGGCAGAGGTAGTCAAAATCAAAGGGACTACACTGACCGCCGTTGGCACAAGGATTTGAGGCACAAGGATCAGCTTGCTGGCAGTTTTTACCTAGTGAATAAGAGCGTTTTAAGGTCAGAATATGCTCTGCACTGTCTGGATTTGAGATTTTAGTTCATACTTTTAAAATGCCTCATTTAAAACTGGATTGTGGTCTTACCTGACCAGCCTGGTGGGCATTTACACTTGTAATTGTAGATGCTGGTGAGTTCACAAGTGCCTCCGTTTCGGCACGGGGCGCTAAGGCACACGTTATTGGTGGGAGTGAGGCACAGTCGGTCCGTGTAGCCCAGGCTGCAGTTGCAGACAAAGTCCACCTTGTTGGCAGAAGTAAGCAAATGGCACACGCCACCATTTCTGCATGGGGCGCTGAAGCAAGGGTTGCGGAACTGGCACCCTGAGCCAGCATAAGGATCGAGACACCTGGAGAGTGGAAAACAACCATAATTCATTAACAATTAGTTTAAACTGAATTCAGTATATGATTTGAGCTTTGCAGTCATAAGGCCACTTTCATTGGCTTTAGCCTAGAACGGCATAAAGTGTCAGTGTAAATTGAGGTAACTGGGCGGTATCGCAAATCCTTTAAAAACTACTACAACGACTTTTTTTTGTGATTTTATATGGAAATTACAAAACATTAAGTGTCAATGATATGAAACCACAACATCTTTAACTTTTAAAGGTTTTACAAAGTATCTTTTAACAAATTGCAACCAGTAATGTTACTGCGTCTAACTTGTCGAGATGCTCAAACAAATGGAAAAATAACTTTTTATTGAAATCATCCTACAAACAGCTTCCAACTAATTGCATAGTAAGCTGGGATAGCATTTTAAAACTATTACACAAAACAGCTTTAAAGGGATAGTTCACTTTAAAATTAAAATTCTGTCATCATTTACTCACCCCCAAGTTGTTTCAAACCTGTATTAATTTATTTCTTCTGCTGAACACAAAGAAAGATATTTTGAAGAATGTCAGTAACCAAACAGTAGTCTGTACCCATTGACTTGGGGGTGAGTAAATGATGACAGAATTTTAATTTTAAAGTGAACTATCCCTTTAAGGGGCCATTTAAACAGAGAATGTATTTGCGTTTAAAAACTTGAAACGTAGGGTGGTGGAATGGAAAAAACGCAAGAAATATTTTTAAAAGCTGAACTTCTGCAACAGTCAAACACATTTACTTAGTCCACCACTAAACTGTCATATAATTATTGGTGTGGAACTAGAAATATTAGTTTAAAAAAAATTTACAATGTTGAATAGTTAATTGTGCTTGCTCATTATTGCTGCAGTTATTTAGATTACCTTTTCCATCACCTAAAGCTCACCTAAAGATGATCTATAAAAGTAAAAATAAATTTAGTTAAAATTAATCATTTTGATTCTGTTCATTTTAATGTCATTGGTGCCTAAATTCACTTGTAGCATTAATATTGATGTTAGTTTTTAAATAATTTAGACAAAATTATTTTCAATAATGGCCATCTATCGGTTATCTTCTGTATTGGCCTTACATATAATGTATGCTTGAGAAATACATGCAGTAACAGTATACAGCAGCGAAACACAGCAGCAACAAAAGTGTAAGAAGAACATATGTATTGTATTGAAGTGAGAAATGAATTCAGATCAAATATCTGTCTGTTTTAAAAGTAAAAGAAAGGAAAATGATAGTGCTTTTCTGAATGTTTAAAGGACTAATCCTTCAAAAGGTTCAAGTCTAATCCTGTTTCAAATGGATTTATGAAAGTCAGCCATCCATCAGCGGCTCTTAGGGAGAAAATTGAGCACCTCAGCCTTTCTGAATGAATCTGAATTCATTCACTCCAAAGACAAGGCAGTGTCTATACAAGGGTCTTTGAACCCAGGGCTAACATTATCAGGACTTCAAAGCTGTCTTCCTCCACCTCAATGCCTGCTATTCTTCTACAGTAGAGAGTCTCCACAGCATCAATCAGGACCTTGGGAATACGGAGACGGCACAGCGAAAACTTTGTAAAAGAGCCGTACAGACTTCATAACAGGTTTTTCCTGGGTTGGCTTGAAAGTAATCTTTTGCCGATTTTACTCAGCGACACAAAAGGGGCCCTCCCTCGAAATGACTATGCTGAAATAACCTTTTGCAAAAAGCTAAAGCCACCCAGAGCCTCTGGAATACCTATGCCATGTTTTTGGCCTCGGGGGGCAGCCGGAATATCTCAACACATTCCCAGTGCACTGTTCTCTGATCCAAACAGGGCCCCCCTCGGTGGGGTGAGTGTTTTTACAGTGTCTCTCCCAGGATTAGGATGGCCAATAACTTCAACCAAGAAAAGAAAACACAGGGGACTGAGAACCAGGCACGACAAAACCATTAAGTGCGCTGTGGGAACTGCACTGCTGCCCACAATGCTACCTTTCCTCTCATTGTCCCATGGCCACTCAAGCACGTTTCTGGAGGTTTGTTTAGGTTTTTGCGATATTACACAAACAACACAAACATCTTATACATAACAAGCACAACAACAAAACTCTCTAAAGTTACATAAGTGTTATAAATCCTGACGTTGTAAAGTTCTTCAGTAGATAATTGGTTTCTAGTCTGTGAAACAGGCAGAAATGAAAATGAATTCAAATCCAATTATATGTAAAGGGTAATATCATACATTTGTATAGTTTAATTCTCTTTACTGCAGTCCATTTATTAAGTTTTATGACCATTCTCCACCCTCTCTCTGACCCTGAGAATTAAACGGTCTGTATTTTGCTGCTGTGCCCTTAAAGTTGTGATAAAATATGGAAGTAGCGACAGATCTTTCCTTCCATATTTGACATTTTCTTCCATTTAACCATCAAAAAAGAACTTGATTATAATCATTGGTTGTTGTTTAGATGGAGGCAGATCTGAATGTGAGTGTGTAGTTGATTGTAGGAAAGGAGTGTGTTTAAGCGTACTGTACTAAATGATTGGAGAAGTCCTGCATACATCACTAGTTTGTTGGTTCACCGAAAGAGAGTTAAGATTAACATTTTGATAAAAAAAACAAAAACAAAAAACATGCATGAATGGATTAATTGTTCACAATAAGATCAATAACATGCGTTTAGAAAATATAGTTTGACTTCCCCATCCTTGCTAATGGCATTTTTGCAAAATGACAGATTCATAAAACAGTCTGCACTGAATGTGTTGCCAAAATGGCTAAAGCCAGACTAAAATGGATAAGGATTAAAAAAAAAGTCAGCCACTGGTTTCTAACTTTTAGAAGGAAGCAAACAATTTGACAGAATTAATTAGGAATATGGCAATCTTTTATTTAGTTGTTTATGTTTTTGCTGTGTGGAGGGGTCTTCAGCTTGGTTTCAGTAGCATTTTCAATGTAACAGTGTGTTTTCATAGTTTATCAAGCTCTTGTATCACAAAAAAAAATGATAACAGCTTTTTTTCAACAAGAATTGAGATCTAATACAGAAAAATTAGGCTGATTTAACCCAGACAACACATCGCTGTGTGCAGTTATGATCTGTACTGAGCTGGAATAATGCAATAAGGGCCTGTGTCGGCCTTCCAAAAAGGCCTCAGGGAGCAGGTGCGCATGCTAATGAGGGAGCGGCAGCTGCTGGTTACAACGCACCCGACTCCCTGCTCATAAACTCCCCCCACACTTTCCCAAAGAGAATAAGAGGGCCGAGGCAGCAGGCAGTTGAATGGTTTGCCCAGCACAGAGCAGAGCAGACAGGCTCCATGAGAAGGCCCATTGTTCCTGCCGCCATTCACAGTGGAGCTGACCGCAGTCTGGGTGCCTCTAACCTCTCTGAGTGAGCATTCAGCTGTTAAACCTCCTCTTCTTTCCCCTCCCTTCCATCCCATCCCAATCCTTCGGTCACCTCTCTATTCCTCTTGTTCCAATCATGGCCTCCCTTTTTAATCTTCCAGCCTCCTCTTCACTTCCTTCCTACTTGGCTGGACTAGAGCTGTAGTCGCACTTCTCCACGTATGCCTTTCACTACCTCCTGCCTTCTCCTTATCTTAGCAGTTCCTGCTATATCTGGATGATGAGGTCATTACTGAATCACACGCATCAGCACTGGGCTGAATGTTAATAAGGTTACTAAGCTTGATGTGTAGTTCAATGGCCAGTGTCAATATATATTTGCATATTACTAAATGAAGATAATTATTGGTATCGGGCAGAATTTCAATATCGGTGCATCCCTAATATATACTCAAAATTAAATAAAAAAAATATATAAAAAAAAGTGATCAGTAGATATTGACACTGACAAAAGGGGTTACTATCACATAACAGTTAACCATCTGATGCTGGTAAGTTCAAAATGACCACCAACTATTGGCAAATGATTTGGGATGGACGATATAACACCCTGTAATTATTTATTGCATGAAATAACTTGATGCAGTAGAGAAACTTGATTTGTGCATTGCCTAGAGAAAGTGTGAGTTGCGGCCATGAAGTCACTTCCATGTTGCTAGGGTGTTGTTGTTGGTTGCCGGGATGTTTAAAGTGTGTTGCTATGCTGTTTTTTCTGTTTAATCATGTTTGACAAAAATCATAATTTTATAATAGCCACACTATTTAAGGTGTTCAGACAGGAGTTGTTGATGCTTGCCTTAAGTATAATACTAAGTATTGTAATAAATCATTAAATATACTTTTTATTAGAATTAAACCTTAGCACATACAATATTATCTGTTGTGTGGAATGAAGACAACTCTCCATAGTACACATCAGTCTGACCAGTCCAAATTATTTTCTTCTTCGGTTTAATTTCCCAAAACAAGTCTAGTAGGATTCCATGATGGATAGACATTTGACCCACAAGCTTTCTAAAAGAAAGAATATGAACCTGGTTTAAAGTATTTTTGCATTGCCTAAGGGGAGGAGTCTGTGGCCTTGCTGGAATGTAACCGTTTACATTAAAAATTCACCCCATTCTGTGTCCCCATCCCTGACAGCACTCCTCAATGGAGAGTCCTGGCAGCCGCACTTAACGGCACCCTGCGGAAAATCACACCACCTTTGAAAGTCTACTAGACCTGCCCGTCCTGGCAAACAGTCCTGCTTCTGAAGGGGGTAAATACATAGGGCACTTAGTCAGCGCTGGCTCCTGCTAGTAAAGCACACATTGGGGAATTAAGGGGAGTACACTGAGGACCTCAGTAGGAAACTCTGCCAGTTTGCTCTTTAACTTGGCAAATGCTTGTCACATTAGCAATCAAGCTACTTAAAGTGGCATAAGGTTACAAAAGAGTAGCCTACAAAGATAAATACATTAAAGAGGACAAAAGCATTGAGGCCGGGTCTGTTTGGCCCTTATTTACTAGTTGTAAATAAAGGCCAAATTATGTGATATTAGCCCCTTTTGTCAGTGCCAATTTTCTTGCTCCATCAAAGTTTCTCTTCTAAATGATTTTCTCATTTATTTTAACAAACTGAAACATCACAATTATTTTCAATGGTAATCAACGGCATAGAGTTGTGTATGATCGCTAAAAATATAACATGTGATGACTAAAAGTGTCATCTCAAATCTCTTCCCCAAACAGGAAATAAACAAGATCTTTCGCTTCGTTTTTAGTTTATGTTTTGCTTGTTTCCTATGAAACACAATCAGTGCATTTTGATGAAAATATTTTCCAACCAAGCAACTAGGATCCTTTTTAACCTAGGTGAAAATATCTCCGTTTGCAAATCTCCATCCAAATCAGACAGAAAAAGCCCATAAAAATAAATCACAGATTCTGTAAACAGCCCTAGTTCGTGTTTGATTCTGTGACCAGAGAATGACCCCATACTGTTATTCTACCTTCACTATGATGGGATCCATTCTGTGGCCACCGGTAGCCCATGACAACAGTGTTTTACTAGTGCTGCAATGCTTGCCCAGGCCAGAGCAGATGTTTTGTTGACACCTGACCCTCAGCCAGATGAAACACAGGGTGGTTTCCACCCACTGCGCTCCAATCTGCCATCTGCCATTGAAAGGTCACAAAGTGAAGGGGGTTGTCCGTCTCTCACAACAAAAAAGTTAAAGTCTAACTTGTAAGCCCTTTCATGGTTGACACTGTAAATAGACACTGAATGAATGTCTAAAACCAGCATTGTGGTGTTTGGATGTGTACAAGTGTATGCTAATTAAAGGATGTTACAGGTTTAATACATGTTAAGCTCTATTGATTACCATAGAAATTAATTTATTATGTCAAAAAACATATTTTTTTGACATACAGAATCAGATTGTTTTGTCCCATCTGTTGATATGGTTGTATCACTGTCAATCATTGCAGTTTCGGATTCAATCGCGCTTTTAAATACAGTTGTAAATCCAGAAACTTTGCAGTGTATACTCAGCTGCGTGAAACAAAACTTTTATTCAAATACATTATGGGGGTTATAAACAGAAAGCGAGCAAAGAATGTTCCCTTTATAATAACTAAAGCTGTCAATCACAGCGCCTGCTCACTGAGATCTACACTCCTGCAAAAATGATACCGCTATAATCCAAAAAGTTGTCAGCACGTGGTGAACTCAATTTTTATTTTAAGTGTTTTCGAGCATATTCTGACTAAAAAACCTCTGATTGGCCACTGTATTCATGCGCTCAACAGATATTTCTGTGATTGGCTACAATGATCAGCACTTCAAAAACATGTTGTAAATAGAAACCTTTAATGCTCTTAGACTACGTTCACACTGTCAGTCCAAATCCAATTATTTGTGTATCCGATTTTGACGTCCACACTGTGTATCGCAACTATTCAGATCTGATGTGTGTGTCCATGCAGCTCTTTCCGGAATATCTGCATTAGTTTCTATGGCAATTCGTTTGATTGGTAGGAATACGCCAAATACAACAACAGCCGCAACATGGAGGGGTTTGCAATAGAGTTGTCTTGTTTAAATTTTACAACATGACAATGTGTAGCCGCCGCACTGGACAATGCATCTTCTGAGGCAGCGGCAGAACCGTAGGAGGCTAGTATTCGTGGCTTTAGTCAGTGCTGTCGTTTCCAGAAATGTGATTTAAAATTGGATTTCAAACCACATATGAATGTAGCATGAAACGGATTTGAAAAAAAATCACATTTCATGTGATTTTTTGCTGTTCACAGGTCACACTTGCTAAATCTGATCGGATTTCAATCGGATATGCACAAAAATCGTATTTGGACTGACAGTCTGTATGTAGCCTAATTCTTAACTGAGCACTTACACAGATTCAAGGGAGCGTTTAAAAGCAGCACTTATAGAGGATACCCAATATACTCGGTACTACCGGTTCTGCAAAGATGTATCGTATTTAAAATTTCAGTACCGACTTTTTATCGAAGTACCGGTACTTCTGACAACCCTAAATGGATGTAAACAAAGCCTGAGGGTACAAAATTTTAATTAATCTAGAATTTTGGTTAAAGCATTTACATTAATTCTTGGATAAATGTTTTTTTTATTTATGTTAGGATTATTCTCTAAATAAACTAAAGTCATTTTCTTTGATCCAAAAATGACACAAAAGCTTTATACTGTAAATGTATATTTTACAACAAAATATTGACCCATATTACTCCCGTACTATATTCCAAGTCTATCGGAAGTTGATATGATTTTTGCACAATTTTACAAAAACTGCATCCGTTATTGAAAGAAAAAAAACCTTGACGTCTGCCCTAGCTCTTCATGAAAGAAGTATCCATGATCCAGTACACAAAACTGGTCTGAAGGATTCTTTCATGTATCGGACTGATCCGGTTGCAGAGCTTCTCAAGTTAACAGCTCACTGGAGGGGAAGATTATCAGAACAGAACCTATTTAAATTTTGGTCTGTTTATAACAGAAAGCTATCATATGACTTCAGAAGACTTGGGATATAAAACACAAGCTGTATGGACCATCTTTGTGATACTTTTATGGTGCTCTTGTTTCCCTTTTTAATCTGTACTTTATTTTTTTAAAAACATTTTTACATTCATTTAAACTATATAATTTGTTAAAAAATTAAGCTATTCTATTCTATTAAATGTATATGTTTATTTTAATGTTTAGTGCGCCCTATTGTTCTTTTACAAAAAAACTGATAAACTAATTGAAATGACCATAACTGTGGTTCTCAAAATTATGCCTCAAATATGTCAATAATAAGCTTAAATTGTAATGAACCCAGAACATTCCTACAGGCAATAAGCTTGTATTAGTTGTTTCTGTTTGTGTGATGAGTCTGTATGTTTTTGTTAGGGAGGTGGCTGCACCACTGACCTGTTTGGTCCCCTTAAGCCATACAACAGTAACGCAAAATCTACTCTCTTTTAAACCCTAATTTCCTGTAGTGGGGAGTTAACTCTGAGGAGTCTTTGAATCTTGTCTGTTCTTTATGAAACAATGGCCTGGGGCTCTTCGCACTCTCTCTGTAATCACTGGAGGAGACCTGATCCTCCAGGCCCACATCTGTTAGTGTTCATTACGCCTGTGTTTATTTGTCCCTTGTACTGAGGGACACTATGGGAACGACAGCGAGGGACAGGAAGCAGCCATTAACGAACCCAATACTTTTCTAATGAGTGCTGCTCCTGGTGATTTTATGAGGCCAGGGACTAGGTTCATGTTTTCAGATGTCCTTCATGGCACTAGAAGTCATGTTGAGTGGAACGATGCTGGACATTTAACAGGAAGAGGATTTATTTATCAGAATATATTCGTCAATCCCTCTGACAGTGTGACAATGTGAGAAACTTTCAAACATCTGCCACTGCCAGGGATGAATGGCAAAACCACAGGCATTAGCGGCTATTATGCTGTAAGTAGCTGCCATTGTACACGGTGAATTATTTACCTTGATACTGATCACTTGTAATGCAGTGTTCCACAGACAGATGGCTCAGGTCAAAAGCATCAAACAAAAACAACACACGCCTGGTGTGTTTCGCTCTTAGCAGCATTTTTTTTTTTTTTTTTTTTTTGTACTTTGCCAGCTGTACATACAGAACACAATCTAGCAACCAATAACAGAATGTACAATCAAAGTTTGCTGAATTCCAGATAGAAATGAGGAAGAATCAGATTTCAACTTGCCAACACAAGTTCATTTTGGTTAGTCGAGATATTATGCTGACATCAAGCTCATGCCAAGAATGGGACACCCAGCATCTTCATGAAGACATTAGGCCTAGTAGTGATATGATAAGAGACTACAACTTCTCTTTCTTTGGCACTGGTGTCCATTTCCTGTATCTAAATGCAGTGAGGAACTCAGAGGAACTCATCTCTAGAAAGCAAACAGAGCTTGTATTGAAACTGTCCTGAACTAACAAGTGGCCATTCTGGCTTAATTCGGTAGACACACCACATGGCCCAGCGTGTAAATTACAATTTTGGCAACTTGTAACTTAGAAACTTTTTGGTTTTTGTTGATGAAAACAATAATTTTATCCACCAAGGACACATTAAATGAATCAAAATTGACAATAAAGATATTTATAATGTAACATTCATCAAATAATCCTGATATATCACTGTTTTCACAAAATTATTAAGCAGCTGTTTTCAACATTTATAAGAATTTCTAAAAAGCAACAGTTGACTTCTATAATGCATATTTTTCAGAGCGAAGAGCTTTTCATAATCCCAAACTACAAAAATAGAACTAAACTACAATTATGTAACTAAGCCTCAAGTGTGAGATTAACATTTAGATAATATGTTAGTGATGAGTTAAAACAATGTGTATCCCTATATCAGTCACTTTAGCTCTTTATTCAAATCTTTATGACTCTATGGGGACAAAATAGGAAGACAGTAAGCTTTTTTTGCACATTACATCAACACCCGACCATCAAAGACTGAGTCGGAAGGTCTGAAGTTCGCATGTGAACTTTTACTCATCTCCCTCCAGTCTTGCATCTCTCATCTCCTTGTCGAACACTAATCCTTTTGATTCGAATCTGCCGTCCCTCATTCATACAAGGAATTCAGATGTGGAAGCTGGTTTGTATTACTGTCAGTTGGACTTCTGGCCTTGCCAAAGAGTCAAAGATAACGGCTCACTCACTCCTTTACGAGCCTGTCAGAGTGCCAGATATGAGTGTTAGGTATTCCTGGCATGGAATGTCAAGTAGATCCAACATATTTTTCTAGAACATTATACAGTAAGATTAGATGAACAGCACTTGATTTAAAATGATCTACCTGCAGTTAAACTATACATTCATTTTACTCTTGAAGTGCCACATTAAATTACTGCACTGTAATAAAATGTTTGTCAGATAATAATGTGTACTTAGTTTGCATTTAAAATTAAATAATTTTCAAGTAAAAAAAATTTTTTTAATGTGACTGACTAAATGAAACCAATTAATGTATTTTTAGGGGTCAGATTTAAAAAATAAAATAAATCTGCACATTTTCTTTTTTCAGCATGTGCAGATTGTTTTTACTTATTAAAATAGCATTAACTAATAATAATTTTCACAATAAAAACAAGTGCGTATCAGGAGCCCGAGCACAGTAAACATATTTGGTCACATAAATTGTCTCTAATGGGACAATTAACTACTTTTATGTAGGTAAATATTTTTTAATAGAAATGTTTTTTTTTTATATTACTGAATCAACCTGACTACATTCAGTTATTTTAAGAAAATATTTTGAGGAATAATAACACTAATGTTTTTGAAAATGAAAGTCAAAACCAAATTGGTCCCAAGTGACTTTCATTTATGGAAATTTTTCAAAATACCTTCTTCTTTTATGTTCTACAGAAGAAGAAAAAAAGTCATACATGTTTGGAGAGACATGGTGAGTAGGCTAAATGTTGACATCATTTTTGTTTTGTGGTGAACTACCCCTTTAAGGGAACCTCTACACTTTTTCACTATTTACAGTGCGGCTTCTAAAAGAGCAAAGTATGTCACGAAGCATTCGAGGGCATTCACAATGAATCCATTTGATTAGAGGGACATAGTGGCCCAAACTGACCTCGGAACTCACTTTTTGCCAAAGTTTGTCAGACATGTTAGAGGCCCAAGCGGTCTATCCACCGGTTGCATTTGAACAATAGATAAAAGGTACTAGACATAGTAACGTGCCATCCTGAGCGGGAGAGCAGCCTTCGTTTGTATCTCCATGTTTAATTAGTGGAATCTGAGTATGATAGGGCACAATGGTGGCTTTGTGGCCCGACTAAGGCAGGGAGGCTGCCAGACAGAATTAAGATGTGGCCCACCGCCAGCGCGGCTCCATGTGCTCGCAGTCCACTGAGGGAGGCCAAAAAACAGAGCCGCCACCATCCCATTTCAAATAGTGCTCCTTCATAGCCACCCTGATAAACTCATTGATAGCCGGAGGAAGACAATGCTACCCTGGTCAAATGCTTGCAACCCAATCCCTCATTCACATCACTGCTGAATGCAAGTAAAAAAAAGTACAGAGGGACAAAGAGAAGTTAACCCTATTAGAAAATCAACCAACACAATTAGAAGAAAGTAGCAGTCCACTATTGCGTTTGTTTGCGAGCGTACATTTGGGTGCCGTAGAGAATGGAGAGTTATGTGATGCTATGCGCGCTGAGGCAACCTGTTTGCTCATGATTTTTCCACTGGAGCAATGCTACCAATTATGAAAACATCCAGTCCAATTACACTCTACTGCCATCTGTCCTTCTAATGTAAATCACAGAGAGTGAATGGGCATTCAAAATAGGACAAAACACCCGAACAGGGGCAGGGCGCGAAGGGGGGGGTACTCAGGCATTCTGGGAAGCCTCAAACAGATTAGTCACACAGAATTAATCTAGACTGGAGAACAATGATTGCCGGGCTTCTGGCAAACCCCAGCTGTCGTTCCATAAAAGAAAAGCGAAATAAGATTTAGGGCTCCGGGTGTCTACGAGACTTGGGCTGGAGAAGTAGCCCGTACTCACGACCAGTCGGAGGGGGGGTGTGGGGGGTGATGCCCTAGACTCTCTTCATCAGAGGTTGTGTATGTCGTTCATTAGCTGAGGCCATGTTCTTCAAGGAGAGAAGCACACTTTGCTTTTGTTTGCGAGACTGGAATTCAAATTGATCGCATGTGTTTTGGTATGCAATTGTTTGTACACGGCATTCAAAACTTTTGGAACCGGATCAAAAGGAAATCTCATATTAGTGATTTGTGCAATTCAAAAAACATCATAAATTCCTCCAGGGTTTCAATATGGTTCAGACACAGCATCTTTATGTAATTGAGTTCTAATTACTCACTTGCATTCTCCTCTCCCGTCTGCAGTAGGTTCACATGTACCATCATTTTGGCATTTTTCTGAACATTCCAGGCCTGGAAACACAAGAACAGGGTAATACATTTATATTGAATGTTGCAAGATTTGATATTAAATTGATATTGATATATAAAACAATTGTTTTATTCATTATTTTAAAAAGACTAGAATTAAGCAAGTAAGCTTGCTTTTTAATATATATATTTATTTATAAAATTTTCTTGATTTGTCAGTTTGGTTCAAACTGTGCAAAAGTGAGTTAGATACTGGGTAGAACCCAGAATGAAAGTGTGAATCCTAACACCTTAAAGTGATGTTTGTGGACAGAGGGACTGAACAGCAGCTGTTCTGGGGAATGTACTATGGCAAGCTGCTTAAACATTTATTACTTAAAACCAACTAATATCTATTTTTTGTTACTTGTACTTATTGCATATCATATTACTTATTTTAATTATTTTTAAGCAATCCAAAGGTGACTAGTATCATGTAGCCTACATATATCATATTTCTTATTTTTAATTACTAAGCAATCCAACAGTGACTAGGCTACTATCGTTTTTATTTCACTAACTATCCATTAGAATGATACTGTAGTCTACTACTTTTTCCAGCAGTAGGTTCAATTACCAACTCATACTATTTTTTTTATCGTATTAGTGAAATAGCTTTTTTGTGTGTGTCATTTGCATTAGTATATAGTGACTAAATCAATGGAATAAGTAGGCTGTGTAATGAATATGTAGACTAACTTGTTAGCAACTGAATTGATACTTGTCACAATTGGAATAAGCATGGAGGAAATAGTTACCAATTAAATTGAAAAGGATACTCACTAATGGATTACTTAATAGGCTATTTAAGAAAATAAGTAGGCTATAACATAAATATTCTAATAGTAACAGGGAATACAAACGGCTTGCCATAAATGCACGTTAGGTAGCATCTAACTGCAAAACTGTTGAAACTTTACTCCAACTGCGCTAGATCAATATTTGCACCGAATACTACTTATGAACCGCCATGCAAGATATTCAAAAACAGCTCAGTTCAAATCTATATCATTACGAGTGATGTGCGAAAAATACAATATCCAAAGTTTACTAAAAAGATTAATGTCTATTTGCGGTAATGTTACACTATTACAAGTTAACAGCCGTAGTCCAAAATATTTTGAAAACCCATATAAGTTGTGATACAGTTACAGGTAACAAAGTTAAACTTTACTCTACAGAATATCAAACGATTTCATGCCTGCTCTTTCTGTGGTTTGAAATAAGTGAGTAGGCTGCGTGCTGACATCAGTGCGCAACAAGTGACTTCTTCTCGAACAAGGTGTTTTATTTTTCAATAAATGTCAGATATTAACTTAGGCTATTGATTAGTAAGAATATTAATCCTAATGTTAGATCGTGTAGAAATTGCTAGTTTGTCTGATAACGAAGAAAGCATCTTCCAATGAAACGTAGCCTACCTTGCGTCAAAGTAATGAGTGATATCAGAAGAATTAGTTTCACGAGGAAAAGATGCATTCCTTCTTATGGATAGTTGTGGGATTCCACGCAGGCTTAACATATATCCAACATTGGTGTGTTCAAGAAAAGGAAATAAATCACGTAAGTATAAAGAATAGATCCAAAAATGGCACTTGTGGCTTGTCCTCGCGAACTCCGATGCTGCTCGTGCAGTCTCAGCTGAGTGAATGATCATGTATTCAAGGCTTCATTCTCCTGCTCTCATCCAGAGGCTCCTTCCGCCACACCACTTCGCGAGCTGGAGCTAGCTATTCATTTACTTGACAAACTTTCTGAAATGGCAGTGGGAAAAACACGCCCACCCTTTAAACTCGGTTGGGGATTTCAAAACATGTAAGCGGGAAAATCTCAGCAACAAAATTTGAATGAGCTGGTCGATGTTGTTGTTTAAATTACAGTAAGAATTTGTTACCATCGAAATATAACTTTTTTAATTTAATCTAAAGCCTACACTGCACCTATGTGGGATCCAATCCAATTTATTTAAAATAATTCAAGTGTAATTTTTTTTGTCACATAGTAATGAGATAATTTTAATTGTTTTATTTATTTATGATAATGTATTTGAAGAGTTATTTATTATTATTATGGGAGTTTTTGTCATCCATATAGGCTACACTTTTTTGTGCTTGTTGTTTTATTGATGAGAAAATTACTTTTAGTACAGAAACTCTTCCTGTAGTAACAGAATAATTATTATCCATATCTTAAATAATTTTTATTTTTCTCAATTTGATTTGCATGATGATGATGGTTATTGATAAAGTGGAAATAGTTGCAGATAGTATGCAGCATGCTGTCACTGAGGATACATTTTTATTGCTTTGATTTAGTCATTTATTTTCAGAAAGGTATGAGCCAATGGGTAAAACAATAAGCAAGGACAATGGTTTCAAACATTTACAATTTTGGGGCAAAAAAATCCCTCTGCAGACACAAGTTGGCCTGTAGTGTTCAACCAGGTGACTGTTGTTAAACAGAGAAGCAGAGAGCTGTAATTGATGTCGTCAGTAACATCATAAGTTTTAATTAACTGATTCAGTTAAAGTATTTAACATAAATGCAGGACGTGCTGTTTTATATGCTTAAGTTAAAATGCCTCTGAAAAACCATGGTTCAAATATTGCCCCTAAATTAATAAATATTAATTAATTCATTTGTTTTTGACACTGGCCAATATTATAAGCTTGAAAAAAAACTAAGCTCAAAAGGGAAAAGGTCCTAATTTTATTAAGAGGTGAGAAATCTAGTCAGGCCCTAATTGCATCTCTGTGGACTTATAAAAATAGACTGCTGTTATTTTTTATTATTATTGTGCAATACAAAGCCAGAACATGCAGTAATGAATCACAACACACAACGTTTTTTTCACTTTCTCACTTTCTCTGAACACAAATGGAAAGTCCCTGTGCTCTATAGCTGTGAACCACAGGAGGAATAGCAGATTTTTAAAGTGACAGGGGGAGAAAAATGTGACATGCTTTGCAGTTATGCTCCTATGTGACAGAATAAACTCCAAACTCTTGAGTGAACTTATCTTGACCAATGAGTGTTCAGCTTATGACAGGTTATGGAAAAGATAGACAGTGTATAAGTAGCAGTTATGATGGTAGGGCACATTTACATTGTCCTTTCAGTCACATGCATTGGCAAACCCAATGTACTGATCCCGGCAGAACTTACACTAAAGCTTTTATTTCACTTCAAAATGAAAATTATGTCATCATTTACTCACCCTCAAGTTGTTTCAACCCTATATGAATTTATTTCTTCTGCTGAAGACAAAGGAAGATATTTTGAAGAATGTCAGTAACCAAACAGTTAACTGGACCCATTGACTTCCATAGTAGGAAAAAAACAATACTATGGAAGTCAATGGACCCAGTTAACTATTGCACAATTTAGCAATGGCAATTGGAACAGAGATTCAAACTGGAAAAATGAGGGCTAGTTGTTTTAGTAACTTTCTGTAGTACTGGATCATAAAAACTATAGGTCCTCCAGTCTAAAAGCTAAACAAATTGATGTATACCAGTGTATCATCCTGATGTCCAAGAGCCATTCCTAAGGCTAAGAGCAGTGAAAAGAAACAATAAACATTTTATAATTTAGGATTAGTTTAATTGCTAGAACAGTATTTCATTTGTATGAATTCATATGAATTCACCACCAAAACATAGATAAGTTTTCTCATGAGATTGGGTTGAAAAAGCCACATTCCAATATCTTTGTCCTGTTTAGCTTTTACACGACACCTAAAATATTGAATCTTCTGGAAATTATGCTTATAAAATGTTCTTTTGAGAAATAAATTATGAAAAGTTTGTATCCCCATTAAATGGAAGTCAATGGTACCGAAAATGTTTGGTTAGAGCATTCTTCAAAATATATTCTTTTGTTTTCAGCAGAAGAAAGAACGACATGAGGGTGAGTAAATGATGACAGCATTTCCATTTTAATTCAGTTAATAACTCATAAGAACACTGATGTATTTGTAGAGTTAGTAAGCAAAGGGTGTGACTTGTATATTTTAACACCCGCAGGCAGTTTTGTGTTTCAAATTCTTTTGGTATTCTATAAACCGTTGTACAGTATGTGTGTGTTTGCGTATTTGTGTCTGTATGTCTAAAGGCTTAAGGTGAGGGTGTGCGGGAAATGTCTCAATATGTAGTGTGACCTGAGGGCCAGGGAAAACTAAGAGGAGGTGTTCACGATAAGGAGATAATTGGAGTTGTGTGTGGACATGCAAAAACACTTCCCACACTCAAGGCTGGCATCAGAAGCGTGAGAACTGACATCCTATCTGGCACCTGCATGTGCTTGCAGTGTTTGACTTTTGTTTGGTGTTTCGATTAGTGTATTTAATTTTGTCAAGTAAGCAGGTTGTCTTAATTCCATAAGTTTCTAAATGACTTCAACACACCAGCCAGCTCAGTTTTAAAGAATCATTGCATAACTGACTCTTTAAATCTGATAAAGCATTTCAAGGAACACAGACAAGGCCTCCCGTATAAGACCACACTAGAACCAGATTTTCCAAATGTGAGAAACCACAAGCATGACGATAAAAAAAAAAACAGTTTTGTTCACTGTGTGGTGTGCTGCGATGTGACCAAGACAGCACACCACACACTACCAGATTATAGTAATATTCACAAATGACTGTGAACACGGGAAATATCACAAAAACCCTAAAACTAAACCTAAATCTAAAATAAACATGAAAATAAAAATAAACATGGCAGATGACTGGACTTCTTTTGTTTGGACTGCTTTTTACAGAAAAATGCCTCCGTCTTAATCTGTCAGCTTGCTTGCTTATTGGGTATTGTTTTGTTCCACATGACAAATTTACAGAGTGCATGCGTGTTAGTCCTCGGGTTTCTGATCGTAAATATCCGCACTCCAATGTTTCAAGCCTTACCTCTCAGGTAGGTCCTTCAGGGTGTCATGGAGGGGTGAGGTGAGGTGTCGAAGTCACAACATCTAGCTACTGGAGTGCCTCAGGGCTCAGTGCTTGGACCACTTCTCTTCTCCATCTACATGACATCACTAGGATCTGTGATTCAGAAACATGGCTTTTCCTACGATGACACACAACTACCTCTCATTCCAGCCTGATGATCCGATGGCAGCTGCTCGCATCTCAGCCTGCCTGACAGACATCTCTGGCTGTATGAAGGACCACCACCTTCAACTAAACCTTGCGAAGACAGAGCAACTTGTGGTCCCGGCCAACCCTACACTTCATCACAACTTTACCATTCAGCTAGGCTCGTCATCCATAACTCCATCAAGGTCAGTCAGGAACCTTGGAGTTGTAATTGATGATCAATTGAACTTCACGGACCACATTGCTAGAACTTCCCTGTCCTGCAGATTTGCCTTGTACAACATTAGGAGGATCAGGCCCTTCCTATCAGAGCATGCTACACAACTCCTTGTCCAAGCGCTATCCAGACTGGACTATTGTAATGCTCTCCTGGCTGGTCTTCCAGCTTGCTCGGTCAAACCTCTGCAACTGATTCAAAATGCTGCAGCTAGTGTGGTCTTTAACGAGCCGAAGAGAGCACACGCCACTCCTCTTTCAAGTTCATCAAACTCCATCAAATTCAAGTCACTGACATTTGCCTACAGAACAACCACTGGCTCTGCTCCTTTTTACCTAAACTCATTACTGCAGACTTATGTGCCATCCAGAAACTTGCGCTCTGCAAGTGAACGTCGTCTTGTGGTTCCATATCAAAGAGTCACAAAACCTCTTTCTCAGACCTTTACCTTGACTGTTCCCTGCTGGTGGAATGATCTGCCTAACTCAACCAGAGCTGCTGAGTCCATAGCCATTTTCAAGAAACGACTGAAGAATCTTTTTCGGCAGCACTTGATCCAGGAATACTAACACTTTCTCTTCTAATCTATTTATATATAAAAAAAAATCTGCGTTAGATTAATCTGATAGAAGTCATAGCACTTGCATTTTGTTGTCCTACTGTTAGTTTAACCGCTTCTATTGTTCTCATTTGTAAGTCGCTTTGGATAAAAGTGTCTGCAAAATGAATGTAAATGTAAATAGTCAACATGGTGGATATTTGCGATTTGAAATATGTGCGACCCCGACGTTCATCCGAGTAGATTAAGTAACTCTTAACACACCTCACACCTCAGGAAAAAGTGTGATAAGATAATCTGTAGAACCATCAAGATAATCGGGACTTTATATGATTGTCGGAAGGGGAGAATTGGGCCCCAAAACTTTTTATCTCAGAATTGTGTGATATAATGTCGCACTTGCGTGTTATAAAGTCAGAATTGTGAGATATAAACTCGTAATTCTGAGGAAAAAAGTCAGTAATTTTTTTTCTTTCCTTAAATAAATAAATAACTCTTTTATTTCCTTTCCTTTATGACTCGCAATTGCGAGCTTATATCTCACAATTCTGTGAAAAAAGTCATATTTGCGAGTTTATTTCTCGCAACTGTGAGTTATTTCTCACAATTCTGACTTTATAACATGCAATTGTGAGTTTATATCTCACAATTCTGACTTTATAACACGCAATTGCGACTTTATATCAGACAATTCTGACTATATCTTGCAATTCTGAGAAAAAAACTCAGAATTGCTAGATGTAAATTTGCAATTGTGAGATAAAAAGTCGCAATTGCGTGTTATAAAATCAGAATTGCGAGATATAAACTCTCAATTTTTTATCTTTTTAAATGTTTTATTCTGCGGCGGAAACAAGCTTCCATAAAAAATGTGCTCAGTGAGTCTATTACAAATGATTGTGATATTTTTCATTTGTAAGGGTAAAAAGAACAGTAGGTATTTTCCTGTGAGTAAAGTCTCTTGTGGACTTCTGTTCATATCTGTGGGGGATCGAGTGAAACCCACAAACCACAACATTCCAGTCGGCACTGTGCACTACAGTTTTCTATGGCTAAATACCCTTTAATTGGATATTTATGGAGGTTTTATGTGTCAGGATAATCCATCAAAATCCATTAGATGTGAAAGTGAGGCTAACAAGCTGCTTAAATGGTATAATGGGCCACTTGAAAACATTTAAAATATTTTTCCTCTCAATAGCACTCCAAAAATGTCTGACAGTATATGCTTACGATGATTTTTTGCAAACATGTAAATATCGCCACTCCACACCTTTTGTTCAGTGCAGGTTTAATTTTATAAACATAGTGTCTCATTCACACTGCTGGGCTTTATTGATAATCTAGTAAATAAGTAACATACTGCAAAGTAATTATCGTATTGCAGTGGAAAGAAAACTCTCGTGTGAAGTTCTACTCATAGGTGGCATATCAGAGATATAAATCAAAGTTTCCTACAATTGTTTTGGGACTCATGATTATTAGAAACAATGGTATATTATTAATTAATAAAAACATTAAAATGACTCACCCTCAAGTTATTCCAAATCTGTCTGAGTTTCTTTCTTCTGCTGAACACAAAAGAAGATATTTTGAAGAATGTTGCAACCAGACAGTTGGCACCTATTGACTTCCATATTTGGAAAAATAGAGATTCTATGGAAGTCGATGGTGTTCAACTGAAGAAAGAAACTCATACAGGTTTGGAAATACATGAGGGTGAGTAAATGAAGACAACATTTTTGGGTGAAATTAGGTCATGGTTCCATAGTGATTTTGATGCATAAACATAAAAAAATCCATGAAAATACATATTGTGGTGTTCTTAAACAATATTATGTCTTATTCTTAACCATATAGTATTAAAGGGATTGTTCACCCAAAAATTCTGTCATCATTCACTCTCCCTCATGTAGCTCCGAAGCTATGTGACTTTCTTTCCTCAGCGGATCACAAAAGAAGACATTTTGAGAAATATCTAAGGTATTTTGAGATTTTTTTTCTCCACTGTGGAAGTTAATGGTAACCAAAATTGTTTGGTTCCCAACATTCTTA
This sequence comes from Phoxinus phoxinus, assembly GCF_949152265.1. Lineage (NCBI taxonomy): Eukaryota > Metazoa > Chordata > Actinopteri > Cypriniformes > Leuciscidae > Phoxinus > Phoxinus phoxinus. The sequence continues at coordinate 32,719,929 of NC_136878.1, read as the reverse complement.
TAGCATGCTTATTTATGAAACTTAAGCACAAAGGAAGCAATATTAGTTTGGTTGAGAAGCCATTGTGATGGTCAAAGACAGATGAAGCACTCAATGTGAATGTCCTGCATAAAGAAAACACTGAGACGAAGATATCAGACCAGTTTACAGTTCACTTCCACTCTGCATTTTCATAAATAAACGGACTATTATTGATGCTTTGCAGGCATATTTTATGTAAATAGTTGTACATGTGCTGCAGTGGATAATTAGAATTAAACCCCATAAGCAGACTAAGGATGTAGTATTTGGTCTTGATTTAGTCCAGGGTTTCTCTGTAGCTCTTGCACACCTGATTCAACTCATCATCTCGTTAGTAGTTGCGTGTGCAAGGTTAGTGAGGCGTAATAATGTGCCGTGCAGGGGTCCTGGAGGAATGGATTGGGAAACCTTGGTTTACTTTAAACCAATGGGGGAACCTAGACAAAATAGGTGAAGGTCTCTCTTGCTGTGTTCACACTCAGTTCACGCTAATCACCTCACACTTCACAGAGAGTCAGAGGTGTAAATATAGCTTAGGATGTGCAAAAGACTTTATTACTCTTAGTGCCAAAAGACAGGACGTTATTTACAGTATTTACTTTAAACTCAATACTTTACATTGCAGGAACCTCAAAGATGTTGATACAGGATACAGAAGTAACTATTAGATCGGTCTTCTCCACTTAACATTAAAATATGATGGCTATCCTGCAATTCTTTTACATTCTTGTATGGCTCCAACATGGAAATACTACTGATTTTATGAGAAGTTTCTCAGACACACAATCCTGTTCAAAAGTTTGGGCTCTTTAAGATTTTTTAATGTTTTAAAAGTCTCTTCTGCTCACCAAGGCTACGTTTATCAAAAATACAGTAAAACAGTAATATTGTGAAATATCATTACAATTTTAAATAACTGTTTTCTATTTTAATATTTTTTTATGCATCATTACTCCAGTCTTACATCATCCTACAGAAATCATTCTAATATGATTTGGTGCTCAAAAAACATTTCTCACTATTACCAATGTTAAAAGCAGTTGTGCTGCTTACTATTTTGTGGAAACTGAGATGTTTTTCTTTTTTTCTTTTGATAAATAAAAAGTAAATAATAATGGAATGTTTTTGAAATAGAAATCTTCTGAAAAAATGTGAAAGTTTTTACTGTCAGTGCTCACTTTTTTAAATCATATGAATGCATCTTTGTTGAATGTAAGTGTTCATTTCTTTCAACAACAACAACAACAAAAATCTTACTGACCCCAAACTTTTGAACGTTGGAGTACAGCGTGCAATCACACCACTTAGTATCAGGTTTATGCCAACTGACGTCTCCAATTTTACTGAATGAATCCTGCCATTGTAGATTCAAGGCTGTCTGGGCATATAAGTGTTCCTGGTGTTGCTGGAGGACGGCCCACCAAAAATTACTACAATGTCCTATTGTGGTTCTATTGTAGTCTAATAGCTTCCTTAGTGAATCAGCGATTGATTTATGCATCCTGCTCCTCTGGATTCATCTCACAATAGATGTTTGGCATCTTACTGTTTGGAATGAGAACATTTTAAGATGTAGAGCTCACGTTATGAGCGAACCAAATGGTAAAATGTAGAATTCAAAAGTTTCAACCCAAACATTTCAACCCCAAATGCCTGCGCGAGATGTTTACCAGTTGGTTGCACTACAGACTTGTCAGTTTTAGGGAAGCCACAGCTGCTTCCCAGCATTGTACAGAGATACAGTGTGTGGACAGACACCCAGCGCACATGCAATGCACCATAGAGCTGTAGCTGCAGGACAGTTCCCTTACACGCTTTGTTTTTGGCTACATAATCACAAACAGGAAGTTGCTTTGGGCCAGTCACACAGAGGTACTTCCCCCTTTTGTTTGTTGGAGGTTGTGTGAAAGTTTGTGGTACAGACCCCATGTCGCCCCATTTCTCTTAATTCTCAGCAATCTCTGCATGGATCCTTGATCATTTAAAGATCTAAGTGTGAGGTCAACATACCTAACTTTCTGATTTGTATGCACATGATAGATAGCAATCTTTTCTGATAGATTTCCACGTCACCATGTTGCGTATAATTTGGGACTAATTCAGAAGATTATGTTTTAACTGTGCCTTTTAGAACCCAACACATATTTACTAACTGTAAGTTATCACCATATACATAGCCTAAAGACAAAATATGTATTTCTGTGAAATATTGTAATATTTCTTTTTCAGAAGTAATATAAATTACCCAATAATTAAAGTCCCCCTCTAGTCAATGATTGTATCCCTCTAAACTCATCATTGATCACCAAAATGACACATTTAAATGTTTTTTCCTTCTATGTGATTCCTTCATTTTTTAAATGAAGAAAAAATCTGCATGCCTTAAAATAGCTTGAATGTAACTCTACACCCTTGCTTACTTTAATGCGGTTCTATGAATATTCAAATTAGCCCTGCCTCCACTCACTCCCACCAGCTCAGAGATCCACTCGTGGATGATCACACATCGACGTGATTGGTTACAGGGTAGTTTGTGACGTCAGAAACACCACCGATTTCAAACCGCGTCTTTGGTTCACTATTTTAAAGAGAAAATACTTGGCAATTGTGTTGACATGAATATACACAACATGGTCTGTCTTAAATTATATTAAAAACACCACATACAAACAACATTAATTAAAACCTTGATTTTATTTGCTCAAATAGATTTATTAACATTCTTTATTAACATTAACCAATGACAAGCAGTTATGAACTATCACCAAAATTACATATCCTGTAATGCTTTTTATAACGATATTTTTTCTTTATTTATTTAAAGTAAAAAAAAAAAAAGTTTGTATGTACTTTATATACATTACTAAGAAAACATACTTATATTATCTTTGCAGTTTACTTGATATACACTGAAGAACAAAAATCTGTAGAAAAATGGAAAAAGTACTGGTAATTTTCTGACAGGACATTTTCAAAAGTGTACGCACATTTCTTTTAACCTTAAAACACAACAATGCATAATTTAAAATATGGTCAAAACAATATGGAAAATTAACAGTATATAGATTAGTCCCTATTCTTACATACTTTTCTTAAAAATTTTTAATTGATCTCAGTCTAATGCAAAGGTGAGCAGCCCTGACCCTGATGCTCTTCCTTCCTGCATAGTTCAGCTCCAATCATGTATTAATTAGACAAACTCCAAAACCTGATGATCTATACCTCAGGTGTGTTTGATTAGACAGATAAACCCTGCCTGCAGGTACATCTCCAGGAGCGGCTCTATAAGAGAAAGTATGGGTGCAGTACAGTAGCTCATGAGAATTAACATCACTTCTGGCTCTTATGTTGAAACCAAAACATCTGCTTAACTGTAAATAACAAATGTGTCCTGACTGAGAAGATATAAACAATATCTCAAAATCACACACACATGGCATGTTGTTTCTGAAAACTTAAAACATAAGTATGGTTCCTCTTTATATTAGGTGTCTTTAACTACTTAAAAAATATATATACACAGTACTTTCTGTATTATTGTCTCGCAAAACATTTTTGCTACTATTAAGGTGGGATACAAATAAGATAAGGGGCAAGTTTGGTGGTATGGGTAGATTTTTACGGTGGGTTAAGGGGTAAGGGAACGGTCAACAGTGTAATCAGATGTAATTACATAAATTCTTTATAGATGTAGTAACATTTAATTATATGCAGGTATTTTTAAATGTAATGTAAAAACATGTGCATAATAAAAAGTACATTGAATTAATTATTCATTTAAATGTTTGTACATACACTGAAAAAAGACCTGAAAAAAAAAACGTTAAAAAAATTAACTCAGAAATTGCTAGTCAATTTCAAAATTAATTACAAAGAAACGACAAGTAACACGTTAAAGTAGAAAGACTGAAGCAGTATTTTCTTGTAAAACATAGGCCTACTCCAATAATCTTCCATTTTCTCCAATAATCCAATAAATGTTTTTTTACAGACACTTAACATAGTGTAGCCAGTGGTATAAACATGTTTATATCACAATTATACCCTCATTCCTCATTATATCTCTTAACTCTCAGGACAAAACAAGCCGTTTTCAACATTATTTTAGAACTGAATGACGTGGCACAGGATCAATGATCAGAGAAAACACATTGGCTCCATGCAGTCTGGAACTCTGGGTAAATAACTACAGTTCATTCATGGGAATGAAGCTTAAATAAAGTTCCACTGCTGGGACTGTGTGACACATGGCCCCATAACAGAGATGACATTCGAATGGCCCTATCTTTAACTTGTTTTCCCTATTGACTTCAGCTGAATGTGATTTCACTGTAATTTATGCAGTTTGACTTATTGCTCTCTGTGTATAAATAACAAATAACAGACGTCAACATACACAGTTGTCTATAAACTTTGCTAACCCCTGAGTGTTATTATGCAAGTGTAATGTTACTGCAATTCAAATGTTGTTGATGTAGTTCCCTGTTGACATCTGAGGTCACGATTCTCCAGGGAGATTTGGGCAGGGAATATGAGGTGTTATCGCAAAGATTTTGGTTGTTATGCTAGCCTGGCTAAATGGGATAAATACCTGATTTTTCTAAAACATATCATTGGTCCACGAGTAATCAATGATGCAACTTCCGCTTCTTTCCTTCTCTAGAAGATCAAAGATGCTCCTGTCTCACTAGATGATAAGACTGATGTCATGGTTCAAAAAAAGCACAGCATATGTGAAATGTTCTTGTTGAATTGTCTTTGAAGTCTTCTCTGTTTACTGAAGTCTCTGTAATCTATGTCGGTCTTCTTATCACACATGAGCCACGTTTTCCCAGATATATGGCTGAGCAGCTAAGCGTTTTCACAGGCTCCTCAAATGTCTGCGAAGATGCTGGGCAAACAAAGTCAATTTTAGTTGATGTCACCGTTCATGTTCAGCCATGGGAGTGTGTGAAGTCTTGTGAAGGAAATGTTGTTCAGATGGGAAACCACAAAGGAAAATCTTTAATAAAGAATGTGGGAGGGAGTGTGACTGTGAGAAAGGTTTACGGAGACAAAAGGCTAATTAACGTTCTCTAACGTTCTCAGATCATTCTGTTTTACAACATCTTCTATTCAACGTCCATGTAAAAAAGCCTCTGTTTGCAATTGTCTACCACTTTCTCACCTTACACGGGATAAAAGGTTCATTGATTCTTTACTCAACTCCAAAGAACTCTTTATGCAGCAATAAATAAATAAAAATAATTATACATAAAAATATACTGGCATGAAAGAGTTCTTTAAGGTGAAAATAAATATATAATGATTTAGGCTTTTAATATAATGTGTTATGCATATGACTGTTTAAATGCATTCTAGTGATCAAATATGTTGACATTAACAATTTAATTCATACATCCATTAAATATTCTGTCACTGAAACGACAACAAAAAGTTTTATTAAAATGTTATTATCCCATGTTTGGTACCCCTGAAAGGTTGTTTATGCAATCTTTGATGACGATTAGAATCCTTGATGATAAAGTAATCTCTACAGAAGGTGTAACAGTGTGCATAGAACAATGATGAACAGGTGTGATGATTGAGTCAGTGTCCATGGAAACAGATGAGTGGCGGGAAACTAAGACAAAGGAACGCATATTGACTAATGGATTAACTAAAAGTCCATGAAAACGAAACTAAGAACATAAACAACTGAAAAAATAAAACACTTTGTCTTATCCAACAAATATTTTTTAGCATCCAAAAATCTGATGTATTTTTATTTTATTTTATTTAAACCTAGAAACAAACCAAGATTTAGAAAAATTTGAAACAAAAAGAAAATTTGTTATAAAATTAGTATGAAGTATTTCAGATTCTACACTATTTCTAGGTCACTAATCAAATAAGTAAATTAGTGACATTGATCATGCATGTGACTCTTGACTCACAAGATGCGCAATATGTTTAAATCACCTAAATGGATAATGATCACTTTTGGGGGTAACGCATTACAAGTATCGCAAGTTAATCAGATTACTTTTTTCAAGGAACTAAACTAAAGTATTACTTAAATGTACAACAAAGTATCAAAGTTACTTTTTTTAAATAAGTAATGCAAGTTACTTTGTTTTCACACTTGACTGACACATTGCTGAGAGAGATTGGGTGCAGATGCATTGCATCTAAACATGATGGTGATTAGTTTTAGACTAAATGTAAGCACGCATTTACTCATCTCACTTGCACAAAAACAGTTGCAATAGGCTAAATTAATAAAAACATTGAAATGCAAACTCAGAATAGTACGTAAACCTGCAATAAAGTTAAATAATACAAATACAGTCTCACTTTATTAACCAATGACTTTGCTGCTGACCTTCGATGATCCAGTTCGACCCAACCATAAGCAAAAATGAAGTTCAAATAAACATCACATTTGTTTTTCTTTTCTTTTTATATTCTCCTGTGTCCTATTCTTCTGCAATCCAGAATGGCAGCACAGTTGAAAGGTTTGTTTGAGCTGCGTCCTCTACAGTACAGACATGAATTTGCATCTCTTTCAGCCTGAGGCTTAATACTGGCCCACACTAAAAGATTTTAAAATTTTATCAGATTTTCAAATTGTGAGAGACCACAAACATGATGAAAAACAAAATCATAGATTTAACAGTTTTGTTCCTATAGTGTGTGGAGTGCCGTGATATAAAGAACTAAAAGATTCCATACACAAACAACCAGATTCCAGATTTAAGCCTAGAACGGATATGTTCGCCAATCAAACAATGACTTGTCCCAACGGAATGATTGATTCTCAATTTAGAGTTTGTTGTTCGTTTGGTCTGGACTCTAGCGTATGCCTGCCTGGGTATACGCTTCTTTGATGCCTTAAATACGGGACGATTCTGTATGATACGGAACGGTTGGCAATGTTTGTCCTCTGGGTTTCCCCCACACAACAGAATTTCAAATCGTAAATATTCAACATGGCGGATTACGATTCGAGATTGGTTCTTCCGAGCAGATTCAGTCACTCTTAACACACCTCACACCACAGGAAAATCTGCTAAAAATAATCTGTAGAACCATTAAGATAATCAGGACTTTGCCTAAGATTGTCAGAAGGGGAAAACTGGGCACAAAATCATCAGAAGTTATCTTGTAGTGTGTGAGTGCCTTCATTCACTTTTAGTGTGAAAGGGCCTTCACATTTGCCAAAATTAGAACTTTTGTTTTTAAAAAAACATACAAGGAAGCCCAGTCAAGGTGAGAGCAAGTAACCCAAAAGTAATATAACACATTACTTTCCATAAAAAAGCCACTTTTTATGTTATATTGTAATGCAACTTTTAAAGGTGCATTTTTGACAAATCTGTGGAGTTCATGCAACTAAAGTGCTGCTTTTATTAAAGCCAAAGAGAGACAAATCGCACTAAGCGACATAATTGATTTTTCAAATCTTTTCAAAAAGAAAAAGAATGCAACATACAGTAGTAACAATGTCAGACTCTTCCGTTTCAGTCACTTTTGGACCCCCACTGTATCGAAGAAAGAATAAATGTGACCCTGGATCACAAAACCAGTCATAAATCGCATGGATTTATTTGTGGCAACAAAACATTGTATGGGTCAAAATTGTCGATTTTATGCCAAAAATCATTAGGATATTAAGTAAAGATCATGACCCATGAAGGTATTTTGTAAATTTCCTACCTTAAATATATGAAAAAAAATCTTTTTTGTGAGTGAATGCAGCACAATCACGAACATAAATGGGCAACTTTAAAGGCGATTTTCCTAATATTTAGATATTTTTTTTGCACTTTCAGATTCAAGATCTTCAAATAGTACGTATCTCGGCCAAATATTGTCATCCTAACAAATCATAGGCTACATCAATGGAAAGCTTATTTATTCAGCTTATAAATCTCAATTAAAAAAAAAAAAAATTACCCATAAGACTGGTTTTGTGGTCCTTGGTCACAAATAGAAAATTAATGTGTGACATTTCATCTGATTACATAATATGAATGACGTGAGCATGATCTTAATGACATGACTGATAACACAACACACAGCACACTAACACAACAAACAAAGTGTTTCTGTTAGAGCTGCTTTCCATTTGCTGACTTAGCTGTGTGTGTTTGTTTGTGAGTATGTCTTTGTGAACTGCTCTCAGATTTGCCTCACCTGTCACCTGTCACCTGCCCTTATACACCATCACAGAAAACGGCTCCTCTGTGAAACAAAGAAAGCCAGCTAGAGGCAGCGAACAGTGTTTATTATCCAACCTGATATCTCTATTCCCAGCTTAGTTTAACTAGTTCAGCAACTGATCCAAATTCCTCCAGAGCCTGGGAACTAAGTGGCATTAGTGGAAAATGACAACTAGCCAACCTTTCTATTTACAGTAAACATCCAGAAGCCCGGAGATGTTTTCTCTGCAAATGCGTGTTTTGGTTTCAAAAGTCAAGAGATAATGTCAAACTATATGTAAAACTCTGTTTGTTGTTCAAAACGGTCTCATCGGAACAGATATTGCAAAATGCAAATTCATGCAGAAAAATATGTACCGGGGAACTTTCTCTGTGCCTTAGGGCTGCAACAAGATTTCTATGAAAATGGCCAACAAGGAGGCGGGACACGAGGAGCACATGGCAAACACAAACCAAGACAGAGCCATATGCTCAAACAAACATAGAAACATGAAACAAAGACAACACAGACAAGGCTGCCCTAGTGAAAAAAAAATATGTTAAGTATACTTGAAGCCAGACTAATTATTAGTATACTTCAAGTGTATTAATGATTAGTTAACTTAAAGTGTGCTATTTTGAAACAACTAATTTTGTACTAAGTATATTTTAGTAGTAATTAAGTTGTAGTAAAGCATAACTTTAAATGTATTTAGTGTACTTTTGTGTACTAAATTGGAACAACTTTAAGTATATTTAGTATACTTTAAGTATATGCCTGTGTAAGGACTAGTTACATACTTGATTAGTGTATTAAAGTGTACTTTATTTGTGTTACAAGTACATTACAAATTAATTACAAGTGTCTTCGAAACATACAAGAAATATACCATAAATATATTAAAAATATATAATAAGTATACTTGCAGCCACACTAATTATAAGTATACTTCAAGTGTATTAAGGATTAGTTAACTTTAAGTGTGCTATTTTGAAACAACTAATTTTGTACTAAGTATATTTTAGTAGTATTTAAATAGTAAAGCATAACTTTAAGTGTATTTAGTGTACTTTTGTGTACTAAATTGGAACAACTTCAAGTATACTTAGTATACTTTAAGTATATGCCTGTGTAGGGACTAGATACATACTTAAATAGTGATAATAAAGTGTACTTTATCTGTGTTACAAGTACATTACAAAATCATTACGAGCAATATACAAGTCTATTATGTTTGAGTAAAAATTATATTCTCCGTAATACCTTTGGCTTAATCCAAATACTACAAATAGCACACTTTGTCTTCAATAACAAATGCACATTAAAAAGTGTATTTAAGCATATATTTATTACAAATGTACTTATAGTGCACTTGTAACCCATTAATAGGATAACACCATAAAATAAAAGGAGGAAAAATATCTACTTAGGGTCTGAGCTCACCAAATACTTATAATCACAACTTAAAGTATATGGAGTCCTGGGTTCGGGGTGTCACACCTTGCATTAATAAAAAAATATATTAAAAAATTATAATGTGTGACTGCACTTATTTAAACTAACTGGTGTCTAAAATCCTAACTAGACAGATAAATAAAAATAAAAATTATTGAACCAAAGGAATGAAATAAAATCAGAAATATGAATTAATGAATAATAATGAAATTAATGAATGAAACAATCAGTTCACTGAACAGTACACTGAAATCTCACTTCGCTGTTCACTTCATAGGCACGCATCACTTTGTACACATCACATGAGATATCTATACCATTCAATCAATGACAATCAAATAAAATGAAAATAAAATAATTAAATTCAACCTTGTAAGTGTGATGAAGTCTGAGTGCAATGCAATTGACTCAGTTCAGTGTGATGGACTCAGTTCAGTTCGTGCGAATATGACTCAGTTCAGTTCATTTGGATAGAAGTGTAATTGACTCAGTTAAATTTGTGTAGATGGAAATGTAATTGACTCAGTTCAATTCAGTTCGTTTGAAGGTGAATGCCTACAGACTTTGCAGGGATGAACGATGAACAAATCGAATCTTTTTCCTCGTGAAAGAGTCGCCAAGATGACTCGATTCTTCCACATAGGAATCCAGCGCGTTTCTGCCTCACTGCGCGAATCCAACACGACCACGGAGCGTTGAAACAAGCCAACTAATGCAATAAAACAGTTCAGACATCAAATCAGAAAAATATTGACGACGATGGATAAGATAAACGATAGCCACACGTGGCTCACATATCTCTCTGTTCAATGAGCTGGCGCGAATGTGACGTCAGCACCCATCACGAAATGCATATAAAACATTCATATAACTCTTAAACTTAATATATTATTCCCATAACATAAATGTGTAAACAGGTTTAACAAGTATACTAATACAGCATAAACACTTTACATGTGTTGTATTGCCCAGTTTATACTCGATTACGAACAGCATTAACCATCCACATTTTCTTATATGAACAAACACAAACTTAAACATTATTTATGAAAATATGAAACAATTGTGACTTACCTAATGCAATAAAACAGTTCAGACATAAAATTAGAAGAATATTGACGACGATGGATAAGATAAACGATAGCCACACATGTGGCTCACATCTCTCTCTGTTCAACGAGCTGGCGCGAATGTGACGTCAGCATCCATCGACGCAATTCTTTATTAGTTTCGGCCCTCAGCAAAAACAAAATAATAAAAGAAATAAATTATAATAAAACATATGTCTGAACATTTCATGCATTAGGCAAGGAAAAATATAAAATCATACATGAAAATACATGAAAACACAGCCTCAATTAATTGGGTGGGTTACACACTTGTTAGGAATATATTAAAAGTACGCTTGTTTTCAGCATATTTCTTAAAAGTGTAATTAAGCATATTTATTACCAATGTACTTATAGTGCACTTGTTAGAAATACATTAAAAGTATGCTTGTTTTCAGCATATTTCTTAAAAGTGTAATTAAGCATATATTTATTACCAATGTACTTATAGTGCACTTGTTAGAAATACATTAAAAGTATGCTTGTTTTTAGCATATTTTTTAAAAGTGTATTTAAGCATAGATTTATTACCAATGTACTTATAGTGCACTTGTTAGAAATATATTAAAAGTATGCTTGTTTTCAGCATATTTCTTAAAAGTGTAATTAAGCATATATTTATTACCAATGTACTTATAGTGCACTTGTTAGAAATACATTAAAAGTATGCTTGTTTTTAGCATATTTTTTAAAAGTGTATTTAAGCATATATTTATTACCAATGTACTTATAGTGCACTTGTTAGAAATATGTTAAAAGTGTGCTTGCTTGTAAATATATTTTTAGAAAATATACTAAAGTACTATTATTTTAAAGTGTGTTAAAAGTTGTATTATAAAAATAGATAAAAAGCATGATGCTAATATACTTTTAATATATTTAAAGATAGTATATTTTTTTTGTGTATATTTGCAATGTACTATTGAAAAAGGGAATATATTTCAAATAAAATAAAGTATACTTTTTTTTCACTAGGGTGTAAGGGCAGAACCCTGACAAAGATCTTGTGGAAATATATCTGTAGGTGATTTGTTATGTCTTTCAAGGGAGTTATTCATTGACACAGTAACCTTTAGCTGCTCTCTGAGGATTATATGGCAATATTCTGTAAATCCTGGAAACAATATCAAAGCCTATAGCCTACATTAAAGATGTATACATCTTACAGCTACTATAATTGTGGGTACCAACTAAATACAGTATTTTTTTTTCCAGTTAAATATTTTTTTATATTTCCTTCAGCTTCAACAATGACAATATAAAATCCATTAACATTCATTATGTTGTAATGTCTTGCCCCATAGATTTTAGACATGACTGTAATTATTGTACTATGATTTTTGTTTTTTTGTTTTTTATCTAAAGGACAGCATATCACAATGCTTTCAATAACATTTATTTACCTTTTGAGCATATTTAGTTAAATAATTGTGAACAGAATGTTTGTTGGGTTTTCATACTTCTGTTCATGTGGAGTTTAAAAAGCTGTGGAAGGATATTTTGTTAGATGACAGCATCTGTAGAAGCTTTGGATAAAAGCATGGGCTAATCCGTGAATGTGTTTGCTGACAGATAGAGTGGTTGTATGTGGAAGGCCATGTGTTCAGCCTCATTTGAAGGCCCTTGAGGAACAGCCTTGACAGGCTGAGAGATTATTGTGGCCTTAGATGGACAGCCAGTTGTTGTTTTTAACATGAGAGACAGGTGAGCAGGGCTTGAGCTGTGGCCGTCACTAAAAGTGGAACTTCTTTCTAAAGCCTAATAAAAAGAGTATCAGATGTTTGAGATCTATTCAGCCACACATGAAATTGAGAATCAGGAACTATTACGATCAAGAAGCCAGAGTTGACTGTGTTAAAGGGGGGAAATCAGTGAGGAGGTTAATTCGTAATTTACTACTTTAAAAGAATGAATGAATTAAAACTCCTTGGCATGCTTGAGGCTGTACTGGAGAGCTCTGGATCTTGTATTCTTGTCTGTACTAGGCTGATTTCCAGCTTGTCGTTGTTCACCGGATGAATTGCTCCTGAATAAGTAGGCTATATTGTTCTCTTCAATGATAAACTGGAAGTGGGTTGACTATAGTGCATTGACATTTAAATTTTAAATCTAAGACTGATGTTTTCCATCAATTGACTGTATCTGTCCAAAAGGAAGTTACAAAGGATGTCTGGGAAATACAAAATTGCATGACACACTAGTCGAATAAAACTAAGGCAGGAGCTGCAGGGTCACATTTCTGGTAAAAGCTTCATTTTTATTGTCCTCAAGGGCGTGTTTGACGTTGTTAACTGCATCTACTAATTTGAGTGCACAGTGGCCCCTAAAGGCATTTGTTGTGGTGGAATCCCTGCTCTGTTTAACCTTTGTTTTTCGAAACCTAAGATGCATCAAGAATGTGTTCATTGTTAATTTAATTGGCTCTGTTATCTCATATACTGTTGCAAGGATGTCAGTTGGCTGGTGTAAAAGAAAGACTTGTGATTGTCTGCTAAAAGTTTTCTTTTTAGTGTACACTGGGCTAAAAATCAACATGCAGACTAAAAATCACAATCAGACACTAAAATTCATGTAATATTTTAAATTACCCAATGCAATTTTCCCTCTTTTCACCAATAGTTCCTTTCTACTCACTCACTACTATATTTAATACAAATACACCAAAAAGAACCATAACCTGATAAATAAAAATGGATTTTTAAAAATGAAAATAAATAAAAACAATTAATTTTATTTTGATAATTATTATTTGATGTTGCAAACATTAAACATGATTAATTATTGGTTATTACTGATTGCAACTACTGATAGTTTTTATTAAGTGGAAAGGAGACAGAGAACAAAAATATTCTTTATTTAATCCACAAACTAAAACACAGGAGAATAACAAACACAACTTAACTCGATACCGGACACTGAACAGAATGAACTCAAGGCTTAAATACACAGGGAACGTAATCAAGGAGAACAGAAACAGGTGTGTGTAAACTAATTAACACCCAGGGAAATTAACTAGGAACTCAGGCAAACAGGAACAGAGCAAACAGAGTGAAAATGAATCCAAAAACAGAATATAACAAAATATAAAAGCTTATTCAATTAGATTTTTTCAGCATTTTTAACTTTGAGTGTTAAATGATTAGTTTACTTCAAAATTAAAATTACCTGATCATTTACTCATCCCCACGTCATCCAAGATATTCATGACTTTCTTTCTTCAGTCGAAAAGAAGTTAAGGTTTTTGAGGAAAACATTCCAGGATGTTTCTCCATATAGTGGACTTCAACGGTTATTAACGGGTTGAAGGTCCAAATTGCAGTTTCAAAGCAGCGTCAAAGGGCTCTACACGATGCCAGCTGTGGAATAAGGGTCATCTAGCAGAACGATTTGTCATATTAAAAAAAAAAAAACATTTATATACTTTTTAACCACAAATGCTTGTCTTGCACTAGCTGTGATGCGCCACGCATTACGTAATCACATTGAAAAGTCAAGCGTAACGTAGGCGGAAGTACCTATCTAGTGTTTACGAAGCAAACGTGCAAAAACGTAGTCAAACGCCAGTTAAAAAAAAAAAAAAGGTAAAACAACGATGTCGATTTTAAAGTTGGAGTAGAAAATGAGATTTGAGATTTGAGAGATGAGATTTTTTTCGCCCTACCCTACATTTTACGCCTATACGTCAGGCTGCCGCCTGACCTTTACAACGTGATTACGTAATGTGTGAAGTCGTGGACGTGCAAGACGAACAATATATTTATTTATTTTTGTCGAAAATTACACATCTTTTCGCTAGATAAGACCCTTATTCCACAGCTGCCATGTAGAGCCCTTTGAAGCTGCATTGAAACTGCATTTTGGACCTTCAACCCGTTGATAACCGTTGAAGTCCACTAAGAAACCCCTTGAATGTTTTCCTCAAAAACCTTGATTTATTTTCGACTGGAGAAAGAAAGACATGAATATCTTGGATGACGTGGGGGTGAGTAAATTATCAGGAAATTTTAATTCTGAAGTGAACTAATTCTTTAATTTTCGACTCTGCATGTATATTTGGAAGATCCTTCCAATGCCTGGTCAAATGCGGGAAGAGAAATGTGACTGAAGAGCATGAAGTAGAAGTAGAAGTCATTGTATTCAACAGGATGTCTGTTTTATTTCCCCATGTGTTGACACTAGTCATTGAAATAAAACAATTTACAATCTAATTTTCACCTGTAGTCACATTGAAGCCTGCGAGAGAATCACCAATGTCCCACAGAAACCCTAGTTTTTCTCATGTCCATTTTTCACTTCACAGCCTCAAATAAATGCTTACAAAATAACCATTGTGGGGGTAGAGGATGGGAAAGAGAGCACAGAAGAGGGAAAAGGAGGAGCTATGGATGGCGAGAGAGAGAAGAGTGAGTGAGCAATGTGGTGGTAGAGACAGGAAGACTGAGAGAGAGAGAAACATGCTGAATTAGTGCGGGTGGGAGGGACAGAGCAGAGTCCCAGACCACAGGGAGGATGGAGGTTCCCATGCCCTGGGGGCCTCTTGAGAGCAGCAATGGCAGATGTGACGTCTGGGTCCCCATCCTACAAGGACCACTAGGAAAATACATTATCCATCAACCACAGGTCCAAAGATTCAGCAGTAAAATACACACACATATACAAAAAAAAAAAATCCGTTATCATCTAGTAAACATACCATAAAAAGATGTGTCTATGTCTAGCAGGGAATTTGGAGAGATTTCGGGATGGAAAAAACATGAAAAGGTGAAAAGTTCAAGTTGAGAGTATCAAATCAAGGGTTTGGAGCCAAAAGGACGTAAGAGCAAATTTGTTTTGATAGACTTATGCCCATTTGACTCCAAACCATTCAAATGATTTTAGGCTTTATCAAATTAATGATCTTAAATGAACATCCATGCAGTGAGTCTATGCTCAGCTTAACATTGCATATGCAACACCCACAGCAATCTAGAATAGATTTGAAGTTAATGTACTTGTTGAGACATGTTTCTCCATCTGGAATTCACAGGCTGTTCTAACAGAGAGATGCAGATACAAACATGTGTGGCTTACTTTCTTCGATGGAAAACAAAACAAGAAATTTAGCAGAATGTCGTGGCTGCTCTTTTCATTTATGAAAGTATGTGGTCACTGAGGCCGTCAAGCTCCAAAAATAAGGCCTGGTTTCACAGACAGGGCTTAGACTAAGCCAGGATTAAGCCTCACATTAGGACATTTAAGTAGCTTTTTATAAACGTGCCTTGAAAAAACATTACTGGTGTGCATCTTGAGACAAAACAATGGGACTGACATGTTTTAAGATATGTCATATGATAAGTTGCTTTCAGTTAAAACACATTTTAGTCTGGGAGTATAGGTTAAGCCTGTGAAACTGGTCTTCATAGCTTTGTGTTACATCGTCTCAACAACGGACGAGACAAAGCGGCCATTGCAAATCCATTGTTCTTCGTGTCAGAAGTAGTGTGAGCGTATTTCAGAAATAAAATAGTTTACTGTCAGGAATTTGTAGTGTTGCATCCAGTGTAGACGGTATTATAATGGGTTCTATTTGCTTTTGTTTTGGCACGTTGTGCCGCTTTTATTCTATTTCAACAGAAATAAATAAGTCATTGGAATGGAATGACAGGATTTTTCATTGTTAAGTGCAATATTAATTTGTGTTTTGAAGGCAAGAGAGAGTGACATAAAAAAAGAAAGAGGGATAAACTTTTTTCAAGAAGCTGTCAGCATAAAGCATCTGAGTGGAGAAGGCCTTTATCTCCTAATGCAATGTATTACAGAGTCCTTGGAAAATGCTTCACTACTGTGAGGGTGGATGAAAAAGATTTGGATTGGTTCTTTCTTTAAATAGATTATGGTGTGAGCAGTCACACATCTTTAGCCATCACGTTTTCTTTGAAGCCTGAGAGAAGCTGTCGACAGTCATCAAACACTATCAGACTGTCTGTCTGCTGGGATGCCAGGCCAATCCAAGGCCTTAAGATGTGTTTCCATAGACGATGAACTGCTTGACACAGTGATTGAGTAATAAACCTCTGTGTGTCACTGAACTACGACTGGGTGGAGGACATGAGAAGGTCGAAAAACGACAACCAAGACATTTTCCATGCTTTCATAGGAAGCAGACACTGGAGCTGAGAGATAGTGGGGAAAGGGTGGACTGAAGTTCAGAAATACTGAGGGAAACTGAGGAAAAAGAGAAAATGGAAGGTGGATCTGGTGGATCTCAGATTTATTTGCTAACAAAACAGAATAGGACGCAGGAAAAGACAGTTCAACACTTATTTCAGCAATAAAAACAAAAAGATGAAATACAAATGTGATGTTTATCTGAAGTAATTTTTGCTTGTTAGTATGGTTGAATTGGATCATTGAAGGTCAGCAGCTAAGACAATGGTTAATAGAGTGAGATTAAATTATATAACGTACATTTGTATTATTTTATATATGAATTATTGCAGGTTTGCGTGATATTCTGAGTTTGCATTTCACTGTTTAATTTGAATGTTCTCTAAAGAAGTAGTAACATTTAAAAAATCAGGAATTGTCCAAATAAAACATTTCAGGAAAAAACTTTCCTGTGTAAGTGATGTATTTGTGCTAACATTAAGAGAGCATTATTAAAGTCTAGATAACTTTGACCGAACGTTAATGTTACTGGAATAATGTTCACAACTTTGAGAGAACCTTGCCAAAGCATTTGCCAAAGTTCTGAGAACGCTCTCTGTTAGCTTGGTTAGTCTAAAAGCATTCTGGACCTTAGTAATCATGATATTTGTTTGAAGAATTGTATAGATCTAGTTAATCTCACAAACACTGAAATCAATAAAATAAAATAAAAAACAAATCAGCAACAATCAGTTATGACTGATAAATGGTTATTGTTGTAGTCTTCTGTGAATTATTGGATAAACTCCTGAGCTTCTATTACAGTGTCACCTTTCAGCCTGTTGTTCTCGCCCTCTTTTAACGTGCAGGACACCAGACCTTGTCTGAATAGCTCAAAGAGATTTACAATGTATAGTCAAACAAAAAAGAGCTAAAACACTTGAGTGAGCCCATTTTTCACAAAATCCCTTTGAAATAAATATGGTTTTAGCGAGTGTTCAGCAGGTAAGAAGACGGAATTCGTTTCCATTCTCTGTAAGTCCCACAAGATTTTTAAGCGACAACACCTCTGAAACAAGAGGAAGTCACTCCATGTTTCATTCTTCCTCAGACAAGCCATTAATGCCTTGGAGAAGAAAATTTGGGGCACATACAAGTTGTGTGGTTTATCAAAGGGCATGTTACACTGCAATCTGACTCTATTGTCTTTTGGCAAAGCAGGATCGTCGGGCATAGACCATGGAGACAAAGAGTCTTCCACCAGACCTCCATCCTTTAGTAAACCAGTGAGATTGGGTTTCCCTGACTTCACTCCACCCTCTGATAGAAGAGTCAGAAGCGCATTTTTGGCTACAGCGTAACACGAGTCACATTTATGGGTCATGTGATTGGCTCAAAACGTTTGGAGTTCTCAAGAGCAAAAATGTCAGATCTCAGATTGTGCACTTCATCTTCATGAATGCAAATGATAAATGACAGATCATTGGCTGCTTCTGAGTACAGTCAGTATAGCTGAATTTTCTCCTACTGTTGGTGGTACACCCTACTGGAGAACAGCTTGTCTGAACACAAACAGCTAAACATTTTGGGTAATGAAATGTACCTCCACGTGGATAATTCTGTAAAGTATCCCTGTTATATGCTGGGAGTGGATTTCTGACATAGTCAGCTACTTTCTACAACCACACAGCTTTCTACAACCATACAGCTTTTTACAGCAGATGCCATTGAAAACACGGGAAGTCTATCCCTCACAGCCTCACTTTCCTGCCACGGCGCTGCTCTGAATAAGGTCTGTAGCAGAAAGTGTAATATTAAAAGATAACTGTACTGTTACAGAAAACGGTAGAAAATGTACTACAAGTACATTTTCCATTTTGTTTAATTGGCCTATTTGGCCACTTCATGCATTTTCTCTGATCGAATAGCTATGCGATCATGAAAAGACCATGTAAATGTCCTCTGAAACACATTTGAGATAGACTGCAATCCCACCGTAAGCCACTCCAAGAGGTGGTTTGAGGTGCACCTACAGACACAAATGGACAAATGTCACCGCATCTGCCCTCAGTGCATCTGTCTGTTTTATGAATATTTGGATATGCTACTCTTTTTACATACTATTTCTCAGATAGTCCGATCATTAAGATTGGACCAAAGGAGACTTCTTACTTTAGCGCATCCATTCCTTGTACATGTTCATTAATCTTATGCTTTGTTCACACATAGCTTTAAAAAGGTAATTTACAGGTAACGTTACAACTTCTTATCCTGGAATATTACTTGAAAATTGTGATTATTTTCTTTTTTTTTAAATGATGTCTAGAAGATTATCGGCAACTCTTTACAATAAGTTCTCATTTTTTAACATTAGTTATATTAACTAACATGAACTAACAATGAGCAGTACATTTGTTACAGTATGTATTAATTTTTGTTAATGTTAGTTCATAAAAATCCAGCTGTTTGTTCATGTTTGTTCACAGTGCATTAATTAATGTTAACAAATACAACATTTGATTTCCATAATGTATTAGTAAATGTTGAAATTAACATTAACTAAGATTAATAAATGCTGTAAATATTCATTCTTAAGTTTATGTTAACTAAAGTAGTTAACTAATGTTAACCAATGAAACCTTGTTGTAAAGTGTTACCAGATTTTCTTTTTGATGATAAAGTTCAGTTGTACAGTGACTTTTTTGCACATGTACATGCACTTACTGTGTACTTATAAACAAATTACACGAAACTAACCCTAAACCAAACACAAATGCTAACCCGATAGTAATTACATGTTAATTGATATTACTCAGCACATATATTAATAATTAGACACCTTAAAATAAATTGTACTGTACGCAGAGATTAATTCTAATTCTAAAATTATAACTGAGAGACAAAATCAGCAGAAACAACATTTTTTAGTAAGAAAAGATAAAAAGTATGAGATTACTTTGTGGGATTTTAATCATCAGGAGTGACAATGATGGTGTGAGCAAAGCATGCTGATGAATACACTTGGGTTATGCAGTTGTGTTGGACTTGTTTTAATTTTCAAGATCTGAAGATCAGAAACCTCTTCACATTAGATACATGCAAAGCAGGAACCAAATTCTTCAGAGATTTACTGGTCTGTACGTGATTTCAATCAAGCACCCTGAAGCTACTGAAATAATAATGATACTAATTTTAAAAAAAATCATGTAGCAGATTTAATTTAAACAGAATGTATACAGTGTTTGTACACCCTGCATCCTTCGGTTCAGAAGACAGAACATGCAAGGCATGACTCAGTGAGTTTTCTCCGCCACGCTTCATTACAAGAGCAGAGGGCAGCGTGAACAGAGCCTCGGGGTGTAACGTGTGCCTGGCGTCTGCTGCCAGCGCTATCATCTCTGATTAGACTACGCAGAGTTCAACGCCACTTGCAGACGGTGATTGCGGTTAAGTCTTCACGTTTACGCACACAAATAGCCTAAAGGAGTCTGATCTGCACCTGCTCTTCTCTTTACACAAGGCAAACACTTGCAGGGGGACTGGAGGTTGGAGAGTTCAGGAGATACGGATGAGAGAGTATCAAAGAGGAGGGGTGCTTTCCATTCATTCAATACACCTGGATAAATGTGCAATGAGTGAGTGACTAGTGATTGAGTTTCATTCTCTCTGCAGTTGTGGAATGCATGTGAAAAAGAACAGAGGAAAAAAAGAACAAGGATTTTGCTTTTATTATGGTGCGTTCACACCGGACGCGAATAGCGCGTCAGGCGCGAGTGATTTCAATGTTAAGTCAATGCAAAGACGCGTTACGGTCTTGTCCGGTGTGAACGCACCATAAAGCTTTTTAATCATCATGAACATTTTATGCAAAAGAGCTTTTATTATATTTTGTATTAAATATGACAGAGAACCCTTATGATTTTAATACAAATGTATATTATTCATTCATTAAAAAAAATCTACAGGCTTACACATGGAAATACAATTAAACATGGTTTTGAAAAATTCTTAGCTTACAATTCTGAATCGGATTCTAGTGATTAGTGATTCTGAATCAATAACCACAATAACCCATTAAACAGTCTTACGTTCTGAGCTGGGATTGTCACATAGTTGTTTAAATTTAGTTAATGTAATGGCTGTGTTTGGTGTTATTGCAGAGCCAACGATGCATGAACAGATCTCACCAAACCACACTGTCACAGGCGGTCATGCTGTCTATAATCAATTCTCTACTCTTTTTTTTTGAAGGCACATACAATTATGTTTTCACATGCCTCAGAAGCAACCGTCACATTAGCGTTAACTGTTCAGTAAATGTCAAACGACATCTGTTAGATATGTAACCCTGACATTTTAAGGACGAAGTATTAAGAATCGTGTTTCTTTGTTTTTAAACTCCCGTATTCAGACCAGATCATGGTCAGATCCAACATTTGTATTTGACTAAACACTATTCAGGTGGTTAGAGAGGAATTTGAAAATATTTGGATTGGCTCTCAATATGTCATAAAATGGAAAATACACTCAGGAAATTCTGCTAAATATCCTGTTTTTGAAGAAAATCATATTTGGAATGACATGAGTGTGAGTAAATGATTTTTGTGAGTCCTTTTTTTTATTCATAATAGGCACAATCCATTATATCAGTCCATAACAATACTTATGACCTGTTAATCTGCAAAAATGTAATAAATAAAGCAGTCCTCTGTGCACTTTTTCATCTTTGATTTCGTGTATGAATTATTGCTGACAATGTCAAACAAAATAAAGCAATTTTAGACACAAACCAACTGATATTTCTCAAAGAATATTTTATATTTCTGGTGCTCTGAATCCAGGTAGCTCTTTTTTATATTACACATGAATGCACCATCATAAGGAAGACACAAGACACAAGATACTTATTGACTAGTCTCAATTAAACGCATGGCTAGGTTTGGGTTGCTTTCCAACAGACATGGTTACCAACTCCTCCACTCATTTTTTTCTTCAAGAGGACAAACCTGTGTTCAGCAACAATACACTTCTGATTTTCTTTCTGGTCCATGCAGTAATCACTCTTCTTAACTAATTGAGAACTTCCACTTTCAGAATTGCTTGACCCTTTCTTTAAGGGCTTAATCATTCTCACCCTGAAACCAAATGAACCAGTGTCTTTTCAAAAGCTCCCTATGGGTTAGGAGTCATTAAACATATGTCTTACGTTTCATTTTAATCGTCTTATACCCAACACCACACAAAAGCTCAATATTTCCCTTTAAAACATATCTGGTCTCAAAGAGCAATGAGCAGATGAAGTAAAACTGATGCTGAGGAAAAACAAAGAGCTCTGGACCCGTGGAGAGATGTGCTTAAGAACCAGAACAATAGCGAGAGAATGAGAGGAGCTGCTGTCATGATGGAGGCAGGAGTTGTGAATGGTGCTCCTGCTGTAATGAGGGATTAGGGAGGGATTATGATTCTTTATTAAGATATTTCTTATCCTTGTTAGACGGCCTCTAATGTCAGTGGATCGATTTCCCCTCTACTCACTGCCAGAGAAGAGAAGAGAGAGAGAGAGAGAGAGAGAGAGAGAGAGAGAGAGAGAGAGAGAGAGAGAGAGAGAGAGAGAGAGAGAGAGAGAACATTTTGATAACTGTGCAAAAAAAAGTTTGATGAAAACATGGTTATTTTATGGATATCTGTTTTGGATTTGCTTAATATGCCTGTTTGAAAATTATAAATAATATTGCAAAATTATAGATAATTGCTTATAGTAAAAATAGATAGATTATGCAATTATGCTTTTAAGATAAATGTGTATTTTTGAAATAAATAGTATACCAAAAAATAATACATTATTTTTTCACCATCATGTTGTGTGGATAATTGTGAAACAGCGCTTTATGACTCTTTCCAATTATATTCTTAGTAATTGTATATGAACTATTTCACATCTTCTACCCGCACTGGGCCCCACCACATGGCCCTTTATATCAATGTGGGTATGAATATGAATTAAAAAAATCCTAATTAGGGTGACAACATCAAACTTGAAAAGATACATTTACACTAAACATACATGTAATACTAAGACATATTGATCCAAAAAAGATTAATTGAAATGTAGGGATTATTTTTGGACTGTTTTTACAAGATCTGTCCAAACAAACCAATTCATTATATGAATTTGGAAATTAGACTTCCCGAAGCTATAGAAAGAGCCATTTAAATTTGCTGATTTTCAACCTAACTTTCAACCTTTCTATTTTTACAATGTTGGTATATGTACTGTAAATGTGTTTTACACACACTTAACTCTTTCTCTGTGTTACCTGGACCAATAAATTCCAGCTTGTCAGCAAAACTCAGACTTGGAGCAGGGAGCAGGGCTTTCGTGAAAACTACAGATTAGGCTATACTTCCACATTTTTGTATCCAGCCCACGGAAAGTTGGATCAACTACGGGTTATTGACAAAACAATTATTGTAAGAGTAAGTTTATCATTGAAAATGGTATTGTACTTTGTCTGCTCTTTAAACAGCATTATGGAAAAATTGTAACACTATGGCAACAGCTTTCTCACCTGGCGTTTTGCTTTGGGCAGAACTGAAGGAATGGCAGTTTTTTTCGTTTTTTTTTTTTCCTGGATCCTTCATTGGAAACCAAAAATAACACCCCTGCTAAATGTTAACTCTTTGAATTCTTAAGACAATGCACAATGACAACATTATGACTAAAAGTGTGCTAAGTATTTCCTACTTCCTGTCACGAGTATGTTAGTTTCATTGAGTTTTGGTTTGGTTCTGTTCTGTTTGCCTGTGCTCCCGATCCTTGTTTGTTTCTATGGTTACTATTTTTACGTTACGCACCTGTCTCTAGTTCTGTTGGTTAGCCTCATTGTGTATTTAAGCCCTTGGTCAGTGTTTGGTTTCATCTTAGTTTAAATGTGGTTGTGCTATTCTGTTTTCTGGTTTATCTCCTAGATTAAATTTATTTATTTTTTACTGCGAAAATCAGGAAAGAACATGGTTTTACCTGCTGTGCACCTCCTTTTGCTGGAGCAAGAGGAGCGCTCTTCGAGAACCACACAAAGGACTTTCTAGATCTGCTTGCTCTGCGTATTTTTCTACACCAGCCTCAGCGAGTGGTCCAAGGCACCCTGCCCATTGATGATCCTCTGAGGAATTTCACCGCCTAAGTGGAGTGGATGCTGGTCTGCGCTGCAGAAGAATATGTCACCAGATCCAGTGCCGACACCTGAGCCGGTGAGTCATCGCTCTGCCTATGCTTCAGATTTCCAGGACTTTGGCTGCGCCACATCTCTCCACCCCTTTCGGCTCCATCAGGCTCCGCCTTCCTTTCGGGTCCGCCATAATCCTTGGTCTCACCAGCTGTGTGTCAGCCCTGGCTCCACCTCGACCACTCATCACCGTGGCTCCGCCTTGGCCTCCAGGACCTACGATGTCACCCGGTCTTTGTCTCCTCCGCTCCACCTGGGTCTCCAGCTCTCCTGGCTCCACCACTGCTGGTTGGATGTTTGACACCACCCTGGCTCCTCCCACCACCGCCATGGGCCTTCATTATGGCTGTGCTCCGGGTCGTCCCTTCCTCCAGCATCTCCTCCATGGTGGCTTCCTCTGTCAACCCTTCCTTGTTCACATCCTTCTGCAGCTCAATGAACACAGATTTGAATCAAAGTGTTTGAATTTTCCAGTGAGATTTCGTCAAAGGTTTAACATACACAGGTAAATCATCGTCATTTAGGAATAAGATTGCGTAGATGTTTAAATCAAGATTACGATCTTTTAATAAATTTGAGTGCAGCTCTACTATGTATAAAAATGTTAACTTAGTTCCTTAATTTATTGTTTCATCATGATTTACAATTGTAATTATTTAATATCTAAAGTAAAATATTGATTTGTGGGGAAGTTATGGGCTTTTTATTTTTCAACTGCTTTAAGGCCTTTTTAAGGCTATGTTTACACGGAAACGATCTGAAGAGAAAACGCAAAAGTGGCGTTGCGTTATCACTTTTTATTCTGCGTTTAGACGAGCGTTATGGGGGTAAATCTGCGTGCATATGGTGACGCAAAAGTGTGTGAAAATCGATGTACTGTAGTATGCACTCCAGGCGGCCAGGTGGCAATGTGAAGCACTGAAAGTGAAAGAGCCGCTGACACTGTTTTTCATGTTTAATACGGTAAAGCTGCTGCTTTAACCCTCGGTGCTCTTCGCGTGTCACTCAAAAATGACAGAATTTTTTTTGTGTGTGTCAATGAAATTAATGCTATATTTTAGTTTGATAATGTTTTGGTATTTTCCTGTACTGGCGCATGCCTGTGACATAAACGCGTACGCAGCGCATTCACTGTCTAGCAGACTTTTGCGTTTTTACCGTTTTTACCCTTTAGATGGTAACGAGATGGTAGAGCGTTTTTAAGATTTCCACTCTGGAGGGTGATTTCACTTTTTTGCGTTTTTTTTTCTCTCACTTTTTTGCCCCAAAAACGCCGTCGCCGTGTAAACGAAAGGCACATCCGCTAAAATATTTTTACGTTTTCACCCGCGAGCGTTCTCGTGTTAACAGGGCCTAAAAGTCAACAAAGACACTGATTTTCTTTTGATTTCATCTTTTAGCGGCGCCAATGATTTGTAGGAAAGCACATAGTATAAGCCCTTATTGGCCTTTGGTTATTTTTAAAAAGACAAGATACTGATTGAGAATAGAGGTTTTTGCAGAACAATTTCAATATTTGTGTTGATTTACAGTACATTGTGTGCTCAGTGTGTCATGGTAAAATGGGGGTTTTTACAGACATCTGGATAAGACCACATTGTCTGCTGGTATATTTACTGATCTGCTACCTCTTATCTCAGCCAAAATGACACTCACACAGGTGCCCAGGAGCAGGGCAAGCCATTCAGTCCTTTGAGTCAATATTTACCTCACACAACACAAGCAAATCCTAGAGGTGCTAACTTCACATCCAAGTCATTATCCCTTAGTGTCTTCCATCAGAGTCATATCTGGGTTTATTTCTGCAGACAAAACTCCATTTTCATCAGCCAGGAAGGGTCCAAAACAGTCCAAAATCACTGAGGAAATGAATTTACCCTTCAGGGACAGTTATGATTTACTGCAGATGCAGGCTGCCGGTAGTTTGCATGTGTTTGCATAAGGGGAGGGGTGGACAGGATAGTGCGAATCAACTGTTAAGATAGTGTGAGTTGCCTGCCAGGACGCATAGTAATAACAGATACGTCGTGTGGCAAGAGATGAGGGAGGAGTCCCTGAAGCACCCTCTATTTCTCACCTCAGGCAGGCCTTGAGACCTGTTCTTACACGCTAGCTGAGTTAAGGCTGTGGGGGGCTTAGGGCAGGTTGGGACAGATCTTCACTATTGCTCTAAATCTTAATGCACGTCTCTCTGGCTCACAGAGTTTACATCATCTTCTCTGAAGTATTGAGTTAGAAGTTAGTGTTTGACACTTTTCTTCCAACAGTGTAGTGAGACAGAGTGATATTTAGACCCTATATATATATTTAGGGAACATTATTGGTATTTCAAAAGTATGTATTTGATTTGGCTATATTTAAGGAAACGATATATACAACATTTTGCGACGTGCAAAAATTCAAATCTTTGGGATCAGTAAGATTTTATGAACATTTTTATTCAGCACTGATACATTAAATTAATGAAAAGTGACAGTAGATTTTACATTGTTCTAAAAAACAAAACAAAATCCTATTTCAAATAAATACAAAATTATTTTGAACTTTCTGTTCATCAAAGAAATCCTGAAAAAAAAATAGCATGGTTTTAACACACACACAAAAAGAATTAAGCAGCACAACTGTTTTCAACATTGATAATAATAAATGTTTGAGCAGTGAGCACTAATCGGCATATAAAAAATGATTTCTGAAGGTTCATGTGCCACATAAAACTGTAATGGATGATGAAAATTCAGCTTTGCCATCACAGAAATAAATTACATTTTAAAATATATTTAATTTGAAAACATCTTACCGATCCCAAACTTTTGAATGGTAGAGTGTGCCATTTACATCACTGTCTTGATCATAGACCATTACAGGCTGTAAGTGATTACAACACAGTTAAATAAAACCATGAAGTTCGAGTGTGTTAGTTGAATGTACAGTGAAGATGCATCCGGCTGGTGTTGTGAGGGAAGATATGGATTTATGGAGAGTGGCGCCATCATCTGGTGTAAAATGCATCACTAGTTAATAGAGAAGTTCTGCAATTAAAGATGATTTATAACTGAATGACAGTACACAGTCCTACACATCAAATTGGAAAAAACAAACAAAAAGATTTATTGTTATAAAGCATTTTTTTAATATTTTTTTTAAAGGACCATATTGGAAGCGGCTGCAAGCGGCATCCTTCTTCATTTTAGTGATAAAGTTATACTAGATAAGAAGATATTTTAAAGAATGTCGGTAAGCAGACAGTTGACGTTGACGGCACCCATTGACTTCCATAGTATAATTTTTTTCCTGCTAAAGAAGTCAGTGGGGTTCATCAACTGTCTGGTTACCAACATTCTTCAAAATATATATTTTTGGGGTTTAATCAGAAGAAAGAAACTTTCTGGAAAAGGTTTGGAACACCATGTCCATGAGGGTGAGTAAATGATGACAAAATTGTAATTGTCGGGTGAACTATCCCTGCATTCTTAAATAGGCCTACATTTCTGAGAAGTACATAAAGTAGCCTATATATTTTTTTGTGTTAATGTATAGGCCTACTAACAGCACACTCGAATGCACTTCTTTTTCGTAAGGACAATACTGTCTTAGCCTGCACAGCACTTCATGGTCAAATGATAGAAAAAACTGAGTGCCCACATACACTATAATAAACTTTGTAACCTGTAAGTTGAGAAAAACATATATAATGCGATGCCCTTACTGCCGTTCTAATGACAGAACAAATGTGTGACTCCGACAGTCACTGGTAATTCCATTTGAGCTTGTTTTTGGTTAAAAAACTTTTTCATATTATAATGACACAAGTGCCTGACCTTATATAAAGCCACAATATCAACCTTGTGTTGAAAAAAAAATAAAGTTTTTCCATTTCCTGAAAAGCACACTTTATTAAACTAATCTGTTCCATATATGAACAGCAGGGTGCGATATCACAGAATAATAAGCCTTTTGCTTAGAAAAAACTGAGTGGTGCAGGTATGACATCACTTTGTAAGCCAACATGAGAGCGAGTTGTGCATTTTAGCACTTCCAGTTCCATTGTCACGAAGTCAATGGGTTTTTTGAATGGGATTTTGGTTAAATGGCTGAAATGAGGTCTGTAGTGAACACAAGCTCAAGACACTTTCATGTTTTATTCTACGACATAAAATACATCAGTAATACACTAGTGATTTTTTTAAGATGTTAGTCTTGAAAAAGGCGATTGCTAAGTGGCTAATTGGGATTGAAGAGGCTGTCGAGGAGATTAAACGTCTTCACGCCGAACAGGTAAAAGCAGTCCACTTTAACAGTCTTGTTATGCTTATAACTGTGCTCTTATAATCTTTTCTAACTCAAAATGTTTTTAGATAAAACCTAAAAGAGTCGTTGAAGCTTATAGTGATGGTGACGTTGAAGTTGTGGGAATGTGGTGTTCATTTATAGCCCTTTAGCTTTTTACTTCTGGCGACTGCATTTAGGCTTCACAATTCATCAAAGTTGTGCTCATCTGTGAAAAATATATTGATGGACAAAACATTTGGGTTTTTGTCGAGGGAACCAGTGTGATGCTAACTGCTGATTGGCCTACAAAGTGATGACATACCTGCACCACTCTTTGCTGTGTGGTTTAAAGGGGAACTGAAACGAAATAGGAAGTAAAGGTGATATAACCGATGTGTTATCATTGTTATTTGTGGTAGGACACTTAAAACTGCTGAAGTAGTTACAAGGGGGGAAACAGTGATATTAGTTTGTTGTAGGGTGCAGCCATCTTGTACTTCAACAGTCTGTGACGTCACTGGAATGGTTGGCTATCTTGACAGCTCCAGCAAAATGGCATCTCAAGAGCATGTTCAAAAATTGTGATCTGTCCAACAAGCGAATATAACACCTTCGACTAAATATTGCTGGATATTCTGCATTTCACAAATCTTATTATGATTTATGTGTTACATGCACAAGGTTACAAAATGGTGTGAAGTGCGTTCACTGCTGTACTCCTTGATGTAGAGCTGGAATGAATTTAGAGAAATGTTAACATCATTAATGACATAAATCATGGTATAAAACTGCACAGTACCTATCACATTTGTAGCTGATGTGTAGGAGAGCTTTGCCATTCTGTCATTATTTACCTCATGTTGTTCGAAACCCATCTCACTTATTCTGTAACACATACATAAAAGCTTGTTCTCCAGTGAATCAGACCAAATGATTCATTGAAAAGAGCCGACTCAAAAGAATAGTTCGTTCATGAATCAGCTTCACATCTCTCATGAACTCTCATAACTGTGCCAAGGACAGCTAACTGAAGATTTCCAGTGAATAACTTATGGCAGAAGAAGGACAGGAGTCATGTGGACTATTTTTATGATACTTTTATGGTGCTTTTGTGTCCTTTTGGATACTTGAAAGCCTCATAAAAGCCACTGGGAATAAAGAGCCAAGGAATCAGAAGAGAAAAAGAGAAATACTGGATTCTGTAACCCAGTTTCCCAAGAAGACAGACCTTAATTAAAGAAGCATAAAGTTCAGAGCATAACTGCCAGTTCTCTTTATCCTTTCCTAGACCACTTCACGTGACTAAACTGCATTCAAGCTGACCAAAGAGCAATGTCAATTTATGTAATCTGATATTAGATATAATAATAATAGTATCATGAAATGGGTCTAGACTTACAGTATCTGAATGTCATTTACAGAAACTCCTCCTGACATACTGAGCGTTAACAGATCTTTGAAGTACTATATGGTTGATGGATGATCTGGTTTGAGATGGAAAGCCATGAGTGCTTTTTCAGCAAATGATTCTATACCTGCTGCATTTCTGAAGCGATAAATAAAAGATTGCTCTTGCGCTCCTTACAGATATGAAATGCTTCAGTAAATTGTCCCTCATGTGGAATAATGGTAAAGGTGTGCTCGGTATCACCCTGTTTCCTCTCTTCTCCTTTCTGAACAACTCAGTATCACTGGTATTGTGGTACTAATGCACATGTTTCCAATCTCCTAATGTTTAGAAGTCTTAGAAGTTACATTTATAGAATGATGAAGCAAAGAACATTATGTTTTTGTTTTTTTAGAATCTAAAATTATTTTTAATAATTTATATTTTTTGTGTTTTAAACCCTTTTTTGTACAGGACCATCTTTATCTGCATGGCACTGTAAAAAAATTGTTAGGAATTTACAGGAAAATCAATTTACAAACATGTATTTTGCAATAAATCACTGTAGTCAGAAATGTACGGTGAAATCACAAATGAGCAGAATGATGCTGACGCCACAGTAACTTACTGCTCTTGTTTTACTATGATTTTATGATTTACTATGATACTAGATTTACTGCTCTTGATTTACTATGATTCTTTAATCGTGCCTGTAAGAAATGTCTTTACCACTGTAATGGTTTTTAAGTCACCAATATGGTGATTAGTGTTCCATTTGCTTGGGATCTTGGAACCTCTGTATTCATATTTAAATTTCTGTTCTAGCCAAGTCAGAAATGTGACGAATACAAAACATATGTTAAAATGATGACAAGCTAGAATATGAAATAGATTAATTGATTATTACCATGATTACAAAGATGTTTTAGTATTATTTACACAGGAATATTTACCAATAACTTAATTCAAATTCATAATTGTTTGTAGATGGATCTTTCACAATAGTGAAGCAACTGATGAGATAGGTCTTTGAAAGATGAAATCCTCATTACCTAATGATGCACAGACATCAATACTTGACATACAAAACACAACAGTGGTGACACTCAATAAATAATAAAAAACACTTAAATAACACAGTAAAAACCAACATAAATCAAGAAACTCCACCGCATAATCTATTCACTTTATGCTGTATACCTTCAAAATACATATGCATTGTAAATACAGTATGATGTTGTTTGTTTACAGTAAATTGTGTTTTCCAATACTGTAAGCTCACAGTAAAAACATGTTTTTTTTGCACAACTGTGCTTTTTAGTGCAGTTAGATACAAGAAAAGACATACTGTGAAATTACTGTGAAAGTAATGCAATTATTAACCTGGAATATAGGCTACTGTAATTTCATACTAAAATGTTCCAAAATTACTTAAAAACACTTCAAATGTTAAGAAATTTAACCAAAAAATAATAATAATAAGGAAAGGAAAGGAAAAATGCTACAGTAAAATTCAAATTGGTTAACTGTAATTTACCATATCGTGAACAATGGTTTTAAAGAAAACAAATGAAATTTTATTTCTAAATGGTATAAATAATAATACCGGTATTATTAATAATAATAATAATTATTATTAAAAATCTATTTATATGCATGCAAACAATTTAAGATTATGAAAAATATAAAGTGTAAATAATACAGGGACCAAAATTACATGCTGTAATCTCTGAAATATCATATGTTTACAGAAAAGTTATTGCAACCACCACTGTCAGCTATTTTTTTTTAACCATAAATTAAATTTGACTTTTTAGTTAAACTTAAACCCTTTAGCGTAAGTTCTGCCGGGAAGACTCAATTGTTACGTCACTTATTACCTTCTCATCTATCCAATCGTGTTCTAATACTTGTAGTATAAAAGATCGGTACTTACACATGTCTGAGTTCGCAGATGCTGATACCTACATTCACCTCCATCATCCCTTGTCTTCAGGCAGCACGCCAAATAACTTTGTCATAATACTTGCTTGCTGGGCTGTTAATAAATGCATACTTGTTACGTTACTTTGCCTCCCGAGTCTTTCTGGTAGAACTAGTTAATCAGGTCTTCAGGGTTACAGGCGGATGTGTTTTCAGGATGATTCGGCATGGAAGTAAATTCTGTAGGTCCGTGGCTGCCCAGGACGGAAGTTAAAGGTCCATCGGTATGGCCTTTAATCAGTGCTAAATGACTGAACAGCTTATCATTGATTACAGACCCACAGTATCAATTGGGTTGCCCTAAGATTATGATTAGGCTCAAGATTTAAATCACAAACTAATAATTTTGGAATTCCAAAAAGATTTAATTTCAACTCAAAAAATGTCTGCAGACATGGCGTATTACTTTCAGTGTGGCTGGAGGTCACTTCTTCTTCTTCGGTGCACTTCAAGCTCTGTCTCTCCCACAGAAAAGTGACAAGGCTGCCTTGTTCCTCATCAAATATACATGCACTTTGTCTTCTAACACATTTGCATAGTGAAGCTGCAAAAATACCTTTCTCTGTTCTTGTGGGGCAGTCAAAATGAGTGGACCGCATAATCCACATCTAACAGAATTTGCTCAGCTGGCAGAGCAAATTACATCACTCAGTTTTTCCAAGAAAGCACATCATGTTTCAAAATTCTCTCGCTGTCTTTTTCTTCCTAAAGGATGTCCTGAAGCTCAGTAAGCATGAAATGATTTAATGAAAAGTTTCAGTCATCAAACACAGATCCTTACTATGGTTTTTCAAATTTTTCCATCTCAAAGATGATGGCACATTGTAAAAATGATAATGACAATAATGTCAGTAAGAAACATGCCACATACTTAATCACTGTTATGCGCATGACAGAATAGGTTCACTGAATATATTTAAAGTTCTGTCTTTGTTTCTATGATTGTAATGTATTAACTACCACTGATTCCCTATATGAAGCCCTTGACAAACTTAAATAGAGAAAATAACTGTTTCAACAGCATCATTATATATCACTACATCTCTCCACATGTTTCATGTAAACTGAGTCACATTCTGACCGTGTGTTCCTCTGAGCTGTTGGGTTAGTACATGACAAGTTGATTTAATTAACTAGCCATATGAACCTCCCTCTGGCTCATGTGGCTAAAGTTAATTAAATCAGCTTGTCGTGTATTGAAGAACAAGCATTGCTTTTGACAACATTAAGACTGAGACACTGACACAAACAAGTAAAATAAAAGAATAAAATAAAATGTATTTTAGTTATGTATGTAAATCAAATCTGTGGTAAACAGTATATGTGAGTTCATTGATTGATCACAGGATTATAAATAAGATAAGAAACAAGACTGTCAATACCAATCATACTCTCCATAAGTACTGAATAGACAAAGGAGGAACTGAAAGAGCAAGTGAAGGTTAAAATGAGTAAGAGAAATGGTGCAAGAAAAAGAGCAAAGATCTGGCGAGGAGAATAATGAGACTTGCATAAGATAAATATGTTTGTCATGTACTGCTCCGAGACACAAAGATTGAGGATCCAAACGCAGTATTTATTGAAAGGGGAATTTGCAATCAAAGTGCAAAAACAGGCCAAGGTCAAAACACAGGTGTAGATGTGTGTGTAGAGAAACTCACTGAAGAACTCAGGTCTGCTCTTTATTATTGTTCTCCAAAACTCTCTCTAGTTTTCCGTTTTCTCTCAGACCTCCTACGTCATCTCCTACGTCATCATCAACATACTCTACATCCCCCTTCTTAATGATGGGTATATGTATAACACAATCAAACCTTAGCTTTATCTGCTATATACACTCTAAAAAATGCTGGGTTGTTTCAACCCAATTTTGGGTAAAATATGGACAAACCCAGCCGTTGGGTTAAATTTTTACATTACATTTTTAATGTCCACATTACAATTTACATTACAATTTTAATGTTCCAACGTTTGGGTTTGTCCATATTTTACCCAAAATTGGGTTGAAAC
Source organism: Phoxinus phoxinus (assembly GCF_949152265.1). NCBI lineage: Eukaryota > Metazoa > Chordata > Actinopteri > Cypriniformes > Leuciscidae > Phoxinus > Phoxinus phoxinus. The sequence continues at coordinate 32,686,159 of NC_136878.1, read as the reverse complement.
AACCCAGCATTTTTTGCACCAGGGCAGTAGAACCAGAAAACAGTGCACAACCTGACACAACCTTACCAAAAAACATTGCAAACAGAATACAACATTGTTCCAACCTATATATATATATATATATATATATATATATATATATAATATATATATAACAACCACAATAACAGGACTGCTGCAATATCGGTAGTGTGAACTTTCTACGCTTATGTTGTGTAGTCTTTGTACCAGCAACAACAACAGAGGCCCCAATCACCACTAGCAGTGAACCTCTGCTAGAACCCCAGCCTAGTGTTGAAGAGCCGCAAATAGAACAGGTGCAGAAACCACCTGCAGTTGTCACTTTAGGCTATCTTCTGACACCATGTAGATGTGTGTGTAGAGAAACTCACTGACCACTCATGTAGAACTCAGGTCTGCTCTTTCTCCAAAACTCTCTCTAGTTTTCCGCTTTCTCTCAGACCTCCTACGTCATCTCCTACGTCATCATCAACATACTCTACAACAGGCAAAGAATCCAAACATATACCAGGACAAGAACACAGGCAGACAGGGTAAATCCAAGAAACAGGCAACAGGGTCAAAACCAGGGTACATATAATCAAGTGTGATTACAAAACGTGAGTGCACAAAAATGCAGTATGCACACAAACAAGTCTTAGCAATAAATGAATGAGTTGACCAGGCTTATAGGTGAGCTAATGAGACACAGCTGACAGCAATCATGGATGATGAGTCCGGGCAGTGAGTTCTGGGAAATGTAGTCCATGTGTGAATGGCAATGAACAAGAGGGGACCAGAAGGGTGGATAACCAGGGCACTCCAGCAGGTGATTGTGACATAGCCCCCTTCCCAAGGAGAGGCTTCCAGACACTCCTAATGTGGTCAGAGAAGTCCAGGAGGGAGGCGGAGTGGAGGCAGACCTTGTTGCAGGGTGGAGGGTCAGGTCCATGGAATGGAAGAGAAACGTAAGACGGAGGAAGAGCAGGAAACCAATGTAGAGAAGGCAGGACATGTGGCCAGGGTGGCACAGGCTGAGCAGCAAGGGCTAAAGACCACCACTGCAGAGCAGAAGACCACCACAACAGTGTAGATGGGATTGAAGACCCCCACGACGGAGCAGAAGACCACCACAACAGCGTAGACGACCACGGCAGAGCAGGCAGCAGGCTGAAGCTCACCAAGGCGTAGTTAGTACCACCAAGGTGGAGCAGGCGGAGCCGATGTCAACCCCGTGGAGCCAAAGACCCCCAAGGCAGATCTGGTGAAACTGGAGACCACTATGGCAGATCAGGCGAAACTGAAACACAGAGCTCAGAGAGGTTAGGATTGGCCTCGAAGCAGACTGAAATCTCATGGACGACCTCCGTGGTCATATCAAGGAAGATAGGAAACTCTGGGACAACATTCATGCTCGCATCAGGACAGACAGGAAACTCAGGGACGACCTTTGTGGTCGCATCAGGGCAGACAGGAAGTGCATAGGCCTGAAGCAACACATGACTGAGCTCTGGCTGGATTGGGCTCTGGAGCAGACTCATGGGCTGAAACGGGCTCTGGAGCAGCCTCATGGGCTGGAGCGGGCTCTGGAGCAGACTCATGGGCTGAGGTGGGCTCTGGAGCAGACTCATGGGCTGAGGTGGGCTCTGGAGCAGACTCATGGGCTGAAACGGGCTCTGGAGCAGACTCATGGGCTGGGGCGGGCTCTGGAGCAGACTCATGGGCTGGGGCGGGCTCTGGAGCAGACTCATGGGCTGGAGCGGGCTCTGGAGCAGACTCATGGGCTGGAGCGGGCTCTGGAGCAGACTCATGGGCTGAGGCGGGCTCTGGAGCAGACTCATGGGCTGAAACGGGCTCTGGAGCAGCCTCATGGGCTGGAGCGGGCTCTGGGGCAGACTCATGGGCTGAGGTGGGCTCTGGAGCAGACTCATGGGCTGAAACGGGCTCTGGAGCAGACTCATGGGCTGGAGCGGGCTCTGGAGCAGACTCATGGGCTGGAGCGGGCTCTGGAGCAGACTCATGGCCTGGAGCGGGCTCTGGAGCAGACTCATGGGCTGAGGCGGGCTCTGGAGCAGACTCATGGGCTGAAACGGGCTCTGGAGCAGCCTCATGGGCTGGAGCGGGCTCTGGAGCAGACTCATGGGCTGAGGTGGGCTCTGGAGCAGACTCATGGGCTGAAACGGGCTCTGGAGCAGACTCATGGGCTGAGGCGGGCTCTGGAGCGGCCTCTGGAGCAGACTCATGGGCTGGGGCGGGCTCTGGAGCAGACTCATGGGCTGGAGTGGGCTCTGGAGCAGACTCATGGGCTGAGGCGGGCTCTGGAGCGGGCTCTGGAGCAGACTCATGGGCTGGGGCGGGCTCTGGAGCAGACTCATGGGCTGGGGCGGGCTCTGGAGCAGACTCATGGGCTGGGGCGGGCTCTGGAGCAGACTCATGGGCTGGAGAGGGCTCATTGACTAAAGAGTAGTAATAAAAAAAGGATAATAATTCATTACATTTATTTAGCGCTTTTCTCTGCACTCAAAGCGCTTTACATGAAAGGAGGAATCTCCTCAACCACCACCAATGTGTAGCTGGATACTACACATTGGTGGTGGTTGAGGAGATTCCTGGATGATGCGTCGGCAGCCATATTGCGCCAGAACGCCCATCACATACCAGCTTATTAGTGGAGAGGAGAGGAGTGATGAAGCCAATTAGTACATATATATGGGGATGATTAGGAGGCCATGATGGACAGAGGCCACTGGGCAAATTTGGCCAGGATGCAGGATGCCGTTACACCCCTACTCGTTTCGAAAGACATCCTGGGATTTTTTGTGACCACAGAGATTCAGGACCTCGGTTTAACATCTCATCCGAAGGATGGTGCTCTTTGACAGTATAACTTCCTGATCACTACACTGGGGCGTTAGGATCCACACAGACCACAGGGTGAGCACCCCCTACTGGCCTCACTAACACCTCTTCCAGCAGCAACCTGGTTTTCTCAGGAGGACTCCCATCCAGGTATTAACCAGGCTCAACCCTGCTTAGCTTCAGTGGGCAACCAGTCTTGGGCTACAGGGTGATATGGCTGCTGGCTGGCATACACAAAGAGTAGAGTGTGGTCCAAACACAAAATGGTCATTGCCGTAACAGGGAGTGCAAATGACAGTGGGACCACCTCTGAGACCCCCAGACTTGGTACCACTGCAGAGATGTCAGATGCTCGTACTGAAATTAGCAGTGTGTCCATTAAGGCAGGCCTAGGGACTGCCTTAATGACTTCATGTAAAACGTTCATGACGACCGGGAACATTGATGTGGCGCCCATGATGGCTGAAGACTCTGGCGTGGTATCCATGTTGTGGACAGGCTCTGGTGCAAGGACAACCGGACAGGAAGGTACTGAAAGTACAAGGCAAGCAACCATCAGGACTGGACATGTTGGCAATCGTGGTAGGCCAAGCTCCGCTTTATCTAATAAAAAACAATAATTACAATAAAGATGATAATTAAACTAATAAATCAACTTTACTTCTGCACCTTACCAACTGTATTTTTCCAGCAATGCTGTAGAACACATAAAGCATTTATTTTAATTTATGGTGCATTGAAATATCTGACAAGACATGAACTAACAAATAATTGGTCTGTTATTACAAAAATAAAATGTATTTTATTTTTCTGGTTTGATGCTGAATTTACATTTACTCAAGGAGTATTGTTTTTCTTTTTTTGGTTACACTTTATTTTTATGGTCCCTTTAGACATTGTGTTGACTGTAAGTTATTGCACCTACATGTCAACTAACTCTCATTAGAGTATTACTTGAGTATTACTAGACTGTCATGGGTAGGGATATGGGTTAGTAGAATAAGGGGTTAAGGGGGAATAGATGACATACTTGCAAAGTTACTTATAGAGTTGAATGTCTGTTGGGGGGGGGGGGGGTCAAAATAAAGTGTTAGCAGATATTAAGCAAACAGTCTACTAATACTCTAATGAGAGTTAGTATTACACTCAACAAAATGTCTAAAGGGCACCAAAATAAAGTGTTACCTTTCAGACTGATATTTGTCATGCAACTACACTATCATTGATGTCTCTCTACATACTGTACACGTGTCTATACAAACTCTGTGTATATTCATGCAATCAGTTTCGTTCAACATTTCACCCCAAATATTCCAGTGGATAGAAAGGCACGGATGTTCCGGTGGGAATTCTGAGAGCAGCTTTTGACACAGGAAAAGAAGAGAGGCAAAAGAGAAAAATAACCTTGCCTTATACACTGCATCTTTACTTATGAATTTATCATGACCATGTCCGTACAATACACTGGAATCTCAGCCTCTTTTAATATTTGAAGGTTTAATAATTCATATACTAAAATATGGTTTTCTTCACTCTCCAACTATCTCCTCTTAGCAGCACTCAAAGCGGTCCAACAGGAGGAACGGTAAGTCAGCGGCAGGAAAGAGTTTAAAGTGGGACTAAAAGTCAGAGTGAACGTTTGAGAGTGCGAGTGTGTGTTTGACAGAAAGAAAGGGGAAGTACTAGAACTGCACATTTTTGCCAAATAATTAGGTCACTTGCAACTTAAAATTTAATTAACTGGTAACAGTTTAGTTTATGCACTATTAACTAGCTCATCCATACTATGATTTTTTTACTGTTTATTAGTACTTATGCACATATAAATGCCTTTTTCTGCATGCATTCTACATCCCTTACCTAAACTTAACAACTACCTTACTAACTAATAAGTGTAATTATGAGTTTATTTAGGCACAAGTCATAGTTAATAGTGAGGATTTTATGCTAATCTAAAGTGTGACCATTAGCCAACCTGTAATCTACATTTTTTCACACTTTGCATCTGCAACTTAAAGGAGCAATTTGCTAGAATCACAAGAATAACACTCTATAGAGCATGTATGATGCCATTGTTTACACATTCTCTGTAGGCATCAGAGTAAAGTAATATGGGCCCAAGTAGCCTATAAATCTCAAAAGGATATATCTTGTCCACTATTAAACAAACAGTCTGCAGCTACAGAAAAGTCCAAATTCATTTTTAAAGTATGCTGCAAGCGATATTTACCATACAAAATACGTACTTTTAATAAGGTTTAGGCAATATCATTGGAATCGCCGCCTGCGCTTCACTCTATAGTGAATAATCGTGTGATCAGTGGGGAGAGGTTGACACACACACTGAGATGTGGGACGTGACTCCAGCGGACGCTCTTCTCACAGCTCTCAGTGCTCGTAAAGTCATCGACTACATGTTCAGTGATATTTTTTCATATCTGTTTATTATAGAAAGTTTATTCCGTCTGGACATGTGACCTCGTAAAAGCGATTTCTGTGGTAGTTTGTGGGTAAATTCGCCGGATGCGTTGGACAAGTGCCATATGTTCTGTAGATACCATAATGTGAGTATACAATACATCTTCTGAGTAAATACAGTTTAAGTTGTATTTATGTGACAATTATATTATAAAAATGTCAAAAAATGAGTATGTTAATAATAATATTCTTATTATGAATGGCTTAAATGATTATCGACAGAAAAATATCGTTCAGAAAATCAAGAGATTATTCATTTACAAGATAGGCTATGGTATTTAGTTCACATTTGATACTTTGAAATTGATAAATGAATTGAGTTCATAGATTATTGTAATTTGGATGAAGTTGTTACTATTTTATATTTCTTCTGTTAAGTCTGAATTGTATATGATTGTATAGAATGATGTAATTAAAATGATCCTAGCTCTATTTGTTGTCAGACCTGAGGAAAATATTTTCGCGTTAATGTTACAGTTAAAGTTAAATATTTCTAAAGTAGGCTACCTTAGACATCGTGTGTTGTTGGTTGTTAACAGATGATGACCTTTAGATTTAGTTATATAAAGCTTTGCCAGTCATTTGTGCAAATGGGTGAGTTTATTTGGGCTTGAATGAGTCTCTGGCCTGAGGTAGTCCAAATCCAAATACTGTCATCAAATCTAAAAGTCTTATTGAGGGGCCCTTTCTGATTCACTTGTGTCAAGTTGTACCTTCATTTCCATTTTACATAATCAGAGACAGGATTATTTGTAACATTAAACATCGACTGACTAATTTTGTGGTCTAATTATGATTGAATAACCTGAGCTTTGTAAATATCTTTGGACTGCATAAGTCATCCCTCAGACATCCTGCACATTGTGCAAATGTGTTTGGAAAAGCCATTTAATGCATCATTGATCCGTTTATTATTCCACTGCTGTAGCATGTGTTTGGACATTTTTTCATAATTACTGAATTCATAATCAAAGAGCATGAAATAGGCATTGGATATACATGTAATTTCAACAAATAGATAATAGAGAGAGAAGTAATGCTTTAGGTTCATAGTTCTAGACAGATATGTGCTGATATTTGAGCACATATTGTAAGATTATAATGTTCTGTTAAAATAATATTAGCGAATAAATATATATAACATTTTGGAGTTGGTACATTTTTTTAAGTTTGAAAGAAGTCTCTTCTGCTCACCAAGGCTGAATTTATTGATCAAAAATTGCAGTAAAAACAGCAATATTGTGAAATATTATTACAATGTAAAATATATTTAAAATATAATACATTTAAAATAAAATATTATATATATTTTTAAATATAATTGATCCATTTAATGTCCATTTTTAGCATCATTACTCGAGTTTTCAGTGTCACATGATCCTTCAGAAATCATTCTAATATACTGATTTGCTGCTCAGGAAACATTTCTTATTATTATAATGTTGAAAACAGTTGTGCCTACTTAATATTTTTGTGGAAACCGTGAGACTTTTCCCCCAGCATTTATTTAAAAAAAAAATTTTTTGCTAAATAAATGTATTATTATTATTTTTTCGGAAAAAAAATCATACTGACCCCAAACTTTTGAAAGGTAGTATTGATTAACATACACTAGCGATTTGTACTGTATATATATGTCAGTCTTTAAAATAAGCAAGGCAGTCCTCCTCCCCCACCCCCCCAAAAAAATCTATTTTCTTTGTGTCTCTGTTTTTTGTCTTTATGGTAGCCCAGTTTGTTGATGGAGAGGATTTCGAATGACAGCCGGCACAGTGGTCATCACAGGTGGAATTTTAGCTGCAGTCATCTTGCTAACTATTGTCACAGTTTTGTGTTACTGTAGGCTGCAGGTAATCCTCCTCTACTGCTTGTCTCAATAGTAACTCCCTCTTCTCTCCTATCTTACGTACTGAGTGTGACGTCTCACTCTGCCCATTAGTATTACTGCTGTAGAAGAGAAGAGTCGGAGGAGGGGGAGGAGGAGGCTGACGTCCCCAAGTCATCGCCAAGTCCACCGCGCCAACCGAGTCCACCCGAGAGTCCACTGAGTCTTCGACATTTCCCCGAATACGCATCCTCCAATCAGCTGCTAATGACTGCAGAGCCTTTAGAGCCCAATGGACCAGTCAGCTACCCTCAGTACACCCCGCGCATGCCTAACAAGCCGCCCCGCTCGTACACTTTCTGCCCCTCCTGCTCGGGGTATCTGCCGCTGTACATGAGCCCACAGGAGAGTCTGCGCAATGGAGGTGGCAGGATCAGCTACAGGACTCTACAGCAGGAGGAATTAGACCTGCCAACGGATACGCCCAGCTTCCACAAACTCAACCTCATCCGCTCGGTCACCATGCAGGAAGTGCTGACTCATCACAGCATCAGCACGGATGTGTAGCACCTCGCATTCACCTCAAATATTGTGTGGTTCTCATTTGTTATGCTGCTTTCTGTAGCCAGTGCTCCATTTTATTTCATTTGATCCAATACATCAACTTTTTATTGATTTATTTGTCAGGATAGTCATGTGCACTGTAAAGAAAACACAAATAATTGCCGATAAGGCAATTATTGTTAAGTTTACTGACATTTCATTTAACTCCTAAAAGAAAAGGTTCTATTTAGAACCTTAAAGGGTTCTCTGCAAGAACCTTTTTTTTATAAATAACGGGTTCTTTAACATTGACTCAAGAACTCTAGGGATATGGATACAGAACCTCACTGACCTTTTTTTCCTAAAGTGTAAAACACAATGTGTAATTCAAAATGCAGGTAAAGCACCTGTGAAAAATAAATTCAAAATTCCCTCCTATTAACACAGTACATTGTGTCCTATTTTTACAGACTTTTCTTAGACTGGGTAATAAAAGCATTTGCTTTATTATTCCTATGTTCCACTCTTCATATGCAACTTATTAATAGGGCTTTTTATTGGCATGAGAACTGGAGAGTAAAATTTTGATATCTTTGATATTGTTTCACATTAATTTGTCTATCACAGATATTTACTGCTGTACTGAAATATACGATTAAAAGATATATATGGTTGGTATGATTTGGTATGACTAAACTGAAAATGGTGCGGATGTACAAGTTGTGAAATGATAATATCACCTGCTGTCATAGTTTTACATAGGAACGTGAATTTGTGTCTTTTGTGTAATCTATTTAATTGGCTGATTTTATAATTGTCTGCATTCTCATCTTTGTGTGTAGTGCCACTCACTTTGCATTGATTTTGATCCAAATGAACTATGAAGTCACCAGAATTATGATCTGTTATTGTATTTTACTTTTTCGTTTGTTAATAAATGCGAGATTTGTTAATATTAACAGTTGTTGTGTGACAATTTAATACGCTCTTATGATGTCATGAACATATTTAACTGCACATGCTTATTGCTGGCCAACAGGTGGCAACAGTTTCTGTGCATGAAAAAAGGGTCTATCCATACTTTGGTAAATTAAAAACATTAAACGAGACGACAAACTGTGTGTCTGTCTGTGTATGATGGCAATTTTTTGCAGATTAATCTTAATGAAAATTACTGCTGTTTTTGACTCCCTAAAACTGCTGAAATGTTTTGTAATCTTTATCAACTTATATATAAAAGTAATTTACACTGGGGTAATGTTAATTAAAACCATAAAATAAACATTACCAAAATTATATATATATATATATATATATATTATTAAATTTTTCCATTTAGTTTAAGCTGAAGTACTAATATAACCAAAACTAAAACTAACAACTAAAACTTAACACAACTATATAAATGTATTTTAAAAGAAAATGACAAATGCTTTTAAAACCTATTAAAAATAACCAAACAAAAACCCACAGCATTTTCTTTGGAGTATAATATTTATTATTTAATATTCTGAGAGGTACACAACTGTTTTTCTATAAGAAAATCAAATGACTTACATTTGATTGTCTTTTGTACTTGAGGTAAGGTAGTATACAATATATGAGGTGTATTGTGTCTTAATGAAACAATATATGAATCAGATACATTTTCAACTAAGTACGTTCAAGTGTCAGGACTCACTCAATGACAAGGGTAAAATGACTGGGGTATGTCAAGTTCTGCCAAATCCATTGTCGATTCAAATCAAATGATACAAAATGAATTATTCGGATACATACATATCAGAGAACCCAATAAAGCTACTGCTGTAACCAATAAATTAACAAAAGCCTAGGTCTAGCAATAGTTAAACTGGATAAAAGTAAACAGTAGAGAGTTGGAGCCAGCAGTGGCTTGAGGGTAAGCCTGTTTGGATATACAGTACTAAAATCAGCCATCTTCAGCTGCCAGATAATAAATGTCCAATAAAACCTGACGAATAATAAATACTTTTATGACATGCAATATAATCCTCTGAGCAATAATCAAATAATTTAATATTTCCTTACGGTATCCCACAAACACAGGACATTGTCATTAAGTATAGGCTATCATTTTGTAATACTGGCAGTAATGCAGTTTTTATGGAGCTAGTTTAAGATATAACCAAATACTGATTCAAACTTCCCTTGCTGCAATCCTCAAACAAGCACAATGCAGATGACATGAACAGATGAAAACCTGAGCATTGGAGTCTAGCTAGGAAGCTCGAAGATTACGGCAAGAATGGCAACAGGCCTTGCTGTAATACCAGTGACTGCACAAATTCACCTTCAGAGCCAGCGAGCAGTTGGTGGTGGGACGATCCTGGCAGTTTTCATCTGAGGAAGCATTGAAGCAGTTACAATTTATGATTTCTTTGAACCTATAGTTTTTTTTCTCTCATTAGAATATGTAATATTACAGTCACAAGTGCATATTTTTATTAAAGTGCATATTAAGGATTAGTTCACCAGAAAATTCTGTAATCATTTATCACCTAATCATGTCATTCCAAACCTGCATAACATTATACATAATAAATTGCAATAACAAGGAACAAAAACGGCATTGGCATATTTCATATATATTAAAATTGTATATATTAATATTCTATTGTATTAATATACTATTTTATTTCTGTAATGTCAAAGCTTTTCAGAATCATTACTGAATCATTACTCAATGTCTTCAGTGATCCTTCAGAAATCATTCTAATATTCTGATTGGGTGCTCAAAAAAAATATTATTATTAGTCTTATTATTATCAAAGTTGAAAACAACTTTGCTGCTTAATATTTTTGTGGAAACTGTGATGCATTTATATATATATATATTAGAGAGATACTTTAACGCGTTAATTAAGATTAATTAATTACACAAAAAATAACGCGTTAAAATTTTTTAACGCATTTTAATCGCACTTATTTTTGCACCGCGGAACGTTTCTCACTGGCAGTCTGATATGTCTGACAGTCATATCATGCAGGTCTATGGGGTCCACCTCAAAGAGCATGCACAGAGAAGTCCAAATTAAACATGATTTAATGACTCGTAAATGTAAGTACACATTGATGGCCCATGCTCTTTCTGTCAACACTGCATTGGCTGCCTATTAAACATTGTATAAATTTTAAAATATTGCTGATCACTTACAAAGCACTAAATGGTTTAGCTCCGCAGTACTTGAGCGAGCTCTTAACGCATTATAGTCCTTCACGTCTACTGCGATCTCAAAATTCCGGCCAGTTAATAATACCTAGAATACCAAAACTTTGGAACAGTCTTCCTAACATTGTCCGGGAAGCAGACACACTCTGTCAGTTCAAATCTAGACTAAAAACACATCTCTTCGGCCTAGCATACACATAACACATTATAGACTTCTATAATTCAATGTTAGGCTGCATAGTTTAGAACAGCCGGGACCGGGAACACTTCCCGTAAATCCTGATGTACTTGGTACATCATAAGAAGGATGGCGTCTACGCTAATATTAGTCTCTCTGTCTATCCCGAGGTTTACCGCTGTCCACCGGAACCAGGCCGTATCCAGATCTGATGAAGGACCAGCGCCAGGACACGACGACGCCGCTGACCTGAAGTGTCAACCAGTCTCTCCTCCTCTCCACTCCGACTTCAACAAACAGGAACTGGACAAATACTCTGATTCATTCTGAACTTCTGACCTGTAATGCTCCTGAATCATAATCATACACTGTTCGCTCGTTGGCCAGAGGAGAACTGGCCCCCGACTGAGCCTGGGTTCTCCCAAGGTTTTTTCTCCATTCTGTCAACTGATGGAGTTTTGGTTCCTTGCCACTGTTGCCTTACCTTCTGGCTTGCTTAGTTGGGGACATTTAATATTCAACAATATTATAGATCTGCCTTAAAGGTGGATGATGATGAAATTGTTTTTTGTATTATTTTCATGTTATCACTGTGAAGCTGCTTTGATACAATCTGTATTGTAAAAAGCGCTATATAAATAAAGGTGACTTGACTTGACTTGACTCTTTGAGGTGGACCCCATAGACCTGCATGATATGACTGTCAGACAACAACGGTTTGACCTAAAAATATCAAAATTGAAAATACTGTGGAAACAAAGACACCTACATCTTGGATGCCCTTGAGGTAAGCTAAAACATATCAAAAATTAATTTCAAAGTGAACTATCCCTTTAATGGCAAAAATAGCACTGGTCTGCTGGACTTGGTTAAACAAAAATATACAATATTTTGTTGCTTAAGCTTATGTATTCAGTCATTATTCAATGGTATACTAAAAATCCATGTGAAAAAAATTACTTCTCACTGTTCTCAGGTCAAATATTTATATGCGATTAAAATGCGATTAATTTCGATTAATTAATTACAAAGCCTCTAATTAATTAGATTAATTTTTTTAATCGAGTCCCGGCCCTAATATATATATATATATATATATATATATATATATATATATATATATATATATATATATATATATATATATATATATATATATTTAACTGGATAATAATATACTGTACATATTTTACTGGAAAAAATAGCAGCATAAAGATTTAGAACAATGTGAGGGTGAGTGAATATTGCAATTAAGCGTGAACACACCTGGAGGTTCAGTGGGGCAGGGCTGGAGTGCACAGGTCTGTTTGTTAACAGGTTTGGTCAAAGAGTCACATCCACGAACAAGCTCTCTTCCCTGGTAACACTTCACATCTCTCATTCGCACACCAACACCACAAGTCTTGGTGCACTGAGAAACAGTTGAGTACAAGCAAGAGAAAAGAACTGTGAATTACACTTGAACTTGGCAGCCTTCACTTGAGAAGAGAGACTTGAAGAGAGAATCGGTATTTTAAAAACTAGTAAACGTCTGGAAGGGGGACCGAGATGCTGCATCAGAATGTTGATGTCGCTATGGGACCGCTTCAGCGTGATTGTTTCTGAAGCACGTGTGGAATCACTCCAATCTCATTGGCGAAACATCATCCCATGACGCATGATGGTGTACCACGGAAGCTATAAAGGATACCCAGACCAAACATCATCAGCTTTTTTTAGCTGAAGGTGACACAGTGTCTCATTCCCTTCTCAGGGAACCAGAGTTACAGTTATAACCGAGACATTCCCTTTTGAGGGAAATCAATGCTACATCAGAATATTGATGCTATGGGGACATACATTCCCACTATACCATAGTGACAAATGTCCCAGAGTGAATCATGGTGAGCATAAGCTTGGGACAGAAGCATCTGAGATCCAAATCCAGGCTGTAGAATCTGATAAATGTGGAGAAGACAAGCCTGCGCCTCAACTGAAAAAATGCTGCGCTGCCGAAGCGATCTCAAGTGCCCACAGCAGGCCGTTTTCAGCAGAGCGCCTTGCGTTCTTAACTAGCTAAAAAGTCTTTGGTGGACGCACGGCCTTAGAGGCAGTCATACCTCTTGTTGAATGGGCTGAGGGGGGACTAGAGAAATTAGATTCTGCTTTTGCTGTTGCCTGAGAGAAGCCTGGTGTTCTGTACAGGCCTGGGGCTGCTCCATAGAAGCAGTCTCCAGGACCTGGGTTCTGCGAGAGATAAACCTTTGAAATGTTTCGTTGCCTATTTCTTTGCCTCTTGAAACCGACAGTGTTTACTGCGTCGTCGAAGAGGCCAGGAGGGGAGAGCGGGGCATCCAACAGGAATGTCCTTTTCTCTATACCGGACAACCAGAAATGTCTCTCCGTAACCAACATAGCTGCCATATGTCGATATGTCGATGGCATGGGCCATTTCCTTGTTGGCCCGGAGAAACAAATCTGTGGCCCGGTGTAACTCTTTCACAGCGTCTGGGCCCACACCCTCACCTTCATCCAGATCCCTAAGCAGCCTTGCAGACTTGCAGCCACGTAAGCTTCGCCCAGCAATGATAATGTCTTTCTACAGGGGTTGGTGGGCAATGTCGGGGCCTTAAGGGTGTTAACTAGACACCTGGCTAGTTTAGAGCGTCTGTTTCGGAACCTGGTGGATTTTCTCCCTCCCTTCAGTTCGTTTAGGCATATATGAACATGGTAACCGTGCTCGGTTTCGCATCGAAACGATTGCTCTGAAATTGTCTGAACGAGGTGGTCTAGGCCCGATTGAAAAATAATTCTGAAGCAGTTTGGTTGAAATGAGAAAGTATTCCGACCCAACAGACTAACGAACCAAACGGCAACAGATAAAGCCACAATAAGCTTGCGGAGCGATCTTGTCAATCCATCTTGATGAATGATGCAGAGGAACATAAACAGGTGAACTCTGGCCAATAAGAGGACAATTTTACTCGCATGTGACTTGCATAAACACATTTTGGTACGCTTTGAAATGTTGCCAATTGAACCAAGAAGAGAATGCAACATTGTAACAAAATTAAGTCCCTGTTGCGGAACAAAGCAAATGATCTACACGTAGGAAAAGGCCCTAAGGGTTGATACAGACTCAGGGAAGAGATAGCTTGCAAGTGTTTCTTCAGATAGACAGAGAAATAATGACACAGAGAGTTTACTGAAGCACAGAAGCTGTCAACGTTTCACAAATGAGATTGGAGTGATTCCACAGGTGCTTCAGACCCTATCATGCACAAGCGTTCCCATAGCGCCAATATTCTAACGCAGCGCTAAGTTCCTCGAAAGGTAACTCACTTAGCTTACTGCAAATGCCTACATGGCCAGCTGTTCTACTTTCTAGCAATCTGATACTATTTGTAGTTTTTAGTATTTCAATCTGCCATCATAAATTGAATACATTTTTAAATGTTTCACCTCAGACCATGGTGTTGTGTACCACTTGAAGCAAGGCCTTTCAAAGCAGGTGTCCTCATCTACTGGCTGCTTACTGCTGTCACATTCCTCATCACCATGGATCTGGACCTTTCCACCCGTGATGCCGACACACTGCACCGTCCTTCTCTTCACACCGCGTCCGCATGTTGTGTTGCACTGGAAGGCAGAAGACAATGATTACTGAAGAAATATTAACAAATCGTTATTCTCCGCAACATACGCATAACCCTCACCCTCTCCCAGTCTTGAGCCAGCCAATGTGGAGGGCATTCATTGTCTCCACAGGGGTGAATGGCCAGAGGTTTGTTTTCAGGTGAGCACTGAGACTCAGGTACCACTCGTCCCTCTGGTGTTTTGCAGTACACATGACGCACCGTTTTTCCATGCCCACAGATGCCTGAACACTAAGTAGAAATGGAAGATTAACATTTTTTAAATTTGAAAAATTAAATGTCTTGCAATCACACCTAATCAAATCACATTTAAAGGAATCACCCAAAAATTATATTTCTCTCATCATTTACTCACCCTCATTTCATTCCAATCATTTTATTATTTGGAGAAAAATATTGTATAGTATATATATAAAAAATATATGCTTTCTTCTTATTTTGCCAATACAATGGAAGTACAATTGGCTCCAATGTTGTTTGCTTTCCAGCATTCTTTAAATTAACTTCCTTTGGAGTTCCGCACGGGGGAAAAAAATGTATTTGGCATGACATGAGGGTGACTAAATGATGACAAATTGTCATTTTTGGGTGACCTATCCCATTAAGTTATATGGAGCAGGATTTTTGACCAATAAGATTCTACTGTATAATCATGCAGATGGTGTGAGCTTTATTCACATCACTCTTCATTTGCATAACTAACAAAACATATTTGGGTAAAATTCTATAGCAGTGAAAGTCTCGGTTACTAAGGTAACCCCCCCCATCCCTGGAGGAGGGAATGTCGGACTGACATCATGGGTCTCGTCTGGGAGCCCAATCATCTCCAACTGGTAACTAAACGAGCCGTGATTTGCATGCCGATTCACACCCACCTGGACATACGGGTGTAAACATGACTAGCATTACTAACTTCATTCGTGTTTTGCTGAGGGGCCGAGACAGGATCAGGGCCATTCAGCGGTTGTTCAGGGCTGTGGCAGGGTGGACGTAACATCTCCATTCCCTCCTTCAGGGAATGGGTGTTACATCGGTAATCTAGACATTCCCATTCAGTCAGACACGTTCAACGTTACATTGGACTGAGGTCATGGAAAGTGCCACAGCCACTGAACTGTGTTACGAGTGTTGGAGATGCAGATGCTGGCAAGCTGCCGTGTGCCCTTTTAGCAACTGCCCTCGCGTAAGGAATAATTGACGACAGGCCGTTGACTTGTTAGAAAAATAATGCACACCCGATGTGGTAATGCAGTCACGACGCGAAGCGGAGTTGAGGTTGTAAGTTGTAACCTCAAGCTCCAAAGCAAAATTTGAATGAAGTGAGTAATATCAATCATATTTATACCCATATGTCCGGTTGTTTGTGACTCGGCATGCAAATATCACTGGCCAATTATACCCGTATGTCCGGTTGGTTGTGACTCGGCATCCAAATCTCACTGGCCAATGTTCAATGGCTTGTTTAGTTACCACTTGGAGGAGATTGGGCTCCCAGGTGAGACATGACGTCAGTCCGACATAACGCCGAAAGTGACTGAAAGAGAACGGAAACTACAACAAATCAATTTTTTTTGGTTCTCATTTACCCCAATAGCAAAAGAAAAAAAAAACACAATAGCTATGACTTTCCAAAAGAGTACAAAAAGAATATTGAGAGATGGTCATAAGAGAGAAAGATTTGCAGCAGTGTTAATAATTTTTTTGTTATTTGATGCCAAGGTAATAAAACACAAAGTATAGTGTTATAAATGTACATACTTGCATACAATGTTAAAATGTTCACTAGATTTATAATGTTAATAACTATGGAAACGTCTCATCACAATATGATTCATCATTGTTCTTTATTAAAGCTGTCTTGTGTTGTAGTTTAATTTTCATGGACTTTTAGTTTGTTTGTTCTTCAGTCACATTTTCTTCACACACAGTTTTGTTCTAGTTTCCCACCAGTCATTTGTCACCATGGACATTCATTGACGATCACACCTGTCTGTAATGAGTTCATTAAGTTCCTCCTCAATTATCAGTCTTTGTCCGGTATTGTTCGTGAGTTACAGTACACGCTGTTTCGTTTGTGTTCGCTCCCTTCTGGATTATCTACGTGCTGTGTTTAATAAACCTCATTGTTTATTGGAATTACCTTCATCTTCCTTGGACTAAACGTTACAAAAACACAGTGTTACATATTTTTTAACAGTCAAGCATAATGTGTGTGCATTTTAAAATCTTCATAGTGTCTCACCGGTCCCCACTCAGACACTGTCCACTGGCGCTCACATGGAGGGCCGGTGCAGTTTTTGGTAGATGCTGGGAGAGTTGTCTCATCACATGCATGAATCTCATCTGAGCATCTGACCTCTCGAGTAACCAGACTCTTGCGACCACATTTAGCTGGGCACTGCACAACAAACAAAACAAGGTTCTCTTTATGCTGGTTTGATAACATTGACATTGTCCAACCATTTCAGTTTTCAGTTTGCTATTCATATGAATTGATATTGTTTCAATTATTTTTTAGTATTTTTTTACTGGCCAAGACAAAAATACTGATTTAGAATATATTTATTTACTTACATACAGTGTATGGTGGTTCTAATGGAGGATTAAGTAAAAGAGTGCTTCACCTACCTCAGACCACTCAGCTACTTCCCACTGAGGGCCACAAGTAGGGCTTTTACAGGCCCGGCGCTCTGGGGGGCACTCTAGCTGTGCCTCTGTACAGAGGTCACTGTACACTGAGCTGTCTAGGCCGGGAGCCAGCATCTTCCAGCAACGCACAAGGCGAAACTGGAAACCTTCTCCACAGGTCCGAGAACACTCACTCCAGCTGCTTGCCTCCCATCTAGACCAAGTGCACAGCAAGAGTTTTGTGTCAAGAAACAGGACATAATCAAATTGGAATTGGAATTGGAATGACATATGGGTGAGTAAATTATAGAATTTTCATTTTTGGAAATTAAAAATGTTTTGTTTTGTTTTCATTCCTATTCTTTTCTTTGCTACAGAGCCGCTCACATGACATGCGAGGGGAAAACACAAGATATTGTGACCACAAATAAAAAATGTGTTCCCTCTTTTTAGGTAAATGGGTGTCATTTTGTACTAATTTGTTCCCTCATTTTAGTTAAATTATGGCCACGGTTTACAAAATTAAACAAGTTAATATATTTGTAACAAAGATTTAACTAAAAACGAATTAATCAAATATGGCCACAATTTAACTAAAACGAGGGAACAAATTAATGAAACGTGGCCATGGATTAACAAATTCTTAATGGGATTTTCCGGCCAAATTTTTTTATTCTGTCATCATTCACACACCCTCATGTTGTTCCAAACCCATAAGACTTTGGTTGATCTTTGAAATACAAATTAAGATATTTTTAATGAAACCTGAGAGATTTCTGCCCCTTCTTTAAAAGTCCAGGTCAACAAAACTTACCAGATCCAAAAAGACCATAAAGGCATCATAAAATGAACCAACACTTACATAGAGTGCAAACATAGAGCACATATAGAGCACATATGGCAAACATGGGTGCATTACTCTGGAACAAATCCCATTGATTCTTGCACATCACAAATGTACGCTCCATGTTTACCATATGTGATGCACTCTATGTATGTCAATCATTGCTTAGATGTAAACTAAAGCCTAAATTAAATTTGTTCATCAAATAAAGCGATTGAATCTCTTCACAAAACTTTAATTATACAGCTTGATTCATATGGATTCATTTTATGACGCCTTTATGACCTTTTGGTTAACTTGACTTTCAATGGACAGAAACCTCTCAGGTTTTATTAAATCTTAATTTGTGTTTCATAGATTAACCAGAGGCTTATGGGTTTGGAACGCCACAAGGGTTAGTGAATGATGACAGAATTTTAATTTTTGGTTTAAAGGTGGGGTATGTGATTTGCAAAACGGTTGGCAGATTTTGAAAATACACAACTCAAATGGTCCTACCTTCTTTCCTTTGACTCCACCCATTCATAGAACATGGACATGGATGGGGGGAGGGGGGGATGGTACGACCGATTGATTGACACACTTACTGACCAATGATTTTAGGTGGTCTTGGAAATGATTGACTGGAGTTTTTCGAGTCCTGCCCATTCCACAGATGACTAAATTGCTTAATTTTTATTTCAGTGCTTCTAACTCAGTGGCTGTAAGTGGGTTAAGAATAGGATTTTAAGTGATTTTGAAAAAATGGCCAAAAAAGAGAATTACATACCCCACCTTTAACTATCCCTTTCATCTGTGGCCACAATAACTATATGTTGTTTTTTATGCATGTCATGTGCGGTGCTCCGTACTTTTCCCCTGTATTTCTGTGACAATTGCAGCACGCGCACCTGGGCTGGCATTCTCTGCCAATGCAGAAATCATGAACTGGCTCTGGTCGAGTCAAAGCATCACAATAAACATCATCCACCTCAATGCCATCAAACCGCACACACATGGCAAGTGATTTCGACACACCTATTCGAGATAGGACATTGTATAAAACAAACCTCCCAACATAAACAAACATGATAATCAGCAATACTTATGTGTGGATGTGTGTGGCCACCGAGACTAAGTTATGATGCCTTAATTACCTATTGAGCACGTCATACTGCAGGGCTCCTGCGAGGATAACTTCCACCGGTACATGTCAGCAGGGCTCATTTTGTTCTTCTGAAGGAGCCTTTGGTTATTTCTGCGGTAGAGAAAACAGCATCTCAGACTAGGCCACGGTTCAGCCACCTGCACTGTATATTAGGCAGAGCATTCACGTTTGTTGATGCCGAGACACCAACTGACACTCCAGTCATAAAACCACTAACATTTTTACCATTCCTGGTCACACTCATTACCTTAATGTCAAGGATGGAAAACAGCGCATTCTCTCAACTAGACAGGAGCCAATAAAATTTGTTCCTCGTGATAAATTCCTGGGATTTATCTGATGCGACAAGCATAGTCTGTACCCGAGTGATCTATGGCAATTTTTTCCACAAATAACAAAACATCTTGAATTATGTTCCTCAGAAAGTCCAGCATCCTTAAATTCGGCCTTCTTTTCTTCTCTCCACCTGGAATCTTTCTCTTCTCCTTCGGATAAGAGTAAGGGCATTTCATGAGATGTTCTTTATGATTTCTGGCAGAGGGGCTGGTAAAGCAGTGTTTGGACATGGCGGAGGGAACCCAGCATGAATTATAAATATGATGGAATGCAATCCCGCCAGCCTCTCCTTGGCCGTCTCCCCTCGGCACTCTTTGAATGTCTCCAAGAACGTTAACAAAAAAAACCAAGCCAGAGCTTGAGTCTAAAGCACATTCCATTCTCCCTTGAGGAGGGCTGTCCCACACATGATGCACGTCCAGCACAGCTTTGGCATCCAGTGTGGAGGGCTAGCACCTTACATTTAAAAATGCCAAAAGAGGCAACTGATAAAGATACCTGCTTCTTCATTGTATGGAAGACCTTGGCATGATCTTGAGATTGCTAAAATCATGCTCGACCAGCAACTAATGAGCTGATTAAAGATTGTTGTGGCGAGCAGGACGAGGTTGAGGGCCGTAGGAGGATGACGCGAGGCCTGTGGCGTGATACTGATGAGCGCAACGCACCGGTCTCGTATCTCTCATGGAGGAGCGGAAGCATAAAAGGAGGAGCAACGACAGTGGAGATCGAGAGAGGAACAGGCCTGAGTTTTTATGTTTTGTTGGTTTTATTTTATGTGACAGCAGTCGTCCGTGAGGGGCTGCAGTCTTTTGCTTTGTTTTGTATTTGTTTAAATTAAAGTCTTTAAATGTTCGCCGATTCCCGCCTCCTTCTTCCCATAACATCTGAACTTGTGTTACACTTGTGATTTAGCTTTTGTCAGCTTTGCACAATGTAGAGTTTGAACAGTAAATTCAAGTTATGCCATTCACTTGACAAACCAGCAGGTTGGCTTTTCTGACTTTAAACCTCATGAAGTCGGAATTGAAGTTTTGATGACTCATCCTGCACTACACAGACTTTTGTCAAATGCCAATCAAATGCCTTCTAAAATGAGAATGCCCCATCCCATTAACACAACTGACTAGCAAGTATCAAATCATAATTCATGTCTGTTATGTAACGAAAGACTATTGGCTATTAAAATAAATAAATATTATTAGAATTATTAAAATATGATTAAAAAATAAATATGATAAAGTATACTACTGTTCAAATGTTATTATAAATGTTTTTATTTGAAAGAAAATTATACCAAATAATTAATATCAAAGTAAAGACATTTATAATGATCAAAAGATTTTTATGTCAAATAAATGCTTTTTATAAACTTTATATTATTAAAAGAATACACCACGTTTTCCAGAAAAATATTAAGCAAAACAACTGTTTTCGGCTTTGATAATAATAAGAAATGTATAGAGCCATAGTGTACATTATCATATTTACCTGGTGCGATTGCTGCGATTGCGTAAAATGGCAGTAAGAGTTCTGTTTGGGAGTAGGAAGTCCCCCGTGTCATTTCGCCGGTGCCCAAGGGTGAACTCAAGCAGTGAGCCATTAAGACCTGCTTGCTCGAGACTGCTGTAGTCTAACTCCAGTGGGCCTGCTTCAGAGGACAAGCCATCCCTGTGAGTAAGAAGCTGATTGGTTGAGATGTTTGCAAGAACACCGTCTGAGCCAACTCGTTCTCCCAGCAGCACTCTCCAGATGAGGTTTTCAGAGTTTGCCATGTCCTCAGCAGGTCTGCTGACTAGTGCAACACCAGGGGCTCCTACTCCACTAGGCCAGCTGCAGTTCCCCTCTTTTAAAACAAGAAGAAATATAGATTAATTAAGGAAAGGATGGATTCGTTTGAAGAAGAAAAAAAGCTAAATTAATTATGCTTTAGGGCACAACCTGTTATGGTACGACTAAAAAAAATTGATCCAAAAAACTTGGTCAGTACCAACCCAAAACACAAGTCTGAGTTTTAAACGGATCACTGCATATCAATGCATTTAATAACAACTAATTTGAGAGGATCATTGCCAATTTCAACCGATTCAGTTTAAGTTTTGCAGTTGTGAATGCTCTATATAAAAAGGAAATTCAAAGAGTAGTGTGGTATCAAAGACTATGATGCAAGACAGGGTCACAACCTTCATCAGGGGACCCCACCTCATTTGAAATTATCAATGTCAGACCAACAGCAAACAGAATGTCTGTAATTCTCATTTTAGTCAAGGAAAATGCCAGGCCTCTCTGAATTTTTCATCCTCTCTTGCTAATCTTTGTTGCGGGTTATGCATTATAAAGTACTCCATAGGGCCGGCAGAAAGAGGCCTTTTTACTCACTGATGATTGCCCAGTGAACCATGTACTTTCTCTGTCTGGTCTATCCTCCACTTACTTCAGATATAGTGAAAGCATCACTCCTGCGTATAAATCTCAGAGGTGAGGCTGATGGGTCATTTTAAAGATCACAGTAGTCTTTATTTGGGGTCCATTATTTAATTTGTGTAACAGGTAGGTTATGACGGGGGAAGATGCCCCCTCAGGAAACATGCATTTACTGCTAAATTGTACATATTTAGAGTATTTAGAGTGTTTAGACATGAGCTCAGGATGATGATACATAGCGTTTCAGGTTACGACTGTAACCATGGTTCCCTGAGAATGGAACGAGATTCTGCATGGCAAGAAGCGACGCAATACAAACACCTCTGTGTGTTTGCGTCTTGAAGTGTGAAATGTCTGAAGTATGCGTCCAATGTCATGCCGGGGCGTTATCACTTAGGGCCCTATTTTAACGATCTGAAACGCAAGTGTCAAAGTGCAAAGCGCAAGGAACTTTGTGGGCGGATCCCGGCGCTGTTGCTATTTTCCCGGCGGGATAAATGACTCTTGCGCCCGACGCAAATCTAAAAGGGGTTGGTCTGAAGTAGCTTCATTATTCATAGGTGTGGTTTGGGCGTAACGTGAAATAAACCAATCAGAGCGTCCTCTCACATTCCCTTTAAGAGCCGGCGCGCTTGTTCCATGGCGGATTGCTATTATAACGGCGGATTTGCCGGCGCACGCCAGGAGCGGTTCACAGCCGAGGAAACCGAAGTTCTCGTCAGGGCCGTAAAACACAGAGAAGTGACATTGGTGATGATGGGAGAAACCCACCCAAATTAGCTTCGGTTAAACAGGCGTATAATTTGGGTAGTAAATGTGTAGCCTAATCTAGATTTTTTTTTTTTTTTTTATCTAGATAGATCTTTTTCACATCTTCACGGACACAACAATGATTTCCCTCGTGTGTTAATATTTTTCCTTGTAATAATGTATGATTTGCAAAAATGAAAACTGCTGCATCTGTTTATATCAGAGAATCAAAGTGGATGCGCGTTAACATTATGGCCAAGCACGCGCCCTTAAAATACCATAACGCGCAACGCGCCACTGTCTTTAGACTGTTTTTTTCCTGGTCAATGGTTGCTTTCTAAAACTGGAAAATAGCACCATGGAAGTTTTGCGCCGGAACACACCTCCTCTTTGCGCTGAACCGCCCCCGCGAGCGCAAGTTCATTTCCTAATTTACCGACGTGCGTCTGTGGAGGGAAAAGTCCGCTGTGCGCGGGTGCAAAATAGGAATGATACATGCGTCGGTGTTCAAAGTCAATTGCGCTGGGTGCAAGATAGGGCCCTTAGTGCGTGACATCATGACCAGGAAGCTATAAAGCGCACCCGGACCAAACCATGTCAGCGTCTGATTAGCCGAATCAAGTCGATCGCGGGCATGCAGAAAGTGTGGCAGGGCGACGCAGCGTCTTCTTAGGTAACCATGGTTACAGTCGTAACCTGAGTTCCCTTTTGAGGGAACTCACGCTGCGTCATAAGAAGCAACCTTATGGGAACGAGAAAACCCACTCCGCCATACTAACAAGTGCCTGTCTAGTGTGAATCCTGCGAGCACTTCGGACATGAGACACGAGCACGTGGGACCCTGGTGTAAAGTCCAAGTCCAGGTTTTAAAACCATACAAATGTGTGCGGACTGCGGAGAGGACCAGCCTGCCACATCACATACATCTTGTATCTTTAGAAGCCGGCATACTCCTAGTAGAGTGCGCTCTGACAGCCATAGGTGAAGGCTGACCGCACGCCTCATACGCAAGAGAGAAAGCCTCCACCTGCTCATTATCTGTCTAGTTGCTGGAGAACTTTTCTTGGGCAAACCAAAATGGACCATTTTGGTTCTGAATTTCCTCCACAGGGCAGCTCTGTGGACATAAGCATCCATCGCTCTGACTGGACACAACAGATTCAACTTCTCATGGTCTGACGTCTGATATGGAGGAGGACAAAAGGCTTCCAACATTATAGATCGTGCAACATTGGTTGGAACCTTAGGCACATGCAGAAAGGCTTTAACCATGCCGGGCGCATACTCTAAACTCTAAGTTTCTAAGCTGCCAGATAGTCTACTAACGAAGACAACTAGCCTCTCGTGACTGGTCTCTGGTATATTTTGAGTAGTCAGCTCAGCGCCCTGAAGCAGATGACTGGCAGGGAACAACCGGCTTCTCTAGTAGAGCGGGAGTGGGTCTCTCAATGGCGCAACATCTCCGAGCGGACAGTGAGAACTGAACTCGCTGGAAACCACTGCACCCCAAAGCACCTGAGGTACTTCCTGAAGCACATGATGGGCAGTCCCAGTTCAACCCTAAGGGCAGAGAATGGCTTCCTCCACGATCTTGACACCTCAGTATCAAAAATCACAGGCCCCGATGTGGAGGTTGGACTTTGCTAAGCAGAAAGTGCTCATCAAGTTTGCTTTTAGGACAAGCATCCTGCCTCTCAGCCAGCCAGTCGATGTTTAACTTGGCCACACCAGGAGTGACAACCTCCAGCAGCTCCTCATAAGCAGAAGAGTGAGGTGGTGAGTCCTCAAACTCTCCTGCCTCAATGATGAGCACATCCACCTCCTCAGAGTTGGATAGCTGCAGCGTGGGCCTTCACTCAGGGCGGATAACACTTTTCTAAGCAAGGATTCATTAAAATCATCAAAAGTGACAGTAAAACATTTATATTGTTACAAAAGATTTCTGTTTCAAATAAATACTTTTTTTTTTTTTTTTTTTTTTACTTTCTATTCATCAAAACATCCAGACAAAAATGTATCATGGTTTCTACAAAAATATTAAGCAGCGCAACATTTTTCAACATCAATAGTAATAACAAACATATTAGCAATAGACTAAGAATTTAGATTGGATGATTTTGTTCAATTAGCGAATAAGTCATGATGAATAAAGAAGATAATAAAATTATAAAATATTCTTAAATATATAAATATGTAAAATATAATTACAAAATATAAAACACCATATAATAGTAACAACATGTTACTTTAACTTTTCACTTTAAAAATGAAAGTTGTTGTTGTTAAATAAATTAAAATGTCTACAAAACAGACATAAAAACATTTAATACAATCTCAAATTTGAATCCTCATTAAGGTACTTTTTTTTATTTTTTTTATTAACATAATTACTTACAAGATGTAAATACAGTGTACAAAGGATCTACAGTTTGATATATTACTTACATCCTAAGTACAAAGAATGGACATTTTCAAATTTTGAACATCATAAAAATTAAAATAAATAAATAAATAAATAAATAAAATCAATACTAAACAAAAACAAATATTACACAAACATTTCCCATCCCACCCCCCACCCTCTTCCCTTGTATCATTAAGGTACTTTTTGCCAGAAATAGACAGCATAAATTAATATTTACCTGTATACTGGACAGGTGTGTTAGCATCCTGCTCACAGTCAATGTTAGCTGTCTTGTACACTTCATTGGTTTCCTGGCCAGGCTTTTGTCCTTCCACAGCCCTGGGCCCAGTGGTCTGTACCTGGTTCCCCTCCATCTCAGGAACTGCCTTATCATAGATGCTCTCATTATGATGTAAAACACTTCCAATTTCTACAGAAACCAGGCTGGATCCTCCTTGTGGACCTCTGTAAATGGGGGGCTGGGAGACAGAAGCCATAGAGTCCCTCATCACTGTGTACTCATAGGTAATGTAAGGATTTTGGCCATTTTGGTTCCAGACCTTTAAGGGAACAGACAGAGACACGTCCAACAAATAAGAGACCATGAGATATCCCATTTTAAACTTGCAGGAAACAATATATAAATATTCTGGACTAAAGGCTGTTATGTTGCACAGAATCATGCTTTGTTTGGCAAGTAAAGGGCACTGCGGTTGAAAAATGTCCATAATTTTCCAAAGACATTTCAGAATTTCCCTTTTTGCAATACTGCATCATCCCACATTCATCCAATAAACCCAGATTAAAGTGAAATAGTCATTCCTCCAGGGACAATGTATCAGAATATTACCATTTATGCAGAGTGAACCATTAGACCTTTGGCCTGCACAAAGTCGAAGCCATTGTTAGCCAGCCAGTGAGATTACCCATGAGCCCTTGGCGGCGAAGGGAGGACCACGGCTACAGTACCAGAACATTGATGGGCTGATCGATGGGCCCTTTAGCCACGATGTACTCGATCCCCGTCTCATACACATCTGTAGGCCGTCGGTATTTGAAAATGGTCCCTGCTGCATGGAAGTTCTGAGGGGTGTCCACTTTATATGCACCATTGAAGAAAAAGTTCCCTGCTTGGTCAGTCACAGCTGGAAAATAACAAGGGTGAACTATAGTGATGGGAGGATTGGATAATTTAATTGACCTTCTCATTCAATCATGTTGAGTCAAATCAAAATGAATGAATCTTTTTTCAAGTATTTTTTTTCAGTTGAGTGGAGTCCAAATGTTATATTCAATAGCCAAATTAGAACACAAACACCTATGCTATCTTTGATTCTAAAGTATTCTGAATTAAGAAATCATTATAATGCAGCCAAAGACAAATAATGAGAAACATAAATGATTTGTTTATGTATTTACTTGTATGCATATAAAATCTATCCAGTTTAATAAAAGTTTAATAACTGTGGATTTGTGATGGGCATGTTTAGCTTGAAGCCAATTCAACACCACAAACGCAAAAAATGTATTTCATTAAACTTGTATTTACTTGTATGTTTGGAAAGGGCGATTCTCAATAAATGAATATGGCAATTATGATGAATTTCTCTGCACAGATTTGTGCCTGTTTGCCATCATGGAAAACCCGGGCTTTCACTTGATATTGTTGATGAAGTATGAAGTACTTGTCATACTTTGAAAGTCTAGTGCACAGTTGAGCACTCAAGCCATTCAAAGGGCCCAATACCAAACGTATTTCCAGTGTTTGACCCAAGTGTTTCAGTGGGTGTGAAGACCGCAAGTGTGTGTAGAACTTTTAACTACCCCATGGGACACACTTACAGTGTTGTAAAAATGCAAGCAAAAGTATTTACAGAGCTTTATTTACACATTTAAATTTTCTATACTTTGCACTTTAAAATAAACTTCAAAAAGTATCTTCAGTAGAACTACTACTGAAGACTACTGAGGTTTATTTTAAAGTGCAAAGTACCAGACTTTGTTGTACCAGTCTCCCTATGTACCAGACAACATAGGGAAAACATAATTCACACGCTATACCACTCTGAATGATTTACAGTACAGTTGCTCACCCAGGATATCAGCAGACTTCTTCCTCTCTATAATTTGGATGTCCCACGATCCTTCTGGGATTTGAGTTATCAAAGAATAACCTTCAAAGAAAGAGTTCACTTAATTAGGATTCTAGTTTCTTTGATGAGTTTACTCAGAACCATTTAATATGAATGCATTCTACAAAACGTCACGGGTTACGCATGTAACCATGGTTCCCTGAAAAGGAAACGAGACACTGCGTCGCATGACAACACGTTGGGGAACGCCTTTGACATGCAAGAGTCTGAAGCACGTGTGCAACTAGTCCAATCTTGATTTGTGTTACGTGAGCCCATGATGTGTGACGGCATACAAGGAAGCTATAAAGGAAAGCAGGTAATAAAGCAAAGGTAGCTTCTGATAGGATGAAGCAAGCCGCTCACAGGCATGTAGGAAGTATGACAAAGGGATGCAGCGTCTCGTTCCCCTCTCATGGAACCATGGATACATGCGTAACCCAAGATGTTCCGCTTTGATGGAACTCGAGCTGCGTTGTATGACACTTTGGGGAACAAAATACCCACTTCGCCATGCTGACAAATGCCTGTCTTAGTTTGAAGATGTTCAGGCATGACTCAGGACATAAGCACTTCCGACCCCGGAGTAACCGGTAGGTCCAAACTGAGGAACCTTATGAAAGTCCCATAACCCTTGTGGAATTAGCTCTAGCTTGAAGAGGTGAATGCAGACCGCACCTCCTAAATCATAGAAAATGTTTCCACAATCCACCTGCTTATAGATTGTTTGGTTGCCGAGCAGCCCTACTTAGGGGGCTGAAGCATACCAGTAACTGGTTAGTTTGTCCTCTTTGATAAGTTCTCTGAACATAGACCTCTAGTGCCCTAACCAGGCAGAGCAGGTGAAGCTTCTCTTGTTCCGCCACATAAGGAGGAGGATGAAAGGCCTGAAGGGCTGTGGACTGGGCCACATTAGTGGGCACTTTGGGTGCATAACCCTAGTGTGAGAACCCTACCTGGACCGAACTCAAATTTGAAGAGGCCACAGAGAGAGCTTGCAAATCACCTACTGATTGCCAGTGAGAATGCCATGTTGAGTAACACATTTCAAATATGCAGTGCACAAAGGCTAGAATGGTACCAGGGATAACCATTCCAATACTATGGGTAGGTCCCAGGCTGGGACTCTAACCTGAGCCTTAGGCCTCATTCGCAGCGTACCACAAAGGAATCGCACCACCCAAAGGTCCATTAGCTAATGATGCGTGAGAAACAGCTATGGCTGCCACGGACACCCTAAGCCTGAATTAACTCTGAAGCCACTGAAGCACTGAAGCCATTGGGCAGTTAACTGGGTCCAGCTGGTGCTCTCCGCACCATGAAGTAAGTACTCTCCGCTTCACATTATAAAGTTTCCTCATGAAAGGAGCTCTAGAATTGAGAATGGCCTCAACAACCTCAGTTGAGAGACCCTGATTTAGGAACTGATCCCCCTCAGGGGCCAGACCCAAAGGCCTCAGGCCACAAATTCTTTCTAGAACTCTCAGGAGCAGAGCGATTGGGGGGAACGCGTTCAGACAAAGCCTCTGTCACGTCTGTACCATGGTGTCCAGTCCCAAAGGAGCTGGATGAGTGAGGGAGAACAACAGTGGGCAAAGAGTCGTCTCTTGTGATACAAACAGGTCTACATGACCGAACTCTCTCCATATACACTACCGACTCGGGATGGAGTCTCCATTCCCCGGGCCTCAGCCCCTGCCTTGACAGGACGTCTTGATCAAGGAACGAAGGCACCTGCCTGTGCTGTGGAAGAATAGATATGTGGGAGTAAGCCCCCTTTAGATCTATCATTAAAAAAAACTTGAAGGAATTGTCAACATCTTGAATCTGAATCTCCTCAGAGAATAGGTCAAGTGACACAGATCTATGATGGGACGCAATAAATATATTGGGAAGTCCTCGTCCCATAGAATAATTATAAACTGTGGGGAGATGTGAGGAGTACGGCTTCTTCCAGGACCTCGGCACCTCAGTGTGGAGATCTGGAAAGAATTGACTGCAGGAAGCACTCATCTAGCTTGTCTTTTCTTGAATGCTTCCCGCTTCTCGGCCGGCCAGTTGATACTATGCTTCCTACTGCGGGGAAAGGTTCTGGGGAGTCACCCAAATCGCCTGCATCAATACTTAAGACATCCACCTCCTCAGAAAGGGATAGTCCTATCAACATCCACTCGCCCAGGGCAGAAGAAGCCGAAGAGCAAGCTTCCAGACCCAAAAAATGAGCACTGGAGCTAGAGGTTGAGAGCTGAGAAAAGGGCTGAAGGTCCTCCCCCAGCTCTATTTGTGATCCCCAATAGTGAAGCAGCCGTGCGACCCATTCCCGGGGAGCGTGAGCCTAGGCACTTTCTTTCTTTTCAAACACGACCAGGCAAGGGAAACTGTTTCTCAAGGGAAACTGTTCACAGTATACACAGCCAGCTCCCTGGAGAGCTGAACGTGCATGCTCCACTCACAAGCAGCTCACACATTCAGATCGTGTGTACGTCAAAGGCGTTTCCTAAAGTGTTGTCATACAACGCAGCATGAGTTCCCTCGAAAGGGAACACTGAGCTGACATTACCTAGACTAGAAACCCCACGACGAAAGTTCCCGGTAACACGACTGCAGCTGCTCCCATCTCCCTGGCATACACCACACTTATCCAGGGTGTTGGGGGAGAAGAGAACACCATCACATCCAATGGGCTGCAAAGTTACACATCAGCTTATAAATTAAGATCACATGCATGAGAAAAGTATTATAAGGATACATATCCTTATATTAGTGATAGTGTATAGCCATCTACAGTGTAACTTACTTCACATCTCCCATCTACACACACACCCCTGTAGTTGCTGTATTTGCAAGATGTTCCATCCCGTGCAGGTACCATCAGCTGTCTTTGACCATCAGAGGTTGTGCAGTGCAGGTCACATGGATTACTGGAAATGTGAACGTAGTCATCTACAGGAATATAAACAGGGTTCATTGTTTCAACATGAATTATACATTCACAGCACAGCTTCGTTAATTAAAACAGTTAATACCCGGATAGAGAGGTTTCCAGTGGTAATTTTTTCCACTATAAACCTGAGAGTTGAATGACCAGCACTGCTCTTCTCTGAAGCTCCTTCCTGTAGAAGGACATTCCTGTAATTCACATAAATACAATCAGTTGAATACAACTGAATACTGCTTTTTGGTTGCCACTGCACAATAGGCAAACTTAAAACTGACTAAAAAAGAGCAAATTATGCATTTACAGTAAGCCTCGGGTGGAAGTGGAACATGAGGCTCGCTGTCAAGTTAGGCATCTGGGATGCATTTCTGTTGGTCTGTCTAAATGCACTGTGTATATGTGTGTGTGAGGAAAGGAAAGGAAAGGAAAGACAGATACTGTGAGCTAACCTTTGCATTGCAGAGATGATACTTTTTTGCATTGCCTGTGCACGTCATGTTGTCTTTACCAGTTGTTGTTTTCTTTCTTTGAAAGAAAGATATATTGTTTAAGTTTAGTAGACATTTATTACAGTCTCAAATTTTCTCTTTTTTTCTGGTGCCTAGTAAAAAAATTAATGATTTATGTTTAAGGATTTGAAACAAAAGTAAAAACATTTTTTTCAGAACATAGTACAAAACCATAAGTCCTAAATATGAGACAAAAAAAAATAAGACAAAAAAGTAAATTATGACAAATAATTGATAATAATAAAGTTTATTTTAATGTCATAATTATGGCTTATCTCACACATTTGACTTTTAATGTCACAATTATGACTATTTATCTCACGTTTATGACTTATTATCTCATAATTAGTATCTCATCATTTAAAATGTTTAATTATGACTCGGCTTTTATGTCATAATCTCATAACAATGACGTCATAATTTTTATTTATTTTCTTGTAATTTTGACTTATGCAATAATTGTGACTTTTTATCTCATAATTATGTCTTTGTATCTCATAGTTGCGACTTTTTATGTCTATCTTTTTATGCTTTACCAAAGCATGGCTTTTTTTTCATGCGTCATAAATGGTCTTCCTATACCATAACTAGCTAAATAGTTGCTGTATTACAAAGGTAGGGGAGTGTCAGGGAAACTCTGTGGAAATGTTCTTCACATAAGATTGATCTTGCTGTTAAATCTTACCAGCATTATATACAGTAACTAAATGTTTTTATAATAGATGTCTACATATTATAAAATGTGATAAGCTGATGTTCATTGACCTTTGTTTTAGACAGTGTCTCTCCTGTGACATGACACCACCTCCACAGGTACGTGTGCAGGCGGTCCATTTTGTCCATTCTCCCCACCAGTATGTGATCACCTCCAGCCCGTCCTCTAGACTGTTAGAGGCAACACCCTCTTCCTTTGGAAAATAAAGAGTTCATTTATTAAAGTGAGCATTGGAGACCAACATCTGTGCTTAGAGAAGGCTATAACGTTTCTTATATTTGTAATCTTTGAAATAGAGTATTACAAGTAGCACTACAAAAATAGTAAGTATATATAGGCTATATTGCAAAAATATGAAAATATTTTTCTGTAGTTTGGTGCACTGATGTAAACTCGGGTTTTGATTTATCATCATACAAACTAATAACTTGTCAACATTACAAACCTGTCCTCTGCTTGATAGATTTCCCAGAGACAGAGCCAGCGTTACAAGACCAAGCAGCACCAGACTGCTCTCCACATACTGGGCCCTTAACCAGATCCCCATCCTGTAGGACATGAATATTTGGGGGAAAAATAAACTGAATAGACTCTCAAAGCATAGGTTTAACCGTTTAAATAGTTCTCTACAGATATAAGCACAAAAGGAGATTGTTTGACGAGTAATTTCGGACAATAATTGAAATTAATTTATATCTTTGTTATATTAATTGTACGTGTCCTGTTGTTTGTAATTTGCTTATTTTTTCTTGTTTTTAATATGAAAAATGTAAATAAAATAACAAAAATAACTATATTGTGATATATGTTTTTATCGTTAAATAAGATTTTTGTCATATTTCCCACCCCTATTTGGGTGAATCAAATATGCTACAAATAGCTTTTTTTTCTCACTCAAAATCCACTTGGCTTAAAAATATTAGGACAAGTGCCCTCTCAGTTTGCATGGGCATTACGTTTTATGTGACCGGAACACGTAAAATACAATGAAAGGATGAATGCAATTATCATGGCTTCTCAGTCCAGTGATGTAAGAATGTATACACTTCATTTTAGAAGACCATAAAAGTGAGCAAAAATCGCCAATCACACAAACGTCTCCAGTTCTCCTCCATCTCATGACTTCTCATCAGACCTGCACCTCCAATTAGGTAGGCTCCTTAAAGTAAGCAAACAGATCATCTCACTCTGTTTGCAGTCTGGCTTTTCCTGGCACTAAATATTGGTGACAGGTGTCTTAAACTACCCACTGGAGCACCTGGAGTTCATTATCCACCCCAGACACAGCTGGAGCCCCGCCAGCTCGCCAAACACTCGTCTCCCACAGACCACGCGACGAGGCTGCGACCGCCGAGACAGACCTTACTCTTCTGAGTTTCCCAGGCCACGAAAGAGAGTAAACACAGGCTAACCCCCTCCCCTGGGGCCTCCGCTCAAGGGAAGAGGGGTGTTTTTCTTTCCCTGGCAGCAGACAGACAGCAGGGCCATTCCCCATTTGGGGGGGAGCCCTGTCTGTGAGCTGGAAGCAGACTCATCCTTCTCTGGAAGAGCTTCTGGTCACAGGGACCAGACGCAAGGATTCCTCAGTTCTCTGCAGCCTTCTCACGTCCAACGCCTTCAAGTGGAAAATCAATATTGCAGCTTTCTATCAAACGGGTGATGGATACAAACTCACAGCATGTCAGCCGTGTAAATGCTGAGAGACCAGCAAGTGTTGTGACACATGTATGCAGACGAATCTGAACTATTGAGAGCACATTTACATTTATGCATTTGGCAGATTTTATCTGAAGTGATTTCAAACAACGGAATTTATACCATTCTTATTAATCAATTCATACAATTTATACAAAACAGTTTACTACAGTTATTTGTGCAAACATAACAATGTGTTTATGATTATAGTTATAAATTCAATAAATATGAGAACAAATACACAAAAAAAACTTGTTTTTTGTATCTTGTTTCATAAAAACGCATCTGGTGTCATCTTTCATCTCAGTTATCAACTGTAGTGAAAGTGACATTGGAAGACGTCAGAATTTATATTACTGTAATATTGTTACAGTGCTCATCTTGTTTCTAGTCAAAAACAAAACAAAATGTGTACATTGTAAACTATTTTTTTCTCAGCTGAGAATTTACATGAAAATAATCTAAACTCTAATCGATATTTCATGTTCCCATGTTTATTTAGTTGTCAAGTAGCTTAGTAAGCAAAATAATGTACAAGTAATAATGTCAGCTGGTCATTATCGCAAATTAGTAAAAAGTTTAAACAGGATACGTATATTATCAGTTAGATTAGTTTCATGGGAAATCTTTCTTAATTCATGACCATGTTATCTCTGTACTTTTTAGGGCTTCATCTTTCTCATTCTTTCGCTTTGGATGCTGTCCACCCTTAAGCTGCTCACTGATTTCTTGTGGTTCCCCTCATCCATTCATCATCCATGGTGATTTATTTATGTGAGTAGCTATTTTCAAGTCTAATATCAAATTCATTTCCCTCTTGCTTTACACATTATCAAAACCACACATTAATTTTCTAGGGATTTTTCAAATGGACATTTCAGAACATGATGGACTCATCAGAGCTAAATATTTTAACTTAAGTAGACTTTTCAATAACAAACAGTGTAAAAGAGCAAAAGCACCATTTTCATATGTATTGCAGAATTTATCAAGCAAGGAACATTTAATTTTCTACTTAGAAAATGTACTCTTACACTCTTAAAAAAAGAGTGTCTTTACTATCACATGATATATATATATATTATTCTTTTTTTACAGACCAGTATTTCACTTTATTTCACTGTCATCCAGCTCTTTGCATCAGCAGAGCAGTCAACACTGTTTGTTTGGGTTTGTAAAACAAGTGTCTAGTCTGCTTGGCATCCCATGCTCTTTTCCCAAAACATTCAGAACTATTCAGTGAAATGGACACACACACACAGAGAGAGAGAGAGAGTCAGTCACACAGTAAATATTTGCCCTTACCTGCAGTCCAGTGGCAGTGTTGTAGCTGAGTGCTGCTTGGACAGTGTAGGTGGTGATGGTGGTGGTGGTGGTGGTTTCTAATGGTGTGTTCTGAGGATGTGCTTTGTAAAGAGGGTAAGGTGTGCTCCTGCATCCCTCCTCTCCTCCGTCCTCTCCTCCTCCCTCCCCCTTTCTTCCCTTCAGTCCCAGCAGGAAGAGAGTGGCAGAGGTTGGGAACGCCTACGTAAAAACACTTTCCCGGCTGGTGCCAAGCTCATGGGCTGCCTTCTGCTGTGTGGTGGAGCGGAGCCACACTGCCATAGACTCAGCCAAACTGCTGTCTACTGGTCTCCGCTTGCAGACAGACAGGGAGGAAGTTGTCGTTTCCCACAGAGAAGCACCCCCCCCACACACACACACACGCACACAGATTTCCCGTACCCCTCCTCATCACATCAGTCCATTCATCCTCCCCACACACACTTTGTCTATTCCAGATCATCCTCTCATGTCTCCTGCTGTATAGTAAGTTTTACTTACATCCCACCACTGCCGAGACACCCATCACTTCCACAGGCCATGGTGTAAAAACACTTAATGGGAATCCTGATAATTCCTAATGACGACAATGAGTACAATGACAAAAATGGAGATTAGTGGCTCTGAAAAGATAATGAAATGGGAATGGGGACTGAGCAAACTAATGAAAAAAGAGAGCACAACATAAATAAAACTGTATTTTTGTCTATTTTTTCAGAAAATAAACATTTCATTGTTGTTGTTCATTGTAATGCCATGCTCTGTCATGCCATTACATCTGTCAACTCTAGATGGCGTAGGCTGGGTCCTTAATGCAACCTGCTGACAATTAAATTAACTACGCAGCACAAGCTGATTAGTTCCTGTTGCATCTGCAGCCAATAAGCTTGCTGCTCTTTAAATAGTTGGTCAGTGTTTGCTGTAGCAGTTTACAGCACTTTTAAAGTTCCTCTGAAGACCTCCACCTTCCCCAGCTCCACCTGTATAGATCTACTATAGGTGATTTCATATATGTTATTTGTGTTTTATGGGGACTTTCGATAGATACTTTTTTTTTTTTTTTTTTTTACTGTAAAAATTATACCCCCTAAACCCACCCTCACTGAAAGCTAGATTTAAAAAAAACTGGTAAGGAATACCTGAACCATACATCATGTAAACAATGACTATAATTAAACAAACAAAAAATGTGCTTTAAGGAGCCAAATTTTATGTGGTTTAAAATGAAACAAAAAATAATGAACAAGTAATGAAATTTTACATTTTATTAAATACATTTATCTTGCTTTATTGATGATAATCTTACTGGAAAACAAGACAAAAATACTGATTAACAAAGTGATTTTTTTGCAGTGTAATAAAAGACTGGAAGGAAGAGAGAGATGGATGGATGGATGGATGGAGAAAAAGACTTGGGCAGCACAAGCAGATAGTTGAGACCACCATGCCTGTGTGTGACGTGTACATTTATAGACCACATGTTCTCTTAGTTGCCTGTCTGTCTGCTCTGTACATTAGGGACGGTTCGCTACACTTATAGCTCAATCAAACACTCCTCTCAACCACAGATTTGTATGGTGATAGACATACTTCAGGAGATTTGCACAGTCTGGAAGTCTGGAGGAATGGTTGCTTTTTAAAAGCCTAAAATTACAAGGCAGAAAACACAGGGAAAGTCTGTGTGTGTGACACAGAGAAGGAGAGAGATCCTTCAATATTTCTAAGGCGAATGGCTGTGTAGGAAAAAAATGCTCTTGATGCATTTGAGTTGAAACGCACAAGAAAACAGAAGTTTTCCTCTAAACTGGGGATGGAAACCCAGGTGTATTTTGTGGAAATAAAAAGAAGTTGGGAATGAATAGACAACAACAATGCTCTCTAACTAGCGGTCTAATGTACCACACATGAATGCATTCACTACATTCATAGTCCAAACAAATGTTCTTCTCACACGACAGGCATGTTATTAGAGCCTAATTCGGCAGGGTCTGTTTTGGAACAATGAATCAGCTCTGCTATGCTAACTGATTGAAAGCTAAGCAGATATGGGGAAATAAGCAGACGTGCATTTTAAAGTGCAAGTGATCACTATTTTCTGACAGTTTGTTGATGCTATAAAGAAAACAGATTTTGGTACAGTCAACATCAATATCCTAATGCGTGCTCCAGTCCATTTTTCATTCAATAATGGTTGTTCCAAAGGGGGAAAAAAGTTTGTCTTTGTCATCAAAATTAAAGAAACTTGACAATATGCTCTTCCTCTGAAACTGCTGTCGTCACTTAGGCCACACAGAATATTTGGTTAATGTTAACCAAAAGCCAAATACACGCCAAAATGTTTAGGCATTGTTTTCGGTCTGGCTAGATTCTGGTGTGTAATTTTAAAGGGGTGGTTGATTATGATTTCACTTTTATAACTTTAGTTAGTGCGTAATGTTGCTGTTTGAGCATAAACAACATCTGCAAAGTTACAACGCTCAAAGTTCAAAGCAAAGGAAAATGCTTAAAGAAATAGTTTTTTTTTTAAGGACTACAACAAACGGCTGGTAGGGACGACACAACATTCCTCCCGAATTAGTGACATCACTACCTCTAAAATGTACATAAACCCGCCCTCGGGAACACAGTCCATGTAGAGAAGAGGAAGAGTTGTTGTAGCACAGCACATTTGTGAGTCTGCTCAAGCTATCGCATCCGTCTTTTCACATATTTTCAATACAGTACGTAACACAACTGCAATAGCATGTTACTCTGTAAGCATCTTACAACAGTTCCCACGCAAGCGATTCATAGATTATCATGACAGAATATGCTAATCAATGACTTGAAAATAGTTAACTCCACATCAGCAATATAAATTCATCAACTAACCATTCAGAAACGTCCTGTTCCATTCTACATGTTGTCACTTCTTCTTGAGTCTCTCCATCATTGTCCGACTCTGGGGACAACAGAGAGTTACTATACATATTGAAAAATGGGGGGGGGGGGCATTATACCAGCCCTTTAAACATGTTTTAGACAAACTCTGTTACTAACAGAATGTTTTGTAGTTGAAGATACATTTTCAGATTTTCTGAAAACAATCATAGGCTGATTTGAAAATTTTATTTAGCCTATTTATTTTCCCATTAAAATGAAATGATGTTAAAATCACCTGAATTGGGGACTTATGTTTTATATGGATAATGTTGCCGAAAACAACTGTTGAGACATCCTTAAAATAAATGCTTCCTTTATTGTATCTTCTGATAGTGAGTAATGATCTTTTTTCTCAGGCCCTCATTTCAAAGATAAGACTTTTAAGTCAACAAAGTTTAATCCATCCAAAAATACGCATGCCTTTGACCAGCGGTTCTCAGCTCGGGATTCAGATGAGAGCGCAGGAGATTTCCAAAACTGTGTCAATGTAACAATCCAGCTTATGGGTTTGTGTCAGAATTTCACTAAACGGACTAAAATAATTTGTTGTAATATACCTTTAACTGTACTTTAAGTCGATTTGAAGTATATTCCTGTACACTACCAGTGGACTAAACAAAAATTCTCAATCTCAAAATTAGAAACGTATCAATATTTACAAAAAATATAATAATATAAGTTTATAAGACAGTATGTAAAACTATGTGAAAGAAAAGTATTGAATAAGCTACTCAATCAAAAGAGAATACTTTGAATACGAATTAAACCTCGATCTAAAGATGCAAGTATAGGCCAAATATACTTTTGTGTCAGTATAAGTTAAGTACAGTATATGCCCAGTTAAGTGTAATTTTAAGTATACTTCTGAGAAGTACTAAGAAGACTAAAAGTATACTTTCTTGTTTTTAGTTCAAAAGAAGTACTAAAGCACACTTGAATTAACTTATTTGTTGTAAGGCGATTCTATTTCCACTCATTTGACTTTGCAAGGCCAAATTCAGCAGGACTGCTACACAAAAATGTGGCCACATGCAGCGAGATGGACAAGTGAAAGCAATGATGTTGCACTTTTTAGCATGTGACCCCAAATGTGACTCCTCATTCCAGGACAGTGACTGGTCAAGAAAGTGGACTTTTCTGTAAGAATCGTGCAATCTCTCTGTTTTGGAGAATCACGTTACAGAGTAACTTAGAGAATGTCGGGCGTGAGGAGCGCTCAGCACACTGCACCCTTTGTGCTCCTCTCGCAGGTGCAACAGCTGAGAGAAGAACAGCTGTGACTGACCAGCCACAAAGTCCATAGCAAGACTCTCCCTCATGCTCAAAATAACAAAATAAGGACTTTCCTAACTGTTGTGGACTGTGTGAAGTCTTATTTAGAAAGTCGTTAAAGCCACATCAAAAAAGCCACAGGATACAGAATGGTTAGGTTAAATCGTCCCGTGGTGTTGCAAGAACACAAGCATTTACAGTTCATCTTGCTGCCATTTAATGTGCTAAATTACAATAACACTATGTTTAAATTAGAGAAACGTCACTAAGTCACATCTGTTTCCTATTGATCTAGAGTGAACAAGTCTTTTCTACCATTTACCCTGAATTAAATGGATGCTGATGCAGATCTTCTGATGCTTGGAGGAGTTTTTGACTTTTTGGAATGTAAATATGGACATTGTAGATGCTAAAATGTTTCAGAAGCATAAATTAATAGATTTTAACGATATAAAAGACATATTTTGACCACATGAAATGTGACCAGTACAAAGTAAGGTTTCCTTTATTCATTTAATAGGCTCTTGGTCTATCAGTACATCTGGAATGGGTCTACACAAGACTCACAGGTCTCTAACACAAACATCTTAAGCCTACACCTTACCAGAACCATTCACATTTTTTTACCCTCAGAACCACATTCACGTCAAACACAGATTTGCGATGACGCATCCAGGTCCTTTCGCGAGGCCAATGTCAATAACCCAAAAGAGACAGCTGTTTCTATAGCCACTGCTGAGGATCGATTCACCCATGAGAAGCTCAATGTCTGAGACTCAACACATTGCCATCCAGACTGACCAGAGAAAAATACATTTCAAAGAATTCTCTGTATACGCCCAATGGCGCACTAGCAATTCTTTTTTTTATGCGTGGAAACACTTTAACTCAGCATTGACTCTGTGATTCCATAGATTGTGAAGTTCACCACAAATAGCTTCACTTTTGTCCCGCTGCTGTTGTTCCACAATCCCAAATATGTCAGACAGAAGCGTGCCATGTGATGGCAGGCCTCTCCCAGTCCTCACGCAGACAGCTGCTGTTCTGATGACAGTGCATATACATACCCCTCTGAGCCATTTAAACTTTAAAGATCCTCCAGAGGAGGTTGTGAGCATGTGAGGGTTCCTTCTTCACTCTCTCGGTCGCTTCTCCAAAAGATCTGGTGGTTTAAAACAAACAGACAAGTTGTCGACAAATCCTTTCATTTGGGTCACAATGGGAGCGTTTATCGCCAAGATGTTGCTGCCCACCATCAGCAGTTTGGTGTTCCTGCCTGCCGCCAGTGTGGCCGCCAAGAGGGGCTTCCACATGGAGGCCATGGTCTATTTCTTCACAATGTTCTTCATAGCGGTAAGAGAATGGGTGCTTTTATTGGTGTGTAATGAAAAGCAGCATTTGCTTTATTCATTTGAAAGTAGTGTGGAGAAATATCAGTACTAAGAGATTTCAGTATCTTTACAGCTTGTGTAGCCTATCTGTCATTACATAGTAATGATGTACTCGTGCTTA
This sequence comes from Phoxinus phoxinus, assembly GCF_949152265.1. NCBI lineage: Eukaryota > Metazoa > Chordata > Actinopteri > Cypriniformes > Leuciscidae > Phoxinus > Phoxinus phoxinus. Next base: position 32,645,900 of record NC_136878.1, on the reverse strand, counting down.
AAGGGATAGTTCACCCAAAGCGAAATTTGTCATAATTTACTCGCCTTCACGTTGTTCCAAGCTTGTATGAATTTATTTATTCCGCTTAACACAAAGAAAGATATTTTAAAGAATATGGGTAACCAAACAGTTTTTAATGGCCCCATTGAAACATACTATGGAAGTCAATCTGGCCCATATTCTGACATTCTTCAAAATATATTCTTTTGAGTTCAGCAGAAGGAAGAAAAGTCATACAGGTTTGGAACAACTTGAGGGCAAGAAAATTATGACAGAACTTTCATTTTTTGTGTGAACAAACTCTTTAAGGGGCCCTCCACAACACGGCCTTACATTTAAAAACGTCAAAAGCAGCGCAAATAAAAAAAGAATGTGTTTTTAAAGTTGACACGTCTTAATGTGGTGCTTGTGTGTGACACGACGCAATGGTGAATCTAACTTTACATAAAAAAATGCAAAAAACCTACATAGAAATAACAGGTATTTCTGTAATTTTTCATTTAAATCAAAGCATTATAATTTTCATTTCAATTATAGCATATAAAATATTAGGTATATTATTTATTTTACCTTGACGTGTCATCTTAACAAGATGCAGAAAAAGTTGTGAGAAGTGGTGCAATGGTCAAAGATGGATCTAGCTTTAGGTAGAAAAACAATTGAAAAGGATTGTATTGGAATGTAATAACACTTTCTTTGTGACATGGCCCTGGATTCTCAATGCATTACAAAAACAACCAATGAAGTAAAGTTTACAAAACTCAATCTACTTCAGTTGGCCTAATCTGAACCACAACTGATAGGCATCTCTGACTACGGCCATAAACAAAGGGCTTGTTCATACATTTTTTCCCAGACAAGAACACGGAAAGTTTCATCTAATCTATTCTAGAGCCTTTTAAATTTACATTTATGTTCTCAGCAGATACCTCTCTATCAAGGTGACTTAGCAGTCATGTGTTTTCTCCATCTGTTCTCAGATTTACCATGCGTGTGATGGTCCGGGCTTGTCCATCCTCTGTATCATGAAGTACGAGATTCTGGAGTACTTCAGCGTGTACGGCACAGCTATCTCCATGTGGGTCACACTACTAGGTGAGCAAATAATAGCATCTCCATATCCTAATGGTGAGCAAATCTCAATAATGTTCTGTAAGGGTATAAATCTTTTTATAATAAAGTACACGTGCACTCCCACGGGTCAAACAGTCAAACAAAGTGATTTAAAATATTATTTTTCGTGAGAAGTGTGACAAGTGTTTATATCTTGCATTCCGGCGTGTCATGTAAAGAATATGTGTCCATTTGCTCTCATCCAGCACTGGGAGATTTCGATGAACCCAAGCGCTCTTCGCTCACCATGTTTGGCGTGTTGACATCGGCTGTGAGGATCTACCAGGACCGCTGGGGCTACGGCATCTACTCCGGCCCCATTGGAACAGCTGTCTTCATGATAACAGTCAAATGGGTGAGTTTGAGACGCATCAGATGCAGTGCTTTTGAGGCTACGTTTACATTAATCCACATGCATTTGGTAATGGCATTTTCATTACAAAACGCTCTCCGTCCAAACTAGCCTTTTCCAAACATTTCTCGTTCACACTGAAACTTCGGAAAACTCTTAAATCTTTTTTCTAAAACGTATAAGCCCTCTGAGATGATATAGTGAGGCCAGACATTATACAGTTCTCATGCGGTTTTCTGACTCGATTATTTCATTAGCAAAATATCCCACCAAATACTGGTGTGTCCAGGTCACACTTTCCATTCAATGTATGGTTTAAAACACTTTAATGCTTTGCCACAAGACAGCAATTGCGAGTACATTTTCTGTCATCATTGCAGGAATGTAATATGACGATTGAAAGAACAAATGTTTATCTTTACCAGCACTGTGCAAGTGAATAAAACATAGCTGGCACATGCCGGTATATAAACATAGATATCTATAGACCAAATGTAGCCTCGCCCCTTTTCAGCGCTGCGCTCGTTGTGTTCTGTCGTCCGGTTTGTATATCCACAGCATGAAGGTAAGATTGTACGGATTTATGAATGAAGCGCTCATTTAAAAAAATCTTCCTGGTCTACTGACATATGTTATGACATCCGCTTCAAACATTGCACTCATGACTTTCGTTAACTCTACAATAAGTAAATCCACTTCAACAGCTATTTACTCTTCGACGGCGATGTCATAGAAATATACAGAGCTACCACAATAACGAAAGTTCAAAGACAAAATTCTAATTGATTCTCTGGTGCATACGTTCTATAGGTGCAATATGTGTCACATGACTAAACCAACGCTATCTCACGACCAATTCGTACAAGTGAGTAAAAGGTGCCTAATTTGTCTAAACCTCAGTGATGGGTAGGTTTAGGGGCGGGGTCAGGCAATTTGTATGAATTCATACAAATTTGGCAACTCGTAAAATATGTACGATTTAGCAAAAAACGAGTGAGGTCGTATGAATTCGTACAAATTAGCCACCGAATTGCAGTGAGATCGGGTTGGACTAAACATGCGTCATCGTTTTAAAATTCTTCTGATTTCACAGTCCACACTACAATGCAAAAACAGTGTTTTCAAATGGAAAAAAAGGAAGAAACGCCATCTCAATGTGGACGGAAGCCCAAAACAGAGAGAAACATATTTGTTTTCAAATGCATCAGATTAATGTAGTCATAAGAGCGGAGCTCAAAAAAGCTTGATGAGGAATTGTATTTTGCTCATATTGACAACATGGAAACTCAAGATTTTATTATCAACCGCAAATGCTTTCGCAAAGGTTTTACAATATTGTTTTTTCATTGTTCCAGTTACAGAAAATGAAGGAAAAGAAAGGCCTTTATCCAGACAAAAGTGTTTACACTCAACAAGTGGGGCCAGGGTTCTGCTTCGGTGCTCTTGCTTTGATGCTTCGCTTCTATTTTGAGGTAAAAATATGATGCAGCTTTTAAACAGCTACTGCAACTGCAGGAACACATTACACATTTGTTAGAAAAGCATGCTTGCGTAACTGCGGTAATGACTTGCTCATTTACTCCTGCAGGAGTGGGAATATGCTTATGTCCACAGTTTCTACCACGTGTCACTGGCTGTGTCCTTCATTCTGTTGCTGCCCAAGAAGAACCGCTACGCCGGGACGGGACGCAATGCAGCCAAACTTAAATGCTACACCCTCTGCTGCTGTGTATGATGCATCTTTTTATCAGAGCGAAGCTGTAGAGGTGCTTTCCTTACATTGAAAGCCTCTTTAAGATGACAAACAGTCTCATAGTGAGCATTTAAAGGGATTGTTCACTCAAAAATAAGAATTCTGTCCTCATTAATTCTCCCTCACATTGTTCCAAATCTGTATAACTTTCTTTCTTCTGTGGAACACAAAAGGTGAAATTTATAGTGTTTTTCATAACACTTTGATTAGAGCGAATGTGAACTCGATCCTTCGAGAAACAGACCATGTAAGTCGTCATTTACCAAAAGTCAAAAAGAGTTCACAAGAGCTCATTAGAGAAATAACAATGTCCGATTTAAGAGAAACATTCTTTTGAGTCAGATCTTTTCAATGACTCAGTTGATTCAGTGCACAAAACTTGTCTGTGTTCTCAATGATTCATTACGGGAGGGGGAAATTATCAGTGTATAATGACTTAACACTTTATTTACAAATTACTACATGTATGTACTTACTATAGTAAGTAACTAACCCTAAACCTAACAGTAACTCTATAGTAAGTACACCCGACCCTAGTCACTCTAAAATAAAGTTTAACCAGCTTAATTTTACACGTGTATCTGACTGTGTCCTGCAGTACTACAAACCATGCTGCTACAATTACACCTTCTGCTACGAGTTAAACCCTCTGCAACAAAACAGCCAATTAGGGAATGTCGTCAGAGCCCCTCCCCCCGAGAACTGATGATGTCATCATTAGTACTAATCTTCTTCTACTACAATTTTCTGTTTTTTAGCTTCACTAATCGCCACCTAGTGATTGTATAACTATAGATCACAGATGGCAGAACTCATCCTGTTTGTTTTCCCCTTTTAAAGAATTTAAATTATGAAACTCTAGTCATTTTTAATTGTACTAAAGGTGTACAAAAAAGGGTTAGGTTTAGGGTAGGTTGTGTATCTATAATTACCATACAATAGGTATGTTTTTGATTCTATAAATGTATTGGTAAGGTTTTTAATAGCTTTTATTTAATACTGCATACAATTCAAAAGCAATATAATTTAGCCTTACAAACAATTCCTAAAACATAAAATAAATGTACTTGAAACGACAATTTCAGTCAATAGCATTCACACTTTTTTATTTGCGGTATAGGCGTAATTTGAAGGGACGTTGTTTGTAGTGCTGCGGAACTTAGACTCTTCTCGAAATTGTTGTCTGTTCGTCACAAAAAAAAGGTTTTCGTATCACTTCAGACGACTTGGAATATAGTGTTTGTTGTAAGGACCACTTTTATGATACTTCTATGGTCCTTTTGAGTACTATTTATGCTTAAAACCCTCAGTCCTCGTTCATTGCGATTTGAGTTAATGTACCAAGTACATTCTTTCTTCACAGAAGAAAGTAAATCATACAGGTTTGGAACAACATGAGGGAGATTAAATGATGACAGAATTGTCATTTTTGGGTGAACTATACCTTGAATTGACCCTCATGTTAATCACACTCCTTTTCTCAATGGCAGACATCACAAGCTCAGATGAAGGAAAAAGCAAGGACTATCTGGACTACTCCTCAAAAACCCTGGATGCGGACATGTGGTCCTGGCCTGCCGTTAGACAAATCCCGGCCACGCACCATGTAATGCAAGAAACTGTGTCTGTTAACAGCACCCTGAAAGTGAGGAAAGTTATACGACCTCCCAGCAGGCCAAGTATGCCTTGGACAACTTACTCGTAGGGATAGCATGATGCCATGATAGTCAAAATCACTGAAAATATACTGAAATGTATGTTTAAAGACTCATTGCAAGATAAAGATTGTGACAGTGAAGACTTTCCCCATGACAAGGAGAGTTCATCTGAAAAGAAAAGACCAAGACCAAAACTCGATTTGACTCCTCAAATCCAGCTGGAAAGTTTATGAGTCACAAAAAACAGCAGACACATTATCTATCCAAAATGAATAAACTGTCTTTCAAAGGTTCCTCAGTAGGGACCACTTGTCTATGTCCATTTAAGAGACTGTAAAAGAGGCCATTAAATTCTTTATATTCATCTATTTGTGCCAGACAGGTCAGACATCATCTGGGTACAACTAAACTCTAAACTAAACCTATAAAGAAGCAAACAAACGGTTTGATATATATAGCGGTGGATGGAGAAAGATGCATTCTTTAAATCGGGAGGTTTGTAGAAATTGTTTCTATGTAAATATTTTTATTTATTACATGGTTTCATTTGATGTATCTATTGTTGTTTTTCACATTTTTCAAATTTTTAAATAAAATCGTTTTTTATGATTTATTGCAGTATTTATTTTGAATAAGTCTGTTTGTGTACATTCAAGGAAAATGAACTGTTATATTACAACGTTGGGGAAAGAAAAATCTTGTGGCTTTCTTAAAACTTCATTGAATTTCAGACTTCAGTCCATTTAAGTCAGTCCAGCTCCTAACACTCTCCAAAAATTACAAACACACGCGGCATGTTTTAGACAAAACAGTCTCCCAAGCAAACGTGAATGAAATTTTGGTCTGCAAAGACTTCTTTGACTGGAGGCCAGGCCGCCAGCTCCTGTGCCCAGAGAAAGGTGTTTTTGTCTGGGGGGGAAGCTGGCAACTCGTGACTCTCCTGGCTGTCTGTCCTAATCTGCCAAAAAGAGTAACCTTACACTTTTATTACACCAGTGTGAAGCACTTATGGGCTTCTTTATGACCACTGTCTGTTTAAAACCACTTTGTTCGTGGTCTCGGCCCCCCCCACACACACTGTCTGAGGAAACTCCACCAAGCCCCACCACCGCAAGGTTCATTCGAAAGCAAACGCATCTAGATTGCTGGTTGGCAGCATGAAATTCACAGTCTGCCACAGCCCTCTTCCACTTCTCAGCCTCTTTTTTTTGTTTTTGAAACCAAGAAGATCAACTATCAATTCCTTCTATCTCAGACATCTTTTTTGATGTTTACTGTCAAGCTTAATGTGCTTCTTAAAAACGTATAAACTTACTGTACTTACCAGTATGGAAGTATAGTAGAAGTAGCTTAAGCTAATGCTGTTCATTCCTGAATGAGCCACTGATAATACAGCGTTTTTAGTCATTTTCGCAGATCAATGGATGGGGATCATTTTGACCATGGTGTCATGTGGAAAACTCAAAGTAAAAGCTTCATGATTTAAGCATATCATTGTCGTGTAAACGTACCCTAAACCCTCTGTTCAGTTCAGCTCTTTGTCTAGTGTCTTCAGTGTTAAAGGTTGGTTTATGTTACTTCTGCATAGTTCTCGTATGTCGGAGTGCTTTGTTTTATTTAGCTTAATTAAATAAGACTGCTGCAAATATATCCTGGAGTTGCTTCTATGTGGATCCAACCCGCCGTGACACACGTGTTCCACACATATACAGTAGAAATGTGCATAGTCTACACAGTACGCAGTACATACTGCATAATGAAGAAATAGATGCTACTCCAAACACACCCATAGTGGTGTACAGTAATCCTATTTACAAATATCCTCACACTGCCATGAAGGATACATCTTAAACTTGAAAATTTAAAAAATGCAGAAAGGGTTGAACCATAGAAATTTGTATTAAAAATAATTGATGACAATAATGTGATAAGTGAGTATTACTGTGCTTCATCTTATCTATAAAGATAAGCTGCAGGTCTAGTAAAGATTATAAATCACCACACAGCTGAGATAATGCCCTTTTCACAGCATACATACAGTCACCGGAGACTGGACTGAAAGGTCCATTACAGAAATGAAAGTCTTTGTTTCATGTAGGCTATGTTTTCTTTTTGCTCAAGGACAATAAATGTCAGAAAATGATGTCTGATTGTTCCATTATTACCATGCCAAAATATCTCAGGCTGTCTTCTCTAGGGGCTGAAAACATGTGTTTCACTATTAGCAAGGGAGTGTAAGTGTCTGTGATAAAAGTCTGGGATCAGCTGCCAGTGGTGTTTTTATACTGTTCTCTCTCTCTCTCTCTCGCTTTCTTCTCTCACTCACTTTCTCAGCTGTTTCCCCAGCTGCTGAGGACCTCTGAGCAGCAACAGCTGCTCCGAACAAAACAACTCCCACTGAACTATAGCAAAGAATTGACTAAAACTAATGTAATTCCAAAATAATCTCGAATATAAAAGGAAATATCATAAATGATTCATATCGTTCCAACCTGTATGCGTTTTCTTTCTTTGTGGAACACAAAAGAAGACATTTTGAGAAAAAAATGAAAAGTTTTGTCCATATAGTGAAAGTCAATGATGTTTGGACTCGAATGTTCTCCAAACCATTGTTGTTTGTTTCTCCACATAAGAAATAAAGTCCTACAAGTTAGGAATGACACGAGAAAATGAGAATCATGGGATCGTGTTTGAGTGAAGCATCCCTTTAAGTTTTCACTTCAGTAAACCCAAATTATTATGGGAGTAACAGATTACCCAGTCACCGGAATGATTCCTTCCAATGAGTCTTCAACAATTGAGGCCAAAGCCCCCAAATTTCCTCCACACATATGCCTGTTGCTGAGCGCTAGACTCCTCACGTACAGGGTGGATAGGGGCCAGACGGGGCCCGTCATAGTCCAGGGGCTGCCTCTGCTGCAGGGCTCTTTTCACAGCTTGATTCAACTGACACCATAAACAGAAGAGATTAATGTCACAAGTTAGCAGATTTAGTCTTTCTGAGAAAACACACACATTTAACAGAGAATTATATAATAAAAATGTAAGAAAGAGTTTTAAGAATCACTTGTGCTAAGATTAAAAAGTTTTCTGTGATACTAAATTAGCACATTGCCCTCCACAGATATAGACAATTATAAAACAGTCATTTCAAATATTAATTATTCACATTAGTAATTTTTCATTTTTGTATAGTGTTGGTGATAATGTGCCATTGTATCACTGCATTGGTCAGCATTTACAATGATCTGCCACAGGTGTACCTGTTTTCTCTTGACTAGTTTGCAGTGCACTTCTGGAGTGACGCACGGACCATCCTCAGCCTGTAGCTTCTGTGAGGATGTTTGTGATTGGCTGTCATCTTTGGCAAGGGCCATCCTGCCGATTCTAGGAGAAGAAATGGTGCTCTTAAAACTAAAAGTTGATTCCTAGCATTAAACCTTCATTCACACAAATGACCATCACATCTGAGGGTATAAGAACCCAGACATCTCTATAATCTAACTAAACCTAGGCAAGTTCAGTATGCATGCCTACAAACCTTGACACCTTGGATGCTGCTATTTTGAACGCTTGAATCTTTTCCACCAGCAGGGTTTTGACTGACTGTGCAGTAGCACAGGACATAATATCAGTCAAGGAGCATCCTGGGAGCAGACTCGACAGCAAAGGCACCATCTAAACCGAGATTTAGGAATAATAAACTCAATTTAAAGATTCAAAGGTTTTTTGCACACGTGCTATTTTTCAAGTTATTATTTTCAAGCCCAGTTAGAAAAATTTGAGATAAAATATATCACACAAATATTTCATCAGTAACAATAACAGCCTATAACTGTATTTTTAAAGTGCAAAATGGACAATTATTGTTTTTTAATGGAATATTGCAGTATTTATAATAATTTATTTATCTGTGCTCGTCATCATTTAAAAATCCCCCTCCAAAGCAATAGCAAACCACAATGATTCAATGATCCAACCATTTCCTGATGGACAAAATCAAGTATGTCCTACTTTTTTTTTCTTATTTGACAAGCTCTCAGATATCACAATAGACTATCGCAACTTTCATGCAACTCATCATTGATCATTCCGTTTCATGGCGAAAAAAGAAAAAAAAGCCATTTATTATTTATTTATAAGTGTTCACCTATTATATCTATTATAAATATTCTGCAGAGGATAATTAATTATTTGTAGGCTTTAATACAATGACAAATAATTAATTTTGGAAACAACATGTTTTATAATACACTGCTTTTGGGTATAAATGAACATGGTATAAATAGGTCTGTATACATGAACGTTTATACTGTAGCCACTTTTTATATTTTAGGAAGGGAGTCCTTCAGGAAGGGGATTATAGTTCCTTGACATCGTCAACATTTTAGAAAAACTTTTTGCCCACATTTGATTGCCCTGCTGAAAAAGGCCAGTGGTCACCAGCATAAAGTATAAAGCATAAAGCCAGCTACAGCAGCTCAGTTTAGCTTGAGAACAGCATGACTATTCTGTTCCACCAGCTAAACCAGCACTATGCCAGCTGAATTGATGCTGGTTTACGCTGTATTTTTAAGCAGGGAGCATCCACCATAGTTTGGGAATGTGACAAAGAGATGAGAGACTTGCCTGGTCATTGGTGGGCTCTAAGATAAGAACACTGATGGCATCCTTCTTGGCCTCTTCCATTTTGGCCACTTTGTTATAAGCTTTGGCTCGATTCTCATAGTAATGAACTTCACCAGGGTTGTACCGTATTGCAACAGAAAACTTGTCTGCTGCTTCCTGGTACTTCCTGGAACAAATCACATTTCTAAAATTAACTAAAAAGGCATAAAATAAAATAAAAATGTTTTCGATTTCACATTTAACACTATAGTTTAAACCTACTTGTCGTCATAGCTGTGCAGACCCATTGTGTTGTGAATAACAGCAAGTCGTAGCCAGATAACCGTGTTGTCAGGGTCCATCTCCTCTGCTTGCTGATAGTCAGCCAGTGCAAAGCTCCACTCACAAAGCTTGAAAAAACAATCTGGGGGAAAAAGGAGACGGATTTTCTCTGGATAATACAAATTCTATTAAGTAATTCTATTACTTTAAGCAAAGTGACACAAGCAAGCCATTCAAGAATTTTCATTTCAATAACCTCCACTCTGAATACTTTTCTGAGATTTTTCTAAGCCACTCTCAGCCCAACACCCGTTACCCTCTTTAACTGTGGGTCCACACCTCCTCTGTTGATGAACAGCTCACTTGCGCTTCTCTGTTTTTCTATGGCCTTGTTCAGCAGCTTAATGGCTTCGCTTTGCAGACCCCGGGAGAAGCACTGAATTGCAAAATCATTGTATGTGAGCGCCAGTTGTGTCTGAGCGTCTTCCTCTAGATCCTCTGAGTCGTCTTGCATGTGTTCCTGAGGAGTTTCTTCTTCAACCCCATAGAATTCAGCAGCAAGAACTAAATCCTCAATGGCAGCAGTGAAGTCTCTCAGGCGCCGATAAAGAATCCCCCTTTGAGCAGGCAGAAAATATGTGCATTTTAAAACCATTTACATTATGTCTACTTTACTATTTTATTTTATTAAAAGCATTTACAAAGCTTCTACTAACAAGATAGTTCTAATACTTATCACAACTGAAAACACTGGTTAGATCTTAAAGATGAAATTTTAATAAGCTATAGCTTAAAAAGCTAAAATATTTATAATAAATTTGCGTCATTTGATTACTTAACAATTCTTGCAAAATATGGAGAATCGTAATAACATATGATCAGTGTCTCTAAAATTAAAATTGTTGACTGTTAATATATGTATTTTGCAAAGAAATGCAAAAAAAAAATGTGTAAAAGAAAATGTATTTAAAATATGAGTTCAGTACATATGTGAAACTCGAAAAATTTGAATATTGTAATTTTGATGATCATGGCTTACAGCTATGAAAATCTGTTCACAATATTCTAATTTTGAATTTGGGGATTATGTCATCTTCATTTATTTAGCGCTTTTAACAATGTAGATAGTTTCAAAGCTGCTTTACAGAGATAAACTTATAATTTAAGGTAACAGATTGTTTTGGCTTTATAGCGGTTCTTGAATAATGTTATTTTCCAGCTAAAGTTAGTTTTGATTGATTCACTTCCGTCGAAAGGATCATTTGTTCTTAAATTAGGGGCCACTAAGACGACACCGTTCTCTCTACACAGACTTTAAACGTGAACCTGTGAGAAACACTGATGGTGCTCACGTGCGCATCAAGAATTAATTCTATAGTTATGTGCGTTTGAATATATGTGCGCATGTTTGTAATTCTCTACAAACCAAGCCTAAACAAACTACTTGTCCTGCCTATAAATTTGACACAGAATTTTATTTTATCACTACAAAAGCCATAATGAAATTATGTAAGCCATAATAATGAAAATTATAACAAATAAAGGCTTGAAATATCTCACTTTGCATGTAACGAGTCTATATAATATATTAGTTTCACCTTTTAAGTTGAATTACTGAAATAAATGAACTTTTGCATGATATTCACATTTTTTGAGTTTCACCTGTATAGTTAATGACTGCAGAAGGTACTAGAACTTTTTGGTTAGATTTTTGTTTGCATTAGGAAAATACAGATGATCTTCTGATTCGATCTGTTAAGTTTATCTGTACTCTATATTTATCCCACACACAAAAAAACAGAGTTTATTGTGCATTTACAAACACTAATTTAAATATAATAATCTCATTAAAGAAAAATTCATAACCACTGGTTTAAATGTCAGCTTTTTGGCATAAATATCATTTGTATTTTATGCCATTAGCAAATAGCCAATTCTTTAGCAGGCTGTAAATATGCAGCTCTTCACAGCCTTACCTAAAGAGGTAGTACTGTGCCTTACTGGGGTCATACTTCAGAGCGCTGTTTATTTTCCTCAGTGCATCTGAAAGCTCTCCCTTCAATGCCTTATCAACAGCTGCCTGATGGGCATTCTCCGCTGCTTCCTTTAGCCTCTTCAACAGTGCATGTGCAACCGGACAGCAGGGTTTCAGCCTGAGTGCTGACCTCAAGTCATGATAGCACAAAGTCATCTGAGGAGACATACAGCCCTCTTACCTGTTTATTACAGTCACTTGAAGGGAAATGTTTTTCTGTAGGCTGTGAATGGTGGTCTGACCTGGTTGAGCTGGTGGTGAAGGCGAGCTCTCAGAATGAGGAGGTCAGCTGACTGGCTGTCCTTCTCTAGCCAGTTACTGACCGACCGAAGACAGTCAGAGTAACGGCCCAGAGCAGTCAGACAAGCCGAGCTATGAATATATACACAAAAAGGCAAACTTAACGGAAAATTATGATCTCACGGTATCCACGGTGGACAAAAACAGCGTTCGGACACCTTTGAAAACTTGCGTCACACTTAAAAATGTCTCAATTGCATTGCATTAGATCCAAAATATAAAATCAAATGTCATCAGCTAAAAAACTAAATGACTAACTGCACTTTTCTAGTCATTCTTGCACTGGCGTTTAACCCTTTTGACACTTTTAAGACTTTAACCTGACTTTTCAGCCTTTTTCAGCTTTAGAAAATGACATGCTGAATAGAATTGTTAAATGTTACAGGTGGAAATTAGCGATAGGTTGGTCAATTGTTTGGTGTCCAAATACCTTCTGTCTTAATTTAGGCCTAAAAAAGAATAATACATTTAAAGAAAATTTCTTTTTGCAAAATGTTTTTCATGAAACGTCTCCTGAGCTATATTTTAAACTATATTTCTTCACAATAAACGTTACTTTGATATTTAGTTAGATAATGCAAAGACATTTACATATTTTTGTACATATGTGACTTCAATTTACAAATACATTTTAATCTTTAAATCAATAATATATCAGTAATGTTTAATTATGTTACCCTATAATTATACATGTGACTTTTGCACATACACATGATGGAAATTAATGAAGTACTCCATGTGAATAGTTGAATCTTAGGTGATAGTAAGGTGAAGAAAGAGCTTGTAGCGCCACCTGGTGACATTTTATGCTATTGCTTGCTAGCATGGGGTTATTTTAGCTAGTTCGGATGCATACAGACTTCTGCCCTGGTCCAAATACCCACACTTGCGGTCTTTGCACTTGACCACTTGTCTACTTACATGACGTAGCCTATATCTCCTATATTTGGCCCAAGTGTTCAAGTAGGCGTGAAGACTGCAAGTGTGTATAGAGCTTTTGATTATCCGATGGGACACACTTTCTGTTTATATAGTTTTTTTTTTTCCAATACTTTGCATTTTAAAATAAACTTCTAAATGTCTGTTCAGTAGTCACTATGTAACTAACAGAAGACACAATTTTAAAATCACTCTAATTAAGTGATAAAAATCATTTGTAAATGATGAACAAAACTCATACCCCACTCATCTTTGCACCAATAAAATGTGCAACACTTTTACTACCAAATTATATGTAATATCGGTAACACTTTACAATAAGGTTCATTAGTTAACATTAGTTAATGTATTAACTAACATGAACTAACAACGAGCGATACATTTGTTACTGTATTTGTTAATCTTTGTTAATGTTAGTTAATAAAAATACAGCGGTTCATTGTTCGTTCATGTTACTGTAGTTAACAGTGCATTAACTAATACAACCTTTGATTTAAAATAAATGTTGAATTTAATATTAACTAAGATGAATAAATTCTGAAGAAGTATTGTTCATTCTTAGTGTTATCTAAGTTCGTTACTAACTAATGAACCTTATTGTAAAGTGTTACCGTAATATCTAATTACTTTTTACTTAATTTTTTATTTAACTTACAGTGGAATGTTTTCCTCGACATCTCGCGATTTCGGGGCACGTGAGTTCCTGAGCATAATGCATGATGGGGTACGCTTGGGTTTAGTGCATGTGCATTAAGGGCACTGAGCTTTGGCATTTTTAAGACATGGGACAGTCAAATGTGGTTATTTGGACAGGGCATTCAAGTCTCTTTCTCTTTGAAGGGCACTTCAAACATCTACACTGACCTTCTCATGTGATAAGGCCGGAAGCAGGGTTTAAGTTCTGCAGCTTTCGTGAAAGAATCCAGAGCCTCCAGAAACTTCCCCAAATCAAAAAGACACTGGCCCTGCAAGGACAGTTAAAACATAAACACATAAGTGAGCATTAACAATGTTTGTGGTAAAGAAAGGTTGTGATGGTGGCTTTACACTTCTGCACATTTTTTCAACTATGCATACAAATATTGATAACATTGAAAAATTCATGGAAGTAATCAAAAATTAATGGATACATTTCAAAACACAAACAGAAAACGTGATCCATAGATTGTAATATTCATAGCTCCTAATCTGATTTCTATTATATGTGAATAAATTAATTATTGTACCTGTAGGTAGTATATGAAGGCGAGTCGTTGAGGGTAGGCCTCAGTTTGTGGTTGGAGACTGCAGGCGTGTTTGTAATCTAGTGCTGCGGACTGGAAGTCACACAGCTGAAGATATGCTTCTGCTCGCTGGACATAAAACTCAGTCTGCAGATAGGAAGAATATAAAATGTGATTAATGTTCAGGGCCAAATAAATAATTATGACGTACTACAAGCCATACTACAGTCTGCCTGGCCTCTACCTGCTGTGACTGGAGCAGGATGGCCTTTGAAAAACAGGACACAGCCTTGTCAAACTGAGACTGTGACATGGCGCCAACACCTGCTTCATAACTAGACATGTATTGTAGGCATGTAAGTATGCTTCTCAGTAAGATTATGTTTTGTTTATAAACATATGTTCACTTACTGTTTATCAGCCTTTTCTTTTATTATGAGCTCCCCAAATATATGTTTCTTTTCCATTTCTGGGGTCTGGAAAATAAAGATTAAAAAAAAAATTGCACAATACTACTGGTTTTACAATCAAATAAATGCATGCAAGTGTGTGTGTGTGTGTGTGTGTGTGTGTGTGTGTGTGTGTGTGTGTGTGTGTGTGTGTGTGTGTGTGTGTGTGTGTGTGTGTGTGTGTGTGTGTGTGTGTGTGTGTGTGTGTGTGTGTGTATTTGCATACTATAGATTCCCTGGTGTTTTTCTTGGATGAATCAGACATGATCAGGAATGATTCTTCCTTCTGAAAGGTAAACACATAAACATGTTCAACTCATGCAGCATGAGTACAATACTATTTAATCTCGCTATCCATGATTCTTTCTCTCAGACACAGCTAAAGAATGTTGTACACACACATTTAAAAATACAAACCTCAGCAGTCACCAGATGGATATATTGACTACATGTAAACAACTTAAAAGTTGTTTATAAAATAACTTAAAGAAAATAAAAATCATCCAGGGGCCTCACGTTTGTTCCCCACAACCGAAGAAAATCGACACACAGGGAGTGCAGTGCCTCAAACTAAAAGCACTTCTGAAAACATCAAGTAACTATGGGAACACTTGAATGACAAAATAAGATAAACGGCCGCGAGTAGTTTTTTTTTTTCTAAGCAATATCTTTAAAATTGCCATTTAGTGCAAAGTGACAAATAAATAGAAAAATTATGACGTATAGTCAACGTGTACTTTGTGTAGAATGAACTTTTTAACCGTCTGTGGTAAGGACAAGGCAAAGCAAAAGAAAAGTTAGGACTCTTATTTTGAAATAAATGTATGGGCGTATTTATTATTATCACATGATGCATCAGCTGACAACAATATGCTGAGTGGAACTGGGATGCCGAAACATCACTGGCTGGACTTGTTCGTGTTTTGTCAGTTGTTATGTATGACATAAAAACACAATTTGTCCGTGGCGATCATCTATGAACTGCTTGATTACTTGATTATAATAATTTAAGAGGAGACACGATGGATCATGAGACCAGACCACTGTTGGTCAATGATGAGCAAACAGAAGAGGACAGATCCGAGCAGGACCACTACCTGGAGTAAGTGTCACTTTATTGTCTTTAGGGTTTTTCTTCTTGCAAAAAAATAATTAAAAAAAATAATAATAATAATATCTCATGTGTCTTACAACAATAGTTGTCAAGGTGGTTCAAAGAACACCATGGTTTATATCCTCAAATAACTACTAAAGTTACTGTTTTTTTTTTGTGGTGTGATTACAGATAATTGTCACTTAAAATTGTTATTCACTCAATCTGTTAAAAATGAATGAGGAAAAATATTCAAATATTGTCATACCAGAAAGAGTTTCCAATGACTTTTCATAAAGGGTTCCCAACTGAAACATGTTCAACAAGAATTATGAAACTGACCTACATTTTTATTGTTTCTTATATAGCACTAATTGTAACATTTCGCTCTACAGTAAAGTTAAGAATGGGAAGTTGTACATGGCCACATTCGCAGCAGTTCTGGGACCCCTGAGTTTTGGGTTTGTGTTAGGTTACAGCTCTCCTGCCATACCTGAACTCTGCAGAATTCAAGACCCGAGACTGCAGCTCAGCAAAGATGAGGCTTCCTGGTTTGGGGTATGTGAATGCTTTTGGTCCGGTTTTACTCCTAAATGTGAATATTTTTTTCATTTGGCAGTACAAAAAGGGAAATGCTTGTCATTTTCTGTTTGCAGAACTTACATTATCATTGTTGTGTCCGAGCTGGAGGGTGTTTAAAAGAATGTAGTTGTCAGTTCATTAACATCTGATTCAAAAATACTGACAAGGGTTCTGATGTTTCAACATCACCCTATAATTTTCTGTCTTGTAGGCTGTGGTGACCATTGGTGCGGCTCTTGGGGGTCTTCTGGGAGGATGGATTGTGGAGAAGATTGGACGAAAATTGAGCCTTATGTTCTGTGCGATTCCATTCATCTTTGGGTTTACCATTATTATAGCTGCTCAGAACCACTGGATGTTATATGTGGGCAGAGTTCTCACTGGTCTGGCCAGTGGAGTGACTTCCCTTGTTGTACCTGTAAGAATTCCCTTTTTATTGCTATTAAGCTGTTGACTATATTATTATTATATTATTATAGATCGTAACAGAAGTAAAAATCCCATTAATTTTCTCTCTATATATATAATTCAAACCGTGTTTTTTATCAAACTCATGGATATTTTGCACATTATCCACTTGACTTGTTTTGTCTCTCTATTTCTGCAGCTATACATCTCGGAAATGGCTCATGAGCGTGTTAGGGGAACTTTGGGATCCTGCGTGCAACTTATGGTTGTGATAGGCATTATGGGAGCTTATATAACAGGTATTGGCTCTCATTTTTAATATTGTGACTGCATTATGACACTTGTGTGCCTTTGATATTGATAGGGCTGTTCTGCTCCAGTTAGCGGTGTGAGATGATTGTTAATGTTTAATCGGAAGACACATCTGAACATATTTCAATGACATTAGCTAAATTTTGCACGTAATGTCTCTTTTCCAATGTAGCCCTGCTCTCCAATACTTTATTTGTTCTTTGAAATCAGCTCAGATGTGTGTGAATGCCATCCTAATTACTGCTCTCGAGAATCCTTGTGGAATGACTTTCAGTATTGCATTAGTAGGATAGGTCAGGAGTTAGCACAGGAATGTCCCTCTTCAAAATGCACAGAGCCTGCATTGTACATGACTCTATCTGAGCTGTGTTTACATGAATAGTATGAGAACTTGAACCATACTGTGTGATCCGTAGTAGTTGAGTAAATGATGACAGAATTGTAATTTTTGGGTAAGTACGCTTTAAGTAATGCAAAATGTATTTTTATCAGGTTTGTTCTTGGACTGGCGATGGTTAGCAATCACATCCTCTATCCCTCCCACACTAATGCTGGTGTTTATGTGCTTCATGCCGGAGACGCCACGGTTCCTGCTCTCCCAAGGGAAAAGAAGAGAGGCAGAGGAGGCCCTGCGCTTCCTCAGGGGTCCTGATGCCCCTATAGAGTGGGAGTGTGCTAGGATAGAAGAGGCCTACAAAAATGAAGTTAGACATCACAAATTTCTCATTTCACATCTCAAACTTAGTTTGGTCTCGATTTAAATAAGTATGTTGAGCTGCTTTTCAAAATTAAAAATCAACATGAATTGGCATTTTACTTTTATAATGTGAATTATTTTTGAGTGAACTGGAAATTCAATGATTTGATTGAATCATTGAATTTCAACCTAAAGGGCCTGTTTTCACCTGGTCACTTCATGCATTTTAACTGATCGGAATGGATAGCTATCTGATAAAACGGTTCCATTTACACTTGGCCACAAATGTCTCCGCAAAACGAAAATTAATCCAATCTTCAATTCCCGCAAATTATGCAAATTTCACCGCAACAGTGGCATCAGCACTGGTAAGATCATTTAGTCTCATTACTTTTAATGAAGATGAATGTGTGTTAAGTGTTTGCGACTAACTTTCATTAGTGGCAGTTTTCCCGTTGGCTTTTCTGAAAGGATACTCTGCTACTCACCTGCGGCGATGCGTGTTGCAGTAGCGCTGTCATATCTGGCTATAATATGTCAATAGCCTTTTGCATGCTCTCACACGTTTATTTTTTGACATTTTGGGTGGAATAAATTTTACATATGTGGTTTCGACAACCAACTTTGTCCAGTTTCTTCTGAAATGTATCTCAGACCTTCTGCTGAAGTGGTTTGAGCGATTGGATTTATGACACCTGGTCTTTTCACGATCAGATTGCTGGAGCAAGTGTAAACAGGCCCAAAGGGTTAGTTCACAAATTCTGTCATAATTTACTCACTCTCATGTTTTATTTTAAATTAACACATGAGGATGTCCAAATTTAATTTAGGCTTTAATTCAAATATATAAATGTATCAATATGCATTGATCTAAGGCACATACATACCAAATATGGTAAACATAAGCTCAACTGTGATTACGTGATGTACAATCTCATTGGTTCCTGTGGAAGGTCAATAATTATGTGATGATGTGAAAAAAAGCCTAAATTAAATCTGTTCGTCGTTAAAAGCAAGCATGTCTCTTCAGAAGACTTAAATTAAACTGCTCAATTAATATGGATTTCTTTTATGATGTCTTTACGAACTTTTTTCAGCGTAATAATTGACAGAATTTTGGGGGGTGAACTATACCTTTAATTTTATCCAACAGAAACTGATTTATTAAACATGGGTGTAACCAACCTGAATTTAAGTTTAATTTTAACTTTGATGACTTTAAGTTAATCTCGCTTTGCCGTAGCTTTTTATTTTATTTAATAAATAAAAATAATTCTTTGCACATCTGTATATGAGTCACTTAGATTGACATTTAATTGATTACAGGAGCAAAGCTTCAGTCTGGCGGATCTGAAGGACCCTGGCGTCTATAAGCCTTTAGGCGTAGGCGTTATGATGATGCTCTTCCAGCAATTTACTGGCATTAATGCCATCATGTTTTACGCAGAGACGATCTTCGAGCAGGCCCATTTCAAAGTGAGTTCATAAATGAGTTTCATCAAACAAGAGTCTTCATGCTACTGCAAACGCACACTGTAATGTTCTTTATTGTCTGCCACAGAGCAGCGATGTGGCCACTGTTATCATTGCGGCCACACAAGTGTTCTTCACCGCAGTTGCCGCTGTTATCATGGACAAGGCTGGGCGGAAAGTTCTTCTCATCTTGTCTGGTAGAAGCATGTTTTGTGGAATAATACATTTGCACCACTGTTTTTGAAACGAGAAAATGAATTGTATTCTATTTTGGTTCCCCCGCAAGGTGTCACCATGTGTGTTAGTGAAGCAGTGTTTGGAGTGTATTTCAAGCTGACTGTGATGAAGCACAACAACTCCTCACTGACGAGTTTACTAACAGACGCCCAGGGTTCTCTGGCGGAGCAGTCCCCGACAGACCTGACCTGGCTGGCTGTGGGAAGCATGGGCCTTTTCATTACAGGTTAGTACTGTGTTTCACTGAAATTTACCATTAAACAAGAATTATTCAGCAGCTGTATTAAGATTTGCTAAAACGCTGCAAGATGACTTGTTCAGATTATTCTAGCCTAAAACTACATACATAAGTCAACTGCAGTTTGTATATGTGCTAGGGGTGTAACGATTCACTTGTTTTTTGGATTTTTGAATCATGAATTATTTGTTTCTGTCAAGAAATTAATTAAAATGCAAAAAAATAATAATAATCGTAATATAGACTTATTGACACCAGATAAAGCGCTCTTCAAATACCTGGACAATGCACCTACTTAACCGAAAACACTTCATGGACTTCATGTTGGACATTTCATGGACTCAACTGTCACAGCTTTCCTTAAGTAGCCAATGGGGAGGGACAATCAGACTCTGTTGCTGGATGACAAAATAACCTTATATAATTAATACACTAGATCAGGGGTTCTCAACTCTGGCCCTTGAGAGCCACTTTCCTGCCACTTTTAGCTCAAACCTTGATTAAACTCACTGCCTATATTCAGTGGTTCCCAACCCTGGTACTGGAGTAAAAAACAGGGAGCATCGATGCTCACTATGCTCCCTTAAAACATGAAACGCACGAGCCAGCTCTATAAATATAAACATAACATGGAATGGAAGATTTGAAAAGACAAACTTTTTTTATTACTATTATATGTAAGCATAAACACATCACTAGACAGGTAGTGAACACATCTAGTTAATAGTCGGCTGAAATGTTGTAAGGATATGAACCAGAACAATGTGTTTAAACGGCATAAATAATATCAAGAAGATATAGGTTCTGTAAATTGAGTAATCGCTGTCTAAATGGGTAGTGAGCCAGGGTCCTTACCAGTGCCTGGATTCGTGTACAAGATATACTGATTCACAAGCTCGGGAGCTGATTGAGACGCACCCCAGGACCAGGGTTTGGAACCACTGGTATAGTGCATCATTTGGGACATAACTAGAGTGGGAAAAATCACATTTTATAATATAATACTGCCATTTTACTGGTATATTTATTTATTTCAATGAGCAAAAGTCATTTAAGGGGTATTAGGACATTAGGTATTAGAAACCTTTCCCTGGTTTCACAGACAAGGTGAATATGGTCATGCAGAAAGTACTAATAAACAGCCCAAATCCTAATAATATGCATGCTAATAAGCAACTAGCTAATAGTGAGAACTGGACCCTGAACTAAAGTGTTACCCATTTAATTTACTTTCAAGTTGCTTGGTGCAATAAACAATCTTAAGTAGTTTTTTGAAGACATATTTATAGAATCTTATGAATGCACTTAAAGGGCTGGTAAAATGCCCTTTTCACAAGATGTAAAATAAATCTCTGCTGTCCCCAGAGTGTGTGTGTGTGTGTGTGTGTGTGTGTGTGTGAAGTTTTAGCTCAAAATACCTCACAGATATTTTTATATAGCATGTTAAAGTTGTAAAGTTGTAGCTTGTAAAAAACGCATCTATCTATAGGGGTTATGTAAATTTTAGGGTTGGTGATGTCACTAACCACTAACCTGTGATAAATGTCGTGTAATCCATACCAGCCGTTTGTTGTAGTCCTTAAAAAACTATTTATTTAAAAGCAAATATCTCCCTTTGCTTTGAACTTTGAGCGTTGTAACTTTGCAGATGTTGTTTATGCTCAAACATCAACATTATACACAAACTAAAGTTAGAAAAGTGAAATCATACTCAACCACCCCTTTAAAAAAAACTTAATCAAATTCATTACATCATACAAGATATCATACAGTGATATCTTGTTTTCTTCCTATTACATGCCTCAAAGAAAAAATTTTGCTATACTTGCGTTTTTGTCCAATTCATATTTTTGGTGAAATAAGTCGATGCGTAAGAGAAGTGAACTGACTGCAGTTAGTCTGACTATCATAAACACATGTGTTTACCAGGTTTTGCTCTTGGTTGGGGTCCTACTCCTTGGCTGGTGATGTCCGAGATCTTTCCCACACGAGTGAGGGGAATGGGCAGTGCTCTGTGTGTGCTTACCAACTGGACCTGTGCCTTCATTGTCACCAAGACCTTCCAGAACCTCATGGTGAGCTGACGGTTCTGTATTTTTCGCCTGAAACGTTCTAGGTTTAATGAACAAGTCTAATACATGATCTCTTTCAGGATGCCATAACTAGTGCAGGGACATTCTGGATGTTCTCAGGACTGTGCGCTCTCAATGTCATATTCACTGCTCTCTTTGTCCCTGAGACCAAAGGCAAAACTTTGGAGGAGATTCAGGCCCGTTTTAAAGGGACTCATCGGCACTAGACATCTTTTCTCCTCAGTGCCAACTCCAAAATATCCAAGAAACAAACTAGTTGCATTGGCATGTTAGAAGAATCTCATTATGGTTTCAAATAATGTAAATGTTTACAGATCAAAAATGTGTATATTTGACAATTTGTCATAGAATTAGTGTGATTAGTTACTGATGTGGTATGTTTCAGACAATGTGCAAGAATTTTTAACATGACTTATTTTTATACTGTTACCGTTGGCACACCCTTAAACATCATGACTTTACATTGTGCCTAATTTTGAACTTATTTGCTGGTCACATGACGGTTGTTTTTTGACAAAGGTCTCAATAGAATTCAGCTTGAACATCTATTCAATTGACACACAGTTTCATTGCAATTCCTCTGCATCAAAATAGTAGCTTGGGTTACATTTTGAAATTAGTATGTGCATGGCAGTTACTATCTGATTTGATCATCTCAAAAATATTTCTATAATGTTGAGTTTAACTTGAAACTCATTTTTATATTCTGTAGATATATTGTTATAAAAGTAAGAATTAAATGATAAAAAAATAAGTATTTCATTACCTGGTTGCACTGGTGACTACATACATTTTCTCTGACCTCACTCGCTCTTTTCTGGTGTATAGCAAAGAAATTGAACCAAATGCGATACAACTACGGTAAATAACAATTCATTCAATGTACATGGTTACTGAACAACTCTGTCGTTAGCTTCATTCATGATGAGGTGAGCAAAATAAAAACAGAACTCTCAAAAGTGAAGTTGGATTGTGGAGTGTGCACAGTATGACTCGCTGTTCTGTAATAATGAAAAGGATGAACAATTAAATGCCAAATGATATGATGTGCCAAGTATGATTTTTTTTTATTGAAAAATGAATTTTGTACAATTATATTTTTAATATGCTGATAAATGCAGAACAACCTCAGCATTCTAAACATTTGTTAATTGCCTTTTTCCCCCCAAATGAATTACTTTTATTAAAATGAATGCCGTCTTGTACTAGATAGTGGTTTTAAGGTAATGTGAATTATGTGATCAATTACTTTTTCAAGGCCTTTTTTTATTGCTGAAGTTTGAGTGTTGAACTTTCTTCTCCTGCATCCTGCTCTTCTGCTATTTTTTTCCTGTGCCCTCTACTTTACAGGCGTGAATTTGCATTTCCTTCAGCCTGAGGCTTATTCGTTTCAATTATGTTATGAACGCCTTTAGATTTCAAGTGTGGGTATCTGCAGGTCAGTGTTCCAAAAGCTCTTTACAGTTGGTCGAGAAAGCTGCCTGTTACAAGATGTCCTTGCTGTAGCCTGTATCTAGTACTAGATTTAATCCAATGCATAGTGGTCACCTGTTAGGGTGTGGGTAGGGTTATGGTTAGTTTCTGTTGTAGCATTGAGTAACTTCTGGCACGTCCCTACCTTTCAGCATGGCCATTACGACCTGCACATATCCCTGTCTTTTAGATTTCCCCCCAAAAAAATTTAAAACACACGAGCAAGCCAAGCCCCGGTGAGCAAGTAACGTAACACATTACTTTTCAAATAAAGTTACATAATTAGTTACTTTTTTTTAGGGAGTGATTTAATATTGTAACACATTACTTTAAAACTAACTGGTTAGTTTAAATAACCAGTTGCTATATTTGAAGATGCTGAATAAGGGCATACGTGACCCTGGATCACAAAACCAGTCACAAGTCGCGACTCGCACGGGTATATTTGTGGCAATAGCCAACATTGTATGGGTCAAAAATTATACATTTTTCTTTTATGCCAAAAATCATGTTCTGTGAAGATATTTTGTAAATGTCCTACCGTAGATATATAAAACATTTATTTTTGTGAGTGAATGCAGCACAATCACGAACATAAATGGACAACTTTAAAACAGGATTTTCTCAATGTTTTGATTTTTTTGCACCCTCAGATTCCAGATTTTCAAATAGTTGTGTCTCAAGTCAAGTCAAGTCATCTTTATTTATATAGCGCTTTTTACAATACAGATTGTATCAAAGCAGCTTCACAGTGATAACATGAAAATAATACAAAAAATAATTTCATCATCATCCACCTTTAAGGCAGATCTATAATATTGTTGAATATTGAATGTCCCCAACTAAGCAAGCCAGAAGGTAAGGCAACAGCGGCAAGGAACCAAAACTCCATCAGGTGACAGAAGGGAGAAAAAAACCTTGGGAGAACCCAGGCTCAGTCGGGGGCCAGTTCTCCTCTGGCCAATGAGTAAACAGTGTATGAAGTTCAGAATGAATCAGAGTATTTGTCCAGTTCCGGTTGTTTGAAGTCAGAGTGGAGAGGAGGAGAGACTGGTTGACACTTTAGGTCAGCGGCGTCGTCGTCGTGTCCTGGCGCTGGTCCTTCATCAGATCTGGATACGGCCTGGTTCCAGTGGACAGCGGTAAACCTCGGGATAGACAGAGAGACTAATATTAGCGTAGATGCCGTCCTTCTTATGATGTACCAAGTACATCAGGATTACGGGAAGTGTTCCCGGTCCCGGCTGTTCTAAACTATGCAGCCTAATTATATAAGTCCATAATGTGTTATGTGTATGCTAGGCTGAAGAGATGTGTTTTTAGTCTAGATTTGAACTGACAGAGTGTGTCTGCTTCCCGGACAATGGTAGGAAGACTGTTCCAAAGTTTTGGTGCTAAATAGGAAAAGGATCTACCGCCAGCAGTCGATTTTGATATTCTAGGTATTATTATTAGTCTCGGCGATATATTGTCCTATCCTAACAAACCATACATCAATGGAAATTATATTTATTTGGCTTTCAGATGATGTATAAATCTCAATTTAAAAAAAAAAAAAGACCCATGTGACTGGTTTTGTGGTCTAGGGTCACATGTCTGATGTGCTACTGTAAGGATATTAGGAGCCTCAGATAACTGGACTGTGATAAATATGCATAACAAGAAGAGTATATAAGTGTATCTAACCAATAAACTTTGAAGGACAATGAGATGTGAAGCACCAATTTCTGTGTGTCTCATTCTTCTCATGTGGGCCCGCAAGAAAAGGATCTGAAGCGGTACGGCCGAAACAACAGAGCAAAGTTTGTGGGAAAAGATTAACTATTGAATTCATTTTTCTTACTGCTACATAACATGGTGCAATGATTCATACAACTACAACATGAAATAGACATAAACATCAAAACATTTAAGAATATATCAGTTAGAAATTATTTTTAAATAAGAAACAATATTTGTCCCCTCAAACAGATTTTCAGGGGCCCTTTTTTACCTTTATTGGGGGCATAATCATTTAACAATACACACTGCTTATGTAAAGAACTAGTAATAGCACAAAATTAGCTGTCATTAACAAGATAACCCATAATAACTATATACTAGACATAGATTAATTCATTAAAAGTTAGATATTAGTTTTTATGGACCACCCCTTGCTACAACCAGACCTCCCTGACAGTCAGTCAGAAAGTGGTCAATTTTTTTTTTTTTATGCAGTTCCAGTTATTTGTGGTTCCTATTTGACATTTCATGTATAGTGATGTCATTCATTAATGATCCATTATAGTTTGTGTGGTCTCATGATGTTTTTTCAACAAAACTTCGGGAGGAGCACGTTAAAATCATCTACCCAATCAGCACGAGAGGAGGCCTACATATAAAACCGACTTACCTCTGTCCCACGACAGTTTTCCAGCATCCCTCCACCACCCCAACTCCTCACTCTCGATTGTTCCTATCCCAACCAGGGATGGGGGAGTACTCTGAGTTCAGGCCAAATTCCGAGCTCGGAGCCCTCCCCTCGGACAGCACGCCAAATACGCAATCTCTTTACTCTATCTGGCCATGTAAGTGTGAACTCGTGAAATTACTAGAGTCTTCCAGCTGTTGTTTGAAGTATCCAGGGCTTGTATATTTTAAATGCACTTTCTGAGAAGCAGAGGTATTCAGGAGTATTCAGAGATCTCTGTTTAACTGTGCATCAGTGTACACTGTAATGAAGAGATTGGTGTCGTAACGTTTGTGTTGGGCCAGTGTAAGTCAAAGTCCAGGGTCATCTTACACCCACAGTCTGTCCCCCGTAGAACAACATTTAAAGCAGTTGTCCAAAGATTGTTAAAAAAAAAAAAAAAAAAAAGCATTATGTTTTGTAATCCTCTGTATATACCTACAGGATTCTGTTCTGTCATTTTCCAGTGATTTCATGTCCGATTCTCTAACATACAAAACTTGTTGCTGTTTTAAAAATCTGCACTGCTGGTCTCCAGTTGACTGGAGGATGACGGTACACATGCACTGTGTGTATAGGGGCTGGGCTCCTGTCCTTCACAAACATTGCCTTGCTGTTGGCAAATATAAACCCAGGAGTTTCCCCGCCGCTTCTGTGATATGTCATTAGTTTTGCATTTCCATACAGAGGTGTTTGAACTTTCAGCATGAATCTGGCATTAGCACTTTTGCTTTGTATGTTTTTAGAGGCGCATGGTTTCAACAAACAGTATCATGTTGAACCTCAGCCCAACTTTGATCTGGAGAAAGTGAGTATGATTTTTCAATTTTTGGGGGTGTTTGAGCCTTGAATGCATGTTTTTCATTAAATAGTCACATATGAATAAGAGACATTTGAAATGTGCACAGCATATATTTGTTTCAAACAGTGAAGAGGCAGAACTGCAGTGGGATATAAGTTTACGTAAAGCACGGATCATGGTTCATGAGCTTACACTGTCAGAAAAAAAATGTTTTTTAATGAATTGTACCTTTGGTTACAACAGCTTGTCACATGGGGCAGTACCCATAAAAGGGAAACATTGTACCTTATGTACCACTAAAAGGTGTATTTTAGTATAGAGTAGCAATATCTACCCTTAAAGTACAAAATTGTCCTTTTAATGGTACTGCAGTGACAAAATGTTGTGTCCCTAAAGGTTTTCGCTATTTATTTATTTTATTGAGACTGTACATTTCTGTATATACAAGAATGAAAATGAGTTTGTTTTGATGTATATTGAACAGAAGCAGTGATGTAAAAATATTCATAACTCCTGACAGTATTAATACTGCATTGTGTCACCTTCTCTTTGTGCCACATTACATTTTGTTTGAAAATACGCAGACATTTAGTTAGTTCTAGGAATTCGGTAACTCCTTACAATAAGGTCTCATTACCCAAACCATCACATCTTTCAAGAAGCAGCTGAAGACTCAACTCCCTTAAACACCCTTAAACCAATGCACTTATTATAATCTATTAGTAAATGTTGAAATGAACATTATGTAATTAATAATGTTAACAAACGGGCACTATTTTCTTTAATAATAGTAATTATACAGGCTATAACCGTACTACAGAACCCTTTTTGACTTCCTTTTACTGTCAGTTTGCAGGTGAATGGTACCGTATTGGACTTGCAGATGAATCTGCGCTGTTTGCAATGTTCAAAAGCCAGCTAAAGGTTTCTAAAGGTCTTCTGGTACTAAATGGCAATGGAAATGTGAACCTAACCATGTGGACAATGAGGTGCATAATTTTGGACAAGATATTGTTTCATATATACATTATCACACCATCTCGAATTACAAAGGGAACACATATTGTAAAACATATATTTGAGCTCTGAGCTAACAATCTATTTATATTTTAACTAACAGGCCATATGGATGCTCCGTCAATGTTTATTCATACGAGAAGACAGATGTTCCTGGAGAGTTCACTTACTTTAGCAAAAGTAAGCTCTCGTTTCCTTTTCTTCGTGCTGTACATCACATGTTTCGTATCACATGGCGTCATTGTTCACAGAACTGACATCAGTAACTCTCAAAAACGTTTAAATATATTTCAAGCAATTTGCACACCTTCATCAGATCTACCAGAAAAATAACAAGATATCTCTTAATAATTATTATACAGCATTTTGAGAATATAGTGCAAAATTGAATAAAATTCAACCAAATTGTAAAAAGTGGTAATCTGCGATTGTTACTTTAAAAACAATAGTCTACCTTATTTAACCCATAAAAATAATGTGTTAGTATAAATTAATGTATTTAGATTTAGTGATATTAAATAATATTTTAATTATTTTATATTTTTAGGATACCATTTTTTTCAGTAGGCCTATAGGTTTTGGCTGCTCTCTATGTCTTTATAAACTTTGAAGTGGATCAAAACCTTTCATCAAAGTTATACATTATTTATTTATTTATTTTTTAAATACCTGTTCTTGTCTTAGGACAAGTTTGAAGAACTTTCTTCCTCCACTTTCAAATGTTGACTACTGTACTTCAATTTTAGTATACACTTTTTTATAACATTTACACAAACATAAACAGATCCAATCAATCCCTTAATTTAAAATGTGCATGATGTGTCTGACCTTTTGTTAAGGGCACAGGATAACAAAAGACATCACGATAGTGGAGACCAATTACACAGATTATAGTTTGGTCCTTAAATACAAGAACTTGGAAAAAGAGTACACTCAAGTAGCTCTTTATGGTGAGTCTGAACTGATTGTGTAAAATATATATCATATATGCGGACATACTGATGAAACATGCTAATTTGTCAGAAACATTGCTCCTAGGACGGTCGTCCATACTAAGACCAGATTTAATTGAGAGATTCAGATCTTTTGCTTTATCTCTGGGCTTTTCTGATGAGGCCATTATCGCCCCGACAGATGTTGGTAAGTTTGCATGTGATATAACGAACATAAACTGTTTATGTCAGACTGCCACACTGCAGAAAGAAAGAAAAACAGGAATAAGCTACTGGGGCTAATGTTTAATGTTTATGTGACCTT
The DNA here is from genome assembly GCF_949152265.1 of Phoxinus phoxinus. Taxonomy (NCBI): domain Eukaryota; kingdom Metazoa; phylum Chordata; class Actinopteri; order Cypriniformes; family Leuciscidae; genus Phoxinus; species Phoxinus phoxinus. Next base: position 32,617,057 of record NC_136878.1, on the reverse strand, counting down.
AAATAGGGCCTCTAAAGTTTCCTGAATCAACAAAACACCGTGCACACACAAAAATACCTAGTCACTCTTAACAGGAATCATGTTGATCTACACTTTTACATTGTACAATTTTACATGTTGATTTGTAATGCATTTGTAATGTTTTTTTAGATCCCTGCCCTATCCCAGAAACAAGGTATGGATTTACCACTTCCTCAATAATGAGAGTCCGGGGCTAGTTGTCTTGTCTATAGAGATATGACTACAAAAACCAAAACATTCCACCGTTATTGCTCAAGAAATAACATAGTTAATTTACATTTGGGTATGTTGTCACAGTATACTGGTAAACCTGTTTATCACTTAAAGGATAATTCCGGTATTTAACACCTTGAGTCTATATTGTAGTTTGTTTTGGATGAACAAGAGTGGTGGACAACATTTTTTTGACAATGGTTCCTCTCTCGAGTTTTTGACTATAAAAGAATTGGCCATGGACCCATTTAACATTGGAGTCAATGGGCATGTCCGAAAATGTCATTAAAACAACCTTTAACATTAGTTTTCAAAACTGTGCAACTCACCGAGTGATTAGTGATGTTAGTTGATGTTCCAGAAACAAAAAGTGTTGCGAAATACAGTTTCTGTCGTGTTTTATTCGTCATTTTGTAAAATCCCATTGAATTCTGTTGAAGGACTGAGTGCTCGTTAATATAAATGCGCTACCGGAAACGGAAAGGGGGCTGTTTACATTTGGTCGATGTAGTCTTTTTGCTCGCTTCCGTTTCTCATAAGGCTAGCGAGCAGAGCAACTGTGCTCCGGGAGAGTAAGCGAAATAAACAAACAAAACCTTGAAAATATTGAAAGACGTGACCACTGCCCAGTGCAATATGAAGTTGAACTCGACTGTGACCGTGAGTGTCCCGCGAGACATAAACATCGGTTATCGCCATCAAGTGGTCGGGAGTGTGCTAACGCTTCAGATTCAAATATTGAGCGGAAGTTACACGGTTGTGAAGTGTCTGAAAAAATAGTTCCACAGCAAAATAAACGGATTGGAATCATATATTGCGACGATATATTGTTTATAATCATCAACGAACACCACCACTAACCACTCGGTGAGTTTAACAGTTTTGTAAACGAACATTATTGGCTGTTTTAATGACATTTTCGGACATGCCCATTGACTCCAATGTTAAATGGGTCCATGGCCAATTCTATTATAGTCAAAAACTCGAGAGAGGAACCATTGTCAAAAAAAAATGTTGTCCACCACTGATCATCCAAAACAAACTACAATATAGACTCAATGTGTTAAATACCGGAATTATCCTTTAATGACGCTTACTATTACATCCTTACACCAGTAGGTGGCGACAAGTGACCGTCTTTATGAGTGAATCAAATGAGTCGTTCAAACATACTGATTCATTAAGGAACAAAAAAAACACTTTGAGTTGCTCGGAGAAACGCAACTGATGTGAATGTTTTTGGCAGTTGGAGGTATTCTCGTTGTTTGGGCAATAACAGACAAGGTTACTAATATTGTGTATAAAATATATGTGTATAAAAAGTGGCTAAATCGGCTCTCTATGGCTAAATCGAAGTAGCCTAATGGTGTTATTCAACAACATGTTTTGAAATTGATGTTTTAAAACAACATACAACACTGCTATAAAACTGATGTTTCAAAACATTATTGCTACTAAATAGCCCCTGTGACAACTAGCCCCAGTCTCCATGTTGCTGAAATACATGAGTCTATGTGACGTTGATAATGATGTAAACCCCATGAAAAGCCTTGTTTTATCCAATCTAAAATATACACCACTGTTCACTCACCTGCAGGAATACAGCAGAATTCAGAGAGGACAAATCTGCACAAACTGTTAATCAGTCAGTCTTTGCCACTGAGAATCTTTCCAAAGTGTGATTGGACAGGATGTTTTTAATCGGTAACACACTCGAACTTTATAACTAATTGTATACTTTCACCATCTTTCAGCCAGCCTTGGAGTCAGACCATGGGTTACATATATTCAGTTTTGTTACACATTTGGGGAACAGTGTTTGTTTTAACGCAAACGATCATTGGAGAAATGCAACACTATGACATCGTCAATGTAACGCAGTTTGTGCTACAACTGTAAACCAGCAGGTGGAGCTGTTGTATCCAGCCAGCATCACTGTTAAAATTCTGATCCACCTGACACTGATGTTTACTCTGATAATGGACATGCATTTGTGTGGTTGTTTGCTTAATGTTTACAGATAATTTGTGTCAAATCATTACAATTCCCCTGTATTTTCAAAATGACTAATACGTTTTATTACTAAAAATAAGTTGTTGTTTTTTTTTGCAATTAACCTAAACATATAGGCTATTCCATGTTAAAAAAACAAATAAATAAGAATATTACACATTTGTGTGTGCATATATACAATACCATTTAAAAGTTTTCAAGAGAGTTTTAATGTTTTTTTTTTTTTAAACAAGTATTATGCTCAACAAGGCTGCATTTGTTTTAATACAAATACAAAAATAATATTGTAAAATATAATTTGAATTTAAATAACTATTTTATATTTTAATGTAATTTATTCCTGAATATTCAGCAGCCATTACAGTTCACTGTCACATGATCCTTCAGAAATCATTTTAATATGCTGATTTTGTGCCAACATTTCGTAGGCTATTATCAATGTTGTGCATTCTTTTCAGGATTCTCTGATGATATATAATCTATGTACACACACACTACACACACACACACACACACACACACACACACACACACACACATATGTAATGGTTATATTGGTGATGATGATTATGTAAACATTGTGTCAAATCATATTGTAAAATGCAGCCAATTAATCTGTCATTCAATTAGTAAATCAATCAATTAACTAGTTCCTGAAAAGCATTCCTCTACTATCATCACTTGTCAGCAACAAATGATGCGTGGCTTAGTTTGAGCCTTTGTCTGTCACCATATACCCCTCTTTGGGGTCCTCCGTCCCTTTCTACTCCTTCCACCCCTTTACATGTCCCTCCCCCACTCTCCACTTTCACCCAATTACCCCCCTCCCTCCCTATCAGACTGCTCCCGCACCCATTTTTACGGAGTGCTATTATGCTGCGGTGGGTGAAGGGAAGAGGGGGATAACAATGAAGATAAAGAAAGCATGCGGTTAGAGGCTTGTGAATGGCTCCATTCAGCAAAGCCAGCCAAACAGAAAAGCAGCTCTGCTCTTCCAAACCCAGAAGTTTCTCTTAGTACAACTGGGTCTTTATCCTCTGTAATTATGTGCTAGCATATACATACACACATACATGCGCAAGCAAGCACACTTACTGTAGCACGCACATACAGTAAGCCACACAGTATATTAGTAAATGGTTAATGTCATAGGGTGATGAACGTTAATTTAACATCATTATAACGCTGTCATTTAACATCTGACACCACTGGAGCAGAACACAAATTTCGACCTCCACTGTAAACTTTCATAAAGCTTAAATTTATAGTTAATGGGCTTTTCTAAAAGAAAATTGTGTCATAATTTTCTCACTATCATATCATTCCAAACCTGTATGGACACAAAAGAAGATATTTTGATAGATTTATCAGTGTTTTTTTGTGTGTGTGTGTTTTTTGTGTCTGTTTTTTTTTTTTTTTTTGTCGTACAATGAAAGTTATAGTTGTTTTGGACCCCATTGACTTTGTATGGACAAAAACTGTTGAAATATTCTAGAAAATGTATGTATATTTTATGTTGGGCTGAAGAAATAAAATCATACAGGTTTGGATTGGAACGACATGAGGACATGAGTAAATGATGACAGAACTTTCCATTCTTTTCTTTTCTTTTGGGGTGGGGGGATAAACGCCTCATTTGTTAAGGTTCCACTGATGAACTTGGATCTGATTTCTCACAATGGATGTTTCTGAAACAATCATGTCTCGAAGTTCAAAATATAGATGTCACTTAATAAGAAGTGCTTCATTTGTGCATACATTTTTTCATGTTATTTTGAGGATGCACAACCTCTGTGACATCTCAAAACTAGGTTGAAATGCATTAGTGCCAAAACATCATCTTTGACATTCAATGATATGATTTTAAGGATGCTTTTGCAGAAGTTTTACTCACCTAAACACTTATATAAACGCTGGGGGGGGGGGGGGGGGGGGGGGGACTCCAAGCACACATTTCTGTGGTTTTAAGTTACTTAAATGAAACATTTTTGTCGGCGGGTGCCATTCATGAAATTTATCGCTTCGCTCATGGCCCCTCCGCCTGTTACCTCACAGATGTGTAACCCCATCTGAGTGTGTCTGTGCTTATTAATCAAAATGAGACACACACACACACACACTCTCTCTCTCTCTCTCTCTCTGGACCAAACTGAGTGTCAGTATTTGGAGAAAGGAGGCTCCATATGGGCACTCCTGCATCTCTTTTCTGTGTTGGCAGCCAGGCAGATGTCACATGGTCTAACAGGTCACCGTGCACAGACATAAGACGAATAGCTGTGCAGTTCAGACTGCATGGGGCCCCTCAGCCGTCTGCCAGCAGAGTCCCCCAGTTTGCCCCACTCCCCACTACACACACACATAGACACACACACACTATAGACAGATATTTCATGCTAGTTTTGTTATATTACCACTCCCTATTTATCACTGTCAATATTACTGCAATAATTTGTATGTTTTTGTTCTTATTAGATAATCTTGTTTTTGCTTGTTCTTATTAACATATAAAATTGTTGAATTGCGTATTATTATATATTGCAATTACAATAATAGTGGCCAAAAGTGATGTGTAGATGGGGATATTTGTTTTTAATGACCCTAAAAGTTTGATTAAACTGAACTAAAATGAGTAAAATATTTTATATATTGTTTACATTTTTTAAATATGAAGAAATAACAAAACACTAAAGGTTTTCTTTTTCTAAAAACAAAAAGTTCACAAAAGCCATACATTGACAACAACATGATCAGTTGTTAATATTTGGTTGGTTCTCTCTTGTTTTTGCATTTGTTCACAATTTCTTTTTATTACAGGCTGGCCAAAAATTATGTCTGCACATTCTGTCATGTTTCATTGAGTCACAAAATAAACAATTGACCCCCAGCACAACTACATAATATTTATTTACATAATATGGCCACTATTGTATATAATGCAGGGTATTTGGACATTTCATCCTCGCTGAAAATGTAGTATGTCAGAAATAAGACAATGTCAAATCGAGTGGCATTTATTTATATTTATATTGATGATAGTATAAAAAAACTTTTCAAACAGCATTTTACAAAAATAAACTATAAAATATAAAACAAAAGATAATTTTGTTGATATTTATGGCAGTTAACATAATGCTTTTGGAAAGATGGTCTTTGGCATGCTATACTCTATAGGATTTTTGCTGATAATAAGCATGTATAACAATTTTTTAATTATGCATGCACTTTTTATGGCCTCATATTAATTGATTGTCTACATGCAATATTTGCACATTTATTCGCAAGAATAGATTAAAATTAAAAATAAACAAATAAACTAAAAACTATAAAAAAAATAGTAAAATAAACTTGATAATATTATATTAACATTTATTTATTTATAATATTAATATACTCCGCCGTTCAAAAGTTTGGGATCGGTAAGATTTTTTTATATTTTCGAAAGAAGTCTCTTCTGATCACCAAGGCTGCATTTATGTGATCCAAAATACAGTAAAAAATGTAATATTGTGAAATATTATTACATCTTGCACAGTGTAAGCCTGGCTAGCGCTTACCAGCCCGTCTCGCTGGATCGTTTGGACAATCAAACTCAGCTATGCAATTCAGTTCGCCCAGCGTCCCCCCAGGTTCAGCAGCGCCCGGTTTACTTCAGTGGAAGTCAAGGACGCTCCTGTCCTGTGTGCGGATATTGGCAATATTGGCAAAGGACGCGATAGAGCCGGTCCCTCCAGCCGACATGAAATCAGGGTTTTACAGCACATACGTGCCAAAGAAAGGCGATATAGTTACAACTGATCTTGGATTGGTAGCAGCGATCGACCTGAAGGAAGCTTATTTTCATGGCTCAGTCCTACCTCGATGTTACCCCGCGTCTTTACGAAGATAGCAGAGGCGGCCCTCACTCCATTGAAGGAGGCGGGCATTCGCATACTCAACTATCTAGATGACTGGTAACTGACTGGTCAGTTATGTGAACACGGGGACATGGTGCTTACGCACCTCAGCTGTTTGGGGCTTCGGGTCAACAAGAAAAAGAGCAAACTCTCCCCTGTGCAGAGACTCTTTTCTCTGTATGGAGTTGGACTCATTCGAAATGACAGCTCGCCTCACGAACAAACGCGGCCAGTCAGTGCTGAACTGCTTGAATTCGTTCAAGAGCAGGACAGCGCTTCCACTGAAATTATTTCAGAGGCTCCTGGGGCAAATGGCATCTCGGATTGCTTCATTTGAGACCGCTTCAGAACTGGCTTCACGACCGGGTCCCGAGATGGGCATGGGACCGCAGCACACACCGGGTGGAAATCACTCCGGTGTGTTGCCAGACTTTCACCCCGTGGTCAGACCTTGCTTTTCTACAGGCAGGTGTTCCGCTAGTACAAGTGTCCAGGCATGTTGTTGTCTCAACAGATGGCTCCAGTACAGGCTGGGCTGCTGTATGCGACGGGCAAGCAGCCTCTGGCTCCTGGACAGTGGGGTCCTGCCTCGAGTTGCTAACAGTACACCTTGACCTGCGCCGGTTTCTGCCGTTTCTGCCGTCACTGCGGGGCAAGAATGTGCTGGTCCGGACGGAAAACATTTTGACCAGTTCGTACATCAACCGCCAAGGTGGTCTACACTCCCCATGTTGCAACTCACCCGCCATCTCCTCCTGTGGAGTCAGAAGCGACTCAGGTCACTTTGTGCCATGTACATCCCGGGTGAGCTCAACGAGCTCTCACGACAGCATTCGTCCAGGGAGTAATGGAGACTCCACCCTCAGACAGTCCAACCCACTGTCAGTGGTTATATTCCCTGACCCTCGGCATGGATACACCGGCACACAGCTGGCCCCGGGACCTACGCAAGTACGCGTTTCCCCCATTGAGCCTGCTCCACAGGCACTGTGCAAGGTCAGGGAGGATGAGGAGCAGGTCTCGATGGTTGCGCTGTATAGGATTCCCCTGAGGAATGACCTGCTTTCTTATGGACGGGGCACAATCTGGCACCTGGACTTAAGTGGCCTACCTCCAGCGGTAGTTGACACTATCGCTTCAGCTAGAGCATCCTCTACAATGCACTTACGCCTTACGCTTTCAAGTGGAACCTCTTTGTTGATAGGTGTTCTTCCTGCAGGGAATATCCCCGTAGATGCATTGTTAATGTTATGCTTTCCTTCCTGCAAGAGGGGTTGGACCAAATGCTGTCTCCCTCCACACTGAAATTGTATGTAGCTGCTATTGCTGCACACCACGATGCAGTAGACAGTAAGTCCCTCTGGAAACACACCTGATCATCAGGTTCCTGAGAGGCGCCAGGACGTTAAATCCTCCTTGGCCACGCCTCATCCCCTCTTGGGACCCTTCCTCGGTCCTGATGGCCTTACAGAGAGCACCCTTTGAGCCCTTGCAGTCAGTAGAGATTAAAATCCTGTCTCTTAAGACAGTGCTCCTGACTGCGCTCACATCCATTAAGAGGGTGGGGGACCTGCAGGCATATTCGGTCGACAAAGCGTGCCTGGAATTCAGGCCGGCTAACTCTCATGTCATCCTGAGACTCCTGCCCAGATACGTGCCCACACTTCTTACCACTCCTTTCAGGGACCAGGTTTGTGCTGTGTCCTTATCGTGCCTTGCGTTTGTACGTGGACCTTCAGTTGAGTTCCCCGGCTGGTGAACCCTGGTGTAGTTCCTCCAAAATCCTCGGCAGTTAGATGCGGCAGAGGCATCTGATGCCAGGTCTGCTACTTGTGTGAATGCCCAGTTGGTCAGCCCCTGTACTAGACTAGATGCACATATGTTGTGATTCCCCTCTTTAGGTGATCCCAAATGCCATCTATGTACGGTATTGGCAGTATCTACCACAGAGATCTTATGTAGCATTGCCCTGACGGTCAGTCCAGATGTGTAACCCCTTGTTACCTCCCTATGGGCAGGATGTGGTCTCCGAAGTGATTGACATTCTCTGTGCACAGTACAACTTCTGCTCCTACTTACGCTCCCAAACAGGTTTGGGGCAACCAACTGGCATACTCAGGGCACTGGAAGGGGCAGCAGTTTTGGTGCCTTCCATAGGGATCCCAATTCGTCAGTCACTGATGTTAACGTTGAACTTGACTGACTGATAGGGAACTTCTCGGTTACTAATGTAACCCTGATAGGGAACAAAGACGTTAACACCCATCACCACAACTACTGTACCTCCGCTGGGGGCCGGGACCCCGTATCGGCTCCTCAGCAAAAAACTTATTGTAAGTATATGTGCATTGGCTAGTTCTGTTACCACTTGAATGTGATTGGGCTCTCAGGTGAGATCCCAATTTGTCAGTCACTGACGTTAACGTCTCTGTTCCCTTCTTCAGGGAACAGGGGTTACATTTGTAACCTAGACGTTTCCTGGGCAGCAAATCAGCATATTAGAATAATTTGTGAAGGATCATGTGACACTGAAGACTCGAGTAATGATGCTAAAAATTCAGCTTTGCTTCACAGGAATAAATTGAAATTACATCTTAAAATATATTCAAATAGAAAACAGTTATTTTAAATTTTGAAAATATTTCACAATATTTCTTTTTTTACTGTATTTTCGATCAAATGCTTTGATGAGCAGAGGAGACTTCTTTAAAAACATTTTAAAAATCTTACTGATCCCAAACTTATGAATGGCAGTGTACCTCTCTCTTATTTTTACTCCAAGGGATCGTTTAAACAACACCATTCCTACTAAAAACAGATTTTAGTTAACACTTTTTATGTGTTCTGGGCACTAATTTACACAAAAACACGTTTTTTAAAACGGGTTTCAAAGTGCACGATACAGTTATTGTCTCCGTGTAAACTACAAAAACACGAATTTGCAAAAATGGTGACATCATGTAAAGTAACTTTAAAAGTAAAAGAAACTTTGCAACTACAAGTCAACTTGTTTTACTAACCTATACCCTAACACCTAACCCTAACATAACAGTCTACTACAGCCTACTCATACTCTATTGGAAGTTAGTTGACATGTAGTTACAAAGTTACTCATAGTTAGTAAAATGTCCAAAGTAGACCATCAAAATAAAGCGTAACCGACGAGCTACACCTGCGGTTATTCTGCTAGGACACCTGTTTGACTTCATATATCAGTATGCTACATCTATATGCCATTTGCTTTGATATTTTGAATGCAATAAAAACCTCTTTTTGAGTATGAAACAAGCATACAGTCTAAAAATGCACACAATTGCACATTGAGGCCGACGTGCATGCAAGTGCATACATATAAACAGTCCAGCTTTCTCAGGCCTGAAGGGTTGGTTCAGGGTTACTTTACACACCTTTGAACATCCCTTTTCAGTGCATGGTGTGAAATGGATTTGAATGAGAAAGAGGAGGTCAGGCGAGGAGGTGTGGAGGCTAGGGGAGGGGAAGGACGAAGGGAACAGGGTGGGAAACCGACAGGAGGGAAGAAGAAAAGGAGGTAGACGGATTTTCCATTTGTAAAAAAAACAGGGCCACTGGTTATTGAGTTGCATGAGAAGGATCTCCCTTTCTCTTTCTGTTCTCTCCAGCCTTCTCCCTTCCTTGTCCCCTCTCTCATTACCATAGCAGCTGCAGAGCTGTGTGTGTGTGTGTGTGTGTGTGTGTGTGTGTGTGTGTGTGTGTGTGTGTGTGTGTGTGTGTGTGTGTGTGTGTGTGTGTGTGTGTGTGTGTGTGTGTGTGTGTGTGTGTGTGTGTGTGTGTGTGTGTGTGTGTGTGTGTGTGTGTGTGTGTGTGTGTGTGTGAAGGGTGGGGGTCCGGGTCGGGCAGTGTGACTTAGGCAGGGGCTCCCGTCAATGGTGGGCCGTCTGGGGAATGAATAGAGGCGCACAGAGTTGAACTGGACAAACAAAAGAGAAGAGGAGAGAAGAATGGGCGAGTGAATGGGGCGGCTTGTCACTGCGAGCTAGAGCACACAAAATGGAGTGAAATAGTGAAAGAAAGTTAAAAGGAGCAGAGGGCATGCAAGGATTGGCCTGGCCACCTGTCTCTCTCGCTATCTGTCTTTTGCCCCTTCTGTCAATGAAGGGACTAAAAGTTGGAGGCATGAGAGCGTGATTTGGCCAGAAAAATGCAATGTAAGCAGTATGTTTAAGAGTGAACCAAGTGAACTACTTTTTTTTTTTTTTTTTTTTTTTACTTATTTCATAAACAACTGATGCAATACTAGAACATGTGTGATTTAAGCAGAACTCACAAAATAATTGTGTCACTCAGCTCACAGATTGTTGAATGTAACAATATAAATAAATTTGAGTGGTTGCATTATTAGCCTTAAGTATCCTCAGACAACACTGGCAAGAGTTCCTGAAATTATATACCAAATGTAAACATGTTTTTTTGTAATCAGTGTAGTGAAGGAAACACATGGCAATTCTAACATCCTTACCCATAATCCCCTAACCAGTAATTAGGTTACATTGACACACATATATCAGCTTTAACAGTATTTAGTAATAATCTCCTGCTCTTTATAGGTGGCTAGCATGATTGGGCTTGGCTACATGTTGCATGTGGCATTAGCTGTATACATATAATGGTGGTAATTCATTCAGCTGATATCACAGCCTGCATCTATGGAAATGCAACCGGGACACATACATGTAGCCTACAAATGTGGCACTTATTTGCTGAATTGACATTTTCAGAGTTCAAGTTCGAGATAAAGCTGAAACTGTGTTTCAAATGTGGGAGATAAGTTTTCTAACCAAAAAAATGCATGTAATTCCTTTAACTATACAAAACTGGTGGAGGTGTGTGCTACTTTGTGAAAAACAACGTTATCATGTTTTTGAAAAGAGTACTTATTACAGAAGTATACTTTCAAATAATATACGTAAGTGCCAACTGAATGTAATGTTTTCGGACACTTAATTGCTTGATATGTACAATTAAATCAAATGTATTCTAATTTTAATTTAAATTAAATGCAAGTATAGCTGAACTTTAGATTGATTTTTTGACCAACTTAAGGTATCTCAAATTACTTCTATTGTCTTTGAAATATGTGTAGTGTAGGGGTGAGCCGGGGCACAACATGGTTTAAAACTTTCCACACATCCCAGCATGACAAAACAGGCTTGTATTTAGTAGTTGCCATATCATAGTACATATAGAGGAAAAAATGCGCCAAAATTTTTAAATCTTTGGATTAAATCACTGAACATTTAAGCATAGCAAAAGTTACTTTCTTAAGTTAATTTTCATCTGTTTTTTGTTTTATGTGTGTATTTATTTAAAATTAGACAAATATGATATTATTTTAATCTTCTATCTGTTATTTAACAGTTGAGATAGTTCTTTAATGCTGATGTAACCAGCAGAAGACACTAGCCGGGTTTAAATCCCAGTTGCTCCAGTTGGATCCAATGTGCCCCTAGAACTATGCTATACTATTTTATGAATTTTATTGAATTTTGAGGAAAAAGGTGAATAAAGACTGAGAGTCAATGTTCAGAAATTATTAAATATGATTGTTTTGAACTATGCTGTAGCTGTATAAAAAAATAAAAATGCCATTATTTTATATGAAAAAGTTAATAATTGTATTTTATTGACTAAATATTTTGGTTTGTCTTGTGTATATTTTAGATTAGATCAGATAACATTTGAATCTGTCATGGTTATGTTACAATGTGCCCCTCACATGCTACAACATGCCGCACCTATGGGGTGTTGTCGCATTTGACTTCCATTCTTTCAGGGTAAATCAAGAAAAAAGTATACACTGTATCAATGAAACAAAACCACATAATTGTACCAGACATAAGGGGAAATTAATGTGTGGGAAAATAAATACCCTGAACCCGCAAGTGAATTTACACAAACAGAGAAAGTCAAAAAGTGTTAGGTTGTACAGTTGAATGTATTGACAGGTATGGTAAACTAAAATATACTTTAATGTCATTCTATTTAAACTTGTATATCATGTATTCAATTATATTTGTAATTACACATTTGTAATGATAAAGTTGCAACTTACATTTAAAATATATTAACTAAATATAACATCAAATAACATATTACAGGTAAGTACTTTACATGTGCTTTAGTTTGTTAACACATCAAAATAAGTGTATCCTAGTCCTTTAAAGCATGAAAAAATCAAAACATAATGATTTTTTAAATGTTCTTTAAAGTAAAACTTTATGTTTATGACTACAAAGTGCACTAAAAGTTTACTTTAAGTGTGTTAAGAAACATGAAGGTGTACTCTCTTTATAAAGTATATGTGGTCTTTAGTTTCATTAATGTCACATTATCTGCAAGAGCAGTTTTTTTTAAATATTTTGATAAGATTTGAAGTACTCTGCAAGTGCACAGTACAATTAAGCACATGTCTTTTTCACATGGTTAGTATTAAAGGTTAATGTAGACTTGTTTTAACTAGTTCATTTCTTTGCAGCCAAACTGTTTACTGAGGAGCTACATGCTAATACATGCTACGGCTAGCATCTGCTCAAGGCTATATGCATATGGAACATGTTTCTCTGTAAAATATGTAAGGCATATATCTATAAAGAAACTTGTTTAGACTAACTGCATCCCTGTATGTGCTTCACAGTTCATTTGTCACAACACTTGTGTTTCTTGTAAATACTGAGTAACCCTATGGCTCTGCAACTACCTGAGGCACAGGAAGAGGCAGAGGCTGAATCAAAGGAGAGTCATGCGCAAGTCTATGCATTACACCAGTAATTTTCTTAAAACCACAGAATTTAATATCTAAAATGCCTTTGTACATAACGTACAAAATACAGCAAGTAATATATTTAAAATATGACCACTTACATCGTTCAAAACATAAACAAACAGCTAAACATATATAAAAACACAACAAAATAACAATTCACACCAGACAAATCATTATGAGAGGCTTTTTCCAAACTTCTCTTTGATGAAAATATTTCAAAAGTTGGTCCAAAAAATCACAGTCATTTGACTTTTATCTCAATCAAAGAAGTTACTTTTACTTTTATGTCATAAATGTTATGGCATTATCAAGTAAAGACTTGTGCATTGTGCAACTTCTTGTTACACTGGTTTTACCATAGCATCCCCCTAAAAAGAGGAGGATGGGACTTCGGATATAAGAAGTGCTCCAAGAGTTTTTTTGTTTTTTTTCGGAACACTTTACTTATATGTTCTTCCATTATGTCAAAAGTTGTGTCTAGAATATGTTTGACATTACTTATGGAGGGACATTTAAGCAGAGTGTATTACATAATTATACATATAAAGTAATTCAATTCATTGGCATATCAATGCCTTTGATAAGAATGAGTGAAAACCACCCTGGAGCTTCCATACAATAAGAATTGTTTTTCCATTTAGAAAAATAGAATCTTTAAAAGTTGGCTTGACACCAACAACTCATAAAACAGCCATCAGTGCAATATTTAAAACATTCTCAAGTATAAGCTATGCATATTTTCATACTGGCATTGAAGCGTTCCAGAAGTCACAACACATTTAAACCTTACCACATCTTGCCTGAGTTGGCAAGGGGTATAAGAAGACGAGTCCAATGTGCTTTAGGACAGTGCAGTCTATACACTGATCTATGGATTTGCTCAACCTCTGAATTACAAAATGTGTGTTGAAATGTGTGGATCAAAAAATTAGGCTTGAAATGTGTGGATCAGCACCAAAAAAAAAAAAAAAGTTTAGTGTCAGAAACTCAGTTCACATGGGAACTCCATAACGATTACGACACAACAGTGCTAAAATGCAATCATATTTGGTAGTGTCCGGGCTAGCATTAATATATCAGTTCAAGAGGTGAGAGATCCTGAATGGTGAATATAGGCTACTAGTATGATACTAAACTTGATGACCAACATTGCAATGTCACCATTATGATGCATTTCAGTTGAGGTATCAGACATCAGTTCCTGTTTTAGACAATATGCTGAGAGAATGAATTTAATTCTATACAGGAATATTTATGTCAGTCTAGTCAGTGTGCGAATTATTCATTGACTCGGGGTCGACTTTCTGAAGGAATGCCTGTCAATCATTTGCTGTTGGTCTCACATGTATTTAGTAGCTTAACGTCGAATGAATTAAAGATGTGTTTAAAACAAAACAAACATTTTGTGAAATATCGGAGGTGAATGTCTAATAATGGGATAAATAATGACAGGAGTTGTGTTTTGTAAATTCACTGTTTGATGATGAACTGATAGGCTACTGATATTGTTTGAAATATATCTAAAAAGACCAATATATGTTAAAAACCAACATTGGGGGGTGGGGGGGGGGGGGGATTCAGGATTCAGGATAATTTCAGACCCATAATTCGCACCCTGAGTCTAGTCAACATGTAGGATCACCAACCAAGTATCAGCTTTCTTACTTTGATCCGACTGTTCAATTTGTTATCTTCCAACAAAAAAAAAAATCTATAAATAACACAGTGATCATTCATTTTCATCATGCATCAAAAGTTGGCAAACCACATCCATGACATTGTACCAACCCAACATTATAAAAAAAAACAAAAAAAAACAGCCTTTTGGATTTGAATCATGTGCCTACCGATATTAAATCAATTTCCTAAACACATTAGGCTACATCACAAACAAGCTGTCTTTTACTTTGGCACAAAGGGGTCAAATATATGATAGGCTTAAAGGTACAGCGTCAGATTTTCTTTGATTGCCTCAGAGCGCGCTTGATGAGTACTTCGCCCGTGTAATGAGGTAAAGAACGATGTCTTGATGTCCACCAAATGCTGCTATGTGCAGAGCACTCCATCCATCTCTGTTGGCCAGACGGATGTCTGCACCAAACTTCACCAGTAGCTTTACTAACTCCAAGTTGCCATCGATCACGGACTGATGCAGCGCCGTCTGTCCCTCGGGTCCGAAAGAGTTCACGTTAAATTCACAGTTTGTCATGTTTTGCAAGAGAGAATGAAGTTCCTTAGTATTGCCCTTCCTGAGCGCTTCCTGAAACACTCTTTGACGCGCAGAGCAAGTCATGTCCGCCTGACTCATGGTTTCAACAGGTAGACCCCTTCGCTTCTGTTTCTGAGAGAAGATAATGAGCCAGGTCTTCCTCCAAACTCTGAACTAACTCAGCGGACGTTAACCGGGTCAGTAATGGCACTTAATAATTCATAGACCAAGCTCCAAGGTATTCGCAAATCCCCCAGTTTAGGTTTTCCGCCAATATTATTATGATTAAATGTCATACGGTCCTTAAAGCAGGAGCTGGGAATTTCAGTAGTCCATACGGCATGTGGTGCTCTGTTCCTAATAGAAAATGTATTTACTGTTATTTGATGTTTGCAAATGCAAAACTTTGGCGGAAAACATTATTGCAATCAATATATTAAGTGCTTTACCTTGGTGGTTCCCACGAGCGGGTGTTGAATTGCCTCCAGCTCCGCGCGCTGTGTTCTGACTGTACTCCTCCGTTGTAGCTGACAGACTAGAGTCCTCCTGTTGCGGCTCATTTGAATAACAATAGCCCGTCGTGAAATTCGTCTTTTAAGGGCGGAGACTGTGTTCGTTTCATATGCTGCTTTTTAGCAGACTGCATTGTTAATGTTCCTTACCAACCAAATAGAAAAAATACAGAGAAAAACGCTGCAAATAAATAAACAATATAAATATACCAAAATACTTTTTTGTGATTATCCGTCTGACTGTCTGTCTATCTGTCTGTCAAGTTCACATAATCTTAATTGTTGTCTAAAATGTTAACGTAAATTATTTTATTGCATTTTAACCCCTTTGAATTAAAAAACGTGAATCTATCCAACCCGATCACACTAAATGCGTCTCTATAGCACGCAGTGTGTTTATCGTGTAATTTATAGCCTACGGGAAAATTCATTTTTACGTGATACGCATGGGTTGGTTAGGGTAGGTTTAGTAGTGCTGTGGTGGTGTGCGTGTGTATTTTACGTTTGGGTAGAATTAGTGGTGTGGGGTGCGTGTGTATTATATGGGGTTATTATTGTTGCAATATTCCAAATAAATAGATTAATATTCACAAATAAATGTAAAGAGATTCACAAAAATATATCGAATGCACAAATGAATAGATTAAGATCCACAAATAAATGTAAAGAGTTTCACAAAAAAATATAAAATTCACAAATAAATAAAATGAGATTTGCAAATAAATAAAACATTTACAAATGTTTTCTTATTTTACAAACACAACTCTGCCTGGCATTTATTTGTGAATCGGTTCCTGTGCATTTGTGAATCGGTTCTTGTGCATTTGTAAATCACTGCACGCATTTGTGAATCGGTTCCTGTGCATTTGTGAATCCCCTCACGCATTTGTGGATTTGAAACACTTCTAGCGCAGACGTGCAGAGAAATCCACAAATAGGTGGACTCCACCCACCGCCTACTCAAGCCAATCAGATAACGGCCACATTGAGCTGACCAATCGTAGCACGTTCTCGCTTCAACCAATCACGTTTTGGCTTACAGCCAGGGCGGGAGCGCCGGCGGGAACAGACACCGAACTTGAGACAACAACATTCAGTCTTCAACATGGCCGATCAGGAGGCGAGACAAGTGAGTGATGCTAATCACAGCATTAATATCCAAAAGAAAACATGTAACGTTAGTGTGTGTGTGCGTACTGTACACACACCTGTTTGGACTAAATTGAGGTCCTCATGGGTAACCACGCTTATAAATCATTCAGAATGAGTTTTTTTGAAAATGTAAAAATGTAGAATGTTTCTTGGGATGGGCAGGTTTAGGGATAGGGGCAGTGTAAGGAGACAGAAAATAGTTTGTACAGTATAAAAACCATTAAGCCTATGGAGAGTCCTCACAAAGATAGTAAACCAGAGAGAGAGAGAGAGAGAGAGAGAGAGAGAGAGAGAGAGAGAGAGAGAGAGAGAGATCTCATGTCATGATGTAACGTTAACGTTAGCATGCTACAGTTTAAAAGTTGGTACCATATATAATTAACGTTAGCCATCTACTCTTCACTTATTTTTTTCCAAATCTAAGAATATAAATTCTATACTGTGCAGTATTCACCAATCATTAGACTAATATTTAATTATGAACAAGGTTTATTGCATTGACCAAATGTTTTGTTTATGTGGTAATGCATTATAGGACACAGTGAGGCAACAAGTCCTTCATAGACTACTTTCCAGGGTGACTTATGCTCTGGAACACCCTCCTCTGGACATTGAATACTTGCAGTTTATTTGCCGTCAAGAAATGACTTTGATTACTGCCATGTCAGCAAACATTGGGATTTCACAGGACTTGGTCAGAGGTTTGATGGACTTGGATTCACTTATTCAGCAGCACAAGGAAGGTCAGCAGGTGGCAACTTTAGTGGAGATTGAAAGACCACAAGGATGTGGACGTCCTAGAATCCATTTATCAAAAGACAGACTAATCCACTTTCTGAAGCTTGGATTACCCCAGGAAACCATCAGTAAAATTTTAGGTGTCTCTCGTACAACTATCCATCGTCGGATGAGAGAATGTGATTTGTCAGTCACATCCCTCTACAGCAGCTGCACAGATGAAGAACTTGATTCATTGGTGTCTGAAATCAAAAGCACAATGCCAAACATAGGGTACAGGGTTGTCAGAGGAGCGCTCCTTGCCAAAGGACATAGAGTACAGTGGGACAGAATTCGTGCATCTATGCATCGTGTTGATGGTCTCGGTGTTCTCTCA
The DNA here is from genome assembly GCF_949152265.1 of Phoxinus phoxinus. NCBI lineage: Eukaryota > Metazoa > Chordata > Actinopteri > Cypriniformes > Leuciscidae > Phoxinus > Phoxinus phoxinus. The sequence continues at coordinate 32,599,128 of NC_136878.1, read as the reverse complement.
CGGATGTCCCAGCTTGGTTGTGTTGCTCGGCGAACTTATTCTGTACCATACCCCAAGTATCTTGTACACATAGATACAAACCATAAGCTCATAAGGTACTGTAAAATACTTTTTTTTAGAATGCATATTTTATGTCAAATGTGATGTGTATGCAAATATAATTAACATTTAGTTACCAAAATATGTAACATGCATTTTTAGAGATACATTATGTGGATATACAGGTGTCTGTTCTAGGGCTAAAGGGAAAGCTAATATGATGACAAATACTTCAGTAATATTATTATCCTTTTGACATGCAACATGCTTTCGCTCTGTTTTCTCCATTAAATTAGATACAGCATGGTTATCTTTGGGGGTGTGGATGGATATTCAAGAAAGGTTAGACATTTAAATCTACTTTGTATAGAATCCGTTTGTAAGAAGAATTGTAATTTAAATTAACTGTATTTTAAATATATACATTTTATATTTTCAAAAAATAATGGTTGCCCCAATGAGTAATTTTTGTTTTTCAGATCATGTATTTACGCATTGCAGACAACAACCGCTCTGAAACAACTCTTCGATTTTTCGAAGAGGCAGTAGAGGAGTTTGGTTTTCCCTTAAGGTAATGTTTTATAACCCACCAATTTAACAAAGACTAAATTCTAAGTCTTATCAGTAACACTGTACAGTTTTGCCCCCTAGAATTGCTTTTATTTGTTATACCAATTGTGTAAAAAGCCTGTGCAATTTCATTGTGATGTTTGGGTTTACTTGAATGGAATGTTACAAAATAGACAATTTTATTTCTTTATGATTTACTAATTAATTTACTTTGGTTGATGGTGTCATCAGGTTGTCATCATTTAATTTGAACCTGTTTGCAGTTTCTAAGAGTCCATTTTTAAAATGTATTTACAGAGTACGAGGAGATCATGGAGGAGAAAATGTAGGAGTGGCGCGGCTGATGTTTTTAATGCGAGGAACAGAGAATGCAAGCTTCATTGCTGGCAAGAGTGTGCACAATCAGAGGTAAATGTTCCACATCCCTACTCGGCATCATTTATTGGGATGATTGTTAAAGGATTAGTTCACTTTCAAAAAAATGTTTTGCTAATAATTTACTCACCCCGATGTCATCCAATATATCCATGTCTTTCTTTCTTCAGTCGAAAAGAAATCAAGGTGGTTAATGCAGTGTTCAAAAGAAGGTTCAAATGTCTGTCTCAATACAATCCTAGTCGAGAAATAAGGGTCTTATCCAGCGAAACAATCTGTCATTTTCTATTTTTTTTTAAAAAACATTTATATACTTTTTAAACACAATTGTTTGTCTTGTGCTGGTCTGAGACGCACCAGGCATTACGTCATCACGTTGGAAAGTTCACGTCATCAAAGTTATTTGTCTGTGTACTCCGGTTAAAAAAGGTAGGGAAGGGTGAAAAACTCAATCTCATTTTCTCCTCCAACTTCAAAATTGTCCAACATCTTTGTTTTAATTTATTTTGGTTAAAGTATATCAATAAATAAAAAAATTTTTTTAAATGACCGGTTGTCTCTCTAGATAAGACCCTTATTTCTCGACTTTGAAGCTGCATTGAGACGGACATTTGAACATTTGATCCATTCTGTGTAGAAAAATCCTGGAATGTTTTCCTCAAAAACCTTAATTTCTTTTTGACTGAAGAAAGAAAGATATGGACATCTTGGATGACATTGGGGGTGAGTAAATTATCAGCAAAAAATTTTTTTTAAAGTGAACTAATTCATTTTCAGTGTGCATGTGAATTTTTCACCATGTAGCTCATAATGTAATCAGTGCACATTATGTAATAAGTATAAGTTTAATTACAATAACAATTGTAATTAAATGTTCATAATTTTCTCAAAACGTAATAAAAACTTGACATTACATTATGAGTTGGTACACACCATGTTAGTAATTTTTTATACATGCTGTTTTGTCAGGATTGAACGCCTCTGGCGGGATGTTCGAATGTGTGTCACCACTGTGTACTACAACATTTTACATCATCTTGAGGATTGTGGCCTTCTTGATCTAAGCAGCTTCACCCACCTCTTCTGCTGTCATTATGTTTTTTTACCTCGCATACAAGCTAGCCTTGATGCTTTCAGGGATGCATGGGATAACCATTCCATGAGGACAGAGAGCAACCTAACCCCAAATCAGCTATGGGAGACTGGCCAGTATCAGAATCCAATAAGTAACCCTGAGGTAATTATTTCCTCTTACAGTGCTTTCTTGGTTTTGATTTCTTAGCCCCACTAGACAGAGGGAAACCCTACCATTGTGTCTGTAACTGATTTCTTGTGGTAGAAATCTTTTATTTTAAAACAGGGGTGCCTAATCCTGTTCCTGGAGATTTACCTTCCTGCAAAGTTCCACCCCTAATCAAACACACCTGAACCAGCTAATAAATATCTTCAGGAACATTCAGTTACAGACAAGTGTGTTGGAATTGAACACAAGATTGTGCATCCCTGGTTCAAAATGACCAGAACCACATTCATGATTTTTCTGTTTACCTTTAGATGCAGTATTCTAATTCTGCTGCAGTTGAACAAGAGAGTGGAGATACTGAAGACATTCACTTTGGGGTCAATGTGCCTGCAATTCAGAGGCCTCAACTCACAAATGAGCAAATTGAGCAGCTTGTGTCACAAATTGATCCACTGCAGGAGTCTGATTCATTTGGAGTGGACATATACCTCCAGACTCTCACATATGTACAGACATTGGTTGAAGAAAGGGTCATTTGAAGGGTCTTTTTCTGCAGTTCTAATTTTTCTCCTTTTATCATGAATGTAAAAGCAGTGTCTTTGAGTCCTTTGGCCAGAGGATAGATTTACCAGATGACAGCAAGGTTGTAAACTGTCCAGACACCCATTGTATTTTACTACATTTGTATATGTAGTTGGATATAAAGTACAATCTATCCAAAGACTTACTGATGTAAATAATTTTGATATGTAAAATAAAGAAAAAGACTTTGGAAGAACAAGAGATTTATTGTAAAATTTTATTTCTTGAGATAGTTTATTTTAAATGACTAATGGTAGACAGTGAAAATCTCAAATGTAAATGAGTCAAATAACTTCCCTATGTGCAAGGAAACATTTCTAACAGGTGCCTACAAAAAGAACTGTAGATATGATAGTACGTAAGAATGTGCGTCTTGACTTAACTGAGTCCAAGTATATGCACAAGATTTTAAATTGCTTGTGTAGAGCACAAAAACCTAAATTAAACAAGTTGATGGATAAATCCCATATCTGCAAGGAAGCAACAGTTGTATACAAGAACTGTAGATATGTGAATTTGTATACAAGAACTGTAGATATGTGACTTAATGAATATGAACCACATATTCTGAAATTGTCTGGACTTAAACAAGTCCAAATCCAGTAGATGCTGTGTTTGCACAAGCGTGCAAAGTAGATGTAAAATCACCCATTGTCAGTATGTCAGCAGGAAGCATTAGGGTCCTGCTGCAGGTGGAAGCCTTGAAAAACCTCCCCCTCCAAACTTTAACCTGCAGGCTCTTGGATGGCACCTCCCATCCAGTCCAAAATGTCAAGAGCTTTTGCAGCTGGTCTGTGGTAGCTGTGTGGGCAAATAATCACAAGATGCATACAAACAACTCAACACTTTTTGTAAGGTTGTACACACTAACATTTAACAACTTTTTTCTAACAGCAACCAACATTAAAGGGTTAGTTCACCCAAAATGAAATTCTGTCATTAATTACTCACCCTCATGTCGTTCCAAACCCGTAAGACCTTCGTTCTACTTTGGAACACAAATTGTGTTTTTTTTTTTAATGAAATCTGAGAGCTTTCTGAACCCTCCATAGACAGCAACATGATTATCACTGTCAAGGTCCAAAAGATAGTAAAGACCGTTGAAATAGTCCATGTGACTACAGTGGTTCAACCTTAAATGTTATGAAGCGACGAGAATACTTTTTGTGTGCAAAAAAACAAACAAAAAAACGACTTGATTCAACTGTCCGTGTAGTAAACAGTACAGTGCAGCGCTTCCGCATTGTACGTCAGAACACCAGCTCACCATTGGCCAGCTTCTGCGTCAGCATCACACGCATGCATCGTGGTGCTCATATGGACAGCAACGGACAATAAAGAATCTCCTTTCCGGAAGCACTGCACTGTCTTTACAACGTAAACTGCGTATTACACTGACGCAGACTAGAAGAAACTGTTGAATAAAGTTGTTATTTTTGAGCACTTCATAACATTAAGGATGAAGCACTCTAGTCACATGGACTGTTTTAACAATGTATTTACTACCTTTCTGGGCCTTGAAATTGGTTGTTGTGTTGTTGCGTTGCTGTCTATGGAGGGATCGGCAAGCTCTCGGATTTCATCAAAATATCTTAATATATTTTCTGAAGATGAAGGAGGGTCTTACAGGTTTTGACTGACATAAGGGTGAGTAATTTAATGACAGAATTATTTTGGGTGAACTTTTACAGAATTACTGTAATTAAACAAACAATTTATGATAAAGCTTAAAAAAAACTAAATATGAATAATGATTGTTGCCAATTTGACCATCAAAGTATTCAGTAACAGGAGCTAAAATATTTTTTTGACAAATATGTGGAAAAGGCCATATTACCTTTCTGAATGTATTCGCGTAGAAACCGTATTTGGCGAGTGACAACTTCTGGGCACAATCTGTCATCGTCGTCGTCGTCGTCGTCGTCATCTGATTCAGCAACAGGCCATACAATGTGCTGAAGAATTACCTAAAATTAAAATTTAACAAATCACTAAATCAAACTGCACACGAGGTCGAACTTGCGTCTATTCATGTGAAGGATATACCTCTGGGCCATACTCAGCATCCCTTGCCCTTGGGAAGAGCACTTTAACAGCATCTTCTCTTTCAGTGATAAATGGCCAAATCTTTGTCTCTTTGATTCCACACCTTAGCTGCTTTACTTGACATTTAGTCCTATACAAAACCTAAGGAAATCAAGTACAGTAATAAAACAATATTTTAAGGAAGTGTTTTCTTTACACATCTCTGGGAATTAATGGATCTGAGGAACTCTTATTAGTCACTAAACACCTGCAGTGCAACAATCAGTGTGTCCAACATCAGTTAAGTCAAAATGAACAAGGTAAGAAATAAGATTAGGTATTAAAAGATTAACACTCACAGCATGTTGCAGCATCCTATTAAAGAGCCATTTCCGGTGGTCTTCAGAAAACCCAGGAAGGTCCCACATAACAGAAAGTCTAGTGATTTCCTCCCTTTCCTCCTCAGAAATGTTACGATTCCCTTCCAGCTGATAATTTTTATTATTACAAGCTTGCCATTACAATACTTCATTTTTATTACAATCAAATCTTAGTATTATATAATGATATATTCAGTATATGAGTTTACCACAGACTGGTATAAAGTATGCAGGAAAATAATGTATCCTATTTTCATTTCCGTATGATGATAGAAATGTTCTGCACCTACCAATTGGATAGTATGCCTCTGATCCAAATCAGGACAGTCCTTCAGATGAATCTCTGCCGTCTCAATGGCACCACCCACCAACACATGGATTATGGCAGGGCTAATCCCAGGAAGCAGAGGGCCACCGTGAAGAAATGAGTGGCCAATCATGCGACCAGCAACAACAAATAAGTCGCTATCAAGCAGAGTTTGACTGCAGCATGGAACAAGGTGATCCTGTTCACCCTCAAACAGGAGTGTTATATCTGCTACACCTGAAAAATATTTGAATGGTACACTATTAATATTCATTAATATTTTTTTTATAAATTAGGATGATATTGAAACAAAATTGCAATTATAGAATGAATACCAAAATTGAGAGAAAAACCCGTCCTCAACTTCTCAATAGTCATACTCAGGAGGTGTCTATTGACCCCATCCCCAATTGCAGCATCTCCTATAGAACATATGTTATGTAAGAGAAATGCTATGAAGACTTTCTGCTAATACATATTAAAAAAATACTGCAACAAATTAAAATGGAAAGACCTGAGAAAGGCTTAGATTACAATATTCATAAATCTGCTAACAGTTACCTTCTAATATGCACTTCAGTGGAGCAGCCCAGTTCACTCCCTTTGCCTTGTAAAAAGACAATATGGATCTTTCTTGGTCCTCAGGACTGTCTTTTAAATCCAAGTGGAAACGCAGTGGCTTTGCCTGGCTCTGTTCCCTCAGCAGAGTCCTGCAGAACAATATAGACGCCATGCCTGGATCTAAAATCTTCATCCATTCTGTGATTATAATAAATAAATAAAAACAGTCAACCATTCACATCAACCATTCTCTCATGAACATGAATGAATAAATAAGCTCCCTACATTGTTCCATTATACTTGGTATACTATAATAAATTGTACTTCACAAAGGTTACCGTTTGAATTATATCCTGCTTGTTCAGATGAGTCCACAGCTGAAGAAGGTCCAGGAAGTTCCTCTGTCTGATGGGCACTGTTATTGGTGTCATCCCTTGGACTATTTCTTCTTTCAAAAACAAAGTGAATTTCAGGTTTTGAAGTTGTCAAATGTAACATTTTTGGAATGTTTTGCAAAAATACAAGTGATACAACCTGTCAATGCAGAAATTTGCATGGGTTGGGAGTAAATCAGTTGGTATCACTGTCTGGCAAATGGGGCAAGTCTGTAAGTAAAACAAACATTTAAGAGATTAAAACAATTGAAGTGACAATTTTACAATATTTAGAAATATAAAAACATAGATTACCCCAAATGAATCCTCAGTGTCTGTAACGTGAAATTCTTCAGTATCATCCTCCAGATCTTCCTCAGATTCAGCTTTCTATTTCACAATTTGCATTCATTATTTAATGCTCTCGACTAGATGAAATTAGTGAATAAACATTTCAACAAAATTAGAGAAAGAATATATAAAATAACTTACTGAACATTCCTCTACATGTAATGCCAACATCTGAAGGGGCATTTTCTGGCCACATGACACACAGTTTGCTTTGGGCATTTTACAAAATTCAGGAGCATCGTAGGGTAGGGGTTCTGTTGAAAGTTTCTCTTGAATTGGAACCACATAGAGAACATTTTTGCCATTGTTGGACGCAGATTTTAGTGCACGCAAAGAGTAGCCCTCAGCATCGGTTAAAATCATGGAGAGTTTTCGGCGCCCACTTCCACCTTATTGAATAGAAATGTAAAAATTTGAGTATTGTCAGTTCCAACACTCTTACATGTACATCACAAGAACCCAGCAATCAAGTTTAATTATTTACATAATTTTATCACCCTGACAAGTCATTTGAATTATGTAGGCTATAGCATTTTTTACAATAATCGTTTCAAAATAGATTTACATAAAGTCATACTGGTGTGTCTTTAATGTCTCAATGCTTTATCATATGACAAGTTTTAGGGCTAGCCGATATGACAATATATAACGATGATACAAGATAGTTATATTGTTTTTACAGTGATGTCAAGTTCTAGTTCAGTGCCACAGTGACTCAGGCACATGCCTATGCATTTAAACGCAATTAAGAGATTTAAACATTGGTCAGTATTGTTCTAAACAAGAGTAAGTCATTTTCAAGAAGTATTAATGAAGATGTAATCAATTGTCGCAAATGAAAAAACCCGGCTGTCAAAAAAGTCTGATGCTCAGACACATCAATTTCTTCCTTTCAAACGCTAAGTGAGAGTAAGCAAGTCTCAAAGTAAGATACAATCAAAAGATATTAACATTTTTCAAATGTAATTAGCAGACTTTAAATCCGTAATTAGTATCTTGCTTAAATTTCAATTACTAACATCTCCAACTTCAGACCGAAATATGGTCATATAGCCCCTCTGTAAGAAATTTAAACAGGGAGCTGATAGAAAGTATGTAATGCTTTGGGAGCATACCCATGTTCACAGGGTCCTATGTTCCCCATATTTATATGGCACATAAGAAACACATGAAAAAGTGGGAAACTATATTACCCAGTAAAATGGTAGCACTATGTTAACACACAAAGTAAACTTTTTAAACCCTAACCCATGATAAAAAGTTAAATGTAACACTAGCTCAACTGAACAACACAGAGAGAGATCCCTCTATTCACTTGCTTGACTTGAGATTGATTGGTGGAGAAGGTGTATTTAGTGGAGGACTGTCTGTGATTAAATCCAAATAGTAGAGTAGTACAGAGTAGATGTTCAGTTCAGCAAATGATAATTGAATCTGTGATTAGAACATGCTTTATAGGCTGGGGAACATAAGTTATGTGCTCCTTTTGTGCCATATAAATATGGGGAACATAGGACCCTGGGAACAGGAATGAGAGGCAAAACTGTGACAAAAGAATGAAAAACTACATAGATTAAACGACAACGACAATTCTCTACTGGAATCTTGTAATAACAATCATATCAAATGCAGGAAAAAATTACAAATAAAATCATTACCAGTGGCTTTGTAAAACATCCAGCTCCTTTTAAGGCATCTTAATTTTGGAAACTCGTTCTCCAGTTGATCAAAAATCTAATGAAGATATAAAAAGTTGTCATTTGTCATACGGTTAGTCATATCAATATATGTGACACGTGCTGGCAAAATGAGTGGGAATGCGCACAGGCTAATTACAAGCTACAACGAGGTAAAATAAGTGAAATTGTCTCACAAAAAGTGAGACTTCATTAAGCCCTCATCTAGCGATCCCAGTGCTCCAAATAGCAAATAAACATCTAAAAGTATCTTTGTTTGTGTCTTTTCTGAGAGGAGTACCTAGTTTTCTCTGCTCGCTTCAACAACTGGTGCTTCCTCTCAGCACTCAATACAAGTTTGGTATTTTTTAAAGCGGAGTGTTACAACTTTGTGAATATTCATAGTGAATTATTGATGGCATGAGTCTGAACCAATGAAATGTGATTTTCAAACTTATGCTGACAAAACGATCTTACTCGCACTGACTGACGCATCCGAAAAAATGTGTGCACAAAAGATCCTATTGACATATACATAGAATTACAGTATTTCAAAATATGTATTCTGGCTAGTATTCACGCAAACATTATCTGTTATGTCTTAAGTGAATGTTAGGTTAACTGTTGGGGAAAAACATCTGGGGCCGTATTCACAAAGAATTTTATCTTACCACTAGGAGTACTCCTAAATCGCACTAAAAGATTTTAGCTAGGAGTGTTCTCTTAAAAGTTATTCACAACGCCTTTCAGACCTACTCTTAGTAAGGAAAAATGACAACTCCTAAACTAAGAGTGAGTCTTCGTTGATGCCATTCGAAATGCATATATAATGACATGTTTGTGCAGGCCCCAGTGAAGTGTAATTCAAAAAAAAAAAAGAGAGAGAGAGAGAGAGAGAGAGAGAGAGAGAGAGAGAGAGAGAGAGAGAGAGAGAGAGAGAGAGAGAGAGAGAGAGAGAGAGAGAGAGAGAGAGAGAGAGAGAAGTTGTGAATTCAATTAAATTAAATCAAGGTAGCCTAATACCCTAATGAAAACCGCCACTTGCCTGATAATGAAAAACGACACTTGCATTAACACTTGATACTAATAGACTACTTAAAGCAAGGAAATGTAGCTCCTTTTGAAGTAATGTAATAGTTGAATGACGGTAGATTATGAACTCGCCAAAACGGAAAAGAAAGCCCAACTGGACGCAGGATAAGTAACTGCTGCTGGCCCAGTTGGTGCTGAAAAAAAAAAAAAACGTAATAAAAGGGAAATTCGGCACTGGGATACGGATACAACATCGAACACAATCTGGGTATTGAGTGGGTTTTCTTTCTATTCACAAACATGTCCTCATCCTGACGTGGAGCATTATTTTAATATGTGTCCCGTCTATAGCAGCGACCACTCCGGGCACACCGGCAATATCCATAAAGCTGGCTTTGTTTCTTTGGAGTTGGCGAATGTCTAAAGGAAAACTTTGTCGAAAAAGAACTGTCGAATAATATGGGGTCTACAGAGTATTACACAATTGCATTTTCCCCGTTGCCAGGTAGCGAAGTGTTATCATACATTTAAATTCGGCATTGATTGGGTTGTTGCGATTAGTTGGCGCTGTTATTGCATCCCTCACAAGATCCACAACAATCAGTATTCCCTCACGGTTAAGGCGGTATCTTTGTAATAACTCTGTGTCATTGAGTGTCTCCAACACACTGTGTCGCGCGGCGATTTTAAGATCCGTTGTGAATAGGTCTTAGTGAGTTAGGAGTCCTCTCGACTTCTTTTAAGCCGTCCCAGACTTATGTGCTACTTTTAGGGCTAAAATGCTTCGTGAATTACTCTTAGTGAAAAAAATGAGGAGTCCTAAAGTTAGGAGTGACACGCCCATTATTTTTAGGAGTTGCTCCTAAATTCACCTGTTAGGAGCTACTTTTAGCCTTAAAATTCTTTGTGAATACGGCCCCTGATGTGTAACATTATATTAGATCTGTGCGGTACAGTAGTTCTTATATAGACGGTCTGTTTCATTGATGTTAATCAAATAATTGTGGTATCAAGTAAAAAAAGTTTAATATATATTTTTCCAATACATATTTGGTTTTATTACGAGGGACTTTAAGGTATGGTTGCTCTGTGATTTTGTTTTGTAACTTTCAGAAAACTGTAGCTCAATACATTTTTTTTGTCTGATTCCAACAAATAATACATAATTTTGAAGGTTTTATTTAGTACAGAATGTGAACAAGAACTCATTTTTGAAAATTTGCTAATTGCAGCTCATTTTGCCAGCATGGGTCACAAATACAATAGGGTGTAAATAAGATTGGGCACAACACACAAGGGCTAATTCTAAAATATTTAAGCTATTTTTGTATTCTTATATACATTCAAAAGAAAAAATGTGCGCATCTTATGTTTTTTCTAAAAGACAATCATCTTACCTCATCATGTTTGGCAGTCTCATTGAATGTGATTAGCCTTTTACCAAGTCCTGCATGAGCTAACAGAAGCTCTTCTGAGCTGCTCGGAGTTAGCTTTGGGGTGTTCGGAGCAGCAGGTTCAGCTAAAACATACAATTGGAGCTCAGTTGTTTTAATCTGTGGCATTGTTTGCTTTGGATGTGCCACAAAGCGCTTTTTCCCTCTGGCTTGGTCAGCTTGTGAACCAAACATTGCAGGAAATTGCCTAAATGCACAAACCAAAACAAGAATTAGTAAGTTATCAAATGGTTTGTCAAATCATCCATGAAAGCTGGGTTTAGGTGGAAAACTTAAGTGCATTTCAAGATCAAACAGAACAAAAATGCTTTCATATAAGCCAAACCTTTTCAGAGCCTGGGATACTCTAACATCAGAAGGGAGGGAGGATGAGGGCAAAGATACAGAGGGAGAGGGGATGTGTGTCTGTGGGGGGTTTGATGTTGAGCGGCCAGGCCCTGGTGTCAGATCCCTGGCGATAATCTGCACTAATGCCCGAGCAGCGCTCTCAACTTGTGCAGAAAGGCCCTGCACAAACAGTAATTTTAACACAAACTACAGCTATAATATTTAACTGGACAGATTGTAGGTTAATGTTGCATCGAGTAACCATTCTATTTGAATACAAGGAATAATAATAATTAGGGCTGCCAATTTTTCACTGTTAATGGGAATTCAGATTCTTTTCCGAGAACTGTTTTTTTTCTGACAGTTCATTTCAATGCTCATCCATGCATTAAAAATTCCAATGGCCATACTATCCATCCAAAAATAATATGCAAGAAGAGAATAAGTGTGCCCCAAAGCATAGTACGTTGAAAGGACTATGTCAAATGTCCCCGGATGGTCTAAGGTTACTATTTCCGGTAGATTTACGAAGTGTGGATCCGTGCACACTTAAGGAAAATATTGCCCACACAACCCATAGCTTTTGTTACATGTCAGTTACATACTTTTAGGGCGTAACGTTAGTAGAAGTAGGCGAATTGGCCTGTAATACATTGCATTACAGATAACGACTTGCATTTAGCCCCCTCTTTCAAGTCCTCAGGCTCAGTTGACGCATGATCGTAGTATCAGAGATGGGGAACGGTTTTATTTAATGAATATAAAATCTGAATACAACAAAATGGCATAAAACCAGTCAATATAAGTTACATATAAAATACTGGCACGGAAGGAAGGCTCAGTTAATAGGGACAAGGCGTCGTTTTCCGGATTCATTACGGGGAAAACCGCATCTCACAATGCAGTGGAAGACCTGACGTTACATACGGGATGATTGTATAATATGGGAAAGTTAGCAACTCTAACGTTACTGAAAATTGTCAGGCCCAGTCAAAATCGCACAACTCCACACATTTCTTCAGAATTGGCTGGCAAAACCATCTTACAATGAATCTTGTAAACGTAAAAGTTAATTTATAAGCTAATTCTAAATGTAAAATAAATCCCGATTAGTTATGACAAATATTGACCTAACAGGAACCTTGCTTAACTTCAGTTAATTTATTGTGTTAATTTAGCATCACTCACTTGTCTCGCCTCCTGATCGGCCATGTTGAAGACTGAATGTTGTTGTCTCAAGTTCGGTGTCTGTTCCCGCCGGCGCTCCCGCCCTGGCTGTAAGCCAAAACGTGATTGGTTGAAGCGAGAACGTGCTACGATTGGTCAGCTCAATGTGGCCGTTATCTGATTGGCTTGAGTAGGCGGTGGGTGGAGTCCACCTATTTGTGGATTTCTCTGCACGTCTGCGCTAGAAGTGTTTCAAATCCACAAATGCGTGAGGGGATTCACAAATGCACAGGAACCGATTCACAAATGCGTGCAGTGATTTACAAATGCACAAGAACCGATTCACAAATGCACAGGAACCGATTCACAAATAAATGCCAGGCAGAGTTGTGTTTGTAAAATAAGAAAACATTTGTAAATGTTTTATTTATTTGCAAATCTCATTTTATTTATTTGTGAATTTTATATTTTTTTGTGAAACTCTTTACATTTATTTGTGGATCTTAATCTATTCATTTGTGCATTCGATATATTTTTGTGAATCTCTTTACATTTATTTGTGAATATTAATCTATTTATTTGGAATATTGCAACAATAATAACCCCATAGTATTACTACATGCAATGAAGTGCGTATCAAATGCACGCAAAAACTGTGTATCATGCACGTAAAAACTAATTTTCGCGTATAAATTGCACGATAAACACTGCGTGCTATAGAGACGCATTTACGATCTATCTATCTATCTATCTATCTATCTATCTATCTATCTATCTGTCATTCTATCTGTCATTCTGTCTGTGTCTGTCTGTCTGTCCGTCTGTCTATCTATCTATCTATCTATCTATCTATCTATCTATCTATCTGACTGACTGAGTGTCCATCTATCTGTCATTCTGTCTGTCTGTCAGTCTTTCTGTCTGTCTTTCTGTCTGTCTGTCTGTCTGTCTGTCTGTCTGTCTGTCTGTCTGACTTACTGTCTATCTGTCATTCTATCTATCTCTCTCTCTCTCTTTCTCTCTATCTATCTATCTATCTATCTATCTATCTATCTATCTATCTGTCTGTCTGTCTGTCTGTCTGTCTGTCTGTCTGTCTGTCTTTCTGTCTGTCTGTCTGTCTGTCTGTCTGTCTGTCTGTCTGTCTGTCTGTCTATCTATCTATCTATCTATCTATCTATCTATCTATCTATCTATTTATCTATCTGTCTGTCTATCTATCTATATATCTCCCCTCCTCCCCTCTCAATCTGTCTGTCTACATTACTTGGGTGGAGGTGGTCCATAGTGTCACAGATCTTCACACTGCTAAACATTTGTCTATCAACAATCCATTTGTTAAAGATATATCAACAAATGGGTGAACAAACCCAGCACTTCTTCTGGCATGCAGCAGTGAGGCTCTCATTCTCAGTGGTGATTGGTGAAACAGTGTCCTTAGGCACCATGGGAACTAGGCTACTGCATGCTGTTTTTGTATCGCCCAGTAGCCTCAATTTGGCACAGAAACTTAAGCCCAAACTAGGCCATTTTATAACTTCTAGATGCAAGCAATTGCTTCATTAGTGATAGTGACAAATAAAGTTGAAGTTAACCTAACAGAGCATGTACAATTTAAATAGAAAATTAGGTAATAGGTGTTTTTATTTTCACATTTATGAAGAGCAATTCATTTTAAGTTAACTATCTTGTGAGTGCACAAAAGATTATGATTGTTTACAATTGGTCAAGCAAGCATCGCCTGAACAAATTTCGCATGCTCTGCAATGAGAAACAAGGTTGGAACTTGTCTTTATATTCAACATGTGTAAACATAATTTCAAGCATCTCTCAACTCTCGAACCTGACTTAACTTGTCTGTGTACTGTGGTTTTTTTGAATATGTCTTGTACTGTTTTTTTGGCAGTTCAATAGACTCTCATTCAAATGTCTTAAAATCTTTGGCAGTGTAACAGGATCTCAATGGCTGAACTGCAGTGACGTTTCAATAGGGAGGGTGGGTCATTCAGGATCCAATTTTAAACCACGTGCTCTAGGACCGTGGGAAAGAGTTGAGCCTTTCTTCCCAGCATAGGCGTATACATAGATAGAAAGTAAGAGAGAGAGAGAGAGAGAGAGAGAGAGAGAGAGAGAGAGAGAGAGAGAGAGAGAGAGAGAGAGAGAGAGAGAGAGAGAGAGAGAGAGAGAGAGAGAGAGAGAGAGAGAGTAGATATTTCAAAACAGTTCCCTGTGGAAAGTTGGCATGGCGTATACGGTCTAAAAACTGAACTGTGTGATTCATTAATTTGGTTATATAGAGTAATGCATTCCCAAACAAAACTGCACATATTTATGAAAAGGTTACAGAGAATCTTAACTGAACTTTTAAGGTTGAAAAAAAAAAAAAAATTGTCACAGTGTCCTTGTTATATAAATAGTAATAACTATAAATGATGCAATCACATGCAACTCACCCTGAATCAAGCCCTATTCCTAACCCTAAACCTATTATTTATTAATATTACTTAGTATGTAATTACATTGTAACAAGGACACCTTAAAATAAAGTGTGACCCTTTATGGTAACACTTTATTTGACAGTGTTCTTGTAACATACTGTATATTACATGTACTACTTACCATATTAATAACAGTAAATTGTGCATAATTACAAGCAACTAACCCTCAACCAAATCCTTATCCCTGTAGACATGTAGTTAATAATATGACTCAGTACTTAAATGTAAAATTACACTGTAACAATGACACCTTAAAATAAAGTGTAACCCCCATAGTATAGGAAAAAAATAATATGGAAGTCAATGGGGTCCTAACTGTTTGGTTACAGATTCAAAATATCTTTCTTTGTGTTCAGCTGAAGAAAGAAATTCATACAGGTTTGAAACAACTTGAGGGTGAGTAAATGATGACAGAATTTTCATTTTGAAGTGAACTAATCCTTTACGGTATTACTATGAACTTTTAAGGGTAAATAAGGTTGAACAAAGTTGCCTTTTTAAGTGTACTTCTCCAGTACAAACAAGAGGTTGTAACCTTAAAGGAACACTTTTTGCAACAAATTTTTTTCAAAAATTCCAAAAAAAAGTTCAGAAATCATTCTAATATGCTGATCTGGTGCTCAAAAACAACATTTCTTATTATTATCGATGTTGAAAATAGTTGTGCTGCTTAATCGTTTTTTTTTGTAATTTCTTTAACGATTCTTGGAAAAATAGAAAGTTCAAATGCTCAGCAGAAAAAAAAAATGTTGTAACAATGTAATATTCTTTACTATCACTTGTGAAAACCTTTGAGAACAAAAAGTCCACAAAGTGATACAAGAAATATCTACTGTAGCACAATTGCCATTGACACCAGTCAAATATACCGTTTAGCGGTCGCTAAAACATTTGACTGCTGAATTTCAGGAAGCAGACATGTACGTAATGAGACAAATGTGTGGACACTCTGTGATCCATAAGGGGAGACATTTGCGAGCTAAAGCATTTGTTTAAGTGGAAACAGGGCCTGTAAATCTGTTGGTTTGTCGCGTCAGACAGTAGGAATGTCCTGTTTGTCTTGGTGTGTATTTGTTCACTGTACTTTGTGTTATGCTTGAAAGCATGGCATTTGTGCGGTTGTCTGTGTCTGTGTGTGTGTGTGTGTGTAAGTGAGTCTGTACTGGTCTGTGTGTTTGATGTGTACCTTTGTGTGGGAACCAAGCTGCTTCCTGCCCTTGAACCACAACAGCTGTAGGGCAGGAGCTCGACTTGCTCAACCTCATGAGAGAGAGAGAGAGAGAGATAGAGAAGAGAGAGAGAGAGAGAGAGAGGGGGGGGGTGATGATGATGCCAATTAGAGAGCTTAACAAAAGAGAGATTAGTAAGAGAAAAATTAGAAGGCTTTACATCATAGACATGCCTAAAACAGCCTTTTTAATTTTTGTGTAGGCCTATTATTCTTGTGAAAACCACCATTAAAACAGGAAAGTGAAGTAAAGTCAACAGTACCAGCAGGCTTTGCAAATTGTGTCTGAAGGAATACTTGTCCTTGCTGAAATCTTACCTCTTCGGCACAGCCCGCCCTCCTCCAAGTGAGCGCTTTCCTGTCCCTGTCCCAATCTCAGCCTCACTGTTTGTGACGGATATCCCCAGGAAAAGGCAACACGGATCATGATGGCAGACGTTGTACTGCAGTAACCCTCTGACTGGAATATAATATCTATAGCTTTGCGTATGAGCTGTGTAAAAGATGGAGAAATATTCTCAAGGACGCCCTAGTGAGCTTTAAAAGATGTGAGAGTTTTCTTCTTGTAAATCTACTCCTCTGTGTTGTATTAAATGCATGCAAATTGAGGTGTTTTTAACAAGTCAATATCTCTATCCAACGACTTGTGAAGCTAACTCTGTGTTACAGAGCAAACTGGCTCCCTCTAGTGACAAAACACTCAAAGAAACAGTCTTGCTTTATGTTGTTATTTTATGTGAAAATTCAGTCTGCAATTATTGTTAATAGGCCTATAAGTGGAGACCTGTGTCTACAAATAGGCTATATGAAGTTTATAATAATGTATTATTAAATAATAAAAAACGAACTACTAAAGCGTGTCTTGGCCCTTATCTCAAGAATCAGTGATACTAGCTATATCATCAATGTGGACACGATTGGTATAAAGGGCCAGCAACGTATGTCTACGTAGACTGTCCAAGTTTAACGTTGATCGGTCCTTGATGACTTTGTTGTACAAATCTTATATTGAGTCCATTTTAACATTCGCTATGTCATGCTGGTATGGCAGTCTTGGTGTGAAGGCAAAGACTGATGCTTTGCCAAAAAATGGTTAAAACTAAGAGTCACCCTATCCTGTTTAATCGCCAGGTAGTTAGATCCATCTAAATGTTTAGTTGCCATCCTCTCTATTCTGAGTTTCCCTCTGTTAGGAGCAACATAAACATCCTGACAAGAAAGAAAGAAAGAAAGAAAGAAAGAAAGAAAGAAAGAAAGAAAGAAAGAAAGAAAGAAAGAAAGAAAGAAAGAAAGAAAGAAAGAAAGAAAGAAAGAAAG
The DNA here is from genome assembly GCF_949152265.1 of Phoxinus phoxinus. Lineage (NCBI taxonomy): Eukaryota > Metazoa > Chordata > Actinopteri > Cypriniformes > Leuciscidae > Phoxinus > Phoxinus phoxinus. The sequence goes on along the minus strand of NC_136878.1, from coordinate 32,581,622 downwards.
AAAGAAAGAAAGAAAGAAAGAAAGAATATATATAGCCTGTGTGTGTGTGTGTGTGTGTGTGTGTGTGTGTGTGTGTGTGTGTGTGTGTGTGTGTGTGTGTGTGTGTGTGTGTGTGTGTGTGTGTGTGTGTGTGTGTGTGTGTGTGTGTGTGTGTGTGTGTGTGTGTGTGTGTGTGTGTAATCATATATATTGGTTATATTAGTTATATATTAGTATATTAGTTACACCTGTTCAAGCTCGTTAATACAAATATCTAATCAGCCAATCACATGGCAGCATCTCAATACATGTTGGCAAGGTCAAGACGATCTGAAGTTCAAACTGAGCATCAGAATGGGGAAGAAAGGGGATTTAAGTGACTTTTAATGTGACATGGTTGTTGGTGCCAGACAGGCTGGTCTGAGTATTTCACAAACTGCTGATCTACTGGGGTTCTCACGCACAACCATCTCTAAGGTTTACAGAGAATGGTCAGAAAAAGAGAAAATATCCAGTGAGCGGCGGTTCTGTGGGTGAAAAAGCTTTGTTGATGCCAGAAGTCAGAAGGGCCAGACTGGTTCAAGCAGATAGAGAGGCAACTGTAACTCAAATAACCACTCATTACAACCGAGGTCTACAGACGAGGATCTTTGAACACAACACATCGAATTTTGAAGAAGGTGGGATACAGCAGCAGAAGAACACACCGGGTGCCACTCCTGTCAGCTAAGAACAGGAAACTGAGGATACAATTTGCACAGACTCACCAAAACTGTACAATAGAAGATTGGGGAAAAACGTTTACTGGTCTGATGAGTCTCGATTTCTGCTGTGACATTTAGATGATAGGGTCAGAATTATAAACAACATTAATGCATGGATCCATCCTGCCTCTCAACAGCTCAGGCGTCGGTGTAATGGTGTGGGGGATATTTACCAACTGAGCATCGTTTATACACCACAGCTTACTGAGTATTGTTGCTGACCATGTCCACCCCTTTTTGACCACAATACCCATCTTCTGATGACTACTTCCAGCAGGATAACACGCCATGTCACAAAGCTCAAATCATCCCAAATGGGTTTCTTGAACATGACAATGAGTTCACTGTACTCTAATGGCCCCCACAGTCACCAGATCTCAATCCAATAGAGCAACTTTAGGATGTGGTGGAATGTGAGATTCACATCATGGACGTGCAGCCGACAAATCTGCAGCAACTGCGTGAGGCTATCATGTCGATATGGATCAAAATCTCTGAGGAATGTTTCCAGGGCCTTGTTGAATCTAAACCACAAAGAACTAATGCAGTTCTGAAGGCAAAAGTAAATTATAATAAAATAAATAAATTATGCCTTCTGACTTATAAGTTAGTAAGACTGAAGCACGTGTGAGATCGTGCCTTTGCAGTATCTGACCCTAAACTCTGGAATCCATTACCATGGTCTGTGAGGGTGGCACCAACTCTGTCTGCTATAGTTTAAAACTATAGTTTTAAAACACATTTTTATTCTTTGGCATTTAATTCAGTCTGAGAGCTGTGTCCGACCCCCCCCCCCCCCCCCCCCCCCCCCCCCTCTTTGTTGTTTGTTATTCTCACCTGTAATGTATACATACAGTGCTATCATTGTTGTTTGTTTTATGACCCTTTATGTATAGGACTTTGGTCAATATGTTGTTTTTAAATGCGCTCTAGAAAAAAATTAAACTTGAAATTTTAACAACATGGCGAATGTAGTACGTCCTGATTCGTACTACACACATTCATACTATATAACGCACTTTTTTGAGCAGTCGTGAAGTAAGTACTTATTCAAAACAAGTAGCCTACTCAAGATAGTATGCGATTTCGGACGCAGCCTTTATGCTTTTAGTGGAATGTTTTGCATGTAATTGCAAGTGCTTATGCTATCTTAAAAGTAAATGCCCTTAGTTTGAAATTGTATTTAATGCAATGCTATTCTAACATTAAGTGTGGCTTAAGTAATCAAGTGACTAACTAAATAAACTAATAATGATACTATTTCTAATAAATTCTAACAAAATCGTTAAAGCATGTTTTTAAAGGCTACGTTGCTGTTGTGCCTCTGCTTAGGCTCTGAATTGACTGATCTAACAACTTGGATAAATGATAGGCCTGGTTTCACAGACAGGGTTTAGATTAAGCTAGGACTAGTCTTTAGTTCAATTAGGACTATAGATTTTATAAATGTGCCTTAAAAAACATTACTGGTGTGTATCTTGAGACAAAACAATGACAGTGACATATTTGAAGATATGTCATTGCAGGTTGCTTTCATTTAAAACAGCTCAAACATCTAGTCTGGGACTAATCTTAAACCTTGTCTGTGAAATCAGGCATGTATCATAACTTGTGCAAAGTTCCCCTTGTTTTGTTTATTAGCTCAAGAAACCAAGTCAAAATCTACTGTTGGTTCATCACTGTTTGGTGTTTGGATAAATGGATTTGTTTGACATTTTGATAAATTGAAGAAAGAAAAAAAAAAAAGGAGGGGAGGTTAGTTTGAATAAGCAGTGGAGCATGTGTATAGCAAACATACTTTGCTTTCACCTAAAACCAAACTAAAAGGTCAAATGAGAGGGTCGGTATGAAGGACAAGTTCACCATCCTGACTTTTACTTCCTTGCTATTATTTTAAAAAACCAAACAACCTATTATTTAACCAAGTCACTCAGCCAAAAATATGCAATTCAAAACGACCAAATATAAAATGCATGAATAATCTAAAGGATCCGTGCTGTGAGGGTCTATAGTTAATGATTGATTGTAATTTGATGAAGGTGATATAGAAAGGGTCAGTGAATCACTCTTCTGTTCTGTTACACACGGGTTGTGTTTTAACCTTTAAGCATTTCTGGGCCTGGGCATCATAGACATATTTGGGGGAAATATAAGCTAATGAACCTATGCTGTCCAAACATGCTGTCTAGGTAGGCAGCACACTGGGCATTGAGACACTTCCCGCTGAGACTCTGAATGGCGTGTCAACTGAAGTACGCACAGGGCGCCACCTGCATATGAGACTGAGACAGCACAGGAACGTACTGCGACCTGGGAAAGAATATTTTTGAAAAGGATAGACAAAACAACGGTCGTTTAAAGACAAGCAGATGTGGTTTTTTAAAAGCATGACCTGCTGATAGTCAGTCTTGACTATCATGTCGGGTGAGTTAGCATGCTCGCTAGCTGTCACACCACTATCTTAAGACATGTCGCGTCCATAACAGATCCATCAGGGGGCTTTATTTAAGGACATATTGTCGTTTTTGCGGTCGTATTGAGTTGAGACAGCATGCGAAGTGCGAAGCTCCTGTGGTCATGTTTTGTAAATATGTGAAGCAACAGCACATGCTAACGCGCAGCTAACGTTAGCCGTCTAAACTTGACCCCTTAGCGAGCTGTGTTACAATAAGTCAAATGTTACGACAACTAACGGGATGGTCGAGTGGCACTGAGCGACAAAAATATTTGGAGTAAAAGAAGCAGCATGGATTGAATGACTGTTTCGCTCTGATATTGGAAGTTTCAAGTGCGTTGATCGTCACTCGAGTTGGCTAGCAGTGTCGCTAGCTCAGCAACCCCAAACAAACAAGTAAGTTAAGTATTACTCTTTACAGTAATTGTTTTTCGTGTGCAAATGTGTTGTTGTTGTTTGTTTGTTTGTTTTTGCTTTAAAACACTCTGTCTTTTGTATTGCACTCTGTAAGACCATATTATGTTAATAGTGTAACGTTAACGTTAGATTGGATTCAATGCTGTCATGTATAGGCTACATCTTTTTTTTATGTAGCAGCTAACTGTAACGTTACAGCCAATTTGGCACACTGGCAATCTGTCGAAAATATCAGCTGAGCTCATTTAACCTCTATTGATGCATAATTCATATAAGTTGTTTCTTCTAGTTCAAGTTCTAAGGCCATTTGTAGAAAATAAATATCTTAATTCACTTTTCACACTCTCTCAGTTTAGTTAACTTGTCTAGTGGTAGAAAAACATACACAATTAAGTAATTATATAATTATGTAATTATATATTATTGTTATTAAGGTTTAATTTGTTAACATAAGTTATAACCGCATTTGTTACCAGGAACTAACAAGGAAAAATACTTCTAAAACATTTACTTCTAGTTAATGTTAATTGCAACATTTGCTGCATTCTTTAAATGTTATATCTATTCTTTTATGGACATGACCTAACATGAACTACTAACGTTACAGTCTATGGAACTAACCATGAACTGTTTCTTTTTTTAATAAACTAATGCTAATTTAGATTAATACAAATGTAATTGCTTAGTTAATGCATACCAATTTTAGCTAAATGGACCTTATTGTAAAGTATTAACATTGTTTATCTTTATTTTTCTTAGTTTACATCAGACATCATATTTTATCTCAAGCTCCTTGCAAACATGGGTTTGTCCTTGATAAACAAGTAGCCTACATTATCGTTTGAGGAAACTGTATAGGGTAAAAATGTGTAACAGCCGTAACTTTTGGAAAATGCTTACTTTTAGACAATTAGATTTCATTTATTGTCTAAAAGTTCATTACATTTTTGGAATATATTCTGATGTAAGGCACGACACCACAGGAGATTAAGGTTAAAAAAAAATACTAATGGTTATCTTCAGTTATCACCATAGTTGCCCAGTTGATAGGCCTAACTGTACATTAAGACTGTTGTTTTGTATTGCAAGTTTTCTGAAATGTTATTTTTAAATATGCAAATTAGCAATTGTCTTACTAAATAATAAATATGCACCAATTTACATACATTTCCCAGAACATAAATCTGAACATTAGATAAAGCCGGGTTGAAAACGTGTTCGGTCTTTTTTCTTGGGGGGTTTTTTCACTAAGGAGATTTCGTTTTTTAGGGGGGATTTCGGTCTTTTTTTTTATCACTCAGAAAATATCAAATCAGAAAATATTTTCAACAGCCAGGACAAAATTCACCATGTTTTTAGAAATAAAATGGTATATAAACCATTTGATGAATCACACAAATTATATGTTAACAAAGAAACGCCTTCAGAATTTAGATAAAATACTACAACTAAATCAAACTGTAAGGTTAGGTGCATGTAAGTTCTACTGAAGTGGAGATTTCTGACTCCTGTTGAGAAAACTGCATTTAAATATGTATTATTGAAATCTACTGATACAAAAATAGTGTAATGAACTGAGCCCTTAAATGTGCACTAGTGTGAAAGAAGACATGCTATGGAAGCAGAATATCTCGAAATTGACACTAGTTTCTTGTTTAGATGTAATCAAAAAAAAAAAATTTTTTTGGTAGTTCAAGATTCAAAGTCTGTATCTTGAAGGTAGAAAAAACACATGATGAAGGCATGGTAAAAAAGTGTTCAAGGCAGTTTTAATGCGTCCTTCAATGTTCAAAATTGACTTTTATAAAATATTTAGGCTACAGTCAAACCCTGTGACACAAAAGTGCCTGTAGTTGAAGAAACGCCCATATGTGTGCAACGTTTCTTTAAAAGGAACTCTAGTGAACCTCTGTCAGCTCAAATCTAGCCTTTCATCTTAACCATGTAATAGATTTCACATTGCAAAATGGTCATGTTAGAAATAAAGCATGTGTTGCGGTTAGGCAGCAGAAATGGCCCAGCCCACACCCGACGCTTGAAGGTGATGTTTCAAAAAAACAAAATAAAAAATCTCCCCCGCAGGAAGTCGAGTTTACTCACTTCTGTCTTCTTCTGCAGAAAATGATCCTGTTAAAGGCCATTGCTCCTTCAGAGAGTTTCTGTTCTCTACATCTTCTGTTCAAAATGAGTTCAAGTCAATTTAGCTTATTTCATGAGTTTTGTTAATTTGCATGGGATTGTCAGCCTGTTAGACTTGTTTTAAGGTTGTGTTGTGCTGTTTATACTGTATGTTAGTTAGATGACTATATTAATTTAATTCAAAAGCTAGAGCTTGAAGTTGAAAACGTACGGTAACTCAAAAGTGATACTTATTTCTTATTTCTTACTTATAGGCTACTTATTTCATACTTTAAACCATACTGCAAAAATGACTCTTTTGCAACACATTACCGTCTAGATTTTACACATCAATGACAGGTGATCAGAAACTTTGCCAACATCGTTTCAGTCTGACATTTTTGTCCTGCTGTTTTATGAATCTGTCACAGTGTGGATTACAAGCTTTGCATGGATGCTGTTGTCTGGAAGATGATGTTTATTGAATCATTATTGAAGGCTGTTATTGAAAGAGTAATTTAAAGAGACATCATCGAGCCCTCTTATTTTTCTTCAACCTTTCCCAGTACGAATGAGTTGTTGCAGCGCCTGCATCCCATAGAGAATTCCTAAATATAGAAAGGGCACGAGGGGAATCTGAACGCTTGCAACAGTGCAAACAATATGAGTCAGTCATTAATAAAGAAACATGTAGTGCAGTAGCACGATCCAATAATCAATAATCACAGTGCAGGTTAAAGTCAATGTCTGTCTGGAAAGCTTTCTAAACTCCACCATCTGACTCTGGTCAATCGCTCAAGGCCTTATTGTAAAACAGTAGGCATTTACTGTAAAAGCACTCCTGCCAGTTTAGTTCAAGTCAAGGCATTTCTTTTTCTTGGAGCAAATTTCATAAACCTCGGATGGCCTTTGTGTCCTGTTTTTTTTATGTTGCCAAACAGCAGCAATGATGACAGTCCCAGCTTTGCTATTATTGCAGTTCCTTTTATGCTGTGCTTTTATTCTGGTATTTCAGTCAAAAGTTTTTAACTTTTAGAATTGTTAATGGCACTATTCAAGCTTTTAAGTCATCAACCTTGCTAGTATACACATTTCAAAGCTAATGGATTTATTTGATTCTAAAGACAAAAGTCAAAGATAGTCAGAACAATTTGGCTTTAAACCCTTTTTGAAATTCAGCTTAGTTTTATCGCAGTGGTAGTTTTGTGGTAATATTTACCGTCAAAATTGGGGTAACAGACCCTAGTTTGTTGATCAGACAATGTAATAATAGGGCTGCGTCCAAAATTGTCATGCCCTTCACTCGCTAACTTCCCTCTGTCTCGTTCACTCAGATGTACGTCATTGCTTAAGTTGCATGAGTGCCCACCCAGTCTGCCCACTACTGGCGTAACCTTTGATTCACATTCACATGAATCGCGATTCTATCTTCTACCGATTCTAATCGATTCACAAATGTCAAAAATCAATTTTCGAAATGTTTCTTAATAACGTAATGTTGTCGGATCAAAGGCGGTTGCAGTGCAGCACTTTGTCAGTTTAGAGAGCGCACAGACTTGCAACGGAGGAAGCATTATGAATTATGAAGCTTTCACAATCTGTCAATTTTAACACACAATTCAACAAACTTTAACTTTATCACTAGTTAAAGCACAATAAACATGAATTTATTACATTACTGAAATGTATCATGTAATCGCTCAAACAGTGTATAAACTATGGAAGGTCGTCAATAAAACGGCTTATAAATATTATATTTACCTCAGGCCATTCAATGTCCATGAACTTGTTAGTTAGCTTTAGCTAGAAAAAAAAACTAGAGTGGAGCATTTAGCTAAATATACACTCTATTACATTATATTTTTGTCTTCATTATTTAATCTGTTTTGAATAGCCTAAATCTGTCAAAACAAGTTTATTACAGTCACAGTTTAAATGTTTATATTTCAACAATAAATTGGAGTAAATTATATTATGTGCAACTTAAATGTTTGTATACAACTTTCAGTGTTGATTAAATACATTTGATTAATTAATTGATTGAGTTGGAATCACCTTTATACACGTACGTAACCGCATACACTGAAATGACATAGCCTACACTGTGTGGTGCAGTACAAATACTTTTGCTTAAAGCTGCAGTCCGGCACTTTTTTGGGTTTAAAAATATCAAAAAAGACATTTTTGAAAAAAAACGTAACCAGCCAGTGTTCAAAACGATCTGCTTGTCTTACCTGGAGGTAGGAGATGTGGTGTTTTCCCCAGTAAATAACTTAAGTTTCACAATATAAATATTTCCATGCAAAAATATTTAGTTGTTTTTGTCAGGAGTGGATGAGCCTGATGCAAGCGAGCCACCACCAAACCTCCGCCGCAGGCATATGCGCCAAACAGACAGAGTGCATAGGATAGCAGCACTAATTCTGACTAAAGTATACATTTTGCTAAAGTTCTTGTTGTTGGAAATTAAATGTAGGTTGAATTAAAAATGATATACAGGTGCTGGTCATATAATTAGAATATCATGAAAAAGTTGATTTAATTCAGTGACTCCATTCAAAAAGTGAAACTTGTATATTATATTCATTAATTACACACAGACTGATATTTAAAATGTTTATTTATTTTAATTTTGATGATTATAACTGACCACTAATGAAAATCCCAAATTCATTATCTCAGAAAATTAGAATATTACTTAAGACCAATAAAAAAAAGGATTTTCAGAAATGCTGGCCAACTGAAAAGTATGAACATGAAAAGTATGAGCATGTACAGCACTCAATACTTAGTTGGGGCTCCTTTTGCCTGAATTACTGCAGCAATGCGGCGTGGCATGGAGTCGGTCAGTCTGTGGCACTGCTCAGGTGTTATTATAAGAGCCCAGGTTGCTCTGATAGTGGCCTTCAGCTCTTCTGCATTGTTGGGTCTGGCGTATCACATCTTCCTCTTCACAATACCCCAGAGATTTTCTTTAGGGTTAAGGTCAGGCGAGTTTGCTGGCCAATTAAGAACAGGGATACCATGGTCCTTAAACCAGGTACTGGTAGCTTTGGCACTGTATGCAGGTGCCAAGTCCTGTTGGAAAATGAAATCTGCATCTCCATAAAGTTGGTCATCAGCAGGAAGCATGAAGTGCTCTAAAACTTCCTGGTAGACGGCTGCATTGACCTTGGGCCTCAGAAAACACAGTGGACCAACACCAGCAGATCACATGGCACCCCAAACCATCACTGACTGTGGAAACTTTACACTGGACTTCATGCAACATGGATTCTGTGCCTCTCCTCTCTTCCTCCAGACTCTGGGACCTTGACTTCCAAATGAGATGCAAAATTTGCTCTCATCAGAAAAGAGGACTTTGGTCCACTGTGCTTTATTAAATCCAGAGTCAACGCAGCCGTCTAGCAGGACATTTTCAGAGCACTTCATGCTTCCATGCTTTCATTTGCACTGCCCACACTGCCAAAAGAACCAAACCCTGGTTCAATGACTATGGTATTACTGTGTAATTACTGTGTGATTTCATGTAATATTCTCATTTTCTGGGATTTTGATTTCGTGGGTTTCATAAGCTGTAAGCCATAATCATCAAAATTATAACAAATAAAGGCTTGAAATATCTCACTTTGCATGTAATGAGTCTATATAATAATATATTAGTTTCACCTGTTAAAGGACAAGTTCGGTATTTTACACTTAAAGCCGCTTCCTTAATATCGCTTCCCCCCCCCCCACAATGGTTGTCTATGTGCACTGGCAGATTCCTTCCTAAAACACATTAAACTTTCGTTTACAAAGACGTGAAACTCACCGAGTGGTCAGGGGTGTTCACTGATATGATCCCAAAAAAAATCGCTGAAAAAGATGCTTTCCAACAGGTTTTATCGTAGTGTTTGTCCACCTCCATTGACTTGTATTGAATGTGCTGTGTGAGGTACGATATTCCTCCGCCGCTTCTTCTTCTGTGTATTCAATGAAATGCCAGCGGTTTGCTTGCAATTGGCAAAGGTGCATTATCGCCACCAACTGGTGTCTATTATTCAAGCTCTCAACGGAAGAATCTGGGTGTGACGCGTTTGGCAAAATAGGGCCACAAACGCTAAATAAAACTAAAATTCTCGGGACAGCAGCATGTGTCCAAATTTTAATCTTAACCGTTCTATTTCATCAGATACGGTCTGTAAACAGGGCTTTAAGTGTAAAATACCGAACTTGTCCTTTAAGTTGAATTACTGAAATAAATCAACTTCTGATATCTGATATTCTAATTATATGACCAGCTCCTGTATATGGTAGTAAGTATATTTTTATGATAGCAGTAACTGTAAAGTCACAATTGTAGTGGGGTAATCAAATGTACACTAATATAATTACTAAGCTCAGATGAGTGAATGTGTGTTCCTCACCAGTTAAAATTTAGTACGAAGCAAATAGAAAACAAGTAGAAAAACTGATATCACCATTCAGCCAAAAAATATGAGATGTGATTTTTTTTTTTTTTTTTTTTTTTTGGCCATATCCAGCCCTACACCAAATGACTTGCATTCACTCGAAACACTGAAGCAAAATAAAAATGGTGACTCAGGGCATTGCAATAGGCTATAATTCAAGTAAACAGTGTAAGCTTGTCAATGTGTGTACAGTTCACACAGTGGTTGGAACTAGTGTTGTACTCTTTACTCAGACAGGTAAGAGACGTTGTTGAGAGTTCACTTAATTCTTCTGCAGCTCTTCTCACACCTGTGTTTTGACCATATATACAACATCTATAATTCTCAGATGGTTTGATACATACAGCAGACAGAAGTGAATCGGATCTGTTCTCTAATCCGTGAGTAATACCAAAGTGACAGATACTGATGTTATGGCATGTTTGAGATAATCTGATATGGAATTTCTGGGGTGTTATTGATATCTAATAATCCTTTTTGTGTTTTACACCTATTACCTGGAGCAGCTAAAGAATGAAAAACCTTTTACTTGATTCAAAATCATGTTGTTAGAGTCTGAATTTTGCTTGCATTTAGGACGTCTGACTAACTCTGAACTTCTGCTTTTTAAATGGCTGACAAAATAAACGTTATATTTCATTATTTTATGAAATGATTTATGAAGTATTAAAAGTGAATAAATACTTTTTTTTGTTCACATGAAAGAATGTGAAAACCCTTAGATGTAAGTGGCCATTCACACAGGACACATTTATGTGTTTAAAAAAGAGTGGAGGGGCCAAAGATGTCTGTCTGACAAACATCCACATAAACCTGACCTGCTGTTCATATATAGATGTGATTTTGACTAGATAACCTTACAAAGCATCAGGAATCAGATGCTGATAACATGAAACTGATCATGGTCATACACACAAAAAGACAAGATGGTACAAGCTAAAAAAAGAAAAGATGGTACAAGCTAGTAAGCAAATTATTGGTTAAAATTATCATTAATTTTATCATTCAAGTTAGCATTAATTCCTCTATATGCGTGTGTGTGTCATGGTGATGGTAGACCACGCTCCGACAGCCCCAACACGGAGTCCCTCCATCCATTTCGTTCAGAGGCTGCAAGTCTGCATTGCAAGCCTCGACGATGTTCAGCCTCATTTTTTCCAGATCCTCTTCCAAGTTGTTGAACCATCTTTTCTTTGGTCGCCCTCTCCTCCTTGTCCCGTGGACGTGACCGAATAGAGCGACATTTGGAAGTCGTTCTGTTTTCATTCAGACCACGTGTCCAAAGTATCCGAGCCTCTTTTTCTGAATTCGCTGGACCACAGCGATTTCCATCCCCAATCATCTTCTTATGTCGGGCTCTTCTTGTCACCCCATGGATTTTCCATAAGCAATTCATTTCAGTCTGCTTATTAGTGCCCATGTTTCTGAATTGTACAATAGTATGTTGAGTACCAAGGCTTCATAAACTCTTATTTTTGTACATCTGGACATGTCTTTAGATTTCCAAATGTTCAAGTTTTGCATTGCACCACACCTCTATCTGCATCAATGGTAATTCAGTTATTGCCAGATAACATATCGGTTCCATAAATATTATGCAGTGCTACTTTGCATTCTTCTTGGTTTGGTGGTTGTTGTTGGTAGATATTAGGGATGTCACGATGAGGACATTTTTACACTGATAATTAAACTTGCGATAACACCGGTATTACTGGTAACACCGGGGGGGTGGTTTTGAATGCGAGTTGCTTTTTACTTCTACTTTTGAATTTGCGATCACGGATACTCTCTGTGTAAGTGTGTATAGGCCTATAATTTGCGGACATCAGCGAGCCACTATTGAAATCGTCTGCTTTTTTAATGTTAAAAAACACTCACTGCTCTTGACTGAATTACTTATGTTTAATCTATTTTTAATTTATACAGTGGATACTATGCAAAGTTCTTTTACATTAGATTAGCCTACTTAATTCAATTTCTGTACCTGAAAATTGTGAATTTTTACTGGTATCTAAAATGTTGGTGTCATAACTGCCTGTTTTTGCAAAAACATTTTCATGACCGGTAAACAAATATTTACGGCCTTTGGCAGGTGGGGCAAAATGTTAGTCCTAGGCCTTGCTCGTGCTGTTTGGAGCAGAGCACACGCTATCAGTTTATATTTCTATAAAAAAAAAGCAAAATGACAGTGCCACGGTGGCTAAGTACTGTAATAACAACAACAATTACCTCAGCAGGCCTAGTAGATAATGTACTCTTTCTCCGTGTCCTCCACCAGGTGAATGTTGCTGTTTTATCTCTCATCGCATGCATCTCTGTGATGGACATGGAGACAGCTGTCTGTGAACCACGCTACCACAATGGTGATGTCCACCATGAGGAGCTCTGTCCAAAGCAGCCCACCGTTCTCAAGATCCACCTCTACCACAGCAGCCGGAGCGATGCTAACTGCACCCCTCTGTGTTACCCACCGGGAGAGTATGTCACCGAACAGCTCATCATCGATGCTGCCAAGGAGTGTGGTCAGTTATGCCCATCATGTGATTATAGAAAAGAAGCTAAAATATATTAAGAATGTATGATGTAGATATGATGTGTTGCGTCCAGATTTTATTGATTGTATTGGTTGCTTGATGTCTATATTTGTTTTGTTTCTCTGATTAGGCCCGGCCACTGTGGAGTTTAATTTATCAAAAACTGGGATCCTCACTGCTGTGTATTAAACAAAAATTATGCTATGTCATGCAACATTTTCGATTTCACTGTGAACGAAAATTGGACCGTTACTGAAAACTTGTCACGTTGCTCCTGTTTAGGGCAGTGTTAAAGTGATTTCCCAGCCTAGTGGTTTACCAGCCTGACATTATTTTCTTCTTGGCCATGTACACAGATTTATTATTGATAACACAGTATCTTCAGTATATATATATTTTTTATTCTTATAATTGGTTATTGCGAAAACAGTCAGTTATTGGGGGCCTGCTCGGGATCCTCACATTAATCAGGTCCAGTATTGATGGCTTATATAATATAAGATCCTGTCAGTCCACCTGTGTTTACTGTTTTAAAAAGATAAACATCAGACCAGGAGCCATCAGCTCATCCCCAACAGGGTATTGGTGACAGACATGTGATGGTCTTGTAAGATGGCAGACTTCCTTTACTGGTGCTGCTATTAAAATATTGTGAACGGGCTAGTAAATTAATCTGTGATTGATGTCATTTATCCTGTGAAAATGTACAGAAACACCTGATCTTTATTTGTCTATGGACTGAAGAAAGTTATTTTTTATCGCATCAGACATCAACTAATAAATACATTGGTTTGAAGTAGGTTTAACACGTAACTTATCAAATTTATAACAAGCCTCAGCAATTTTTTGTACCAATAATATTGTATAATAAAATATACACACACAACCATTTAAAAGTATTGTATGCTCACCAAGGCTGCATTTCTTTGACAAATAGTGTATATAGCAGTAAAAACAGTAATATTATGAAATATTATTTTAAAATTTAATTTATTCCTGTGATGGCAAAGCAAAAAATTTAATGTCACATGATCCTTCATAATTACTTCTAATATGCTGATTTGGTACTCAAAAAAAGGTAACACTTTAGTTTAGGATCCATAAACCTATCCATGACTATTAACTAGTTGCTTATAAATTAGGATGCACGTTACTAGGATATTGGCTGTTTATTAGTACTTATAAAGCACATATTAATGCATTATTCGGCATGACCATATTCTACATCCCTTAATCCTACCCAATACCTAAATTTAACAACTACCTTACTAACTATTAATAAGCAGTAATTCGGAGTTTACTGAGGCAAAAGTCATAGTTAATTAATAGTGAGAAATGGATGCAAAATTAAAGTGTGTGTGTGTGACCAAAAAAGATTATCAATGTTGAAAACAATTGTGCTTAATTTTCTTTTGTGGAGTCCTTGATGCAATTTTTTCAGGATTCTATTCTGAAGGATCATGTGACACTGAAGACTGGAGTAATGTTGTTGAAAATTCAGCTTTACCATCACAGTAAAATGTATTCAAAGTATAATCAAATAAAAAAGTTTAATTGTATTAGTATTTCACAATATTAGTTTTACTGTATGTTTGTATTTTGACCGGTAGTGTAGATAAGGACAATTCTATTTTAGTAGCCAACTAGTTGACCTCACAAATTGACTAGTTCGCTGTTGGACCATTGTTGACCATCATGATCCAATCCCTAGTTTATATGTGCAGGCATTTCTTACTTCACACTGGATGTTTTGGTGTGAAAAATAGTTTGCATTTATGTGTTGCTCTTTGGCCGTAGGGTTGATGTTGTGTCTGTCTCTCTTGTTTCATTAGCGTCTGTTCTTTATGTTCATCTGTTTCTCACAGGAGTTACACCAGTCTATTGCAGCCTGTTTGGACTGTACAGAGAAGATGAAGGGGTCTGGTTATCACCCAATCATGTTCTCCATTTAGACGAAACAGCCAGCCAGAGTTTGTTATTCAGAATTAGGTAATGCACTGAGCTCCATATTTCACCTAATTAACCTGGCTTATTTTATTTGGCCTTTGTCCTCTCCGTCTCAATGTTTTGTAGCCTTCAGTTTACTGACTGCGATATTTCCTGTCAGGTACTATTTTCCCGGCTGGTATAGTTGTGGAGCGTCTCGGGCGTACCGCTATGGAGTGACTAAGGGATCTGAGAGTCCTGTCCTGGATGACTATGTAATGTCTTACCTCTTTGCTCAGGTGAGGATTCCCCACGTCAGTTTTGCAATAAAGAAATTACCTTTAATTATGAACTAAGTGTTGTGTGCTTTCAGTGGATACTGAATCACCATAGCAGTGTTTTATAGTTACGCTTCACTTGGCCTGAAATCTGAGCATATCTTGCGTAATTGAGCACATTTATATATAATTGAATTGCAGTTTGGCCTAGATTATCTTCTCAGAGAAGAGTCAGTCTTGGTTTCGGATGTTACAGTGTTTAAATATGAATTACGCCACTGTGTATCTGCACGGATAAAGGCCCCTATTTACTAAACACATGACAAATAAAGGAAATTCATGCTGGCCGCTCTCTGACTCTACTGAGTGGGCTGGTTTTGTGGCGCCCGTTTGTCTTCCACTAACAGTATGTCATGCGATGACTGTCACTGAGGGGAAGGTGATTGAACTTTGCATAGTGTGTCTCATTAAGACATCTTAAAGGGATACTCCACCGTTTTTTCATATTAAACTATCATGTTATTCCCTTAACTAAGACGAGTTGATACATACCTCTCTCGTCTCAGTGCGTGCTCTTAATCGATTACTCGATTAATTCAAATTAAAATTACTTAAAATTACCAAACACCTCCACGTTTTCCCTATTTAAATACAGTTACTCGAGTAGTGTAATTCGACCTAGGACGGTGACGCAAAACAAAACGTTGCGCTTTTCTAAGCGTGTAAAATGGATAACTATATTGTATGGCGGAATACCATAGCAAGTGCTTGGGAGCACTTCGACTTGGCGCAGTAATATCTTCTGGGAGAGGGAGCGGGGGCCGGTGAGAGGATTTTTCACGAGTGAAGATATTACTGCGCCAAGTCGAAGTGCTCCCAAGCACTTGCTATGGTATTCCGCCATACAATATAGTTATCCATTTTACACGCTTAGAAAAGCGCAATGTTTTGTTTTGCGTCACCGTCCTAGGTCGAATTACACTACTCGAGTAACTATATTTAATTAGGGAAAACGTGGAGGCTTCTCTGCTTGGCCCCTATTGAATGAACTGTGCTATCAAAGTGTCGCGGCGCGCCAGAGCGATTAAGTGCACGCACTGAGACGAGAGAGGTATGTATCAACTCGTCTTAGTTAAGGGAATAACATAGTTTAATATGAAAAAACGGTGGAGTATCCCTTTAAAGACAATTCAATGTTTTTCATATTCTGAAGAACTTCAGCTTTTTAGTACAGCTTCACATGCAAAAATGCAGCCACAATGCTGGATATAAAAATCCTAGACTATTTTGTCGAAGTAGTAAAAAAAAAAAAAAAAAAAGACAAAAGCATAAGATTGTTTTAAATGTCATCTTTAAAAATATATATTTATTTATTTTTAGGATTACATTTTAATAGGGTTATTCAACTATTAGTAAAAATTAAATTAACTTAATTACTACATAATATTTCATGTAAATGTAGAAATTGAGGAAATAACAGACCGCTAGGAGGCAATCAGAATCGAGAATTGCAAGCCGTTTAAAAATATGAAAGAATGATGCATGGTTCTGTACTAAGCATAGACAAGTTTGTTGAAAGGACTAGGGGTGTAACAATACTCTAATGTCACGATTCGATACATATCACGATACTGAACTCACAATACGATATTATTGCGATACTCCAAGACACATGATAAACTCTTTTTTTTTTTAAATATGCTGTTGATAAAAATGCTAAATTTGGTATTACATTGGGGGTGGAAATGAATAGAATTGGACCTGGTGCTGGAAACTCAATGCACAGGACAATGGTGACACCAGAATAAAAATATTCATGATTCTGAAGCTGAAAATACAGAATTATTTAGACAAATATGCTTGCTCTTGCACATTATAGTATTTTAATGTAATACAGACACTAAAAATCTGAAAACTAGAATTTTTTTTCTCACCGTACTTTTTATTTTGGGTGAACTATCCACGATATATATTGTTGCATTTTCATATTGTCATATTGCGATATATTGTTACCCCTAGAAAGGACTGTCAGTGCCAGGTAAGCATATAGGAGATAATGTATCTACTTCAAACGTCACAACTACCAAAACAACGTGTCTGCACCAGACACGAGCACTGCGACGTGACAAAAGCAAATATAGAAAATATTTTTCTCTACAAAAGGCAGGCCCAAAAGAAAATGTTTGGAAACCACTGTCATATGGGAAGCTGTGCTTTAGCGGAAGTGATACGACCATCATGTTGAGTTCATCAGGTAAAGAATAGGCTTATGGGGTTTTAAAATTAAGCTGCGATGTGTTTGGAGGTGCATTCTGTCTGAACCCATTGGATTACATGGGTGTATGTCCTTTAAAATTGCAAGTCTGACACAGACAGGAGTCATTGTTAAACCCATCTTTGAGGCAGCAGCTTTGCAGTGTCATCTTGTGTACACTTGTCAGTCAGTCTGCGGCTGCTTTGTTCGTGGTTGATGTTTTCACAATGTATGTTTGTCCTGCTGTGGTATTGTCTATTAATGCACACTCACAGCAGTGTCGTAGTATACAATGAAAACAACATTATGTTAGCTTACTGATGTTTAGTTGACATACTATCAGTAGTTTTATAAATGGTGTTTTTCTGTGTAAAACCCCAGTTCCATGGTGACTACATCTTTGTGTTGATTTTTAAATGTAACATACTCTTAACAGCACTTAATATCATTAACCAAGGGTACTTTTTAGATGTAGTCTGTTATCGACAAGGCTAATTAATTGGCTGATAATTACCGTTTTGAGATTATTTGTTAGTGACAGAAAATGTGCCAAATCGGTCAACAGCCTAGCCCATTTGACAGCACTGTAAATGGATAAATATTGTGTCAAATAAGTGTTAATTCCAATTAAGGAAATGTGTGAACCTCTATAATTTAGTAGTTTTAATTATAGAATATTAAAGTCGGCATGAAATCAAAATTGACCCTATTTACTTTGTTAGCGGATATTACTAGTCTTGTGGTGAACAATTAATCCGTGCAAGTTAATACACGGAAAAAAATTGTTTGCCGAAGTTATCTTTAATCAAAGTCTGAAAAGTTACTTCCGGGTCTGGAATTGCGTTCTTTTCTGATGACGTAGGCTTGAAGACTTGGGTTGGTAAAACGCTTAACCACTCCCCTCAAACCGTTACTCTGCTATGGGCGAGAGATGGAGAGGAGGAGCGTTAAAGTAAAACCCTGCCCTCTGTTCAATATTCCCTTTCACTCGGAAATGCGTCACAACACTTGAGAAAAGTCGTTTGCAACTTCTGGTTCATGCGGACTTTAATAAGAATATTGATCATCATCTACAAGTATCAGTTTCTGCATATTAAAAAAAGCATAATAGTTGACCACCATTTTTAACACTGGATTAAAGGTGACATATGTAAGATTTTCTGTTAAAAATATTGTCTACTAAGTTTATTGCTGCTTACTACTAGTTTGCCATTCATGAGTTTATTTACCCTAAAAGTGTAAACATTGAGCCTCCCAGGTGCCATCAAATCTTTGAGAGAAATCTTATTCCAGCTCAACCTATTAGCAAGAGTTTGGGGTGTGGCTGCTGGAGGAGGCGGAGCCAGAGGGCGTATAGCCTGTGTGGGACCATGGCTGACGTGTTACATAGGAAAAGACATTCAGCTTTGGTTACAGGAGTGCAAGCCAAAATTTGCTGCATTTAGATCTTCAAATATTAATTATGTCATGAACACGACAGCGAACGGGACTTTACGTTGCTACGCACTTTCATCATGCACTCGATCAGTAGACAAATGCATTGTTTACTTTGATTCCAGTAGACACTAGAAAGCCTCAGACAGTTGTGGTGAATAAAGACAAAAAAATACGCATCCTTTCTAAAGGATCATGTGACTCTGAAGACTAGAGTAATGGCTGCTGAAAATTCAGCTTTGCCATCAGAGGAATAAATTACATTTTAAAATATATTAAATTAGATTAGTTATTTAAAATTGTAATAACATTTCACAATACTGCTTTTTTCCCCTGTATTTTGGATCAAATAAATGCCCTCCAGTTTAAACGTGGCCTTAAATCTTGTTTAATAAAGGTGTTTAAACATTGTTCCCAGAGAATTACTGCCATGTCATTTCTCTCGCTCTCTGCTCTCTCCAGATTTTTTTTTATTATACTGTAATACTGATGTGGTGTTCCCCTCTGTTTTGTGTATGCAGTGGAGGAGTGACTTTGTAAACAGCTGGGTTAAGTTATCCATTGACCACGAGGTTCAGGAGGAGTGCCTTGGCATGGCTGTGCTGGACATGATGAGGACTGCCAAAGAGAAGCAGTGCTCCCCACTGGACATCTACAATGACATTAGGTACCAATAATGGGATGATCTACTTGAGATTTAGACCTGTCAATGTATCATATCTAGCTATGATCCCATTTGCCTCTGTAAATCCTCCAGAATTGTGCCGCTTTTTTAAAACCTGCTTTGTTGTCTGAATCCAAACCATCTCAGATCTCCTAATTCATCATAGACATTACTAAACGCCTACATTACTAAATTACTAAACACAGCAACATGCACATGAAAAATCAAAACATTATCCTGAATGTGTGTGGAAACACACGTCGAGAGCACACATACATGGTTTGTTTGCACATCAATATAACAGACACAAACGCACTTATTTTTCGACTCCTGTATGCCACTGCAATCGTCTTTACCTTCATTACAATTCGCAACCATCAAAACTTTACTTTTGAGACTGGCTTGCTTTATCCAGCCAAGAAACCTAGTTTGCGTATCATCTGGGTATACAGTGGTGGGATGTTTGTGGCTCGCACTGTTCAGAAACAAACACAGAATATGATCGAGCTTGTGTTTTAAAGCAAAACGCATACTGTAATGAATAATTAACTGAAAACGCAATGCAAGTCTCTATTCTCTCTAAAATCTCTGATTTAATAAGCCTGGGTTTCTTTATTTATTAGTGCTGTTTTAGACTGATTCATTGTTTGATTGAATTTACCTACTGGATCATTGGACCGAAAATTCTCCCAGAGATCTGTTCTCCCAGAGAACTGATCTGATCGCAAACAGAGAAGCGAAATTAAAATAGAATCGGGTTAAAATCGAGATCTCCACCTACCAGGGTTACAGGTGCTTGCGCCATTGTAGATGCTCGGTGTGATAAACTCCCGACTTCTAAGATCATCTGGCTGTGTGACGTAAATTACATTTAATGACGCAATTTCACGTGCCTCAGTAATTTATTTGCAATATGTGCGTTGTGATTTTTAATGAATCGCACGCGTTAATGCGTTAACATTGACAGCCCTAATAAAAAGCTTTCCTGTAGCTCAAACAGTGGAGCATTGGTGCTTGCAACGCCAAGGTCATGGGTTCGATTCCCAGGGAAAGCAAGCACTGATAAGAATGTAAATGTGTATCTTGAAATGCAATGTAAGTCGCTTTGGATAAAAGCGTCTGCCAAATGCATTAATGTAATAAAAACAAAAATGGGACAAAGACTTCTAAAACTTCCATCTATCCTACAAACAAAATGTGGTGTTTGATATTAACCCTCATTATCTGCTTAATTCACAGTTACAAGTCTTTCCTCCCTAAAGACATGAGGGAGCGAATCCAGGACTACCATTTTGTCACAAGGAAGCGCATCCGCTATCGCTTTCGGAAAGTCGTGCAGCAGCTCAGCCAGTGCCGAGCCTCAGCGCGCGACCTAAAACTCAAATACCTGATCAGCCTGGAGTCCCTGGACTCTGGCTTCTACACTGAACGCTTTCAGGTCAAAGAGCCCTCGGCCGAGCAGGTCACCATCGTCATCTCCGCAGACGGCGGCATCCAGTGGTGCCGAGAACGACATAAAGACACACAGACTGAGGTAACCAGTTTTACATGTTGAACCTAAATGTCGCATTTCAAATTCATGAGTACTTCAAAATCACATGTTCACCCCCTGGCCATGCCTATACACAAAGCACGATTTAGACTTGTGCGATTGAAGTCAGTCTGTTCACAAATATATTTGAGTGATTTGAGTAAATGTTTAAACGGCTTTAACTTTATGAACTCTTTGTGAAAGGTTGTTTGTTCTAGAACCCACTACCCACCTCAGATGAAACAGATCCGACTTTAGATTAATAGAGGTCTAGTCAGGCCAGTAACTCGGTATTTAAAAGTAGGGTTAGTAAAACACTCCAGTGTTTTCAAGGCAGCAGTGATATTCATCAAACATTCTTTAGTTATTCTTCTCTACAATTAATTAAAAAACCATTTAACATACACTACCGTTCAAGGCTGCTTTTTATAATAAAAAATACAGTAAAAATAGCATTAGTATTATTACAATTTAAAATAACAGCATGCTGAGTGAGTGTCATGACAATGGCAAATCGGCTCTGATGTGGCATTTCATTTATGTTGAACTAAACCTATACCTGGAACTTTAAAACAATTCTTGTTATGCCTTGAATGCATTGGCATATCCTGAAGGAAATGCCAGTCTTCTTGTTTATTAATATTTCTGTACCGATGCCAAAATAAAAAAGGGGGGTTTCTTTTGCTGCTGGTGAAATTTCATAACACTTTTTGTACTTTCTCACAAGGACCTGACGACGTATTGTGATTTTGCGGAAGTTGTCGATATCAGTATCAAACAAGCCAGCAAAGAGGGAACCAACATGAACCGCATTGTCTCCATCAACAGACAGGATGGAAAAACTCTAGTAAGTCTGTTGTAACTCTCTGGGATATCCTTTAATTGTTACTCTGTTTTAAAGGGTCTCAAAGTGCTTTTGAACTACTGGATTTCTTCCTGCTATTATCTTTGAGAATATTTACAGATCATGCACTAACATGTGATATAAAAATAATTTCATACAGGAGCTGGTGTTTTCCACCTCAATGGAGGCATTGTCATTTGTGTCTCTAATCGATGGTTACTACAGACTGACCACAGATGCCCATCACTACCTCTGCAAGGATGTGGTCCCACCCCATCTGCTGGAGGCCATCGAGAGCTACTGCCACGGGCCGATATCGTAAGCACTACGGGAAATGCTTATGAATGACTGGCTATTTATTTACTCTTCATTTTTTTGTAAATGATTACATAGATAATTTCTCTAAAGGATTTATTATAGAGCCCCATTTCTGGCCATGATTTATATTTAGTTTTGTCAGGTTTAGAAGATTTGCGTTCAAGCATAATTGTTTTCATTGCCTGTGTTGACAGAATGGAGTTTGCAGTCAGTAAACTACGCAAGTCAGGGAACCAGAGAGGTCTCTTTGTGCTCCGGTGCAGCCCCAAAGACTTCACCAAATACTTCCTGACTCTTGCAGTCGGGGTACGTTCTTGCAAAGTGCCACTTTAATTACACAAAACATAATATATTATCAATTGGTTGCATTTTGTACTTAAGATCGAATATTCCTCCACTGTAATCCTGACCTTTATATACTACCAATCAAAAGTTTGGACCTTTTGAAACCAAGGCTGCATTTATTTGGCATTTATTTTAAAAATACAGTAAAAAAAAAGTAGTATTGTGAAATGTTATTACATTCATTCTTATTTAAAGTAACGGTTGTCTATTTTATATATTGTAAAATATGGAAAATGTCTCTTATGCTCAGCAAGGATGCATTTATTCGAACAAAATGTAAAAACTGAATTATTGTGAAATTGAATCGTATTTTAAAATAGCTGTTTTATATATTGCAAAATGTATTGCAATAATTGACAGCTGTCAGCTGTAAAGTGGAAATTCTCAGCATCATTACTCCAGTCTTCAGTGTCACATGATCCTTCAGAAATCATTCTAATATGCTGATTTTTGATGCTCAATAAACATTTCTTATTATTATCAATGTAGAAAACAGTTGTGCTGCTTTTTTCAGGATTATTTGATAAATAAAGAGTTAAAAAGAACAGCATTTATTTGAAATGGAAATCTTTTGTAACAGTATAGATGTCTTTAGTGTCACTTTTAACTCATTTAATGCATCCTTGCTGAAGAAACATGTTCATTTCTTTCTGAAAAATATCTTACTGACCCCAAAACTTTTTAACAGTGGTGTATATCAGCTGTGTCCTTCTAAACATCCTGACAGTCTCTTTGACATAATGATTTCTTTCCCTCAGGCGTATGAGGACGTAGAGTACAAGCACTGCCTGATCACCAGGTCTGAGAATGGCGACTACAATCTTAGTGGAACCAAAAAGAGTTTTAGGAGCTTACAGGAGCTGCTCAAGTGCTACCAGAAGGAAACCGTAAAATCAGATGGTGTCATCTTTCAGTTTAGCAGGTGCTGTTCACCAAAGGCCAAAGGTCAGTACTGCACCTGATATTCTCATTATGGTTATATGCAGGGCTTGACATTAACACCCGCCAACCCAGCAAATGCGGGTGGATTTCAGCGTGTAACGCTGTCCTACTAGCCACTTTGGCGGGTTGAATTTGATATAATATACATTTTTCAATTGTAGTCTTTTAAAAATGCATCTGAAATAAAACTAAGTGTAATCTAGTGTTGTCAAAGATATCGATATAGAAATATCTGCAGAAATATCTGAAACTTTTTTGCAGAATAGATACAGAAGATACCAAATGCTCGTTCTCGCTCTCTAATTCTCCGACAGCGAGTTGACGCACAAACCCTTTACTCACTCGTTTCACTTGCTCTGGAGGAATATTGTTGGTGGTACAGGGCTTGATTTTCGGCAAGGGATTGCGCGTATTTAGCATAATTTTACTCATTCCCGCAGATTTTGTGCTCACACCCGAAGTGCGTGCACATAAAGTGCAGTATATTGGCTATATAAAACAGTATAATGGATCTGTGCGTCAGGTCTTAAAGCGACAGCAGCCTAAAATACCGACTGCCAAATTATGAGGTAATATTAAAAAGATCTATATGCTAGTTGTCCCCCTATAGTATCGATGTCAAAATTGTGGCCAGTGAAAATGCTGAGGCTAGTAAGTTTGGAAAACCACTAGACACAGTGGCTGGTGAGGGGGGGGGGGGGGGGGGGGGGGGGGGGAGTTAATGTCCAAGCCCTGGTTATATGACATACAAATACCAGAAATGTACAACTCTACAATATCACCTGGAAAACAAACCTTTTAGATTTTGAAAATGTATTGTTGATCCTTTTATAATGGGTTGATGGTCTACTTTTTTGGCTTTGTGTTTTTGATGTAAATAGAGAAGTCGAGTTTGTTGGTGTGCCGAAGTCATCGGGGTTTAGAGGTTCCCCTGTCCCCATCACTGCAGAGACACAACATCAGTCAGATGGTATTCCACAAAATCAGGAAAGAAGACCTTGATCTAGTAAGCATCCTGTTATCTTATACATGTGATAAGATTTATTTTGTAAAGGAATTAATACTTTTGTGCATGGATGCAGTAAATAGATCAAATGTGAGCTGTAAAGACATTTATAATGTTACAAAAGACTTTTGAACTTTCTATTCATCTTTCCGTTTCCTCATATATTAAGCAGCACAACTTTTTTTAACAAATATAATAATAAGAAATGATTATTGAGCAGCAAATCAGCATATTAGAATGATTTGTGAAGTATCATGTGACACTGAAGACTGGAGTAATGATGCTGAAAATTCAGCTTTGCCTTCACATGAATAAATTACATTTTAAAATATAATGTATAAAACGGTTATTTTATATTGTTTCAAATATTTTGTTTAGGGCTGTAACGATTAATCGCGATTAATCGAAATCCAAAATAAAAGTTTGTGTTTACATAATATATGTGTGTGTATTGTGTATAATTATTTTGTATATATAAATACACACACATGCATGTATATATTTGAGAAATATTTGCATTTATATACTGCATATATATTTTTATATGATTTATATTACATATAAATAGAACTATTTTATATATAAATAACACATTTTTATTAAATATATACATGCATGTGTGTGTATTTATATATACAAAATAATTATACACAATACACACACATTTATTATGTAAACAAACTTTTATTTTGGATTTCGATTAATCGCGATTAATCGTTACAGCCCTAATTTTGTTCAAATAAATGCAGCCTTGCTGAGCATAAGATACTTCTTTCAAAAACATTAAAAACCTTACTGACCCCAAACTTTTGAATGGTGGTGTAAATGTCAAGTTTCATATGATTATGAAACATTGTTTCCAGGGTGAGAGTCAAGGTCAGGGGACATTCACCAAGATCTTCAAAGGGATTCGGAAAGAGCAGGGAGACTACGGAGAAATCCATAAGACTGAAGTCATTGTCAAAGTTTTGGACAAAGCACACAGAAATTACTCTGAGGTAAGATATAGATCAAATGTACCGTTTTAAGAGAAAGTGGACCACATAAATGTAGGGGGAAGAATGGAATTTGGAATTGAATTGTGACTCCCTGAATCGAAAAGCGAATTGAATCCTAGCAACCCACTGTCCTGGCGAGTTATGCTCAATTAAACCTGAACCAGCTATTCAAGCTTTTCAGGATCACTTGAAAATCACAGGTGTGCTGAAGCAGGTTGTATATAAACTATGCAGGTCAGTGGGTTTCCAGGAGCAGGGTTGAAACCTCGGCTTTAATATAACATTTTATATCAAGATGTGACATGTCTCAGTCTCACTAAAGGAAGTATGCTTTTTTGTGCTTGATTAACTGATGTAGTCTCTTAATTTGTTTTCCCCTCTTTAAGTCTTTCTTTGAGGCAGCCAGTATGATGAGCCAGCTCACCCACAAGCATCTGGTGTTGACTTACGGTATCTGTGTGTGCGGAGACGAGAGTAAGTGTTCACGCTGTTCACACGTGACCAAAATGATTTACCGCCGCATACTTGAGCTTTTGGATTTTTTTTGTCTTAGACATCATGGTGCAGGAACATGTGAAGTTTGGGTCATTGGACACATACCTGAAGAAAAACAAGAACTCAATATCAGTTAATATCCTGTGGAAGTTGGAAGTGGCCAAGCAGCTTACCTGGGCTATGCTTTTTTTGGTAAGAAATCGCAAAAATTCAGGAATAGCCCATGTGGATTGTGAGCCAAGTAGACTAATGCATTTGTTCTTTCACACTCAGGAGGAAAAGAACCTGGCTCATGGGAATGTGTGTGCAAAAAACATCCTTTTGATCAGGGAGGAGGACAGGACGTTGGGAAACCTTCCATTCATCAAACTAAGTGACCCTGGCATCGGCATCACAGTGCTGCCCAGAGAGAGTGAGTGAACAGCATGAAGGCTCTTTGGAGAAGTTGTGTGAATCTGTAGCCGCCTTTTCATCATACCATCTATATATTTGGCCTCCTAGTGGCAGTGGCACAGAACTTTCAAGCTGGTCATGAAGCAGCCGCTACCCTCCGCTTATTCTCTATGGTAAAGTGAATGAATAATGACTATGAATATTTCCACACAAAACAAATAACTGCCAATACGTCTGAAAGAAAAACAGTCGTTTTTTTAGGGCTAATCAACGTAAATAAGTATTTAACAATAACTGTTCATACCCACCAATTTTACAGAAAAGGGCTTTTCACACTTGAAATGGTTAACCCTGGGTCAACCAAATCCTGGGTTATCTTGCTTTACATACCATGATTTACATGCATTTAGCAATTAATCATGGGTCTTCAAGATAATGTTTCACATTACATTCCTAAACCTTCAGTTTCTGTCCTTATTTGCCTATTTGTGGCGTCAGTGTCACTGATTGGACGAATGCAGCACGTGACCTGTATATAAAAGCTCTAGCATTGCACTTCCTCATATTATACATTGCCGAATATACTATCACGTTTTTTTTTTTCTGACTTTTTGATCTATAAAGGTAAGAATGAAACGGTCTCTTCTTCACTCCAGTTGATGCATTTTCGTCGCCATTTGACATTTTTCTCATCAAAATGCAGAGTTGACTGTTTATACAACACATTTCGGTGACAAGATACCATGAAGTAGAATGTCAGTGCTAGAACTATTTTAGCAAAAGCATATTTTATTTGTTGTCATGCACACTGACCAGTAGAGGGCAGACGTCATCTTATTAAAGAGATGGTTAACCCAAAAATGAAAAAAATGAAAATTCTGTTATCATTTACTAACCCTCGTATTGTTCAAAACCTGTAAGACTTTCTTCTGTGGAACACAAAAAATAGATATTTTGAAGAATGTTTTTGTACACACAATGACTAAAACAACAAGAGACATTATTCCACAGAAGAAAGAAAGTCATAAGTTTGGAATGATATGAGGGTGATTAAATGATGACAGAATTTTAATTTTGGGGTGAACTATCCCCTTTTAAAGATTTGTTGTTAATAAGGTCCAAAAGCATTCTGTCAAATAGTGGTGTGGTAAACAAATGTGGGTTGTTTTAATAGCTGATGGCCAATAAAATGACAAATTGAAATGAAAGCCGCTTATATTTACTAAATTAACGTTATTTAACAAAATGAAATTAGGCCAAATGGGAGTTTATTTGCCTGATTCTGATAATTAAAACCCCCCTGTAGTCAACCATTTTATGCCTTAAAACTCATCTTTGATCACCAAAATGTCATGTTTAATTTTTTTGTGTGTGAAAATAATTCATGCCTTAAAAAAAGCTTGAAGATAACTCTACACCCTTGCTTCATTTAGTGTTGCTTGCTTCTACACCCTTGCTTCATGCTAATTTGCATGATCAATGAACATGCAAATTAGCCCCGCCTCCACTCACTCGCATCAGCTCAGAATTCCTGATATACTCATCAACTTTATTGTAGTAAACGCTGCACAATGGCAAGTGGAAATACTGGTTTAATCCAGCCATACAGTATGTTTGAACCAGAAACTGATTCAGAAGAAGCGGAAGAGCAAATTATACAGGTTCGTCTAAAAGTTGATGTATCAGTATGGTAATGCGTTTTATGCTCTCTATGTCAGAAATAAAGGATTAGCCCTTGGCTTGACTACACTATCAAACAGCTAATAATGTTTTGCTAATGTTACACAAACCATGTTCCCATTCGCCATCTCGGAGTAACACAGCTGCCTTCTAACAATCAGTATCCTCGTGCTTTGAACAATTGAGAACGTCAGTTGAGAAAGACGTGTAGTTCATCATAACATCGTAATATACATAATTCACCTGCTATATTGCTAAATGTACTTGATTTTTCATATCACCAGAAAAATATCCCGGTATAACCTGGCTTCTTTTGAGACTGCTTCAGAGCAGTTAATGATATGCTAAAGCCCGCCCGCCACGTTTACGGGAATGATTACAACTTGTTTGTGAATTGGAGAGCAAGGGCGATTTCAAACCGCGTTTTTGTCTGAAGACAGTCTGTCTTCAGGAGAAAATACTCTGCAATGGTGTTGACTGTTTTTTTTAAAATATACTTTCATGTGCAAATTCATCACAGACATATAAACAACATTAAAAACTATTTTCACCTCAGAGGTTCTTTAATATGTAGATTGTCACATTTTTATTTAAATATTCGCATTTAATTTTAAGTTCATTTTAAATATTTTTATAGTTCTCGTGGAGCGAATCCCCTGGGTGTCCCCTGAATGCATCTTAGATCCGAAAAACCTGAGTCTTGCCTCAGACAAATGGAGCTTTGGGACAACTTTATGGGAGATTTGCAGCGGAGGAGAAAAGCCACTTGCCAACATGGACAGTTCCAAGGTGAAGCAATACTTGTGTCCACAGTATACTAATACAGTAAATATTTATCAGAAAAGCCTGTTTTAGTACAAAGTGCTGTTAATTAAAGGTTGGGTAGGTAAGAATTGTCTAAAGAACTTTTTGTCTTTATATACCAATACATAATTAAAATGTAAGTACTTTGAAAAAGAGAGTATAAAAATTGAGTGACTCTAGTGTATTTAATCTTCAAAAAACACAGCTCATTAATTCCATTCGGGACGAAACAAGTGATTGGCTTGCGTGACTGTCACTCTCCGTCGCTATGACTACCGCCGCTATTACTGGCTTTGCCCACGTGCGCGCAGTCGCGCTCCCGTTTTTAGGTGGGAGTGAATGGAATTAATGAGCTGTGTTTATTGAAGATTAAATACACTAGAGTCACTCAGTTTTGTATACTCTCTATTTCAGAGTACCTGCATTTTAATTATGTATTGGTATATAAAGACAGTTTAAACAAATTTGAATACGTTTTTTTAGACAATTCTGACCTACCCTGCCTTTAACGAAATAATTCATACCTCTTGACGAACATTTCTTGTAATCCTCCATTCAGAAACAATTGTTCTATGAAAACCATCACCAGCTACCTGCTCCCAAGTGGACAGAGCTTGCTAACCTGATCAACAGCTGCATGGACTACGAGCCAACATTCAGACCTTCATTCAGAGCCATCATACGAGACCTCAACAGTCTCTTCTGCCCAGGTCAGGACAGTGGAACACACCCAGTCCCACTGGCATTTTGATGTGTCACAATTTATTTGTGTTGTTGCTTATTCTTGCACTTGCTATGTAATGTTGAGTGATGAAATGTGTTCTCAGATTATGAGATCGTGAAGGAGAGTGACATTTTACCCAGCAGAGCAGGAGCATCTGGATTCAGCACTGGAGCGTTTGAGAATGAGGAGCCAGTGCAGTTTGAGGAGAGACATCTCATTTTCCTGCAGCAGCTTGGCAAGGTGGATCACTTTATTTTATATGTAAACTACCATTCAAATGTTTGGGGCCAGTAAGATTTTTACGCTTTTCTTCAAAGAAATGTATCATTTTATTCAGCAAGGATGCAATAAATTGACAACAAAGACATTTATAATGTTGAAAAAGATTTCGATTTCAAATAAATGCGAACATTCTTTTCATCAAAGAGTCCTGAAAAAATTTATTGTGGTTTCAACAAAAAATATTAGGCAGCACAACTGTTTCATCATCAATAATAATAATAAATCTGCATATTAGAATGATTTCTGAAGGATCATGTGACACTGAAGACACTTTACTTGAAGGGGTGTGCGTAAGACTGACATGACACCTTCATAATATGAAGGATATTTCATGCATGTTTATGACAACTGTCATTAAAAATTTTAGAATTGAGCGAATGACACTTACTGCAAATATGACATTGTTTGAGATGTATTTTGTTATGAAAACTTGACATAAACCAATACATCACAACCTGTCAGTGTCTTTGTCGTGACAACTTGACATTACTAAGACAACATAACCTGTCATAAATATGTCATAAACATGACATAGCAGATTAATTATCAAACTTAAGAAAGCTTTATGGGTTAACATTACATTAAACTGTCATGTGGTTGGTTTTGACATTGGCTGTCATGAGGCCATTATAAAAGTGTCATGGATACTTTCTTGACCTCCACTACAGTGGTACAAATTGAGTTTGTCATTAAAATGTCATTAAGTGTTAATACTCTGTCAAATTATTTTATAACAGTGTCATGTATACTGTTTTCTTGACCACAACTACAGTGATACAAATTGAATTTTGAAAAAATGACATTTTAATGACACATTCAATTTGTACCACTGTTATAATGGCCTCATGACAGCCAATGTCCAAACCAACCACATGACAGTTTAATGTAATGTTAACCCATAAAGCTTTCTTAAGTTTGATAATTAATCTGCTATGTCATGTTTGACATATTTATGTTGTCTTTGTGTTGTCATGACAAAGACACTGACAGGTTATGATGTATTGGTTTATGTCAATTTGTTATAACAAAGAAATCTCAAAAAGTCCTATTTGCATTAAAAATGTCATAATTGAGCGAATGACACTTAATGACAGTTGTCATAAACATGCATAAAACCTCCTTCATATTCATGATATGTGTCATGTCATGATTATGAAGGTGTCATGTCAGTCTTATGCCAGCATGATCACTTGCATTTCTTCAACTTAAAATACTCCGTAATTTTTGCTCATACAGATAAGAGTAATACATCATTCCAAACTTTTATTTGTGTACGCTCACAGTAACAACAAAACATTGTGCTTTTGTAAAATGAAGAAAGCAAACAGGATGTGCTTTCTGCTATCTTGATCTCGCTGAACTGCGGCGCGTCACTTGCCTCACAGACATGAGAAATATATCTATAGAAAGATTGGCAACCAATTCAAGTGGAAAACAAATATTCTCAGATTATGTAATCCATATGAAATGTGCATACAGGTTCGTCCACTACTGCGCATATGACGAGTTAGCATTGTCAACTTAATCTCTGCAGCCGAAATAATAATAATTTGCTAACCACAGTAATTATCTCCTGTTTCCAGGGAAATTTTGGCAGTGTGGAAATGTGCAGGTATGATCCCCTGCAGGACAACACCGGTGAGGTGGTGGCAGTGAAAAAATTGCAACACAGCACCACTGAACACATCCGTGACTTTGAGCGGGAAATCGAGATCCTCAAATCCCTCCAGCATGAGAACATTGTGAAATATAAAGGCGTGTGCTACGGTGCAGGTATGGGATGAAAGTAGTGTTGTGAAACCTCTTGTTGCTTTAGGTGCGTCATCTTTAGACTCAGACATTTACTCCGAATTTGAGTGACTGCCAATGTTTTCCACACCCTCACGTGTTGGATCTTGTTACGATTGGCTAAATTGATATTTCTTGATAATTATGAATAAGAGTGTAGTGCAGAGTGTCAATGCATCTGCTGTCAGATGCATTGACATGTGCTGTTACACTTGGTTCAACTGCCTGGTCCGAATCAAAGTTTGATTCCAGACCAGCAATGAATAGAAAATGAATTAACAAGTGGTATTTAGGCCGTTCGCCACCAGAGATCACCAATAAACCAGAAAATTCAAAATTCTGTTAATTTTTTCAGCATTGATCAAGTTGGCATTTCTTTGAGTGCCAGTAACTGAGTAACTTATAATAACTGAGTATTATAAGCCATATTCTGATTAATATTAATATTACTCTAAGATACAATGAAGGTGACCATCAGTCTCTTGACTGACCAGCACAAGAATAGCATTAATAAAGGACACAGTCTAATTACATGTTCCCATGAACATTTGCTGTCCAGTTCAAACATATATAGCATGAAATGAAAATTCGCCCCATCTTTTTTTTTAATGCATGTTGAAATTTGCCCCATTGATTTTGTTTTTAATACATGTTGATTTTTTTTTTTTTTTAACAATTTATCCATGTATATGTTTTATTTTTAAACCTTGCCATTTTTTAAATCAAAATATCTTCTGGTGAAATTACTTCTTCCTCAAGCTTGCATTTAGATCTGCCTCCATCCAATCAACAATGTATGTAGGCTCTCATTTAGTTTTCATTTACGATTTAATTTAGTTGCTAATTTAATAACTAAACTTATTTTGTAATTTGATATTAAAACCTCTTGCATCTGTCTAGAAGTGCTTGAATCATATTGGTCAGACTGATTAAATGATAATGCTTAAAACATTTGGTATGTTGCATTATCCTGCATTGCGGATTAATGTTTTACTTCCATAAATGCACCAAACCCAGCTCTTGTCTCAAATAGATTAGAATCCGAACCAGAGGAGAACTCCCCAAACTAGTACATGATTTTTAAAACCGTGTGCATCTAGTTATTGAGCGCTCTCCAGTGTTTCTTGACTGATTTTTTTACCACATTGAAGAACTGTGCTTCTGTCTTAATGTCGGCTTATTGCAAGCTTATCGTAATGTCTTGTTCTCTCAGGAAGGAGAAACCTTCGACTGATTATGGAGTACCTGCCTTACGGAAGTCTACGAGACTATCTCAACAAGAACAAAGACAGGATTGACCACAAGAAACTTGTGCATTATGCATCTCAAATAAGCAAGGTAATAAAGACCTTTCTTCTTATACCAGTGGTTCTCAACCAGGGGGCCTCAGTGTGAAACCAGGATTTGAAACAAGACAAAACGAGCAGTTAAAAAGCAAGATATTTATTATTATAATTCTCCCCCTTTTTTTTTTTTTTTGAAGAACCAGGATTCCCTTTGTCTTAAACCCATATACGAAAAAGTGTGATTTATAGACCTGATAAGACCTTGTAGTCTTAAGATTCCATATGCATTTTTTATAGTGAATATACACTTTTGTAGTTACGCCAAGCTCTAAAACAAAGGGTTCTCAACTCTGTCCTCCGAGATCCACTTTCCTGCAGAGTTTAGCTCCAAACCTGATTAAAAATAGAAATGAATGAGAAGTGCCATAAATTAAATCATACCTGTTGCACAATTATCTGTGACTTCTCTTATAAAACAGCATTTTTTTTTTTGGTGTATTCTTGAAATTTAGATAAGTTATGGTATTTTTAAACCATAGGCAAAAGTTGTTGCCTGTTGGTTTTTGTTCATGGTATTCAGCTACAATAAAATGTTTTCCAATAAGACTTCAAATAAATGTGAATGATATATCTAAGTTTTTTTTTTTACCTTATCAGAATCGAAATTAGGAATTGATAAGAATCGGAATTGTTAAAATTCAAACGATACCCAACCCTAGTCTTGTAGTAATATTATCGTATTATGCGTCTCTGTTCTGTAAGCCTCCTCTTTCTTTCACTTCCTTTCAAAACAAAATGTCTCTTCACTGTTTTTCCCTTATCTTATTCCACAACAATGTTGAATCTTCTGGAATTTTCACGTCTGCTGTCTCTACAGGGAATGGAATACCTTGCGACAAAGCGGTACATTCACAGAGACCTGGCCACACGAAACATCCTAGTGGAGAGTGAGTTCAGGGTGAAGATTGGTGACTTTGGCTTGACCAAGGTTTTACCTCAGGACAAAGAGTATTACAAGGTTAAAGAACCTGGAGAGAGTCCAATATTCTGGTATGTTTGTTTTTCATTCAAACCTGTATGACTTTCATGTTTCGTTGGAACACAAGATGATCCGCAGTAAGATTTCATAGAGGTTTAGAACAACATGTCTAAAAAGATGTGTTTGTTGTGACAGGTATGCGCCCGAGTCTCTTACTGAGAGTAAGTTCTCAGTAGCGTCAGACATCTGGAGTTTTGGAGTGGTTCTGTATGAACTCTTTACATACAGCGACAAGCTCTGTAGCCCACCTACAGTAAGTATCACAGCTGTTCTTTGCCATTTCTCGTTTTGTTTTCTGGACATGCCACATTCACAATAAGGGCAACATTTAACAGTTGCTTGTTTTGAATTGCTTTAGCTATGTAAATCACACAGGACATGTCCAAAAAACCCGTCAATGACACCGCATAGAATGACTGTTAAATAAGAAGCTCTATTTTGTTGTGTTTAGGTTTTCCTGAGTATGATGGGAGGTGACAAGCAGGGACAAACGATAGTCTATCATCTCATTGAACTCTTGAAAAGAGGAAACCGTTTACCCCAACCTATGGGCTGTCCCTCAGAGGTACCAGATCTCAGAACACATTCAACACAATGTCTTAAAAAGGAAATATAAAAAACTGTGGAAACACGCCATCACAGTCTGTGAAAAGGTTCTATTATAATGATTTCTGAAGGATCATGTGACACTGAAAACTGGAGTTATGATGCTGAAAATTCAGCTTTGATCACATGAATAAATTACATTTTACAATATATTACAATAGAACACAGTCATTTAAATTGTAATACTATTATTTCACAATTGATCAAATAAATCCAGCCTTGCTTGATCATACGAGACTAATGTTAAAACGTAAATGACTGACCCTAAGCTTATGAATGGTGTATAATTGTGAAAATGATCAATAATTCCGGTCAAAAACAGGTCTTTGTAAATCAGCTCTTGTTAAACACTGACTTTTTGAATTCTTTTAGATGTGCGAGATCATGCAGGAATGCTGGGACAACGATCTCAGTCTTCGGCCAACCTTCAAGGAGCTCGCTCTCCGTGTAGACCTGATCCGGGACAGTAGCGATTCAGACCGATATACCCAAGTGCCTGAGTTTTAAGGGAGAAGCTTCACTCGCTCACCGCCGCCACCCAGATATCCAGCTTTTGAGTCTGTCCTCTGGCCCTGCCCGCTGTCTTAAAATCCTTCTTTGTGCCATTACGGCAGATCTAACCCCAGGACTTGATCACCTCATCTTCTGTCTGAACAATTAACGTCATTTATATCAAGAATGGGTTTCTCTTTTGCTAGCAGTGCTGGCATGCGCCCGTCTATCAGCGATGGTATAAATGAATGAATCGTTTTATTAAGAAATGCAAGAGCTGTGCATTTTTACATCCATGTGTTTGTACAGATATAAAGATGATTTTATAATTTTATAAAAATGAAATGAATTTTTTGGAAGCAGCGTCATGTAAATTAAGATTTTAAAAAAGATATATATAATTGTTTATTGGTTGTTTGTTGTAATGCAGGTGGTGTCTGATTGAAAAGATAAAAAAGATCTTGCTATTGTAAGTCTTTCTGTTTTTCTTGGAATAAAAAATGCTAATGCGTTTCAGTCATCGCTACAGCCCAAAATAGCCGTTAAAGAGCCATTTCCCAGTGGTATATTCCACATGAACCTCTTTGTAAAGCAATGGGAATGTGGAGTACGCGCTAACGTATTGCTCTTCAGCGCCACAGTCGGTCAAACTGCTATTCACAATTCAAGGAATTCTTTGGATAGACTGTAGAAATACATTTTTTGTTTTTTGTCCCCAAACAGTTTGATATTGGTTTACTTCAAGAAAGAACATGCGGTTTGTGTATTCTGATCCGTCAGGCCCCTGGAGCTTTGGAAGGGCAACAGTGCGGGGTGTCAAACATAGACTTGACATTATCCTCTTACCGCTGGCTGGTACCAGTTTTCACCACACCGACTGACCCTTGTGTTATTGCACCAATTTGAAAGTTTCTGAAATGAAACTGATCTGAGTACACTACTCAGAACTATTTTGTGACAATTGAAGCTTGTTAACATAAGCAGCATTGGCCTGTAAGCCAAACATTCTGCTTTGCTTTGTCCTTTCATTGTTTACTGAAATGTAAACAGTTCAGTCGTTTCCCACAATCCAAAGTCAGAAGTGAACGACTTTTTAGTCGTATCGCTGTAATTTTGGCGTTCACGTGTCTTATTTTGAATATTTTAAGTACAGATATTAGCATGCATTTTCATCTATCATGAATCACTTTGCTTATAATCACAATTTGATTTGTATTATGATGCCAATTTCTCTGCAGTTCCTAAAATCCCTGATTTTGTTCCTGAGACCAGCTTGGATTTGGCTCCCACTATTTAGTTCACATTATTATGGTAACCATGGCATTCACAATACAGAGTTTTGCTTTATTGAAGCAACCATTAATATGCTGACAGTGTCTTCTTAGTAATTCAGGACAGTGCAGAAGACTTCATGTACTCTTGATGTACTGTAATTGATCTGTTCTTTCACATTTACAAGACCTCTGTTAACTCGCATTATATATTTGTGTGTTCTACAGATAGAGATTGTTACAGATATTGATTGTAACACATGTTGAACATGTTTAGATGAATATGAATTCTGGCAGGAGGATGATTCCAGGTTGACATCCAGCTCATGTTTCAGAGAAATGGGTGTGGAAGAACATTCTTTAATAATTGAACCAACATTTATGTGTTGCATATGCATTAGTGAAATCAGTATTTTGATGAAAATGCATGAGAGAATGGGCGGAAGTATGGCATGCCTTTTATTCCTTAAACTATATTATTCATCTGTTTCAGTCATGTGACTTTACTCATCTGCCACATTTATGGCCATCAGTCAGGGAAAGTAATGGCAGTGAATACAAAAAAAAAATTGACCACTGAATTTGATCCTTAACAGGTCCAACCATATTGACACTACCATATCTTACATTCATGGACATTTATATATTAAATCCAATATCCATTTTCTGGTGCTTTATACAAGGATATATCCTAGATTTAGTGTGTCAGTAGGAAATTTTATAGTTTACATTAACAAACGTTCCTCTTGCCATTAATTGTAATAATCCAGAGATATGTTTGTGTGCACAAGGAGTCTGATAACAGCCGGTATTATCTGATATCACCATCAAGTCTGTCTAGTATTACATGAAGAAACAGAGAAAAACCTGAGCCTAAATCCAGAAGAACTGTGGCTGAAACTGAACGTTTCCAAGACCCTTGAAGAAACCCACCTGCAAAGTTACCTGAAAAACTATGTGCAATTGTACCTGGACATAAGCTGTTTTAAACGCAAAGGGTGGTCACACCAAATATTGATTTGATTTAGTTGATAGGCGTTAACTGATTAATAAAATCTATTTATGACATAATTTTTAAAAGGATCCTCACTTAAGTGCCTAAAAACTTCACAGAACTGTAGTTCTCTTACGTAGAGTTCTCTCCTACTGCGTCGATTAGCGACGCTACGGGAAAGATATTTCTTTTTCGAGATTGAAGCATAAAAATTAATCCTTAATTTTGTAAAATATGTAAAACGCTTTTCTGTAGCATACAACCTTAGGCAGAGCAATACCGCACGCCCATCGGCTGCTCTGCCAGAAAAGCACAGCCTATGCGAGGCCAGAGACGCTGACCAATGAGGGCGCTTCGCGCCCTTCTGCGTCATCTCCCGCCGAAACAGGCGTGGCCTAGGTCTATAAATACCAAGCATAGCTGCTTCCACTCCGATTTTCTATTCTTCACGAAGCTACACGCATCGTAGGACCGGATTCGAGCCACCACAGCCGTCTGATACAGCACCTCAGCAGGACGAGCCCTTACCTGAAGCCGCTGGTCTTCGCCGCCTTCAGCCGCCGTTCCCTGCTGCGCTTCTCCGGCGTGGAATATCCTTTATATTATGTGTGTGTGTTTTGTGTGTGTGTTCGCCGTCGCGACACACAGTTTTTCCACCACTAAAAGAGCCGAGCGTCTTTTTCAAGATGCCTCGCACCTCCTGTGGCTCGTGTAGAGCCCCGCTCAGCGACGGGGACCACGTGCTTGTGTTTCCTGCCTGGGTGATGATCACGCAGCTTCAGCTCTCGTCGATGGCGGCTGCCATCACTGTGATTTGATGCCTACGGTGACTCTGCGGACTCGCCTGGGGTTCATTTACTGAAGCTGCATCTTTCCGCCCGCTGTAGTGCCGCGCCGTGAAAAGCGCCGTGCTCAGCGGAGCCCGGAACCTCCCTCCACCACGAGGTGCTCGCCGCTGCTGCCGCCAGCTTCTCCGCCCGCTTCGCTGGACTCTCTGACCGACGGACAAGGGCCGCTGTGTGCCGCCGCGTCCGTCATGGACGAGGGTGAAGCCGCGTCTGTGGAGGACGACTGCTATTCTCTCCTCGCTTCGGGTAGCGAGGGATGGGCGAGCTCCGAGGATCTCCCCTCCCCCGCCGCTCATGAGCGTCGACGGAGAAAGACCAGCATCGATGCGCTTACCGGCTGGATGGCTGCTTTTCTGCAGAGGAACGTACGTTACCGTCCTCACGACCCGCGCCTTTTTCTTCCTGAATTCACGAAGAAATCGCGGAGTCCCGGAAAGCCCCGTTTTCAGCCAGGATGCGCACTTCTGCTTCGAGGAAAGCTACAGTGTTAAAATCCCGCCGCGGCCGGATTTCACTAAAATGTCTCGCTCGCACAGTCCCAACATACGCGACCGTGCCAGTGTATTTTGCAGTCACCAAATCGGCATCAATGCCCGTTTGCCTGCACACAAACGCCGTTTTCACGACGCCCCAGGTAAATCTGAAAATGTATTTTCTGGTGTCCCGGCCACGGCCGATGGTGTAATGTGTGTATCCGTAATGCCCACGACCCAGTGCCCATTCGTACACACAAGCACAGCCCTACACAACAGGGCTTGCACACATAAAATCGACTCTGTCGATTGTGCGTCACATGTAAGTTAGTGAACGTGCCCGCTTTTCAGTGCCCACAATCACTACACACTGTATGTCCCGTGGTTTCTGTAAAAACGAAACTAATGCACGGTCAGTCGGTTCTGATAGACAGTACTCTCTGTGCTACACGGTGTCCCGGCCACAGCCGATGATGTAATGTGTGTAACTGTATGCCCACGACCCAGTGCCCATTCGTACACACAATACAGGGCTTGCACACATAAAATCGACTCTGTCGATTGTGCATCATATGTAGTGAGCGTGCCCGCTTTCAAGTGCCCACAATCACTACAAGCTACATGTCACACGTTTTCTATGAAACGAAACCGATGCACGGTCAGTTAGTTCTAATAGACAGTACTCCCCAGTGCTATAAATGTACCCGCGTTCACGCACCCACATTTATTCTCAAACATGCCGAGCCGTACGAGGCTCGCACCGCGCGCTCTCTCTCTCTCAGCTGAGAGAGCTGAGCGCGCGCGGGCTGCCCGCTCGATTAAGCGCGCCCCCCGCATCATACGCTGCAATGGCGCCCATGTTACAGCACACGACTGCTCTCGTGTCGCCGCCATTTCGCGACCAGAGCCTGGTTTTTCAACCCGTGCAAGCACAGCCCCGTTCAACACAGGGTTTGCACACATAAAATCGGCTCATGCCGATTATGCTTTACATGTAGTGAGCGTGCCCACTGTCCAGTGCCCACAACCACTACATACTGCACGTTCCGCGGTTTCTGTAAAAACGAAACTAACGAACGGTCAGTCAGTACACAAACACAGTGTCCCCGGTGTTATAAATGTGCCCGCCACCAAGCGCCCACGTTTATTTACAAATATAACGAGCCCTACGGTGCTCGCCCCGCGCGCTCTCTCAACTCAGAGAGCCGAGCGCGTGCGGGATGCATACTGTGTTAAACATGCCCCCCGCCTCAGACGCCACGGCGTCCATGTTACAGCACACGGTTGCTCTCGTGTCGCCGCCATTTCGCGACCAGGGCCCAGATTACATTCAACCCCTAGTCACACGTGCAGATGCATGGGAAAGACTTCCCGGGGTCTCAGAATGGGTGCTAGAGACTATAAAAAGAGGCTATTCGCTACAGTTTCATCGACGCCCTCCCCGTTTCACGGAGAAAGTCGAAACCACGGTAAAAACAGAAGTAGCACACCTACTTCGAGCCGAAATAGCGAAGCTATTGAGCAAAGGGGCCATAGAGCCTTTATCTCAAGCTCAAAGCGAAGGGGGTCTGTACAGCAGATATTTCCTGGTACCGAAAAAAGACGGGGGTCTCAGACCCATTTTAGATCTCAGGCATTTGAACAAAGCGCTGACAAAGCGAAAGTTCAGAATGCTCACAACCAGAAAAATCCTTGCGCAGATTCGCCGAGGAGACTGGTTTATGGCGATAGATCTGAAAGACGCGTATTTTCACATACAAATTGCGTCACGTCACAGGCGATTTTTGAGATTCGCCTTCGAGGGCCAGGCATATCAGTACACAGTCCTGCCATTCGGCCTGTCTCTAGCACCTCGTACATTTACAGTGTGCATGGACGCGGCGCTGGCACCCCTGAGACTCCGCGGCATTCGAATTCTGAATTATTTGGACGATTGGCTGATTCTAGCTCAATCGCCTTCAGAACTCATTCGCCACAAAACCCTAATACTCGATCACCTCGAGTGCTTAGGTCTGAGAGTCAATTGGGAAAAAAGTTCACTGTTTCCCAGTCAAAGGATCTCCTTTTTGGGACTGGAACTGAACTCGCTGTCTATGACAGCTCGGCTGTCATCACAGCGCAGGCGAAACGCCCTGCAGATGGCGAAATCCTTCCGCAGCGGTCATATAGTGCCGCTCAGGAGTTTTCAAAAAATGCTAGGCCTCATGGCCGCAGCCTCGGCAGCTCTACAGTTGGGCCTGCTGCGCATGCGCCCACTGCAGTTCTGGCTAAAAGCGCGTGTACCGCGCCGAGCATGGGTTCACGGTCGTTGTCGCCTCAAGGTCAATCAGGAATGCATTTCAGCCCTGACACCATGGAGAGCGTCAGACTGGTACCGGTCAGGTGTAAGCCTGGGGACTTCCTCGAGCCTGAAGGTGGTGTCCACGGACGCCTCCACCTCGGGTTGGGGAGCACTGCTCGAAGGCAGACCGTTCTTTGGCCAGTGGGCGGAACGAGTCGAACTACCGCACATAAACTGCCTAGAAATGATGGCAGTGGACTTAGCGCTGAGGCGTTTCCGTCCTCGGATAAAGGGACACCACGTCCTGGTCCGTTCGGACAACACGTCGGTAGTGGCATATATAAACCGCCAGGGTGGCGTGAGATCCCGAAACCTTTTCAGGTTGACGGAACGCATACTGGTATGGGCCCAGCACAACCTGCGCTCGCTGAGAGCAATGCATGTGCCTGGTCGTCTGAACGTAGGACCAGACAGACTCTCACGGAACAACGTTCCAACAGGAGAATGGTCCCTACACACACAGACAGTGCGTCTGCTGTGGAAAATGTTCGGCAGAGCGGAGGTGGACCTGTTTGCAAACCAGGAAAACACTCACTGCCCAGAATTCTTTTCAAAGAGCACGAACGCGCTGGCCAAGGTCTGGCCCCGCCGTCCGCTCTATGCTTTTCCCCCTGTCTCACTCCTGCCTCAAGTGCTGGAACGAATCAGGAAAAGCGGATGCTCAGTGCTTCTTGTCGCACCATACTGGACGAATCAACCTTGGTTCCCAGTTTTGATGCAGCTCAAGAGTGCTGCTCCGTGGCCGATCCCAGTGAGGAAGGACCTTCTCTCGCAGGCCATGGGCTCGATTTTGCATCCTCACCCGGAGCTATGGTCCCTTCATGTGTGGGCCATAAACGGGTACCCGCTAAACTCCCAAGAGGAGTGTTAGACACGATCGAGCAGGCTAGGGCCCCGTCTACTAGACGGCTCTACGCTTCCAAATGGTCGGTGTTCTCTGGTTGGTGTTCAGACCGGGGTCTGTCACCCCTTCAGTGCGGGGAAACGGAGGTTCTCTCCTTCCTGCAGGAGCTGTTGGATAAGGGTAGGACCCCATCCACGCTCAAAGTCTATGTGGCAGCCATATCAGCGTTCGTTAATCCGACGCTCGGCCATGCACTGGGCAGAAACGACCTGGTGGTCCGTTTCCTTAGAGGAGCCAGGAGGTTAAATCCTCCAAGGCCTCCTTCAGTCCCCATTTGGGACCTTTCTACAGTGTTAAACGCTATGAAAGGGGCCCCTTTCGAGCCTATTCACTCAGTTGACATGAAGCACCTGTCTTTCAAGACCGTGTTTCTTTTGGCTCTCGCTTCAGTGAAGCGTGTGGGGGATTTGCAAGCGCTCTCAGTGAGAGCCTCTTGTATGGAGTTCGGGCCCAACGACTCTATAGTCGTGTTGAAACCGAGGCATGGGTATGTACCTAGGTCCCTCAACACACCGTTCAGGGCTCAGGTCATCTCCCTGTCGGCTCTGCCGGCCTCTGAGGACGGAAATAGCTTCCTTTGTCCGGTCAGGGCATTAAGAGCTTACGTGTCCCGCTCCGCTGTTTTTCGACAGTCGGAGCAGCTCTTTGTTTCGTTCAGTGGGTGCTCTAAAGGGCGTGCTGCGACGAAACAGAGTTTGTCCCGATGGGTGGTGGACGCCATTGCGCTAGCCTACGCATCGGGAGGTGTGGAATGCCCTCTGGGCATCAGGGCACATTCTACGAGAGGCATGGCCTCTTCGTGGGCTTGGTATAGCGGAATCTCGTTACAAGATATTTGTATGGCGGCAGGCTGGGCCTCCCCGTCTACATTTATAAGGTTCTATAACCTAGAGGTTCCTGCGTTGCAGGCTAAACTGCTCTCGGTCTAAGACCAGGTATGGTGTTCCTGCCCCGCACGGCGGCCCAGGTCACTAAAATGTTTTAAGCATCACTCACTGACAATGTGTCCTATGAGCATGCTATTACCCCCCATATATATCTAATATTTATATATATATGTTATTATGCCCTTAGGGGCGCTATTATAAAGGGATGATGCTAATTCTAGCCGCTCTCCCTATATACTCTTGGTGTAGGCGCTTGTATGCCGGGGCGCGCGCGCGCGCCCTTGGGTGTCTGTGTCGGTCCAAGAACACGCACGGCGTCTTACAGGGGTTCCCGTAGCGTCGCTAATCGACGCAGTAGGAGAGAACTCTACGTAAGAGAACGTACTCGGTTACTAACGTAACCTCGGTTCTCTCTAGGAGAGGGAACGAGTACTGCGTCTCATGCCGTGCGTGCCCACGCTGTGTCGCTTCTGTGACGAAAATCGGAGTGGAAGCAGCTATGCTTGGTATTTATAGACCTAGGCCACGCCTGTTTCGGCGGGAGATGACGCAGAAGGGCGCGAAGCGCCCTCATTGGTCAGCGTCTCTGGCCTCGCATAGGCTGTGCTTTTCTGGCAGAGCAGCCAATGGGCGTGCGGTATTGCTCTGCCTAAGGTTGTATGCTACAGAAAAGCGTTTTACATATTTTACAAAATTAAGGATTAATTTTTATGCTTCAATCTCGAAAAAGAAATATCTTTCCCGTAGCGTCGCTAATCGACGCAGTACTCGTTCCCTCTCCTAGAGAGAACCGAGGTTACGTTAGTAACCGAGTACGATTTGCAGGTAAGTTTCTTCCAGCATCTTGAGCCATGTGTCTTCAAGCGTCTTGGGACATGCGTCCAGTCGTCTCCTAAGAACATAACTGATATTAGGTCCGTTCACGCCATGTCATAATCATCGCAATATACGTGATTTAAACTTGTAAAAAGCATTCATGTCCCAATCGAGCTTGTTATTGCAGCTTATAAAATAGGAGTTTTCTGAGAGCTCCTACTTGTTGTAGCACGTAACAGCTGTTTCGCCTGACCGCTAAAGATTCATTTAGGCATTGAGAATGCTGCCATACAAATGCATGATTCCCAGTCCGAGTATGTGAACAGGTCCGAATATAACGGCACGTGTTGTCATCTCAAGACGCGTGAACGACCGCATTAATCCAATGCTTGTTTGTTAAATTTGAGCATTTTTTTTAGCATATTTTACAAGTTAAATATATTCTGAAGCACAGAATAAAATTTCAATGAGACAATTGAAAAA
This sequence comes from Phoxinus phoxinus, assembly GCF_949152265.1. Classification (NCBI taxonomy): domain Eukaryota; kingdom Metazoa; phylum Chordata; class Actinopteri; order Cypriniformes; family Leuciscidae; genus Phoxinus; species Phoxinus phoxinus. The sequence goes on along the minus strand of NC_136878.1, from coordinate 32,537,755 downwards.
GAACTCTGGTCAAAATTAGAGAATACTTTCAGGGGCCATTTACTCGACAATTTCAACTAAAAATAGAAGACTTTTAATGCGTTTTGACCGTTCATTTACACGACAACTGCGTTTTGGTGGCTTGAAAATGGAAACTTTTTCTTCGCCAAATAGCCCACTTTTTTATGCCATGTGATTATTTTGATCTACTGCTAAAATATTTTACATAATTTATGTTATTTATATCATGGAGCTGTAAACTCGCATTTTGGTCAGAAAAGTTTTGATGGCATTTTCTTTTCATATTAGCCTCCGTATAATGCCCATAATAATGTTTTCCAACTATGTGTGCCGTGGAAAATTATCAAATTCCAAAAAATGTGTAAAAATAAATGCTACAAATACGAATATATCACTGCTGTAGGGGCGTTCATGCAAGGGTAAATAGAGAACTGATGTTTGAGTAAGTACAGTGTTTTCTTCTCGAAAAGATACATTTCTACATAAATAATTGTCAGGAAGCTAAAAAAAAAAAAGTTTTATCTGCGGGTAGGGGGCCTACCGTAATGCTGTAGCCCAGATCCTTTAGTTTTCTTAGGGCGCCCCTGCCTCCCACTTGCAAGGACATCTCTGATCAAGTGTTTATTGTCATGAGGGCAGGACACTCACATGAGATCAACAATGATTGCAACAATAGCAAACAACAACAATCCAATTAATTCCCGACTGACAAAATCAAATCCCCCCCTACATTTTTTCTTGTTCGGAAATCCCGAGTCGAGTTGTGTTTTGCACTGCTCTCTGGCTGCGCTGTCGCGTTCGTTCTACGTCACGGTGCTTCCTACGCCATGCGCCGGCAACCATCTCCCGTGAACGCGCATCGACCGTTGCCGGAAGCAGTTATTTTCATTTATAAAGTTTAAAATATGTATATTTTTACGACAAAACCGCACGGATTACCCTCAGAAGGCCTTCGTTTATCCCCCTGAAGCCGGATGGATTACTTTTGTGAAGGATGCATGCATTTTTGGGACTTGAAGGAGGTGGACCGTGGACCCCATAACTTGACATTATAACCACTGAAAGATTTAATACTTTTTCTAAAATAACTGAAAATCTGTTCGTCTGAAAAATGATTGACATATGCATCTCGACCGGCTTGAGGGTGAGTAAATCATATAATATCATTTTTGGCCGAACTATCCCTTTAATTGAATAAATGTTCACACGGCTTGCCATGGCCATATGGAAGCGTGTTGAGGAGAAGGTTGAAAGGGGTGTGGCCAGCGTCGTGCGAGTTTATAAATAGAGATCCGCTCACATCAGTGGCAGCATCACACACTGCCGCCACAGACTGCGATGAAAAACATGAAGAGGACCTGACCGAGTACAGGAGAGGAGAAGAGTGTGGTCGCACCTCTGGTGTAAGTAATTTCTGGTGTAAGATTTTATTTCAAAACGCTGACGTACAAGGACATGGCTACATCATTAATCCTTTATGGAGAATTCTTTTGCAAAAAAAAAGCAGCAACGATCAGCATAGTTTCATAGACACTCTGGAATATACAATATAAGATACAATAGGACAAGAATAGGGGACCGCTTGTTCACTATTACTACAATATTGAATATTTGGGTTTCTTTTTGTAAACAATTTCTGTAGGCTTATAACTTAAACGCGACCTATTCATGACTACACTCTTGTTTAATTTTTCAGTTGAATACCTTCATTTACTCTTGTCTGAATCAAACATTTCAACATAAAACATTTTCGTTATTTGAATAAAATAAACGTTAACTGAATGTAGGATATATAAAAAAAACTTTTACATATTTTTATTTCAGCTAATTGCCAGTGAAACATTTCTCATTTTCGTTTAGTTAAACATGATGTGGTAAAATAACTAAAACTGAAATCCAAATGAATAAATATAGACCAAAAAACGAAAGGACGAAAATGCACAACAAATGTAGGCTACTAAAACTTTAATTAAAATGGAAAATAAAATAAAAACGAATTTAAAATATGAATAAAAACTGTATTCCAAGCTAACATTTTTTTTGGTGTCCAACGTTCTTTATTTTTTAAAGTTATTCTAACATTAGGCTACTAGAAGGTTCACCTAACCGCTTTAACGTAACTTAACTGTTACTCTGAAATCATTACCACGCTGTAGTAGCCTAATCATGGAGGATTTATTCCACATACGAGAATCCATGAACCGAAAAGAAATAAATCCATGAACAGCATCGTTTTCTAAAGTTGCACGATATATTAAAACATTAAAAAAAATCATAATAGCAGCTATAATTTATAAACTTTTTTATCGCGATTTCAAAATAAAAGTTTAAACCCTCGCTCCGCATTAACTTAAAATGCTATCTATCGTAAAAAAAAGTGGCCACATATTAAAGATTAAGTGAACATTAAATTAAAGGTAGGGTAGGTCAGAATTGTCTAAAAAAAACTTTTATTCAAATTTGTTTAAACTGTCTTTATATACCAATGCATAATTAAAATGCAAGGACTCTGAAATAGAGAGTAAAAAAAACGAGTGACTTTAATCTTCATAAAACACATATTTAATCTTCATAAAACACAGCTCATTAATTCCATTCACTCCCACCTTAAAACGGGTGCGCGACTGCGCGCACGTGGGCAGAGCCAGTAATAGCGGCGGTAGTCATGGCGACGGAGAGTGACAGTCGCGCAAGCCAATCCTGTGATTCGTCCCGAATGGAAATAATGAGCTGTGTTTAATGAAGATTAAACGGTCTAGAGTCACTCGATTTTTATACTCTTTTTATCAGAGTACTTACATTTTAATTATGCATTGATATATATAGAAAGTTTAATTAAATTTGGTAAAAAGTTTTTATATAAATCCTACCTACCCTACCTTTAAAGGTTGTTCAATAAATAATGTTATTTTATGCCGTCGGATAACTAGATCTCAGCCAATCAGATTCGAGAACCAGAACGAACTACTCGTATGCTACCATAGACAGTATGCTAATCGTGTGATATTGCTCATTTATGAATGTCAGGTTTAGATTTTTTTTTATCTGCCGAAAAAACTGTTTTTTTTTTTTTTTTTTTTTTTTTGTTTGTTTAATCTGACCATAGAACCCGTCTCATTTGAAGTTCCAGTAGTGTTAGTTATTTTTTAAATAACGCTAGTGCGCGTAGTAAATGAAGATAGAAACAAACCCACAAATTTATGATTTATGTGCTTTTTACTGTGCTTTTCACATGCTTAACCCTGGTTAAACCCTGGAAATCTTAACACAAAGTTGGATATGATCATTAGGCTATAACATGTTGGATTGATCTTATTTCCACTTCATTTGATTAAATCTGTACTAAACTAATTTCAGAGCTCTGTATAGGTCATTACACAAAAACGTCTGCAACGTTTTAATTGGAAGGTTAGTTTACATGGTTATAAAATAATAACCTAAAAATAACCATTAGAGAACGTTCTGTATGAGTTATTTTTAGGTTATTGCAGCTATCACCCTGTAGCCAAAGACTGGTTACCCACTCAAGCTAAGCAGGTTTGAGCCTGGTCACAACCGATGGGAGACCTCCTGTAAAACTGGTAAAACTGAGGTGTTAGTGAGGCCAGATGGGGGTACTGACCCTCTGTTCTGTGTGGGTTAACACACTAGTATAGTGATGGGAACACTATACTGTCAAAAATCACCGTCCTTCGGATGCGACGTTAAACCGAGGTCCTGACTCTTATGTGGGCATAAAAAATGCCAGGATATCCTTCGAAAAAGAGTAGGGGTGTATCTCTGGCATTCTGGCCAAATTTTCCTATTGGCCTCCTAATCATCCCATAGACTGATTGTCTTCTCTCCACCAATAAGCTGGTGTGTGGTGGACGTTCTGGCGCAATATGGCTGCAGCAGTCACATCATCCAGGTGGATGGTGGTGGTTGAGATGTCCCCTTCCATATAAATCTCTTTGAATGCAGAATGTAACAAATTATTATAATATTATAATCCCTGCAATTAAATGTTATTTTATGGTTGCAAAAAACAAAACCAAACAAAAAAACTTTATTTGGTTCCCCCCACCAAATACTAAAGTTAGGGTAACATTGTGTTTGCTGGGTTAGTAGTAAAAAGAACACTGGTCTGAATGTATGTCAGTGTGGGTTTTAATGTGTCCACTACTGCGCAAAAAGATAAACTAACTCGCTTTGTGTCCTGTTATATTGTTTATGGAGCTTTTTTTTCCTGTTATTTTTCAACAGTGTTGTGTAATTCCAGAGCATTTAATACAAAACGAATGGTTTACATTATGTGATTTAGCAATGAAAATTGGCAGTTATTCTCTAGATTGTGAATTACTGCAGAACAGTTTATTGCATGATTTAATTATTGTTGTAAATGTTAAAATTATAACTTCTCATAAAATTAATTGTCACTGTTGCATCATTTTTTTATCAACAATGGAAACGCTAAAAAAACAATTTTATGCTTTCACATTTGACACAGTGACTCAACATGCCGCAACTATGCTGATGCAGACAGGTTCCTGACAGGCTGGATGTACACAACAATAGTGCAGACGCATGATGAAACATGGAGATTTTGCCGTTAAACCTCAGGAGTGCCTGTATTTACTCTTACACCCAAACCTATAGACCATTTCATAATACAGGAGCAGTCTGCATTACCAGATTCATGCAGTAATTGAACGGATTAGGACAGGATTCTATCAGCGAGGAAGGAAGAGTTTTTGAATGGTGACAATGGTCACATGAATGGCATAGTAGGTGGTAAGCAGCTTTTTATTTGGATTGCAGGACATCGGGCTGCTCTGTACTAGAGGTTGCTGGCAGTTTTAGCTTCTTTAATACGTCAAGCTGTAGCCTAATATGGGTGATGGAACAAGTCAAGGACACGGCTGTCATGAACCGTACTGTAACATGAGTATGTTTGCCTGCTGCTATTGGTGCTGAGTCAATGGCAATAAAGGATTGGCTTAGTCCGTGATCGCAGCAGGGCTGGGCAGTGGAGCAGGCATTGTGGGTCATTTGTTGACGCACACAATCTTATGATTTTTGGCGCTTGCTACAGATTTCCACTGTGAACGATTGTTCCTGTTAGGTCTGCCTTGGTTACTGCTTGTTCTTCTTGGTGCTGAGTTGATAGAAGTGTTAGCAGCTAGAATTTATATGATTATTCCTACAGTACATATGAAAAATCAAAGGATTCTGGGCATCAGCTACAAGGACCATGTGACCAACAAGGAAGCATGCAACACTGCATACTGGGCCAAATGAAGAACTCCTGGTAACAGTCAAAAGAAGAAAATTGTATTGGTATGGACACGCCACCGGATTCTCCATGCTGGCCAAAACCATTCTCCAGGGCACGGGTGAAAGTACAAGGAGATAGAGACCGAGGACATAGACAATATGAAATAATGGAATGAGCCTGAATTTGCTAAGACGCAAGTCCAGGCCAAGAACCACCAGAATGGAAAGAGCTGTGTGCATCTGCTGTGGCGCCCTGACCATCCAATGGATTATAGGAAATGTGAAAGTTTAATGCAATCTTTTCTTTTTTTGTTACAACATGCTAAATTACACACTGTGTGGAACGGGCTGCAGATGTGCTGACAAAGATGCATTCATCACATAACATTCTAAAATAATTTCTGTCAAATAATTTGTCATTTTGTTGAATTTTTCAAATTGTATATATACCAGGGGTCAAGCAACCTTACAGCATGTTGAGGGATAATCACAGAACGGTTTGTCGGATCTGCTCGCTAGCAAAACACTTTAATGGTATTTATAGCTCCTAACTTAAAAACAAGATTAGTGACTGAGGAATCATTACCTCAATGTACATCAGTATGCAAGTAGAGGGACTTTAAATTAAATGCATACGCCTATTTTAGCTAATTTGTCAAGTGTCATGCATTATCCCTCCGTGTGGGAATGTTGGCAGCACGTTTGCCATTTATAGGTTTATGAAGAAATGGCCACAAAAATATCAAAACGTTCAAATATCTTATGGACGCGCTCAGTATGGTTGTTGTTAGGCCAAAAAAAAATTATAAAAAAAGAAGACTAAATTGTTTTGGTAAGCTGGTAATTAGAAGTGAAATTTTGATTAATGAAAAACTTAAACTTAAAAAAAAACTGAATTAAAAGAACATTTTAAATCTTGCCTTGGCAGCTAACTGAAATAAGTCGAAGTATGAAAATGACTAAAACTGAAAAAATTAATTAAAGCTAACTGGAAATATTACATAACCTAATAAAATGGACAGAAGCATATGATAAAATTGAACTCAAAATGGATAATGTCAAAATAAATACAATATGAATACATACTATAATAGTTTAATGTCAATATACGCCTATGTTGAAATGATTTAAAATTATTTTACAGAAGGTGGGAAGCGATTGTCAGATTCAGCATGGAGAGGTATTCGTCCACCCCACCGGATGGAGGCTATGGCTGGGTTGTGGTGACCTCGGCCTTCTTCATCATGGGCCTCACTGCTGCTGTTCACAAAAACTTTGGCTTGTTCTTCCTTGAAATCCAAAATCACTACAGTGTCCTTACTAGTACTACCTCATGGATTACCTCAACCACCATTGCTGTGTTTCATCTGGGAGGTGAGACATTTTTTTCCCTTATTGTTATCCACAGAAATTGTCTCAGAACCACTATAGAAAAAAACTCTTTAAACTGATATTGCATGATGACAGACACCCTAGTAAGCACCAGACCTGCATAGTGAAAGGTGTTTTCTGTTTAGCTCCTCTTGCCAGTGCTCTCAGCATGCACATGTCCCAGCGCACTGTTATCATGGTCGGAGGGCTTCTGGCTGCCTCAGGAATGATTATCGCCTCTTTGGGCCTCAGTCTGCCTTGGATGTATCTGTCTGTGGGTGTACTGCAAGGTAAGTTTAGTTTACTCTTTATGTAACGTTAGTTTAGTTATAATTATGTAATGCTGGAATTTTAAGCTCATAATCCTCTGTTTAGCGTGTGTAAAGGTGAAGCGTGTGAATACACTACATAACTTGAAAAATCTTAACGGATTGAACGCCAGGCACTTGCTGAGTAAAACTGGTCATTTTACACGAAAGTCTGATAGTATGTGAACCTCATTTAGTTATTTAAAGTCGTTCCGCACTCAACACACATAAACCTTGTGAAATGAAAACTGTTGAAACTCATTTGTGTTCTAAAATTGTTTTGTTTTTATATCTAGTTTGATATCCTCCGACAGAATGGATTTATAGTCTGTGCCCATCATACACTGCATGATTTTCTGTTAAATCTGTCATCTCTGCCCAAAATATATACAGACTGGCTCTGACGTTTGACAACTATTCTTCTCTAGACTGCAAATCGCTACTTCGGAGCAAAGTCTTGTAGTGTGTAACGGTGGCAACATTAACATTACATTAAGGCAACATGCTATCATACACTCTTAGAAGAAAATATTCTATATAGAACCTTACAGGGTTCCGTCAGGTGCTTTTATATACTCTAGAACCTTTTAGGGGTTCCCATCATGGGATAATTTTATGGATTTTTAAAAAAATACATTTTTAATATTAATTCAATTTTATGAATTTACTGCTAAACATACTTTATCACAAAAAAAAATGAAATGACTCATTAAACATGGAAGGTTTATGCAATAATTTAAGACCTCACTGGAATCTTTTTGGCATAAAGGGTTCTTAGGGTTCTATGTAGAACCCCATTGAACCTTTATTTCTAAGAGTGTAGTGTTGTATTAATTCTGCAAAATTAAGATGCATGCATTATCCAAACTGTACATAATATGCACATTTACATTACCCAAAAACCAAACTATAGACAGTTCACTGCTGTTTCACAATGCAATGCCTTCTGTTTCGGCTTATACGATTGTCTGAGGATGATGGCAGTAGGTCATGGTCAGACTCGGGTACACCACTGTTTATGTGATGAATGTTGTGCTCTGTTACCATGTTTAGATATATACCATTTATATGATAGACCGATGTAGTTGGCTAGTGTGCTATTTCAAACGCTGTGTCTGTAAACAAACTAGGTGAGGTTAAGAGACACTAATCTAGAAACAAACTTTGATGTACACAGTATTTACTTAGTCTTCTACAGTATGAAAGAAATACATGGCAAGTGCCATTTAAAAAATAAAAAGATCAAATTATTAAATAAAACGAATAATTCAATTCAATTCAATTCAATTCAAGTTTATTTGTATAGCGCTTTTCACAATACACATTGTTTCAAAGCAGCTTTACAGAAAATGCATTTCAAAAATATACATACAAAAATACAGTTAGTTAATCATGAAATTTAGGGCATAACATATCGCCGGCGTTGGGTCGTCTCTTCACAGGCGTCGAGTCGTCTCATCACAGGCGTTGGGGCATCTGAAGTCTCCATGAGAGGCTGGATACTAACTGGAGCTGACAAACTCTATTTGAGTTATCTCGGGACAGGCGTCCCGAGATAACAACAAAAAAAGGCAGATGGGAAATAATTAGCGTAGCTGCTGTTCTTAATACGAATGCATTTGATCTGATTTAACTGTAGTATAAAAGGTATGAGATGCATCATGTGAATGCTTGGCTAAAGAGATGCGTCTTTAATCTAGTTTTAAACTGGGAGAGCGAGTCTGAGCCTCGGACAGTATCAGGAAGGCTATTCCAGAGTTTAGGAGCTAGATGTGAAAACGCCCTCCCTCCTTTAGTGGACTTAGATATCCTAGGTACGACCAGAAGCCTCGAATTTAGCGATCTTAAAGAGCGCGATGGAATATATGGCGATAGAAGATCTCTTAAATATACAGGAGCTAAACCATTTAGGGCTTTATAGGTCAGTAACAATACTTTGTAATTGATACGGAACTTAATAGGTAACCAGTGTAGAGATGATAAAATTGGTGTTATATGATCATATTTTCTTGACCTAGTAAGAACTCTAGCAGCTGCATTTTGGACTAACTGTAGCTTGTTTACTGAGGATGCAGGACAACCAGCTAATAGAGCATTACAGTAATCTAGTCTCGAGGTCATGAATGCATGAACTAACTTTTCTGCATCAGAAACTGATAGCATATTACGTAGCTTAGCAATGTTTCTAAGGTGGAAAAAGGCTGTTCTTGTGACATTTGAAATATGATTTTCAAAAGACAAGTTGCGGTCTAGTATAACACCCAGGTCTTTTACTGTAGAGGATAAAGTAACAGGACGTCCATCTAGATTAAGGTTGTATTGTAAGAGGTTTTGTGGGCAGTTTTTTGGACCAATCAGTAATACCTCCGTTTTATCTGAATTTAATAGAAGAAAATTACACGTCATCCAATATTTTATATCTTTAACACACTCTGTCATTTTAGATAATTTAGTGTTATCATCTGGTCTAGATGAAATATATAATTGAGTGTCATCAGCATAACAGTGGAAACTTATTCCATGTTTTCTTATAATATTACCAAGTGGCAGCATATAAATTGAGAATAGCAGGGGGCCTAATACAGATCCCTGTGGCACTCCATAATTTACTGATGTTATCTTTGATTTTTCCCCATTTAAATGGACAAAATGGTAACGGTCTGATAGGTACGATCTAAACCAGCTTAATGCCTGTCCCTGAACACCAGTGTAATTTTGAAGTCGATCTAAGAGTATTTTATGATCTATAGTGTCAAACGCAGCACTAAGATCGAGTAAAACTAGTATTGAGATACAGCCTTGGTCAGAAGCTAAAAGTAAATCATTTGTAATTTTAACCAACGCAGTTTCTGTGCTATGATGTGGCCTGAATCCTGACTGAAACTTTTCATAGATATCGTTTTCTTGCAAGAAAGAGCACAATTGAGCGGACACAACTTTTTCTAGTATTTTAGACATAAATGGAAGATTTGAAATGGGTCTGTAATTTGCTAGGTTATTTGGATCTAATTGTGGTTTCTTAATAAGAGGTTTTATAACTGCCAGCTTGAATGTTTTTGGAACATGTCCTAAAGATAGAGACGAGTTAATAATATTGAGAAGAGGCTCTTCCACTACAGGTAACACTTCTTTCAGTAGTTTAGTGGGTATTGGATCTAATAAACATGTTGTTGGTTTAGATGCAGTGATAAGTTTATTTAGCTCTTCCTGTCCTATAGTTGTAAAGCGCTGTAGTTGTTCTTGAGGGGCGATAATTGAGGCAGAATCATAAGACGCTGTCAAAGATTGTACATTTACAATTGTGTTTCTGATGCTTTCTATTTTCTCAGTGAAGAAATTCATGAAATCATTACTATTAAAATGTAACGGAATATTTTGTTCAGGTGATGTCTGTTTATTTGTTAATCTAGCCACGGTGTTAAATAAAAACCTTGGATTGTTTTGGTTATTTTCTATTAGTTTGCGTAGATGCTCAGACCTGGCTGCTTTTAGAGCCTTTTTATAACGTGACATACTGTCTTTCCACGCGATTCTAAAGACCTCTAAATTAGTTTGTTTCCATTTGCGCTCTAAGTTACGAGTTTCTCTCTTGATAACATGCGTAGCACTGTTGTACCATGGTGCTTTAGTTTTCTCTCTAACCTTTTTTAATCTAATTGGTGCAACAGTTTCTAATGTACTAGAGAAAATGGTGCTCATACTGCTAGTCATTTCCTCTAGTTCCTCTGTTTGTTTGGGTTCACTGAGGAGCGGAGATAGATC